>NC_064633.1:116426745-117051745 GCF_023864275.1 Schistocerca cancellata | reverse complement strand
GCACAATGTCGGCACTAGTACAGTGTATATCCACCTTTCGCAGCAATGCAGGCTGCTATTCTCCCATGGCGACGATCGTAGAGATGCTGGATGTAGTCCTGTGGAACGGCTTGCCATGCCATTTCCACCTGGCGCCTCAGTTGGACCAGCGTTCGTGCTGGACGTGCAGACCGCGTGAGACGACGCTTCATCCAGTCCCAAACATGCTCAATGGGGGACAGATCCGGAGATCTTGCTGGCCAGGGTAGTCGACTTACACCTTCTAGAGCACGTTGGGTGGCACGGGATACATGCGGACGTGCATTGTCCTGTTGGAACAGCAAGTTCCCTTGCCGGTCTAGGAATGGTAGAACGATGGGTTCGATGACGGTTTGGATGTACCGTGCACTATTCAGTGTCCCCTCGACGATCACCAGTGGTGTACGGCCAGTGTAGGAGATCGCTCCCCACACCATGATGCCGGGTGTTGGCCCTGTGTGCCTCGGTCGTATGCAGTCCTGATTGTGGCGCTCACCTGCACGGCGCCAAACACGCATACGACCATCATTGGCACCAAGGCAGAAGCGACTCTCATCGCTGAAGACGACACGTCTCCATTCGTCCCTCCATTCACGCCTGTCGCGACACCACTGGAGGCGGGCTGCACGATGTTGGGGCGTGAGCGGAAGACGGCCTAACGGTGTGCGTGACCGTAGCCCAGCTTCATGGAGACGGTTGCGAATGGTCCTCGCCGATACCCCAGGAGCAACAGTGTCCCTAATTTGCTGGGAAGTGGCGGTGCGGTCCCCTACGCCACTGCGTAGGATCCTACGGTCTTGGCGTGCATCCGTGCGTCGCTGCGGTCGGGTCCCAGGTCGACGGGCACGTGCACCTTCCGCCGACCACTGGCGACAACATCGATGTACTGTGGAGACCTCACGCCTCACGAGCAATTCGGCGGTACGTCCACCCGGCCTCCCGCATGCCCACTATACGCCCTCGCTCAAAGTCCGTCAACTGCACATACGGTTCACGTCCACGCTGTCGCGGCATGCTACCAGTGTTAAAGACTGCGATGGAGCTCCGTATGCCACGGCAAACTGGCTGACACTGACGGCGGCGGTGCACAAATACTGCGCAGCTAGCGCCATTCGACGGCCAACACCGCGGTTCCTGGTGTGTCCGCTGTGCCGTGCATGTGATCATTGCTTGTACAGCCCTCTCGCAGTGTCCGGAGCAAGTATGGTGGGTCTGACACACCGGTGTCAATGTGTTCTTTTTTTCCATTTCCAGGAGTGTATCAGTTAAGACAGCGCGGCGAGATCTGTCGGGAATGAGCTATGGCAGCAGCCCACCGAGTGCCTTGCTAACAGCACGACATGGCCTGCAGCGCCTGCGGCTGCAACTCGTCACCGTACCTACTGGACGATTTGAGTTGGTAATAGCTGATGATAGGGCTCGAGCGTGACGCAGACCCTACGAAGCCATGGACCCAAGCTGTCAAAATGGCACTGTGGAAGGTGGTGGCGGCTCCATAACGGTGTGGACTGCGTTTGCATGGAATAGACTGCGTCCTCTGGTCCATCTGAACCGATCATTGACTGGAAATGATAACGTTAGTGAGCCGTGGTAAAATTTGCTGTTTCGAAGAGCGCGCCGCAGCGCGTAGGGTAAAGCAGTCGCCTTCCGTTTCTGGCGGTGGCAGCGCTGTGGCAATCGCAGCTTTGGTGTCTCCCTCTGGTGGGAAAGCGGAAAGGTTGCCTGTTCACGTGCGTTTAAGGGACGCTATGAGGTCGGCAGTTGGTCAGTCGGAGGCTGGGTCAGTCTCGCGTCATCAGTTGCTGGTCTGTCTGTCGTTCGCATTTGTGCGGCAGTTAGTGTCTGTCTGTCGTCCGGAGTGCTAGTATGTGTTAGGCCGCCAGTCTGCTCGAGTTTGTTCAGGCAATGGGCATAGCGGGTTGGATCGATCGCTTGGTCGGTCGCGCACTGGAAGATGACTTGTCCGCCTGGAGTGTCGGCGCATGTGAGGTCGCCACGTGAGTCCAATGGCCGCGCCGTATAGCGAGGCGTAGTGACTTCGCGATCGACGCAAGAGCAACAGGAGTGAAACCACGACATCGGTCTGGCCGCGGCGAGCAGCAACGCCGTGAGACGGGAGATCGGCGCGCCTTCCTGCGTCCGTTGAAGCGGCTGGCAGCGGACGGTTCGGGAGAGCGTTCTGGGGGTGCTGCACCAGGTCTTCGCCAGGCATCGCAGTTTATTAGAAGTTACGTGATTCGTGGTATGTTGTTTTATTTACTTGTTAAATTCTACTTGTTTTCTTGGTCAGTCTCTCGTCCCCAGCTTGCTCGTCTGTCTCCCGTCCGCATTTGTTAGGCAGTTAGTGTCTGTAGTCGGTCTGCCGTATGTTAATAGCTGCCTCCGTCATGTTTGTCGGATTCGGCGTCAACGAATTTATTGCTTAATGGGTAAAGGCCGAATTCCAGAAATATGTTTTTATCTTGCCTATCATCTTACGAGGTGGCATATGTGTAAAGTAGAGCATGTTGGTACATTTTATGCAAAACTCCATTTCATGGATTTTATTGTTGTTGTTGTCGTTTGTTTGGGGAAGGAGACCAGACAGCGAGGTCATCGGTCTCATCGGATTAGGGAAGAACGGGGAAGGAAGTCGGCCGTGCCCTTTCAGAGGAACCATCCCGGCATTTGCCTGGAGTGATTTATGGAAATCATGGAAAACCTAAATCAGGATGGCCGGGCGCGGGATTGAACCGTCGTCCTCCCGAATGCGATGGATTTTATTTAAATGGCCTTTTTAATATATAAAGTTCTTTTAAAAACAAGTTGCTCTTTCGGTAGCAAATAAATATTAATGTGAGTGTTTTGTACCATTTCCATCCCTCTTAAGGGGTGCATAGTTTATTTGTGTGTGTGTGTGTGTGTGAGTTGTTAAAATTTGTAGTTTCAAGTAATCTGGTGTGTTGCAGAGTTGTTGTGAGCGGTCGTGACTACGGCCGTGTTAAAAGGGAGCGGCAAGGTTCTCAGCCCGAAATCAGCCCGAAAGCTCATACTTAAAAAAAAAAAAAAAAAAAAAAAAAAAAAGTTATCTCTGCCTCTGAATAAATTGTAACTTGATACTTACAGGGTGCTTTCTGACTATAATTTTTAAATCTGTTTAAAAAAAGGGCTTTTAGGAATAAAATTACCATTTATTGAAAAAAAATTAATTTGTGTCATCAGTTACCCATTGGAAACTACTTCCTCACTCACACAGTGTCATTAAATGTGTTAATGTTCTTGATGAAACACTAGTAAATAAAGTAAATTCTTATGAAAAGGTTTTGAAAGTAAATTCACGGTTCAGTTCAGCAATTTGGAGACAATTTCCAACCACTCATGATGTTCCGAAACAACGTCACCAGGCCACAATTGTTCGCGACTGGTTTGAAAAAGAACCTGGACAATTTAAGAAGGTTCGACACTATAATAGGAGGTATCCCATAAGTTTTGTCACCTCAGTGTACATATCTGTTTCATACACGCATACCTAGCGTTTTCTCTCTCTCTCTCTCTCTCTCTCTCTCTCTCTCTCTCTCTCTCTCTCTCTCTCCGTGTGTGTTGGTGTCTCACTCTCTTTGGCTCTCCATCTGAATCTTGTAAGCAAGCGCACTGTTCTCTGAGATGCACATCTTTTATTACCTACAAATTACTCTGTTTTTGTCGCTATTGTTTCCGTTTATTCCATATAAAAGGTGCATGAAAAAGCAAGGCCTCAGATGTTAAGTCCCATAGTGCTAAGAGCCATTTGAACCATTTTGAGACAACCTGAGCAGCCAGCTTGGATTGTTTGAGCTCATTCTTTAGTTCGCCGTATGGTATAGTCATTGGAAAATGATTTAGAGAAGAAATACGTACGTAGTGAAACGTGGCAGTTTAACCTGAACAATATTAATTATAAGGTCACCCAATGAGTATTAAAATCAATGTTTTCTTTTGGTTGCACGATAAATCACACAGATTTAAAGGCTGTTAATTCAGCTAAATACTTAAGAATTTCAGTAACACAAAACATAAACTGGAACGATCGCTTGGATAATATTGTGTGGAAGGCGTACCAAAGAATGCATTTCAATGACAGGTTACTTAGAAGATGCAGCGAATCTACTAGAGACTGCCTATAATACGCTTATCCGTCTTCTTCTGGAGTATTGCTGCCCGGTATGACGTGCTTTCCATATGAAGAAAGTCGTGATTACCACCAAGAACTACTGGTAAAATTTCTTTATTAGACAACCAGTTTCCGTCCACACACTATCATCAGGTTCGTAAAAGCCCTTAGAACATCATGCCAGACGATATATAATCAATGGCGGCAGATAATAAAAGCCATGAATTCATCACTTTTGTCAGGTAGTAATGTGAATTACGTTATCAATCATAAAATGTGCCAAACTGTGGACCCATTCAATCTACATCAAAAGTCATCATTCACGCTACGAACGGAGGCGGTTTAGATACTAGTAATAGGAGCCCGTTTTGTAGTATCACAGAAAAGCGATGAGAATGTCGGGGATATGATATGCGAGCTGGGGTGGCAATCATTAAAGCAAAATTGCTTGCTGCAGCGACGTCGTAGTCACAAAATTTCGATCACCGTCTTGTGCCTCCGAATGCAAAATATTTTTTTTCAATCGTACTTATATGGGGAGAAATGAACATCGTAGTAGACTATGGTAAATCAGAGCTCGAACGGAAAGAGTTAAGTGTTCGGTTTCCACATGTGCTACTCAAGAGTATAACGGTAGAAAAACAGCCCGAATCGCTTCAGTGTGAACTGCGAAGTAGTCAGGAAGACGTAATAAACAACACCAGATCGTACGTCATCTGCCCTTCCAACTTCCTGGTGCCCAGAGATCGTCTACGCAGCATAAATGTACAAACCGCGGTTCGTTAATTAATTAAGTTCGCCAGTTTGTAAACAGAGTCTGCGATCCATATACGACAGGAAAATCAGCCTGTGAGCACTGACAGAATATGCTACAGGCTGCCCACAGAAAGTTGTACACACAAATTTTTCATGAGTTCACAATCGATATAGAGCCGCCAAGTGAGGAAGATGAAGTTTCCTGAAACACGAAGTGGGAAGAACAATAAATGTGTCACTTCGTTTCTTTTAAAGTATCACCACGAAGAGAATATTGAAAAAGAAGAGGTCTCAGAAAATTTTCCATGAAGCCATAGAAATAGTCCCTGACCAAAGATCATATAGCCACTTAACATGATAACGTATGCGCTCATAGGAAAGTGAGTCGGGAAGCAGCAATTTCCAGCTATTGGAAATTGAATTCTGAATCTTCTCCAGAGAACTTACGAGTAATGTTGAGCATACACTCCTGGAAATGGAAAACAGAACACATTGACACCGGTGTGTCAGACCCCCCATACTTGCTCCGGACACTGCGAGAGGGCTGTACAAGCAATGATCACACGCACGGCACAGCGGACACACCAGGAACCGCGGTGTTGGCCGTCGAATGGCGCTAGCTGCGCAGCATTTGTGCACCGCCGCCGTCAGTGTCAGCCAGTTTGCCGTGGCATACGGAGCTCCATCGCAGTCTTTAACACTGGTAGCATGCCGCGACAGCGTGGACGTGAACCGTATGTGCAGTTGACGGACTTTGAGCGAGGGCGTATAGTGGGCATGCGGGAGGCCGGGTGGACGTACCGCCGAATTGCTCAACACGTGGGGCGTGAGGTCTCCACAGTACATCGATGTTGTTGCCAGTGGTCGGCGGAAGGTGCACGTGCCCGTCGACCTGGGACCGGACCGCAGCGACGCACGGATGCACGCCAAGACCGTAGGATCCTACGCAGTGCCGTAGGGGACCGCACTGCCACTTCCCAGCAAATTAGGGACACTGTTGCTCCTGGGGTATCGGCGAGGACCATTCGCAACCGTCTCCATGAAGCTGGGCTACGGTCCCGCACACCGTTAGGCCGTCTTCCGCTCACGCCCCAACATCGTGCAGCCCGCCTCCAGAGGTGTCGCGACAGGCATGAATGGAGGGACGAATGGAGACGTGTCGTCTTCAGCGATGAGAGTCGCTTCTGCCTTGGTGCCAATGATGGTCGTATGCGTGTTTGGCGCCGTGCAGGTGAGCGCCACAATCAGGACTGCATACGACCGAGGCACACAGGGCCAACACCCGGCATCATGGTGTGGGGAGCGATCTCCTACACTGGCCGTACACCACTGGTGATCGTCGAGGGGACACTGAATAGTGCACGGTACATCCAAACCGTCATCGAACCCATCGTTCTACCATTCCTAGACCGCCAAGGGAACTTGCTGTTCCAACAGGACAATGCACGTCCGCATGTATCCCGTGCCACCCAACGTGCTCTAGAAGGTGTAAGTCAACTATCCTGGCCAGCAAGATCTCCGGATCTGTCCCCCATTGAGCATGTTTGGGACTGGATGAAGCGTCGTCTCACGCGGTCTGCACGTCCAGCACGAACGCTGGTCCAACTGAGGCGCCAGGTGGAAATGGCATGGCAAGCCATTCCACAGGACTACATCCAGCATCTCTACGATCGTCTCCATGGGAGAACAGCAGCCTGCATTGCTGCGAAAGGTGGATATACACTGTACTAGTGCCGACATTGTGCATGCTCTGTTGCCTGTGTCTATGTGCCTGTGGTTCTGTCAGTGTGATCATGTGATGTATCTGACCCCAGGAATGTGTCAATAAAGTTTCCCCTTCCTGGGACAATGAATTCACGGTGTTCTTATTTCAATTTCCAGGAGTGTAGATAAAATGCATACAGAATGAAAATTTAACGGATAGTAGAGACTAATTAAAATATTGCAGGATTGGAAGCAGGAAGGTCAGAGACTACATTCAACATCAGTGAAATACTACGCAAAGACAAAAGTGTAGATTCCAAGCCATAAACGGCAGTCAGCCTCTTCTTTGCTCGGGTTTCCCAGGTAACCACAGCGTTGGATCTCCGGGACAAAACGACGTTGCAGCAGGCAAGCGGAGCTCCCGAAAACGGTGCGCGAGTAATGAATAAATGCGCCCAGATACGCTAACGCGCATACATAATTCAAAGCAATTCCTCTCGGCGCTTGTTTCGGAATACATTTAGATCTTCCCCGCGGCGTTATTCGGCCTTTGCGAGCCGCGCCGTGGGGCTAGTATCACACTGCCTAACTTAATAACCAAGTTCCCGAAACCGCCAATTGAATTGTAAAACAACTGGGAAAGATGGAGACTTTGGCCACACACGCGCAGTGCTCCAACCACAGCCCCCGCCAGCCACGGGTCACGGCATTCGTCTACCTACTGACCAACATTTCTCTCTCTCTCTCTCTCTCTCTCTCTCTCTCTCTGCACAGTGAGAGGTCACACGGAAGGGGCACAATTCTCATCGAAAATGGGAGCTCCCTGCACAGAGTGTGACGAAAGTCTCCGGTTGCGAAGCACTGAAGCAGGAGAGAGAGAGAGAGAGAGAGAGGCGAAAAAATGTAGGCAGATTCAATAAAAATGCTCAGACTAATGAAACAAGAGATTCTTCAGCAAATTAAATCCGCAACTGGAATATGAAATGAAAGAAGGGGGTTATCTGGACTATGCGGCGGTGGCTGCCAAAAATATCGGATTCCATGAATAATGGAACATGCGCATACATAACGTCCAGACGAATCCGCCGCACGTAATCCACTAATACGGCCGTCTGGACTTCGAGGGCAGCGTTCGTAGCCGCTGTGGTGTGCGCACAAAGACATTCGCACGACGAACTCGCAGCTCCACGCGCAGTCTCTCTCTCTCTCTCTCTCTCTCTCTCTCTCTCTCTCTGTGTGTGTGTGTGTGTGTGTGTGTGTGTGTGTGTGTGTGTGTGTGTGTGTGTGTTGATTCTTCACTTCGCTGCTCCTTCGAATATCTGCTCAGTTGTTTCTCGGTCTACTGTTTACTGACGCTCAGCTTCATGAATTCGTGAAGAAACAAGAAAAAAAGAAATGAGAGTGTGAAACATTTTTTTTGTTTTAAACTGCGGTGATTCTCCCTGAATTCTCGTCCTGATATGTACAACGGCAACATTTCGGTACTAAATACTGAGACACCTAATGTTGCGTCACGTGGTGTCCAGCTATTCCAGCACAAAAAAATAGCCTAACATAATTAAAATCTTGGTGTACTGCTGTCGAAAGAGGTTATAAGACGAATATCAACAAAATTAATACAAGGATAAAGAAATTTTTTGGAATTCAATCAGGTAATGTTGAGGGAATTAGGCTACAGCATGAGTCACTAAAATTAGGAGGTGAGAAAGAAAAGAAAAAAAGAAAAACTGACGATGGCTGAAATAGAGAACATAAAATGCATACATGCCACTACGAAAAAAATCTGTTAACATCGAATACAAATCATAGTGTTAGGTGTTCTTTTCTAACGATATTTGCGTGGAAGTGACAGAAGGGAATATAAACTTTTGAAATGTGTTGTTACAGATGAATGCAGTAGATTAGATGGGTAGATCATAAAATCAGTTAAGAGATACTGAATCACACTGAGGAAAAAAGAAATTTATAGGACAGTTTCACAAAAAGGATGAGTTATTTAACAGGGCACACCCTCAAGCAATAAGTTATCGTCATTCTGGTAACAGAGGTATGCGTGAATGATAAAAATTTCAGTGGGAGGCAAAGGCATTAACACAGTAGGCAGGTTCCAACGGATGTAGTTACCTAGGTATAACAAGGCTTCCACAGGATACAGTGGAGAGCTGCATCGAACCAGTCCTCGGGCTGAAGATGAAGACCACGGCAAGAGCAACAACAAAGAGAAAATGACCTCAAGGAGTACCTTCACCATCTAAAAAAAAAAAAAAACTTTGCGGACTGAAATCACATCTTGGCCCACCATCTCGAGAGACAAATCAATTCAGTTTAGGTTTAAAAAAAGCTAGAATGTACATATACACTCCTGGAAATTGAAATAAGAACACCGTGAATTCATTGTCCCAGGAAGGGGAAACTTTATTGACACATTCCTGGGGTCAGATACATCACATGATCACACTGACAGAACCACAGGCACATAGGCACAGGCAACAGAGCATGCACAATGTCGGCACTAGTACAGTGTATATCCACCTTTCGCAGCAATGCAGGCTGCTATTCTCCCATGGAGACGATCGTAGAGATGCTGGATGTAGTCCTGTGGAACGGCTTGCCATGCCATTTCCACCTGGCGCCTCAGTTGGACCAGCGTTCGTGCTGGACGTGCAGACCGCGTGAGACGACGCTTCATCCAGTCCCAAACATGTTCAATGGGGGACAGATCCGGAGATCTTGCTGGCCAGGGTAGTTGACTTACACCTTCTAGAGCACGTTGGGTGGCACGGGATACATGCGGACGTGCATTGTCCTGTTGGAACAGCAAGTTCCCTTGCCGGTCTAGGAATGGTAGAACGATGGGTTCGATGACGGTTTGGATGTACCGTGCACTATTCAGTGTCCCCTTGACGATCACCAGTGGTGTACGGCCAGTGTAGGAGATCGCTCCCCACACCATGATGCCGGGTGTTGGCCCTGTGTGCCTCGGTCGTATGCAGTCCTGATTGTGGCGCTCACCTGCACGGCGCCAAACACGCATACGACCATCATTGGCACCAAGGCAGAAGCGACTCTCATCGCTGAAGACGACACGTCTCCATTCGTCCCTCCATTCACGCCTGTCGCGACACCACTGGAGGCGGGCTGCACGATGTTGGGGCGTGAGCGGAAGACGGCCTAACGGTGTGCGGGACCGTAGCCCAGCTTCATGGAGACGGTTGCGAATGGTCCTCGCCGATACCCCAGGAGCAACAGTGTCCCTAATTTGCTGGGAAGTGGCGGTGCGGTTCCCTGCGGCACTGCGTAGGATCCTACGGTCTTGGCGTGCATCCGTGCGTCGCCGCGGTCTGGTCCCAGGTCGACGGGCACGTGCACCTTCCGCCGACCACTGGCGACAACATCGATGTACTGTGGAGACCTCACGCCCCACGTGTTGAGCAATTCGGCGGTACGTCCACCCGGCCTCCCGCATGCCCACTATACGCCCTCGCTCAAAGTCCGTCAACTGCACATACGGTTCACGTCCACGCTGTCGCGGCATGCTACCAGTGTTAAAGACTGCGATGGAGCTCCGTATGCCACGGCAAACTGGCTGACACTGACGGCGGCGGTGCACAAATGCTGCGCAGCTAGCGCCATTCGACGGCCAACACCGCGGTTCCCGGTGTGTCCGCTGTGCCGTGCGTGTGATCATTGCTTGTACAGCCCTCTCGCAGTGTCCGGAGCAAGTATGGTGGGTCTGACACACCGGTGTCAATGTGTTCTTTTTTCCATTTCCAGGAGTGTATATACAGTCTGGGTGGTACAAGCTTTGAGGTGACAGTATTACTGACTCTGGACAAAAAATTCAGTTGAACACATTTAAGATCACTTTTGTACGTTTTTCTTGAACAATTCGAAAACCTTACGCTCCAGGGAAAACATGTCGCAGTGCAAAATGGAGCCACATTAAATTTCCAACAAAAAATTTTCTGTTAATTTTTTTCTCTGGGGCTGCTGGTTTTGCGCGAAGAGAGTGCCAGTATACTAAAAATCACGCGAAGAGCACGCGCTGTAGCTTGGGCGGTTTTTGTAGGTTGATTTGAGATAGTTTTCCAACTTGATAGACCACAAGTGCCCGGTATCAAACTGTTCATCTCAACTTCCTCTATACTACTGAGGTACGTTGTAAACATTGACAATGTCTGAATAACACAGAAAATAAATAACAATGCACATTAAATGCGTTCTATATCGGAAACTTTCAGTGGTAACACCCGTTCCCATCAGGTAACTAAAGTTAAGCGCCGTCGGGCTGGGCTAGAACTTGGGTGGGTGACCATTCGATCTGCCGAGTTCTGTTGTCAAGCGAGGCGCACTCAGCCCTTGTCAGGCAAACTGAGGAGCTGCTTGATTGAGAGGTAGAGGCTGCAGTCTCGTAAACTGACATACAGCCAGGAGGGCGGTGTGCTGATGTAACGTTCCCTGGCAAACTCACGCTATTAATGAACAAGAGTTTATTTGTACCATATACGCCGCTCTGAGCAAGTTGTATATACCGTAATTATTGAACAAAAAATATTATTGAATTTTGTGTAAAAGACATTTGTTATTATCGTAATATTTTTTGTAGTAATATTCTCTCTGTATTTAGGATAGTAATTTTTCTATATTTGTTATGTGATTGTGAAATGTGTCAGTATCTGCGATAACAGAGATATGAAATTTAGCCAGAGGAGAATAATATAGTCAAATTACAAAGAAATGTTAATAGTCAGCAGTAGTATAAAAGAACCATGTACAGCGTATTCTTTGGTCTTCTCTGTCTAAAGCTGAATGCGAGAGGAAGCTGTGTCGAAGCGATTTATGAATGGGTAGACTTCTTTTGTCTCTGTCTAGATTTAGCCGCCATTAGAGGAGGCGTTACAAAGTAATGTGATTTGAATTATTGTTTGATCTAAATATATCAGAATTTATCAAAAGTGTGTATTATTAATGTAAATTAGCTTGCCCATGTCATCTATAAAATTTCTTTAAAGAATTTTCAGCATTTTTAGCGGTGTTGCTGGGCTGTTCCGCGACCGATCGATTTGCAGCGGCGGCACATTTAAAAAATTGTTCAGCTAAAGGAAAAATCAACCAAACCCGTAAATCGGGAACAGATAGATAAAAATTAACAGTGAATTAAGAAATTGTTCTTCTTTTACAGTGATCCTGAGACTGATGAATTTTAAACTAATTATACGTTTGTGCATTCGTAGGCGGATAGTTATGTTAGTTAACATTGAAATTCAACAATTTTGGTTCTTTCAAATAACTTGAATGTATAGCGAAGTAGGTTTGATCAGTGATAATTAAATGTCGGCTTGGCAATAATTAACCATTTTCTGCTAATAGAGATAATCTTGTGTTCCATAGTTAACGCCGGGATAGAATTCAGTAAATATTTAAAAAAAAAACCACTGCATTTAGAAAATGTGTGCCAATGCCGAATGATGTAAAGGATTTAAATTTCAACTAAATATTCTTAATCAGTTAATATGAGTTCACGTAATTTTTAAATGTACGTAATTCTTTTGAAAGTGAATTTTTTTTTATTACCACACGTAAGTAAGAGAGAGGTTCTACAACAAAGTTCGTACTTACAGAAGAAAGTTAAAGAAAGGCAAATTAAGTAACTAAAAACAATAATAATTAATAATTATTCACTAACGAAATTAAAAAGCAATTTCGTTAAACTGACCACATGCCCCTCCACATCCGCAACGAGTGATGCCTGTGGTCTGACGATGGCACGGCGGCCGGTCGGTACCATTGCGCCTTCATGGCTTGTTCGGGTGGAGTTTTGGTTCTGTTGTAAGTACGTATCTTTTGTAACTACAGAAAGTTGCGTTTTTACGGCTGCTGGCCGAAAGAATACATGTCTTTGTAGACCAAGCTGTGTCGAGTGCCAGTCACCAGCTGCAAATACTCAGAAGACTACCGCTCTCCAGAAAATGGGTCGTGTACTGTCCCAGAAATCTCCGATCGTTGTTGAAGCATGACAACTTTTGTATCTAATAACGGCACTGTATAATTTCTTCTTACTGAGGGATTTTCTTAATCAAATGGATGTTCTTAATCAAATGATATATTTTATTTTTACAAGTTGCGGAAACGGTGAAAGTAGTTATGGAATATTATAAACAAAAAGTGAATTTCTTCGGAAGAGTTTAAGCACGTTTTACGCGAGAGGAGGATTTTATGGTTCAAAAAGTGGCTCTGAGCACTATGGGACTTAACAGCTCAGGTCATCAGTCCCCTAGAACTTAGAACTACTTAAACCTAACTAACGTAAGGACATTACACACATCCATGCCAGAGGCAGGATTCGAACCTGCGACCGTAGCGGTCGCGCGGTTCCAGACTCAAGCGCCTAGAACCGCTCGGCCACCAACGGCCGGAGGATTTTATTTACGGCGACTTTTTTGAACATTATATTCTCCTTAACGCTATGTGCGGAAATTCTGATTTATTTCACATCATTTCAAACTCCGTCGTCATCGCTGCTATTCTCCTACGAACTTTTCTCTCTCCTGCTGATAAGAACCTAATAAAATATTCCGGGCTTTTATGCCGTGGTCAAATGGATCTCGCATTTAAACCCAACGTTTCGTTTCCACCTACAAAGGCCCTTTTCAAGAAGCATCTTAGCTTCTTCAAGTGTCCGATTTTTTCAGTGGCCTGACGTCACATACTTCGAATATCCGAGCGCAAGTGCTCGTCGTCGACTGTCGTCGTCCGCTGTTGCTGTCGATGGCGGAAGACTGGACACATCTTGAAACTTCCTGGCAGATTAAAACTGTGTGCCCGACCGAGACTCGAACTCGGGACCTTTGCCTTTCGCGGGCAAGTGCTCTACCATCTGAGCTACCGAAGCACGACTCACGCCCGGTCTCACAGCTCCACTTCTGCCAGTATCTCGTCTCCTACCTTCCAAACCTTACAGAAGCTCTCCTGCGAACCTTGCAGAACTGGCACTCCTGAAAGAAAGGATATTGCGGAGACATGGCTTAGCCACAGCTTGGGGGATGTTTCCAGAATGAGATTTTCACTCTGCAGCGGAGTGTGCGCTGATATGAAACTTCCTGGCAGATTAAAACTGTGTGCCAGGAAGTTTCATATCAGCGCACACTCCGCTGCAGAGTGAAAATCTCATTCTGGACACACCTTCTTCAGCACCCGGAGCCAAATGTAGTTTGACACCCTCCTCCTTCCTACTGAAATCCCTGGTATGTCTTACGATATCTATGGCCTCTCTGTATAGCGTTCCATGGAATGCGCTAGTGGCTCCCAGTATTTGAATCCTATCAAAATTAACGTGGTGGTCTCCTGGATGCAAAGCATGTTCCGCAACAGCTGATCTGTCAGTCTTCCCTGGCTACAATTACCCTTTGGGTAACTGCTGAACCAATCACAAGAAGTAAGCTTAGACGGAAGCACAGGGTATATGCCGTTGAGTTATTGGATTTCTTTGCCGGCGGAGTTGAAATTTTATGTGCGTTACATAACATAGTGGATCGAAAATCCGGATTCGCATTCGTTAATTAAATAAATGTAACACCAAAATATCCATAACTAGGAAAAATAACGATTTTTTTCGGGCCATCGATTGGTTTTATGTGGTCAGCTACAACCTCTTGTTCTGTGCCAATCTTTTTGTGTCACAACAGCACTTTCAGCCAACTTTCTCAATTATTTGTTGGCCTTTCTCTGCAGCTTTCACATTTCACACCTCCCTCTAGACTACGGAAGTTATTCCCTGATGTCTTAACACATGTCCTACCATCTTTCTTCTTGTCTCTGGAATGGTGGATACTTAGGTTAAACCTCCGTTACTCGCGCGAAAATTCGTGACTTGGTCACTCGCGCGGATGACAGGTGTCATCCACAAAGCAAGCGGTCTATTTGTATATTTTGAACCGTCTTTATGACTGATGTTATGATTTTTTATTAAATCTAAATATAATATATTTAATGTTCGTACACAGTATTACACATTCCAACGTCTGAAGCAGTTCGACCATTCGAAGAACAATATTTTCAGGTGAATTACTGGCATTACATGGTCCCTCTTGGATGCTTACTGACGTAGGTTCTAAATTCAAAGTGTAAGCTGTTTTTACATCAACCAAAGCAAACACTTTTAACCCATACTTTGCTGGTTTGCTAGGGATATATTGCCTGAATGGAATGGGCAGTTTCCTCTAAATCCCAAAATCTGTTCGTGAACAGTAAGATATTCACTAGGTGAAAAATATTTTTGGCAATTGTTAGTGAATAATAGCTCAAGTACATCTCTGATAGGAGCCAACTTGTCAGTCTCTCTGCTAACACCTCTATCATGGATATTATCAACCTAAGACATCTCAACAGAAACCTCAATCGGTTTTCACTTATGCATAAATAACATGATTCAAGTCCGTTTCTCTTTGAGTTATCCTACAATTTTGATATACTCTTCCTAGAACATCTCAAAGATCCACAGAGATATAACAAACCAATGAAAGCTCTGATATCTATCGCATCTGTTAGCATCCCTTTCCCTAGAGAAGTTTCCACGAACTTCACTGATGGATATATTAGTGGATGCTGTGATAATGCTTATTATGTTTTCATCCAAGAACAAATTCAGAATTTCTACTACTGTCTTTTTTATACGAGCTTGATTTTTTGGTCCAGGCAATTGCGCAATAATATAAGATCTAACAATGGTAGGATATTTATTTTTCCTCCGTTTAGTTATTCCATCTTTCCCTAAAAGAAATGCATCCTTTTGAGTTACTTCTTCCTGTAAATCACATTCATCATTCTCTTGTTCTGTACCTGAATCATGACCGCTTTCATGAACACAGTCCAGTCAGCGCTATCACTGTGAGCATATTCATCACTCATCTCATTGAACCACTCCAACCACACATTAGGATCTCTGCTAAACTCTGTCCGAGGGTTTTTTTGCTTTTGACATTTCTTCCACAATCTAAAAATATAGAGAATACTTGGTAACACGGAAGGTAACTGCAGTCAGTTTCAGTAAGTCCAAATTTACGCACTTGAAAGATCGATTGAATCTAGGAAAGCGATAAAGTAATACAGATTTATTTTGTTTCAGATTGTGGCAGCACAGCTCGCGTGGATGACTGGTGTCCTCAAGACAATAACAATTTTTTTTTTAAATGTATCTTTCGTATCTGACAGTCAACAATGATTGGAGCTAACTGCTGGAGGGATAACAGAAAGGTACAGAAAATGGCGCGATCTCAATCCTGCCCTGTCAGAGACAATTGAGCGGGAAAGTCATGTGGGTGACGAGTGTCATGCGCGCTAGCGACGGATGGTTAAGCAAGTATTTTATTCTTTGGACTCTTGATATAATTTTATTTGATAAGAGCCCTTATCAGTGGGCGAATACATCTGTGCATGTATGACGACGAACGCTGAATGCACATGGCGTTCAACGATTTTGAAGGCTTTATGGAATTTAGGAGATGTGATCTGGGTAACACTGGCATAACAAGGATGCGATGGATCAAGGATTTGTAGGTATGACAGATGGTGGAAGGACGCAATCTCCACAGCCAACCCGACAGGAGGTTCAGGAGGCATGCTCTATTTTGGGCTTTCTGAAGGATGATAATGAGATGGGGAATTCAGGTGATGTGATGATAAGGGCGAGGCCAAGATATTCCAGGGTGGGCGTAAGTTGGATACGGTAGAAATCATGGAGCCAGAAGTAGGGGAGTGTGTACATCCTGTGCTGATTGCCTGCTACCCTATGTTATGGTACGTGATGTTTCTGGTTTTTATATCAATTTTATATATGGCAAGAGCCGCTCGGCTTCAGGTAATGTAATTTACCACCATATCATATAAAATGGTGCACTCCTTTAGAAATATCGAAACCTCGATCAAGGGCTAAATAAACTTTTGGTTTGCAACTGCTTGGCTGATTTTTTTCAACCTCTTCAAATTTATAGACTTGCTGATTCGCTGCCATGTCCTACCATCCTGCACTTTTTTCTTCGACAGTGTTTTACTTTTGCGAGTATGTCTGTCCAAGCCGATATCCAAGCAACAGGCGGTACAAAATGGCTCGCCCCCTTCCGTTTGTGTGGTGCCGGCGGAGCGGCGGTGAGTGAACTCGGCCGGACGGGTCCGTGCTGTGCTGGTCTTGCAGGCTCGCCCTGTGGTAATTGGCCGCCAATTACCCGGCGTGAGTGCGCGACCGCTGCCGCTGTGACGGCGCAGCATCGAGCCGCGCAGAATTACAACTGCACGCCCGCCTCGGGTCATTAATACGTCCGCTACCAGCCGGCCGGCAGAGTTTGCCATTACGGGACATTATCGCGGGCGCCCCGAAGCGGCCGAGACCATTAAAAAAGTTTCAAATTACACAGCAGGCGTGAGCCTCGGATTTGTGCCAGTCGGCGTTATCGCTGCGCCCCCAACTTTCCTCCCTGCCTCCCCGGTTCCCTCTGTTTCTTTTTGTTGCCGGCTGCCGCAGCCTACAATTCTACGGTAGCAACTGCGGGACAAGTCTCAACTGCTCCGGCAGCAGGGCCGGAGCAGTGCGATGGCGGCCGAGGCGGTGCGAATGGCACCTGCACACGCGATCGGCGCTCCAATCGTCGCTTTCTGTGCCCCGCATTGGAGTCGAAGTGGCCGTCAGGAATGTGCGAATGGTAGGGACGGGCATAAGTGAAACGTGCTTTCAACACTGCCAACTGCTAGTCATATCTGTTCGTGGATGCCACACGCAAATGCACTGCCTGACAATAAAAGGTAAGCTCACCGAAGGGCAGGATTAAGGGGCTCCCGAAAGGCTCAAAATCATGAAAAGTTCAATTTTTACTTTTTTGCGTTTTCTGAATCTGCAGACTATTACCTTTTAATAGACATATAATTTATTCAATTCCGAAGGCTACAACTATTTTTAATTTTTTTTAAAATGTGTTCTACATGGGCGTGACCCACTGTGGCGCTGTTAAACTGCTGTCAAATGGTGTTATTATTAACGTCCGTGTTCATCAGGTACATTTTAGTGATGTGAGATAAAGTATGTGTTGTGGCTAACCTGTGATGGTTCAATATATATCGCTGGAGTGATTGCCGGCGACTGAAAGCTTCGTACAAAAACAAAAACTCAGTGATGGTAAAGGGTTGGATGGGAAGGGAAGGTTAACTGACAGTGTAATTGACAAAATACAGAACTATTATGGAATGGCTATTAGGCAAAATACACAAAGTGTCGACGAAATGAAGAAGGCTGTTTGGGCTCTTTTTTTTTCATACTTCTTCAACCGATGAAAATCCCCAACATAGCTTGTGTCCCAAAGAAGAAGACAGTTGGTGTAAATATAACAAAGGATTGCTAACTGGTGAAGTGTACACTCATAAGCATAGTCTGCCTCATGCAATAATGGAGGTGATAAAACCTATTTTCAGAGACTTAGCAGCACCTGAACTGTTGAAAAAGTGTACTCACGGAAAAACTCAAAACCCCAATGAAAGTGTAAATAGTGTTATATGGTCGAGAATCCCCAAGACTGTATTTGTTGGAATAGAAACACTTCACTTTGGTGTGTATGATGCTGTTGCGACTTTCAATGATGGCAACATTGTAAGGTGCAAGGTATTTAGAAATATGGGAATGAAGATAGGTTCTAACATGGTACGAGCGATGCTTGTTTTAGACAAGGAACGCCTTCGGGCTGCAGACAGGGCTGTAAAGAGTCTAGAAATACAAGCAAGAGTAAACAGGAGGAGGAACAAGAGGAAGCTGGAGGAGGAGTTTGCAGAGGATGAAGATAATCCATCCTATGGACCTGGAATGCACTAAAAAGTTAATCCAATCTTTGTCGCTCAATTCCCAAAACTTTTATTTTCTCATACTAATTACTTTTTTTTTCTAAGGATCTTCCAAACATATTTGTTTCAAACTTTCAGTAAATGTTACACAGTACCTTCTGCATAATTTAACAGTCTTTTTCCAAAAAACTGTATATTTTTGAATATATAAATAAAAAATTGCAAAAAAATGTTGTGAATTTTCGTTACAATTGAAAAAAAATCATCTTTAATAACTGAACTAAAATTTTGTAAAATCCCTCTGTTACGTTGTACCCCATGTTCCAATAAATAATCTGTAAACAGTTCAACTTCCTACCACAAATACTTTGTTAGGAAAGATG
Organism: Schistocerca cancellata; assembly: GCF_023864275.1. Lineage (NCBI taxonomy): Eukaryota > Metazoa > Arthropoda > Insecta > Orthoptera > Acrididae > Schistocerca > Schistocerca cancellata. Next base: position 117,032,935 of record NC_064633.1, on the reverse strand, counting down.
TAATTTATAAGCGTTATTTTAACATTGCAAGTATAGGGCGTTCCGGAGCCCCTTAAACGAAATGAATCTCCTCGGGACGACAGTGTATGTGGTGGTGTTCCAGTGATTACAGAATCGAGTCAAATTTAGAAATAAATTTGCAATATGATCACAGTTATCAGTATTCTTCATCTCCTCTGGTTTCAGTTGGGGAGGGTGTCACGAAGAAGTTGTGCCCCCTCGTCACGCAATCTGGTTCGTAACTGTTGTAATTAGTCCACGATAGGCGGGACACTGGCACTGGGGCGGAGTTGACATACGAGGTGGTCCCACACACGTTCTATCAGGGATCAGATCTCGCGAATTCGCTAGCCACAGGAGTGCCTCAGCATCACACATACAGTTCATACATAGAGACACTTGTCACGTGAGAGCTCGCATTGTCATGTTGAAAAACGGCAACACAATCACTGTCTAAGAAGAGGCAATCACGAGGAAGCAGGATGCCAGTTTATTTATTCCGTTTATGACAATTACAAACTAACATACGAGGGTGAGTCAAATGAAAACCTTAAATTTGTAATAACAAATCGACATTTCGCGCCGTTATCCTGTAAGTTGGTAAGCGTGTACAAACAGCGTGCAGAATGGCATGTAGGTGGCAGCATAGTGAAGATGCACACATACCGTCGCAGTTTCAGTATAAAGATGGCCGTCCTACTTGCGACTTGAACCAGGGAAGAACAGCGTTCTGTTATTCGGTTTTTGAGTAGTGAAGGTGTGAAACCTATTGAAATTCATCGACGAATGAACGTTCAGTACAGTGATGCATGTTTGTCACAACAGCAAGTCTACGAATGGAGTAGGAAGTTCGCAAATGGTGTGACTTCAGTGGAAGATGCTCCTCGTCCAGGTTAGACACGACGACTTGTGACTCACAGAAAATTGCAGCAGTTGAAGCCATAGTGAAGGAAATCCGCCGAGTGACACTGAATGACATTGCAGCATGTTTACAGGTTAGTCATCGGTCAGCACACCACATTGTGCGTGATGTGTTCCAGTTTCACAAAGTGTCTGCAAGATGGATGACACGGCAGCTGACTCCTGAAATGACAGAACGACGTGTTGATGCATGTGAAGAACTTCTTCGGCTCTTTGAACGAGAAGGTGATGGGTTCCTTGCAAGAATCGTTACTGGGGACGAAACCTGGTTTCACTTCCACCAACCGGAAACGAAGAGAGCGGGCAAGGAATGGCGACATTCCTCGTCACCAAAACCAAAGAAGTTTCGAACAGAACCATCAGCAGGGAAGGTTATGCTGACTCTCTTTTGGGACGAAAAAGGCGTCATTTTGGTGCATTACATGCCTAGAGGGACCACTGTCACCAGTGCATCATACACAGATCTCCTAAAAAGTCATCTGCGGCCTGCAATCAAATCAAAGTGACGTGGACTGCTGTCAGCAGGCGTCCTTTTGCAACATGACAATGCAAGGTCCCACACTGCCCATACAACAGTTGCAACAATCACATACGTGCATTTTGAGTGTCTTCCTCATCCACCATCCTCACCAGTCCTTGCCCCAAGTGATTCCCATATGTTTGGACCATTCAAAGACGCGATGGGAGGAAAGAAGAAAGAAGTTCCGTTCAGATGAAGAAGTACACCACACGGTGCATGAGTGGTTGCGAGGACTACCAAAAGAACTTTTTTCTTAAGGAATTTATGCACTTTGTAAGCGCTGGAGGACCTGCATTGAGCGTGGGGGAGATTATGTTTAAAAGTGATACAGCTTTGTACCACTTCTGCACAATAAATAATATTAAAAAAAATATTTAAGGTTTTCATTTGACTCACCCTCGTACATGATGAAGCACACTCTTTAATTACATATCTTTTTTAAACAGTGACCTACAGAATTTTCCCTGACGAAGACAACTAAAACTTAACCTATCCATTTATTACCCACAATATAAAAGCCCAACGCAATCTGACTGCTATATATTGACAACGTAACTTCCAATAATTAACACAAAAGAATGGCCCTGAACTGCAAGAAATCCTAACAATAACACAAAACCAAAAAATATGGAACTAAAGAAAAATGAATCTACCTCCAACTGTGTTAACTGCCTAAACTCATTTTATTCACTAATCCCGATAGTGGAAACCCCATTCTTTCTCACAGGTGACTTACCGCACAGAAAATCTTCATAACGCAAACTACAGCGATTACAGCAAGTACCAACAACAGCCAGCTAAATAAAAAGATTCTCCCTACTGTAGACTCCAACTACTAGGAGGCATATGATTAGCAAAAAGAAAGATTTTGTTGAAGGGCAAACAATATATTTAGAAAATTTTACCTTATTCATGTGATATCCAGTTCCAAAAATTATATAGTTGTCAATAATCTCACTGCCCAAACATTAGCAATCAAACCTACATCATCATACATTTTCTTGCGTATTTTCTTATAAACACATAATTTCATCTCACTTTACAATGCATGTCCTACTAACACAGAGCCACCACTAAGAATATCATGTCTATACACTTCCCTATCCACTCGCTAACTAGCAAGTCCGTCCAACCACGGAATCTCTTGCCGACGGCGCAGAGGGCTGTCAGCGATATTAACACAGTCTATAGCGCTGCCTGCATACAAACTGGCTACTTACAATGAATTGCACAATTTCGCAAAATAAACAGAACTAGGATACCATATCTACAAATTAATATCTAAATTTTCAATAATTTGAAGGGCTGCCTCTGTCACTTCAGAGAAATCTTCTATCTTTGGAGGATCAGGTCGTCTGTAGTCCAGTGTCACCGCCGGACATATCAGCACAATGAAAATTCAAAATAATATTACGATCTTCTGAAACATGATCTGACGAGTGGGAAAAAACAGTATGTCACTTAAATTCAGGGACTGAAATAGTACTGATAACCAAGTGTTACAAAGACATCACGCTCCCCACGGAAAGTTCGAAGCAAACTGCAAAAGGAAGACAATTCTGCATAACCTTCACGCGCAGATTCCAACCACGAAGATACAACCCGAATACACGTTGCTACGGTCTCACCGTATTCCCGATAGGTGTCGATTGAACGCGCCCATCGCGAAAGCACAACAGAAGCATCTTAATTACGTCCATTCCACGAGCTTCCAGGAGCAAGGGTGTTTTGTACACAGCTGTACGAATCGTCCCAAATTGAAATTTTCGCACCAACGTTCTCATTGGGCGATACCAGTCCAATCTTGAGCTTCCTTCTAAGATATACCTTACAGTTCCTCGGAAACATACTCCTCGCTAGGAGACAGAGTCGGCTAGTGACTTACTTACGTACGGCGCTCGAATTCGCGATTGTGGAACATGTCTGCTCGAAGACGAACGTGTTTCCCTCTTCACATCCCTAATTAAATACATGTTTGCAATCTCTTGTAAAGGTAATGCGCCATATTCAGTCATTAACTGCAAACGGAAGTATATTTCGTGCTGGAGAGATCACACACAGTTGGGTATTATTTTTCGAGGTAGGATTATGAAAATCAATCTTGGTTATGAAAAAGTAGCAGTTCACACGTATTGCTCTCCTGAAACGTCATACCTCCTGAAATGCCCATTTCTGACTGTCCATTCCTGATCCCAACGACTCTGCTGAGGATTCTACCGGGTGAGCAAAATAAAACTTGTCTGGTAAACAAAAGGTGTTTAAAAATGAATCACGATAATTTATATCTCCATACTTATTGATAAAAACATACGACAAACACGGGACACATTGGAAAATACTGACAGAATCTTAAAATTCTAGCTGAACTATTACAAATCCTCTGTGTGTCCACAAGCAGCAACACGAACAACATCTACAAGATAGCTAAATTGGTCATAAACTTTACACTCTGTATCTACCTTGGTCAAAGTTACAACGTTTGTTACTCCATTCTTCATTTCTGCTACGTTATGAGGTAAAAGGGAGACGAATACACTTTTCTTCGCATATCCCACAAGAAAAAAATGCGTGGAGTCATGCCTGGCAATCCTGAAGGCCGAGAATGCGGGGCAGTGTCTCGGGCTCCCATGCGCCCTATCCAGCGTTGAGGCAGAGTGTCATTGAGAAACTAACTTACGTTGTTGTGCCAGTGTGGTGGAGCTGCATCCTATAAGAAAATGAAGTCATCGGAGTGCTCCTGAAGTTGTGAAAAAAAAAGCTCTGCGGCATTTGAAGACAGCTCTTTCTAGTCAATGTGTTTTCCTCAAAGGGAAGGGACTATACACTTTTTCACGAGAACTGACAGAAAAAAGGTCACTTCAAGCGACTCTTTCGCGCTTAGTAATGCCATGAGGGTTCTGGAGTCCCCATATGTGCACGTTACTTTACAGTTAATACGAAATTTTGTTTCGTCATTCAAAATTAATCTTGGTAAAATATATCGTCTTCCATGTCCTCTAGCAGAGCATTGCTGAAGTCAACCCGTTTCTTACTATCTTTAACGCGAAGAGCTTGCACGCCTTAACACTCGCCAGATAGTTGTATGAGGCATTGCCAGACTTTCGTAGACTCCGCTCGAACGTTTGCCGGATTCTTTCCAGCATGCCATCAGGACTGCGAGATTGACATGGATTCTTGCCTTTGCACAAGCACCCTGTCTCTTCAGACTGGCGATACCAACGAAGAATGTTTGTGGTGCATACAGATCAGTGGCAAAACGACGACGAGAAGCACGCCGGATCGTAATCACTGTTTCTTTATTTGAAAACTGCGCCATACAAAACGCCTTATGTTCAGCGGACAGCATCTTACTTCTGACTGGCTGGGAACTGAGAAGACGCACTGACCGACAGCTAACGGTGATTTACTGAAACTCTAGGCCACGCCCAATCAAACAACGCACATTTCCTTTCCGGCACGTCCCATGTTTCGTAATTCATTACCGTTCAAAATCAGCTCGTTCTTTATAATCAGAGCGTATAATGTAACTCTGGTTGCCTACCTTAAAAGGCATGAAATATTTTCAAGCCAGTTTTACTGTGTGCTGCAAAATTATATTTACAACTATGATCACGCATATTTCGGAAGTGGGGATAAGTAGAACAGTGAGGTGGGCGGCAGGCAGCTGAAATTTTAGTAGCCAATTAAGGTAATTCAGTGCGTGAGAAATTAGTAGCACGCAGGATACCTAAGCGATATTCCAGCTCTTCCCACGTCTGGCCTAGCATGTCCTTGTTAACCTGCGCAGTTGCTGTCCTGATGCGAGCACGTAGTTCCTGCAGGTCGTGCACCTGGGTCTAACACACAGCACACTTCACAAAGCCACAAAGAAAAAAAATCAAATGGAGCTACGTCCGGAGACCTTGAGGACCAGGAAATGGGTCCTATTTTGCCAGTTGTGTGACCTGGAAAAGTGTCGTCCAAAACCTTCCTAGCGGTCGGTGAGGAGGGGCAGGGCACCACACTACTCTAGCATGATGTCAGGTTGCAGTTCTTCGGACTGTGGAAATTCAAACTGTTCCAACAGGTCGAGATAAACAGTCGAAGTTACTTCAAAAATGGTTCAAATGGCTCTAAGCGCTATGGGACATAATATCTGAGGTCATCAGTCCCCTAGACGTAGAACTACTTAAACCTAACTAACCTAAGGACATCACACACATCCATGCCCGAGGAAGGATTCGAACCTGCGACTGTAGCAGCAGCGCGGTTCCGGGCTGAAGCGCCTAGAACCGCTCTGCCACAACGGCCGGCTCGAAGTTACCGAGGCTTCAGCAAAGAAAAACTGTCGCACCACAAGGTCTTGAAGCAGACCACACCACACGTTTACCTTTGGACTGTGCGCACAATTTCAGTGCTACAGTGGGGATTCTCAGAGCCTCACATCGTCACACTTTTTCGGTTTACCTTCCCGGATTCTTCAGTCTTCGATGCGATTCAAAATTAGAATTGCAAATGCTTTGCGCTGTGGACTGTCGTCACGTTCAGTCTCATGCACCAGCTGCACCTTGTAGGCGTGAAGCTTCAATCGCATCCGTGTGCGCCGTGGTCCGTCGTAGCTATCGAAACGCTTGAGGCATTGACTTGATTGGACTCCAGACATACGTCTGTTGCATCTACTGCACAGCTGCATCACGCGTGTTCTGCGTCCAGAACTCGTCCTCTCCACGACACTTCCTGATTCGTTGAACCTCGTGTACCACTGTCTGTGGTCACATGTAGCGCAGGTATGCTTCTGTAACAAGTCTGGAGGTTCCGCTGGACCTAGAAGTCACGTTTGTTCTCCATCACCATTCCGCACACTGTGCCATCAACTTCGGTATGGGGACATATGTGACAAAGACTAAGCCGGCCGCGGTGGCCGAGCGGTTCTAGGCGCTTCAGTCCAGAACCGCGTGACTGCTACGGTCGCAGGTTCGAATCCTGCCTCGGGCATGGATGTGTGTGATGTTCTTAGGTTACTTAGGTTTAAGTAGTTCTAAGTTCTAGGGGACTGATGACCTCAGAAATTAAGTCCTATAGTGCTCATTTGACAAAGACTGACTTTAAAAAACAAAATAAAAAATACTAGGTGTGTGTGACCATTATGCCGCAAACCACACCTTTCTACCTATCCCAGTTTCAGAAATACACGTCACCAAATTTGTAATGATCACATTGAGACACGGCGTATATTGTCCACCACTTATACAGTAAGCCCAGATTTGATTCAAAAGGCTTATGAAATCTTGTACGTTGGACTGTGAATTTAAGGATGTGATGACGAAGTTAGAATAACACTGCTGTAAAAAGTTAGTTCACTCTTTTAGAGGTTTCCAGTTTACTCGAGATTTATTGTCGCAACAGTGCATGTAGTACATGAAACAGACTTACAGATCAACAGCACAAATGGTTCTGAGGCACCAGGAATCGAACCATGCTGAAACGCCCATATCAGTGCGTGGTTTAGCCCCCACGGGCGGTAATTCAGTCGCTGACTCTGGCATCCAATCGACCGCACAGATGGCGAATACTGTCTTGGGATACATTATGCCACGCCTGCTCGACCTGTCACGTAGTTTGAAACTTCTTTATTTAAATGTGTGACACTGTTCTTAAATTGCTGAATGACTGAGAAGATGAAACTTCTACGTTATTTGATTCTGAAACAGTTGAGTAAAACTGAACGAACTGAGCCCACTTTCTCTTTACTTTTTCTTATCAGCACTGACCCACAATATTCTAGCGTAACGTAATCTGACTGCTCAAAAAAATTACAACCTGACTTCAAGTAATTAATACAAAAGGTTGGCTCGGAGTAAGAAGCAATCCTGACAATAACCTATACATTTCACTAAGCACTTACCTCAGAAAAATCTTCATTACGGGAATTACTGCAATACAGCGAGCGTCAGTACTGCCAGCTAAATAAAAGATTATAACTACTAAAGCCACTAACTACTAATATATATGTGGTTAGCAAAGTAAGGATTTTATTGCAACCCAAATAATGTATTTTTTACCTTAATAATGTGACATCCAGTTCAAACACGAATATAAATCGTCATTGATATCTAGTACAAAGATCTATAATCATGAATAATTTTCAATCTCTAAGTAGGATGCTTCCAGATCGATAGCCTACGCTAACACTTCAGACCTCTACCCTCCATCAATGCTAACTTCTCACATTTAACATCCACCACTGCTGGCTGTTCACCTCCAACCGCCCAACAGTACTTCCATCACTGCCGGCGACTAACTTTCAAATGCCCAATACTACTGGCGATTACCTTCCAACGAGTCCACCCAGCCACAGAGTCTCTTGCAAAGCAAGCACAGTCAGAGATCCAATGCAAAGCGCTACACAGCACTGCCAACATAGAAGCAGCCCACTTACAACTTCTGTAAGTGTTGTTGGTTGACGAGACCCACGAGTTTCTTCTTGCCCCATCATGATCCACACGTGCTCGTCTGTAAACAAGTCTGGAGATAGTGTTGGCCAGTGAAGTTGTTGCACGTCATGTGGAGCACGTTGAGTTTCACAGGAATGTGTGCGCGAGCATTATCCTGTTGAAGCGACACATCCCATTAGTGTTGCAAAAATGGTAAAATAATAGGTCTAACAACCTTCTGCACGTACCGAGCGCTGATTAGCGTCCCTTCCAGAAACACCTAAGGGACTAAAAGTTGTAGTTTATGGCACCCCAGACCATAAGACCAGGGTTGGGGCCAGTGCGCCTTAAGAGGGGACCCTCCATACTGTAAATCACGGATTTTGATGCGCTTCAAATACACTCCTGGAAATGGAAAAAAGAACACATTGACACCGGTGTGTCAGACCCACCATACTTGCTCCGGACACTGCGAGAGGGCTGTACAAGCAATGATCACACGCACGGCACAGCGGACACACCAGGAACCGCGGCGTTGGCCGTCGAATGGCGCTGGCTGCGCAGCATTTGTGCACCGCCGCCGTCAGTGTCAGCCAGTTTGCCGTGGCATACGGAGCTCCATCGCAGTCTTTAACACTGGTAGCATGCCGACTCAGCGGAGCAGCGCCTCTGAGGAAGTCCAGCGCAGTCCTGGACGAAACGTAAGGAGCAGAAAAGTTCTTGGACCACGACCTCACATCCCGGAAAGTATATAAACAGCCATGTCAACCGGTCGTGAAAGCCTTCATTCTACGTCTCCATGAAGCTGGGCTACGGTCCCGCACACCGTTAGGCCGTCTTCCGCTCACGCCCCAACATCGTGCAGCCCGCCTCCAGTGGTGTCGCGACAGGCGTGAATGGAGGGACGAATGGAGACGTGTCGTCTTCAGCGATGAGAGTCGCTTCTGCCTTGGTGCCAATGATGGTCGTATGCGTGTTTGGCGCCGTGCAGGTGAGCGCCACAATCAGGACTGCATACGACCGAGGCACACAGGGCCAACACCCGGCATCATGGTGTGGGGAGCGATCTCCTACACTGGCCGCACACCACTGGTGATCGTCGAGGGGACACTGAATAGTGCACGGTACATCCAAACCGTCATCGAACCCATCGTTCTACCATTCCTAGACCGGCAAGGGAACTTGCTGTTCCAACAGGATAATGCACGTCCGCATGTATCCCGTGCCACCCAACGTGCTCTAGAAGGTGTAAGTCAACTACCCTGGCCAGCAAGATCTCCGGATCTGTCCCCCATTGAGCATGTTTGGGACTGGATGAAGCGTCGTCTCACGCGGTCTGCACGTCCAGCACGAACGCTGGTCCAACTGAGGCGCCAGGTGGAAATGGCATGGCAAGCCGTTCCACAGGACTACATCCAGCATCTCTACGATCGTCTCCATGGGAGAATAGCAGCCTGCATTGCTGCGAAAGGTGGATATACACTGTACTAGTGCCGACATTGTGCATGCTCTGTTGCCTGTGTCTATGTGCCTGTGGTTCTGTCAGTGTGATCATGTGATGTATCTGACCCTAGGAATGTGTCAATAAAGTTTCCCCTTCCTGGGACAATGAATTCACGGTGTTCTTATTTCAATTTCCAGGAGTGTATGTTGTAGAGGCACTTACCTTTAGTACCTGGCTATCCGGTTTTTTAGCGACGGTTTTTAAGGAAAATGATTTTGAAGTTCATTGCGTGCTTTGTAAACCCGTAACATTACATATTTCCCGAAAAAGACGGCGTAGCGCAGCGGTAAAGGTTCGCTGCTACCTCCCAGTAGGTACCTTGTTCGAAACCTGGTCGTGTACTTTTTTTTCAAAATCGACCAAATTTTTCTATTTTATTTCAAATAATATCAACAAACAGTGCAAGGTGTGCGACATTATACAGTTATATTCAGTTATTAATTCCTTCTGTCATACAATATTACAAAATCTTTTTTTTCATCGTCCACAACGCTTGATATGCCAGAACAATGTTGTGGGTGGTATCATAAAAACAACCGAAGCACAAATTTTCGCAGCACCACGCGCATTTTATGACAGCAACTGTCTTGCAGGCGCACTTAGGTTGGCCGAGCGGTTCTAGGCACTACAGTCTGGAACCGCGCGACCGCTACGGTCGCAGCTTCGAATACTGCTTCGGGCATGGATGTGTGTGATGTCCTTAGGTTAGTTAGGTTTAAGTAGTTCTAAGTTCTACGGGACTGATGACCTCAGAAGTTAAGTCCCATAGTGCTCAGAGCCATTTGAACCATTTTGCTTAGTTGGTGCATAAGTTCTTAGCGTTTTTCCTTAAGTCGTTTGAAACATCACTTGCGAGTAGGCAGAATCTGCTTACATCGCTGAAGACCACGGCGGGCCAATCCAAGTGCCTGACGTCAGCAACCGAGCAGTGGACGTCGATGCTGTGGCGTGAGTGCAAGACGTGCTACAACTGTGCGTAGTCGCATAGCTAGTAACAGGTTCACAACGGTTCGTGTTGACACGTCTGGGCTCCCAAGCCCTCTTATCTGTGCTGTGCTAGCTGTAACATGTGCCACTGCTTTCCTTACAATGGGGTCATCCTGGCGTGCGTATGTGATGCGTGGACGTCCAGAACTCGCCTACAGATGTGAAAATGTTCACGTAACCAGTCATACCAGCATCGTTGGGCAACTGACGCAGCACGTCAAACTTGTGTGGCAATTCCTCGAAAGAACGATGCCGCCACTCGTAAGGCCACAATCTGACCCCTTTCAAACTCGGTTGTCTACAGGAAGCACGAGGTTGCCTGCTTGCTTCGCACGTTTGCACCACATTCAGCCATCTGGTTGTGAGCATTCCCTATTAAAGGTTAGACATAGGTGACGCTGTGGTGGCTATGCCACTATGCAGTCTGCTGGCGGACGACGCTTAAACCCATTATATCTTGTGTTCCCCAGGTGGCATATGCCGTCATCGGATCAAAATTAATGCCATATTTCCAGGTGTAATAATTTTGTTCAGGCAGTGTTGAAACAGCTGAATCTTTTTTCCAGAAAGAACACCTCGAACGAACTTGTAGCCAGCCCGTTGACTGGAAACAAGACAGGCAGCCCTGGAGGCCATTGTTAAGCCCGGCGGCGAGTGACGTGGCCATAGCAGGCGGGCAGGGAGGCGTATTAACACCGCGGTGCACACACGCGCCCGGTCGGACCAATTTATTCCGTCCGCGCCGGCTCAACAAGGCCTAAATTTCCTCCGCGCGGCCGGCCAATAAATCAGCACAGCCCGCCGCCGCAGCCCATGCGTCTAGCGGAGGCGCCACAGGGCTCAGGCCACCGACGTCACTCAAGATGACTTTGGCACGTGACAGCAAGTGACTACATCTTTGAAGGCTCCTCACTTCAAACAACCAATGGTTAATTCAAAACTTTCTCTACTATATGACTACCTCATCTTAATGCAGCAGAAAAATGTTAATTTTTTTATCAAACTCACAACTTGCAATGGTCTCCGTTTCCGAAGATTGCTTTGATGCAGCTCTCCGCGTCAGCCTTTCTTTCTTCTTTCTTCCTTTCACTTGTGCCTTTGTCAAATGGCTCTGAGCACTATGGGATTTAACTTCTGAGGTCATCAGTCCCCTAGAACTTAGAACTACTTAAACCTAACTAACCTAAGGATATCACACACATCCATGCCCGAGGCAGGATTCGAACCTGCGACCGTAGCGGTCGCGTGGTTCCAGACTGTAGCGCCTAGAACCGTTCGGCCACTCCGGCCGGCGTGCCTTTGTCCCGCAATGCTCGCAGTCTGCGTCGTTACAAAGGATTTGGCAAGGTTAATTTAAAGGGGTGGTCGGATGCCCTTCCTGCCGCCACCCCATACCCCCCGGGATGGAATCAGTGTACCCCAGCTGTTTGCTTCTAGTGTAAACTATGAAAGAGTGAGGAAATATTACAAATGTCTGCGTGTCGTGTAACTGAAGTGGGATGTGGGGACCAGCCCGGTATTCACCTAGCGGGATGTGGAAAACCGCCTAAAAACTACGTCCAGACTCGCCGACACACCGGTCCACGTCGGTAATCCGCCTGGCGGATTCGATCCGGTGCCGGCGCGCCTACCCGAGTCCAGGAAGCAGCGCATTAGCGCTCTCGGCTAATCTGCCGGGTTGCAGCTCTCCACGTCAGTCTGGCCTACAAAAGTCTATTCATGTCTGTATAACTGCTGTAGTTTACACTGAAGTGACAAAAGTCATGGGATTGTGAAATGCATATACAAAGATGGCGGTAGTATCACGTACACGAGGTATAAAAGGGCAGTGCACTGTCAGTGCTGTCATTTTTAATCAGGTGATTCGAATGAAAACGTCTGGACCCAGAATGGTAGTTGGAGCTATACGCAAGGGACATTCCATTTGGGAAATTGTTAGGGAATTCAATATTCCGAGATCCAGTGTCAAGAGTGTGACGAGTACACAAAAATTCTGGCACTACCTCTTACCACGGACGACGCACTGGCCGACGGCCTTCACTTTACGACCAGCAGCAATGGCTTTTATGTAGAGTTGTCAGTGCTAACAGACAAGCAAAACTGCGTCAAATAGCCACAGGAATATATGTGTGACGTACGACGAACGTATCCGTTTTGGCACCAGATGACCGATGCGAGTGCCTTTGCTAACAGCAGCAACTTCACCTGCAGCGACTCTCCTGGGCTCGTGACCATATCGGTTCGACCTTAGACGACGGGAAATCTGTGGCCTGGTCAGGTCAGTCCCGATTTCAGTTGGGAGGATCCTACTGTGGCGCAGACCCCGAGAAGCCATGGTCCCAAGTTGTTTACAAGGCACCCTGTAAGCTGGTGGTAGCTCCTTAATGGTGTGGGATGTGTTTGCAATGGCCAGGGTTGTCTCGTCTACCTGAACCGATCATTCACTGGAAATGGGTATTTTCCGCTACTTGGAAACCATTTGCGTGGACTTCATATTCCCAAACAACGTCACCGGGCCACAATTGTTCGCGATTGATTTGAAGAACATCCAGGACAATTTGAGCGAATGATATGACTACCCACATCCCCTGACAGGGACGTAAATACGATGCAACAGAGCCACCTTTCGGACAAGAAATAGTTCAAATGGCTCTGAGCACTATGGGACTCAACTTCTGAGGTCATTAGTCCCCACGAACGTAGAACTAGTTAAACCTAACTAACCTAAGGACATCACAAACATCTATGCCCGAGGCAGGATTCGAACCTGCGACCGTAGCGGTCTTGCGGTTCCAGACTGCAGCGCCTTTAACCGCACAGCCACTTCGGCCGGCTTTCGGACAAGAAAGTAAACAAATCCTGCATCATGACTTCCTAATAATCAGGCTCGTCCTCCTTGTTTCCTTGCGGGAAATAAGAATTATACGGAAATAAACAGCAAAGTACGTGTAAACTTGAATGCTTGTTAATTTTAAATAAACTGGAAAACAGCAATGCTAGACAAAGCGGTAGACAAGTTCACCTCCATATCTCCTTCAGCTGGCTTTTCCGATCCGACGTTCCCTAGCTCAATTTGTTCAGTGGAGCATTCTCTATGCGTGTTGCATTTTTGCACGCTCTAACTGAAACACCCTGTATATCAAATCGGAGGAACTGTCAGCTGTGACAGCAGCTGTGAATGTATATCTGCAGAGTACTAAGGGGTTGTTATTGTTTATGGTATATATAAATGAGCTGGTGAACAACGCCAATAACTCCGTGAGACTGGTCGCACATGGTGTTACTTTTCATAGAAAAGTCGCAACATCCGAAAATTCATATACAATTGTAAAGTTTTGTACAGAAATGTGCAGAAAGTCACAGTATTGCTTGTTTACACGGGTGTAAATCTCTCAGTGGACGGTTGGTTCAGCAACATAGATAAATGTAATGTTTTATGTAGAAACACCAGGAAGGCCCAGTATTGTCTTATTATACGACTGCATATCCGACAATGGAAACAGTCACAGCCGATAAATATTAGTTTGGTGTACAAGTTCGTAGCGTTTTTGTTTTGCATGTTGGTATTCAGGCTGCTATTGTTTCATTTATGGATTATCAGTTTTCAGTTATAGTTCACTGTTGCTCTCTGAGTTTACACGTATTGTAATTTTGACATCTGGAAACAATGCGTGGAGCTGTGCACACTACAAAATTGAGTGGCAAGTGGATGAATCGGTACATTTACAACATGTTCTTCTGTTTTAGTTCAGTGGAAACGGATAGATCACGGCAAGAGAAGTGTTTTCTTGTTTTAAAGTGGATCGTTTTGAAATTAATGACTCTTCACGTTCAGGAAGACGTCCGTGGTCAGTTGAAGATCGTTTAAACGCATCAATCGATAATGATCTCCGTCCGTGTACTCGAGAACCGGCAAATGTGATGAACTGTGATAGTTCCGCCGTAGTGTGACAGTTTTCCATGCAGTGGGGAAGGTTCAAAATTAGTATGTATGGTACCGCAAGCTCTAAGCCAAAATAACAAAAATCAGCAGGTTGCTACATGTGTGCGTCTCCGCATGCTCGTCACCAATTGGCTCGTGAACAAGGCTGGCCATTCCTATGCTGTACCGCAACTGGAGACGGGAAAGCGTGCTTTTATGCTGACACAATGAAAAGAAAGGAATGGCTGAGCGCAAACAAAGCAGCAATTCCCCATACGAAGACCTGCGCGCATCCACAAAACATTAAGTTATGAACGTCGTAGAACGGCGACAGTGTGGCGTACTACGAATTACTTCCCCGATGTGTAAACATCACCACTGACATGTACTGTCAACAACTGACGCGTCTTGCAGATGCGATCCGAGAACAACGACGATGAAGGCTGCGTGAAGTGACACAACTCCCCGGTAATGCCCGCCGCATTCTGCTAGACTGACAAAAAAACACTTCATACGAGTTGGATAGGCAGTTCATTCCTGGGCACCTAATTCACCTCATGTTGCTCTCTTAGATTTTCACCTCTTCCGCTCCCCATCGAACAATATTCAAGGAACTTCTTTCCGGATGAAAATACGCTCCGATGGCTCGACGAGTTCTTCACCTCAAAACCAAGTGATTTCTGGAGTCCCGGAACCGAGAAGTTGCCCCGGCGTTGGCAGACTGTTGTAAACAATGAATAACAGTGCATTATTGGCGACTAAAGTCGCTGTTACGTGTATCTGTTGCGTTTAAGACATATGGAAAAACGCTACGAACTGATGCACCAACTCAGTATGTAGGAATACGCTTGAGGAGCGATTTAAAGTGCAACAGACACATAAAACTACAGGCTAGACAAAATAAAATTGCCCCGGAAAATATTTATAACACTGACGCGGAATTGGCCCTTTTTAATGAAGGCGAGAACTTCCCACTACAGAAAATGCTATAAATCGTGACTTCGACGTGCCACTCGTCTCCTGTCATGAGCCTGCACAAACATATCCCCTGCGTTAAGTGCCTCGAATACTTTTCTGTGTCATTACGTTCGAGTGAGCGACCAACTGCATGTAACGCAAACTCATACTCACATTAAACAGCACATATTAATTGTCGTGTGTTACGTGGAGCACAATTCGGGGAAAACGTGTGAGGGACTGTTTCAGCAGCACTTTAAAACTGGACGAATTTCGGCAAAACCCCCAGCAAAGTCTCCAATGTAAAATACAGTGACAAAATGTAACGTAAAGGGATTGGTAGTGTTAACTATCCGAATGGCAGAGAACATTGCTCCACTGAAGAAAGCCTGGAACAAGGTCAAACGGAATCTCACCGCCATTTATTCATAAAAGTAGAAGTCGAAAGATTATCAGAAAGGACCTACATCTGCATCTTTAGAAATTTACTGTTGTGATTGAGTTAAAGCGTCCAAAGAATTTCCTGTCAGGAACGTCGCAGTTCGTAGTAATAGACGGCAAATCATCGAGTAAAACTGAAGTGATATCAGGTGTTCCCCAGGGAAGCGTCCTGGGACCTCTGCTGTTCCTGATCTATATAAATGACCTGGGTGACAATCTGAGCAGTTCTCTTAGGTTATTCGCAGATTATGCTGTAATTTACCGTCTAGTAAGGTCATCCGAAGACCAGTATCAGTTGCAAAGCGATTTAGAAAAGATTGCTGTATGGTGAGGCAGGTGGCAGTTGACGCTAAATAACGAAAAGTGTGAGGTGATCCACATGAGTTCCTAAAGAAATCCGTTGGAATTCGATTACTCGACAAATAGTACAGTTCTCAAGGCTGTCAATTCAACTAAGTACCTGGGTGTTAAAATTACGAGCAACTTCAGTTGGAAAGACCACATAGATAATATTGTGGGGAAGGCGAGCCAAAGGTTGCGTTTCATTGGCAGGACACTTAGAAGATGCAACAAGTCCAATAAAGACAGCTTACACTACACTCGTTCGTGCTCTGTTAGAATATTGCTGCGCGGTGTGGGATCCTTTCCAGGTGGGATTGACGGAGGACATCGAAAGGGTGCAAAAAAGGGCAACTCGTTTTGTATTATCACGTAATAGGGGAGAGAGTGTGGCAGATATGATACGCGAGTTGGGATGGAAGTCATTAAAGCAAAGACGTTTTTCGTCGCGGCGAGATCTATTTACGAAATTTCAGTCAGAAACTTTCTCTTCCGAATGCGCAAATATTTTGTTGAGCCCAACCTACATAGGTAGGAATGATCATCAAAATAAAATAAGAAAAATCAGAGCTCGAACAGAAAGGTTCAAAATGGTTCAAATGGCTCTGAGCACTATGGGACTTAACATCTGTGGTAACCGCTAGACCACCGCGGCCGGCGAACAGAAAGGTTTAGGTGTTCGTTTTTCCCGCGCGCTGTTCGGGAGTGGAATGGTAGAGAGATAGTATGATTGTGGTTCGATGAACCCTCTGCCAAGCACTTAAATGTGAATTGCAGAGTAATCATGTAGATGAAGAAGGAAGGAAAGGAGATTAGAGTTCAGTGTCCCTTTGACAGTGCAGTCATTAAAGAAGGAGCACAAACTCGGATTGCGAACGGATGGGGAAAGGTAACGGTCGTGCTCTTTTCTAAAGAACCATTCTGGCGTTTTCCTGGAGCGATTTGGCCGCGCGGGGTAGCCGCGGTCTGGGACGCCTTGCCACGGTCCGTGCGGTTCTCTCTGTAGGAGGTTGTCCTCCCTCGGGCATGGGTGTCTGTGTAGTCGTCAGTCCTATCTGGTAAGGATCCCACACCGCGCAGCAGTATTCTAAGAAAAGAGGGACAAGCGTAGTGTAGGCAGTCTCCTTAGTAGGTCTCTTACATTTTCTAAGTGTCCTGCCAATAAAACGCAGTCTTTGGTTAGCCTTCCCCACAACATTTTCAATGTGTTCCTTCCAATAAGTTGTTCGTAATTGTAATACCTAGGTATTCAGTTGAATTTACGGCTTTTTGATCAGACTCATTTATCGTGTAACCGACGTTTAACGAGTTCCTTTTAGCACTCACATGGATGACCTCATCCTTTTTGTTATTTACGATCAACTGCTACTTTTCGCACCATTCCGATATTTCTTCTAAATCGTTTTGCAGTTTTTGTTTTTTTGTTTTCTGATGACTTTATTAGTTGACAAACGACAGCGTCATCTGCAAACAACCGAAGACGGCTGCTCAGATTGTCTCTCAGATCGTTTATATAGATCAGGAACAGCAAAGGGCCCATAACACTACCTTGCGGAACGCCAGAAATCGCTTCTGTTTTACTCGATGACTTTCCGTCGATTACTACGAACTGTGACCTCTCTGACAGGAAATCACAAATCCAGTCACATACCTGAGACGATATTCAATAAGCACGCAATTTCATTACGAGCCGCTTGTGTGGTACAGTGTCAAAAGCCTTCCGGAAATCCAGAAATACCGAATCGATCTGAAATCCCTTGTCAACAGCACTCAACACTTCATGTGAATAAAGAGCTAGTTGTGTTTCACAGGAACGATGTTTTCTAAACCCATGTTGACTGTGTGTCAATAGACCCTTTCCTTCGAGGTAATTCATAGTGTTCAAACACAATATATGTTTTAAAATCCTACTTCATATAGACGTTAACGACATCGGCCTGTAATGTGGTGGATTACTCCTACTACCTTTCTTGAATATTGGTGTGATCTGTGCAACTTTCCAGTCTTTGGGTACGGATCTTTCGTCTAGCGAACGGTTGTATATGATTGTTAAGTATGGAGCTACTGCATCAGCATACTCGGAAAGGAACCTTATTGGTATACAGTCTGGACCAAAAGACTTGCTTTTATTAAGTGGTATAAGTTGCTTCACAACTCCGAGAATATTTACTTCTACGTTACTCAAGTTGGTAGCTGTTCTCGATTCGAATCCTGGAATATTTACTTCGTCTTCTTTTGTAAAGGCATTTCGGAAGGCTGTGTTTAGTAACTCTGCTTCGGTAGCACTGACTTCGATTTTATCTCCATTGCTATCGTGCAGAGAAGGGATTGATTGTTTCTTGCCGCTAACATATTTCACATACGACCAGAGTCTCTTTGGATTTGCTGCCAGGTTTCGAGACAAAGTTTCGTTGTGAAAACTGTTATAGGCATCTCGCATTGAAGTACGTGCTAAATTCCGAGATTCTGTAAAAGATCGCCGATCTTGGGGATTTTGCGTCTGTTTAAATTGGCGTGTTTGTTTCGTTGTTTATGCAACTGTGTTCTAACCCGTTTTGTATACCAAGGGCATCAGCTCCGTCGTTTGTTAATTTATTAGGTATAAATCTCTCAATTGCTGCCGATATTATTTCTTTGAATTTAAGCCACATCTGGTCTACACTTATATTATTAATCTGAAATGAGTGGAGATTGTCTCTTAGGAAAGCGTCAAGTGAATTTTTATCTGCTTTTTTGAATAGGTATATTTTTCGCTTATTTTTTGAGGGTTTGGGGATTGCAATGTTCAATCTCACTACGACAACTCTGTCTTCACTAATCCCTGAATCGGTTTTTATGGTCGTTATGAAATCAGGATTATTTGTTGCTAAGAGAAGATATGCTTCCTAGTAGTGTTCTCTCACAAGAGAGGAGAAAAATCTGAAATTGAAATGATATTTGTGTATAAAAATACCAGAACAAAGATAAAGCCTGCACTATGCAGAAATAAGTAAGTTAACGGATAAAAATTTTAGTTAAAATTGTTTCAACTGTGAAAAAGTCAGGCCTGTTTAACGAGGAAACTGTTTATAGATGTCTCAGAAAAACAAAAATGCGCTATTTTCTGCTTTCTAAACATTATTTGATTTGTAAGTACACATTTCCTCCAGCAAAAAACGTAGATAGTTTGAAATGTTTAGATGTTAATTTTCTTACTCTTTCGCTTCTCGTGAAATGCACGAGATGGCCTTTGTCAACAACATCGACTATGAATTCTGATTCTGTCATTAGTAAATTATATTGTCATTCTTGCCCCTACTTTCTGTTAGAACATTTGGATTTTCTCTTAAAAGTGGATGGTGCCTCATAACTTGACGTTCGCCGTATAGGCGCCAAAATGCGTAACAGAATGCTCTGACAATACACGCAATTTTGGCGTCAGATCGGTTAATCACAGGTTTTGAAAAATCTTAGGTATGTTGTAGACGGACCTGTCCTGACACCTAGCTTGCGGTTTTCATTCTAAGACCTCTAGATGCCAAGAAAATCAGAGTTTAAGTTTTATGCGTGTATTTTATAGCCGTAAGGTTAATCATTTCTACACCAACCGAGCGTTGCGCAATGGGTTCCAGTCCTGAGACTGCTTCTTTTGCTTTTTTTTTAAATTTTGTCGATCAGAATGTCATTAAATAGTATATCTGATGTAAAATTCCTCACGAATAACCATTTTCACGGTTGAAATTTAATTAATCAATCAATAATTACACCACACTTTCTTCAAATTACTGAATGGTCTTGCTCGGTATCGCCTGCCGTGCTAGATCGGAATTTCCGGTGGTATTGTCGCAGAAGCAACCGAAACACAAATTCGTAGAGATAACACTCATTTAATGAAAGCCAGTGCCTTACAGGCACACTGTTTTTTCAGAAGCGATACTGGGAAACACAGCCCGATTACATTCAAGGAGATTCAGGAAGCTTTTTCTTCGATCAACTTGATGCGAACCATGCGTAACTGATCATTCCTATGAAAGCAGGTGCACAAAATACATATATAATTGAAGAATCCATCTTTATGAAATCTTTCCTCGAAGCTACTTCTCTGTAAGTCCTCTGCAATTTTAAACTTTTTCGAGAAAACTTTAACCTGCCGGTAAAACTAAACATCACAAGAATGGGAAAGTGGAGTACATTTGGTGGGATAAGTTTAACGGTGCAGGTGCATGCTTTTTTTTTCACCTACAAAGATTTGCTGATAAAGCATCCGATTACTCCGCCCTTCCCACGTATGTGAAATGTAGAGAAACTTTCCTTGTCAAACGTATGGAAGTTTGACGGATGTTAAAATCTTGTCGTAGAGCACTTTCTGGAACTTCCCTTATTTCGTGCAGATTACAATTACAGTTTTTAATTTTAGAATCAACTCGTCAATTCTTTTTTTTAACAATGCATAAAAATTTCCTAGATGGTCCTGGTATGCATAAGAAAACGCAATAGAATACTTTCCCTGATGCTATTAGGTAGTACATCGTGCTTTGAAAGGATGACTAACCTTGTTCAAAGCTTGTTTCCTGCATGGTGACGATTTTCGCTCCTTGTTCCGCAAGGGATCTATTGTACGTCGATTGGTACTGGCAACCAGATTGGTCGGTATTAATTCCATAATCGAGGTGAAAATTATGGAATCTTCCCTCAGCTGCTTCAGTTTTTTAACGATACTCTGTACTGCGAAACTGAAACGAAGAAAGGTACGGAACCAGGCCTGAAACCCATACCGCCATCATGATAACAGTGAACCTTAGCCGCTGTGCTCCGCTTTCTTGGTCGAAACATTATTATCGTCACAGCTGCTGGAGGTATGTATAAAACTTCAAATACGATTTTCTAGGGATCTAGCGGCCGTCGAATGAAAAGCCGCAAACCAGGTACTCAGGATAGGTCCCTTTACAACACACCTAAGACTCCAGAATGAAACTTCCTGGCAGATTAAAACTGTGTGCCCGATCGAGACTCGAACTCGGGACCTTTGCCTTTCCCGGGCAAGTACTCTACCAACTGAGCTACCGAAGCACGACTCACGCCCGGTACTCACAGCTTTACTTCTGCCAGTACCTCGTCTCCTACCTTCGAAACTTTAAAGAAGCTCTCCTGCAAACCTTATCCTTTCTTTCGGGAGTGCTAGTTCTGCATGGTTCGCAGGAGAGCTTCTGTAAAGTTTGGAAGGTAGGAGACGAGGTACTGGCAGAAGTAAAGCTGTGAGTACCGGGCGTGAGTCGTGCTTCGGTAGCTCAGTTGGTAGAGCACTTGCCCGCGAAAGGCAATGGTCCCGAGTTCGAGTCTCGGTCGGGCGCACAGTTTTAATCTGCCAGGAAGTTTCATATCAGCGCACACTCCGCTGCAGAGTGAAAAATCTCATTCTGGACTCAAGAATGAAATTTTCACTTTGCATCGGAGTGTGCGCTGACATGAAACTTCCTGGAAGATTAAAACTGTGTGCCCGACCGAGACTCGAACTCAGGACCTTTTCCTTTCGCGAACAAGAGGTACTGGCAGAAGTAAAGCTATGCGGACGGGGCGTGAGTCGTGCTTGGGTAGCTCAGTTGGTAGAGCACTTGCCTACGAAAGGCAAAGGTCCCGAGTTCGAGTCTCGGATCGGCACACAGTTTTAATCTGCCACGAAGTTTCATATCTAAGACTCATCATAATCCGTGATTAACAGGTTTGGAGGTTCCCTTGTTAGCACAGGAATAAAATTCCATGGGCGCTGCAGTAGACTTACTTGCCACGAGTAGTCGATTGAGGCAAAATGTCGGTCGTGTGAAAGCGGCTACTGCGTCAAAGGGCGCTTAGTAGCACTGAAACTGCAACCACGGATACTGGAATTCGTGTGGAACGTGGTTAAGGAATAAACAAGACATCTGCAGAAGTATGTCACACACATACCTACATCGACATGTATACTCTACAAACCAGAGTGAAGTTCATGGCAGAGGGTATGTCCAGTGTACCTCACACGTAGGTGTCAATCCGTTCGATTCGCGTGTGGAGCGTTGGAAGAATGATTGCTTAAATGTTTCTGTAGGCACTGTAGTTAGTGTAATATTGTCTCTGTGGTGCCTACGGGAACGATATGTGTGGGAGTAAAGTACATTCCTAGATTCCTCGAGCAAATCGGTTTCTTCAAAGTTAGTAGGTAGGCAGGGTGTTCCATTTATCCTCCGACCGCCTGTCCTGGGTATTACAGGCCGGCCATGGAAGATGCGCCTGCTGATCGAGTGTCATTCGACCAGTGAAACAGACATCACGACTGTAAAAGTGAAATTTGCGAACGCAACAATGGACAGAGCGAATTATTGAATTCCACGAGTGTTTATTTACGAATTGCAAAGTCCGCTCGTACTGTTCGGAGATTGTTTGGACAGAATTTTACAGGTGTTCGACATCCGAGTCGTGAAGCAGTTCACAAAGCAGTGAACAAATTTCATGGCTCGGGAAGTGTTCACGACAAGAAGCGTAAACGACGACGTACAGTGCTCACAGAAGCTCGCCTCGATGACATTGCATACCGCCTGGAAAACTCCCCTAAAAAGTCTCTTAGACATCTTTCGCAGCAGACATAAATATCCTGCACCTCTGTACAAAGAGGTGTTAAGCTGCTTGGGCTAAGGGCCTGTAAAGTATCACTAGGACAGCAACGACCTCATGATCCTGTGCACAAGTTTACGTTTTGCGAATGGGTTTTAAAACATGTGCATGACGGTGAAATGGATTCTTACCTCACTGTGTTTTCAAATGAGGGTTGGTTTCATTTACTCGGGTATGTTAATTCCCAACACTGTCGACAATGGAGCGCAGATAGACCTGTTGTGCTTCATGAGGAACCCCCCCATGATCAGAAAATAGGTGTGCGGTGCGCAGTTAGTGGTGGCAGAATAATAGGCCCAATTTTTATATGACACAGTAACAAGGGAAATATACACTCCTGGAAATTGAAATAAGAACACCGTGAATTCATTGTCCCAGAAAGGGGAAACTTTATTGACACATTCCTGGGGTCAGATACATCACATGATCAAACTGACAGAACCACAGGCACATAGACACAGGCAACAGAGCATGCACAATGTCGGCACTAGTACAGTGTATATCCACCTTTCGCAGCAATGCAGGCTGCTATTCTCCCATGGAGACGATCGTAGAGATGCTGGATGTAGTCCTGTGGAACGGCTTGCCATGCCATTTCCACCTGGCGCCTCAGTTGGACCAGCGTTCGTGCTGGACGTGCAGACCGCGTGAGACGACGCTTCATCCAGTCCCAAACATGCTCAATGGGGGACAGATCCGGAGATCTTACTAGCCAGGGTAGTTGACTTACACCTTCTAGAGCACGTTGGGTGGCACGGGATACATGCGGACGTGCATTGTCCTGTTGGAACAGCAAGTTCCCTTGCCGGTCTAGGAATGGTAGAACGATGGGTTCGATGACGGTTTGGATGTACCGTGCACTATTCAGTGTCCCCTCGACGATCACCAGTGGTGTACGGCCAGTGTAGGAGATCGCTCCCCACACCATGATGCCGGGTGTTGGCCCTGTGTGCCTCGGTCGTATGCAGTCCTGATTGTGACGCTCACCTGCACGGCGCCAAACACGCATACGACCATCATTGGCACCAAGGCAGAAGCGACTCTCATCGCTGAAGACGACACGTCTCCATTCGACCCTCCATTCACGCCTGTCGCGACACCACTGGAGGCGGGCTGCACGATGTTGGGGCGTGAGCGGAAGACGGCCTAACGGTGTGCGGGACCGTAGCCCAGCTTCATGGAGACGGTTGCGAATGGTCCTCGCCGATACCCCAGGAGCAACAGTGTCCCTAATTTGCTGGGAAGTGGCGGTGTGGTCCCCTACGGCACTGCGTAGGATCCTACGGTCTTGGCGTGCATCCGTGCGTCGCTGCGGTCCGGTCCCAGGTCGACGGGCACGTGCACCTTCCGCCGACCACTGGCGACAACATCGATGTACTGTGGAGACCTCACGCCCCACGTGTTGAGCAATTCGGCGGTACGTCCACCCGGCCTCCCGCATGCCCACTATACGCCCTCGCTCAAAGTCCGTCAACTGCACATACGGTTCACGTCCACGCTGTCGCGGCATGCTACCAGTGTTAAAGACTGCGATGGAGCTCCGTATGCCACGGCAAACTGGCTGACACTGACGGCGGCGGTGCACAAATGCTGCGCAGCTAGCGCCATTCGACGGCCAACACCGCGGTTCCTGGTGTGTCCGCTGTGCCGTGCGTGTGATCATTGCTTGTACAGCCCTCTCGCAGTGTCCGGAGCAAGTATGGTGGGTCTGACACACCGGTGTCAATGTGTTCTTTTTTCCATTTCCAGTAGTGTATGTGCAAAACATTTTGCGATCGTTTTTTAATGAACTGAATGATTTTCAACAGGATACGTCAAGAGCTCATACGGCCAATGTTTCTTTGCACGCAGTTCACGATGTGTATGATGAAAGAGTGATTAGTAACAATCTCAGGACCGCTAGAGGTCCTCATTTAACTCCGTGCGAGTTCTATTTGTGAGGTGCACTGAAGGACAAAGTGCACACAACAAATCCTCACACGATAGAGGAACTCAAGGATAACATTCGTGAATCAATTAATTCGATATCTCAGAGAGAATTATATCGTGCTATTAATACACTACTGGCCATTAAAATTGCTACACCACGAAGATGACGCGCTACAGACGAGAAATTTAACCGACAGCAAGACGATGCTGTGATATGCAAATGATTAGCTTTTCAGAGCATTCACACAAGGTTGGAGCTGGTGGCGATACCTACGACGTGCTGACATGAGGAAAGTTTCCAACCGATTTGTCATACACAAACAGCAGTTGATCGACGTTGCCTCGTGAAACGTTGTTGTGATGCCTCATGCAAGGAGGAGAAATGCGTACCAACACGTTTCCGACTTTGATAAAGGTCGGATTGCAGCCTATCGCGATTGTGGTTTATCGTATCGCGCCATTGCTGCTCGCGTTGGTCCAGATCCAATGGCTCTTAGCATAATATGGAATCGGTGGGTTCAGGAGGGTAATACGGAACGCCGTGCTGGATCCCAACGGCCTCGTATCTCTAGCACTCGAGGTGACAGGCATCTTATCCGCATGACTGTAACGGATCGTGTAGCCGCGTCTTGATCTCTGAGTCTACAAATGGTGACGTTTGCAAGACAACAACCATCTGCACCAACAGTTCGACGACGTTTGCAGCAGCATGGACTATCAGCTCGGAGACCATAGCTGCGGTTACCCTTAACGCTACATCACAGACAGGAGCGACTGCGATGGTGTACTCAACGACGAATGGAAAAACGTCATTTTTTCGGATGAATCCAGGTTCTGTTTACAGCACCATGATGGTCGCATCAGTGTTTGGCGACATCGCGGTGAACGCACATTGGAAGCGTGTATTCGTCATCGCTATACCCGGCGTGATGGTGTGGGATGCCATTGGTTACACGTCTGGGTCACCTCTTGTTCGCATTGACGGCACTTTGGACAGTGGACGTTACATTTCAGATGTGTTACGACCCGTGGCACTACCCTTGATTCGATCCCTGCGAAACCCTACATTTCAGCAGGATAATGCACGACAACAATTTGCAGGTCCTGGCCAGCACATTCTATAGATGTCTCACCAAATGAAAACGTCTGGTCAATGGTGGCCGAGCAACTGTCTCGTCACAATACGCCAGTCACTACTCTTGATGAACTGTGGTATTGTGTTGAAGCTGCAGGGGCAGCTGTACCTGTACACGCCATCCAAGCTCTGTTAGACTCAATGCCCAGGCGTATCAAGGCTGTTATTACGGCCAGAGGTGGTTGTTCTGGGTACTGATTTCTCAGGATCTATGCACCCAAATTGCGTGAAAATGTGATCACATGTCAGTTCTAATATAACATATTTGTCCAATGAAAACCCGTTTATCATATGCCCAGTAGTGTAGTTTCTTGAGTAGATGTCAGGAATGCGTAAAAAATAATAACGGGCAGTTCCAGCATCTACTCATTTGGTATGGGTGAGCACAAATTTTATTTGCTTATATTTTAAATGTAGAAATTTTGCACCTCAGCCTTAAGACGGGCGACACGGCATCTGTTTACCGGGTAACGGAGCGCTCGCTGAGGGGCATCTACTCCGCCGCACAGGCGGTCATCAGATAAATGGTACACCCGGTAGCATCTTCAATTGTTTACCTGTTTAGTTTTTTTCAGTATCTTCCCGTAGGTGACCACGGGGCAAAGAAACAGGTGATCGAGCGTGCTGCCCTGTTTTGTATACGTTCACTATCCACAGTTAGTCCTATTTGATATCGGGCCACACACACGAGGGATATTCTAGAATGGTTAGAATAAGTGTTTCGTTGAAGAGCGCTCTGTGTTGCTTGAGCACAGCTTGTCGCTAAGTACGGAACAATGGGGACGGGTGGGAGTGGCGCAGAGCGCACACTTGCCGGCCGGCGGCCCGGTCACGAACTCCGTGCGGCGCAGAGCGGCGGTTAGCTGCCCAGTGGGTCGGGCCTCGCGTGAGCGGCGCCGGCACGCGACCGGTGGCGCCGCCACGGCGGCCGCGCGCCGCCACGTGACGCAGTCGATGCCCGCGGGAGGCGCCCGCTGCGCACGAACGAGCGCTCCGTTCCGCGGACCCGCCGCTCAAGATACACCACTGGCAATTGAAATTGCTACACAAGAAGAAATGCAGATGATAAACGGGTATTCATTGGACAAATATATTATACTAGAACTGACATGTGATTACAAAAATGGTTCAAATGGCTCGGAGCACTATGGGTGCTGTGGTCATAAGTCCCCTAGAACTTAGAACTACTTAAACCTAACTAACTTAAGGACATCACACACATCCATGCCCGAGGCAGGATTCGAACCTGCGACCGTAGCGGTCGTGCGGTTCCAGACTGTAGCGCCTTTAACCGCTCGGCCACTCCGGCCGGCTCATGTGATTACATTTTCACGCAATTTGGGTGCATAGATCCTGAGAAATCAGTATCCAGAACAACCACCTCTGGCCGTAATAACGGCCTTGATACGCCTGGACATTGAGTCAAACAGAGCTTGGATGGCGTGTACAGGTACAGCTGCCCCTGCAGCTTCAAAACGATACCACAATTCATCAAGAGTAGTGACTGGCGTATTGTGACGAGCCAGTTGCTCGGCCACCATTGACCAGACGTTTTCATTTTGTGAGACATCTGGAGAATGTGCTGGCCAGGGCAGCAGTCGAACAGTTTCTGTGTCCAGAAAGGCTTTGTACAGGACGTGCAAAATGAGTCGTGCATTATCCTGCTGAAATGTAGGGTTTCGCAGGGATAGAATGAAGGGTAGAGCCTCGGGTCGTAACACATCTGAAATGTAACGTCCACTGTTCAAAGTGCCGTCAATGCGAACAAGAGGTGACCGAGACCTGTAACCGATGGAACGCGTACCATCACCCCGGGTGATACGCCAGTATGGCGATGACGAATAAACGCTTCCAATGTGCGTCACCGCGATGTCGCCAAACACGGACACCCATCATGATGCTGTAAACGGAACCGGGATTCATCCGAAAAAATAACGTTTTGCCATTCGTGCACCCAAGTTCGTCGTTGAGTACACCATCGCAGGCGCTCCTGTCTGTGATGCAGCGTCAAGAGTAAACGCAGCCATTGTCTCCGAGCTGATAGTCCATGCTGCTGCAAACGTCGTCGAACTGTTCGTGCAGATGGTTGTTGTCTTGCAAACGTCCCCATCTGTTGACTCGAGACGTGGCTGCACGATCCGTTACAGCCATGCGGATATGATGCTTGTCATCTCGACTGTTAGTGATAGGAGGCCGTTGGGATCCAGCACGGCGTTCCGTATTACCCTCCTGAACCCACCGATTCCATATTCCGCTAACAGTCATTGGATCTCAACCAACGCGAGTAGCAATGTCGCAATACGACAAACCGCAATCGCGATAGGCTACAATCCGACCTTTATCAAAGTCGGAAACGTGATGGTACGCATTTCTCCTCCTTACACGAGGCATCACAACAACGTTTCACCAGGCAACGCCGGTCAACTGCTGTTTGTGTATGAGAAGTCGGTTGGAAACTTTCCTCATGTCAGCACGTTGTAGGTGTCGCCATCGGCGCCAACCTTGTGTGAATGCTCTGAAAAGCGAATCATTTGCATATCACAGCATCTTCTTCCTATCGGTTAAATTTCGCGTCTGTAGCACGTCATCTTCGTGGTGTAGCAATTTTAATGGGCAGTAGTGTAGAAGGTAGGCAGCAGAACGTGTGTCGTCCTCAACCTGAAAGTTTCTCAAGTGTAACGCGCTCCTCACGATGTGGCACTGTAGCCGAATGGGTAATTTTTAAACTTTTAGTTTTTTTGTGTCATTTGTCCTTTGACGTGTGCGGGCAGCCTCCTCTCCTGTGCTAAACTCTTCATCACAGAATAGCACTTTCACCCTACGTCCTCAATTACTTGTAGGATATATTCCAATCTATGTCTTCCCCTACACTTTTTGCCATCTACAGCTCCCTGTAATACGATGAAAGTTACTATCAGATTTTAATTTCAATATTAATAATTAACAGCCTCAGTTGCACCGTTTACCTAGAATTTACCTAGGTTTCAGTCGCGATAACCCAACCTTCTTCAGAATAACTACCGTTTGTCCATAGTGGACGTCGTCAAGCTAAAACTACAAATCCATAAATCATCGTCAGACTATAAAACTTATTCCGGCCCCACTTCGCGACCGCGATGCGGTAGCCACGAGTGCTGTACTGGAACTGACCGTAGAGTCATGAAGCCAGCATAGGCGGACACAATACCTTGTGCCTGCGCATAAACTGTATGATAGTTACTTGCTGGGACAAGACGTGAACTTAACTCCTGGCGTTCAATTTACTAGTAAAGTGAAATAAAAGGTATGGCTGAGGAAATGAGCGTATATGTTAATCAGTGCAGAACGTACTTAGAACGACTGTCTTAACATTTTTGAAGTATTCATTTTCGTGATATGAGGAAGACATCATGTGCTTACAAGGTATGGCCTATCTAGGAAAATGTTTTTGTGCTTAAGCATGAAGTTTTATCACCTAAAAAGAATTTAGGAGTGGGAAGGATAATATAAAGCCAACATCGTCATTATTACGACTAGGTCTAGAAATTTTTAAGACGTATTGTTAAGCACTTGCTTAGCTATGGTTACAATGCATGAACATACTATTGACTTAGCACACAAATGATCATGATTGAATTTATGAACAAGTCTACATCTAATCTGTAACATGCGACAATACGAGCCATATAAAATAGTCATTATTGAAGATTAGTATATTTGACATGAAATGATCTAAAATCAAGTCAAAAACTAAGTTATAGTTATGAGTTGCAGAAAACACTATAGTAGGGGATAATGTGGTGGCAAGGGGGTACTCAATTTACCTTCATGGAGGTAATCCACACACGTACTCTAAAAACTGTATGTGGACCACTGCCATCATAATTCGGGCCTGGTGACCACTGCCATTGAACTTAGGGAATGACAGCGGAAATATGGTTAAAGCTAAAGTGTCACTTGGCGAACATCGCTCCAGTCAACACACTTAAAAACTATTGACCGACATAGGTCAATATGTACACTCCTGGAAATTGAAATAAGAACACCGTGAATTCATTGTCCCAGGAAGGGGAAACTTTATTGACACATTCCTGGGGTCAGATACATCACATGATCACACTGACAGAACCACAGGCACATAAGACACAGGCAACAGAGCATGCACAATGTCGGCACTAGTACAGTGTATATCCACCTTTCGCAGCAATGCAGGCTGCTATTCTCCCATGGAGACGATCGTAGAGATGCTGGATGTAGTCCTGTGGAACGGCTTGCCATGCCATTTCCACCTGGCGCCTCAGTTGGACCAGCGTTCGTGCTGGACGTGCAGACCGCGTGAGACGACGCTTCATCCAGTCCCAAACATGCTCAATGGGGGACAGATCTGAAGATCTTGCTGGCCAGGGTAGTTGACTTACACCTTCTAGAGCACGTTGGGTGGCACGGGATACATGCGGACGTGCATTGTCCTGTTGGAACAGCAAGTTCCCTTGCCGGTCTAGGAATGGTAGAACGATGGGTTCGATGACGGTTTGGATGTACCGTGCACTATTCAGTGTCCCCTCGACGATCACCAGCGGTGTACGGCCAGTGTAGGAGATCGCTCCCCACACCATGATGCCGGGTGTTGGCCCTGTGTGCCTCGGTCGTATGCAGTCCTGATTGTGGCGCTCACCTGCACGGCGCCAAACACGCATACGACCATCATTGGCACCAAGGCAGAAGCGACTCTCATCGCTGAAGACGACACGTCTCCATTCGTCCCTCCATTCACGCCTGTCGCGACACCACTGGAGGCGGGCTGCACGATGTTGGGGCGTGAGCGGAAGACGGCCTAACGGTGTGCGGGACCGTAGCCCAGCTTCATGGTAACGGTTGCGAATGGTCCTCGCCGATACCCCAGGAGCAACAGTGTCCCTAATTTGCTGGGAAGTGGCGGTGCGGTCCCCTACGGCACTGCGTAGGATCCTACGGTCTTGCCGTGCATCCGTGCGTCGCTGCGGTCCGGTCCCAGGTCGACGGGCACGTGCACCTTCCGCCGACCACTGGCGACAACATCGATGTACTGTGGAGACCTCACGCCCCACGTGTTGAGCAATTCGGCGGTACGTCCACCCGGCCTCCCGCATGCCCACTATACGCCCTCGCTCAAAGTCCGTCAACTGCACATACGGTTCACGTCCACGCTGTCGCGGCATGCTACCAGTGTTAAAGACTGCGATGGAGCTCCGTATGCCACGGCAAACTGGCTGACACTGACGGCGGCGGTGCACAAATGCTGCGCAGCTAGCGCCATTCGACGGCCAACACCGCGGTTCCTGGTGTGTCCGCTGTGCCGTGCGTGTGATCATTGCTTGTACAGCCCTCTCGCAGTGTCCGGAGCAAGTATGGTGGGTCTGACACACCGGTGTCAATGTGTTCTTTTTTCCATTTCCAGGAGTGTACTTAAAGAACTAGTCTAAATTATGGGAGGCTGACGGGAAATGGTTAAATTATGATGTGATTTGGCGAGCGACGCTTCAAGGACACCTTTAAACGTCATTGAGTAAGATTCCCTCCTTTTTGCCTTCTCCAGAAGCTCCTTTTTTCGCCGGTTCATCTACAAGTACATATACACTCTGCAAAACCAGCGTGAATTGCGTAGCAAAGGGTACGTCCTATTGTATCAGTTATTAGGGTTTCTTCCCGTTCCATTCACGTATGGAGCGCGGAAAGAATAATTGTTTGAACGCCTCTGTGTGTGCTGTAATTATTCTAATCTTATCCTCACGATCCCTGTGTGAGCGATACGTACGGCGTTGTAATATATTCGTAGAATCATTTAATGCCGGTGCCTGAAACTTTGCTAGTAGACTTCCTCAGGAGAGTTGACGTCTGTCTTCAAGAGTCTGACAGTTCAGTTTCTTCAGCACCTCTATTAACACCTTCCCATTGGTCAAACAAACCCGTGACCATTTGTGCGGTGCTTCTCTGTATGCGTTCAATATCCCATATCAGTCCTATTTCGTACGGATCTCACGCACTTGAGCAATATTCTAAAATGGGTCGCACGAGTGGTTTGTAAGCAATCTCCTTTGTAGGCTGATTGCATTTCACTAGTATTCTACCAATAAACGGAAGTCTGTCACCTGCTTTACCCACAGTTTGGCCTGTGTGATTATTCTATTTCATATCCTTATAAAGTTTACACCCAGGTATTTGTATGAGACTCTACAGATGACTTATCCATCACTTACATTATCAATTCATTTAATTTCCAACATTCTCCTTTAGCACCGCATCTCAAACGTCTCGATCTTCTTCTGTTCCTATTATCTCACTGTCCCTATTTCACTACCATATAACGCTATGCTCCAAACTTGCATTTTCAGAAATTTCTTCTTCAGATTAAGACAAGTGTTTGTTACTAGCAGAACTGTTTTGGCCAGGGAAGCCCTCTTTGCCTGTGCAACTCGCTTTTTATGTTCTCCTTGCTCCATACGTAATACGTTGTTTTGCGCCCAAGCAACTAAAATTCTTTCACTGCGTCTACTTCGTGGTCCCCAATTTTCTTGGTAAGTTTCACATGTATCATCGTTACTGGTACTCCTCACTACGTTCGTCTTTCTTCGGTTTACTCTCAGTTCGTGTTCTGTGATCAATATACTGCTCATTTTATACAGTATGTGGTGTAATTCTTCCGAATTTTAATCTTTTCCCTAACGGTCAAAGCTTCTTCGATGTACGTACTGCACATTAAATGAGGAAGACTGTATACCTGTCTTATATCCTTTTCAATCCGAGAATCTCCTCGTTCTTGGTCTTCCGTTCTTATTTTTCTCTCTTCTTTCTCTTACATATTGCGTATTACTTGTCTTTTTCTACAGCTTCTTCGATGTACGTACTGAACGTTAAAGGAGGAAGACTGTATACCTGTCTTATATCCTTTTCAATCCGAGAATCTCCTCGTTCTTGGTCTTCCGTTCTTATTTTTCTCTCTTCTTTCTCTTACATATTGTGTATTACTTGTCTTTTTCTACAGCTTACACTTCTTTTTCTGAGAATTTCGAACATTTTGCACCATTTTGCAGTATGGAAAGCTGTTTTTAGGTCGTCAAATCCAATGACGGCATTTTGATTTTTCTTACATCGGGGTTCCAGTATCAAGCGCAACATTAGCACTGCCTCTCTCGTTTCTTACCTTTCTCAAAGCCGTACTGATGGTTAACTGAGAAATCACCAATTTTATCTTCCTATCTTACGTGTTTCGCTGGTAGCAACTTAAATGCGTGAGCTCTTAAGTTGACTGCAAAATAATTCTCCCATTTACTTGTCCTTGCTGTCTTCGGCATTTTGTGAATGATATTTACCTGCAAGACTGATGCAATGTCTTCACTCTACACACCAACTTTAACAGTCGTCTGGTTACTATTTCTCCCATTGATTTTAGAAATACCGAAGGAACGTTATCCATAATGTTGAACAGACTACAGATTGGCTAGGGATACAGTTCCCTTATCTGCTGCTCATTTCGTTTTTCCCTTTCAGCATGGTATGTAATAAATTTCAGTAGGTCCTATTCTCCAGTGAGGATTTCGTGTCCTGAATTGATCTAATCGTTGATGAAACTCTTGCTAGGTGGTTACACTTATGTTACCATACTGTAATCCACTTTAGTAAGAAACTTACATTATCTTATCACAATGGACAATATTTCACTCGGCAGGAACAAACAATAATATTTATTTTCAGTACTTTCAAGCCATTCCTATTATCCATCGACTAATAAGCCGTAAGTGCCTAGTAAACAGAGACATTTATTCGACAATTGATATTCCTTAGTTATAAGCAGCAGAACCTGAAAATCATGTGTGGGTTCGTACCATTCTCTTACACACATATCGACTCTGAAAATTCAATTATAAACGAATGTGACAGTGACAGATAAGTTTAGCGCTTCTAGGGGGCTGTTAGATACTGAGGTATTCCTGCTTTCTTGCGTCCCAATGGCATTCCAAATTAACCATACCACGGTGATAATCTGTGCCGGCGACACGACTCAATTTTAACCACGGACGCTACAAAAAACATATCTACGGATTCGGAAGAACGGGTTGCTTCAACTGTGAATATGTATAAGAATATGGCCTCAAATGTATGACATTCGTGTGTCAACGGTAAAAGCTACTTACGGATGTCCTATTCCTGTAGTTGAGCCTAGGACATAGCAGACCACTCAGTATTACAAGGCTGCTGGCAGCAGCGTACGTTTTTTAAATGTGTTGTACGAGGGAGGTCTTCAAAAAGTGAGTTCACTTTATTATGACAGGCCACGTGACATTTATACAGTGGTGCAACATATTTCAAAGTGGCACAGATATATGACACTAATTTTCAACGTAGTCACCAAGTCTCTGTAAGCAAATATCTACCAATCGTTCAGTTTACCGGTCATAGGAATCTGTTTCTTGGTTACGAAGCCATTCGGAAGAAAAATAAGGAACATTAAACGTCCTGTAGAGACCATTTGAGACGGAGCACAAGCTCGGAATGGTTCAATGGTTCAAATGGCTCTGAGCACTATGGGACTTAACATCTATGGTCATCAGTCCCCTAGAACTTAGAACTACTTAAACCTAACTAACCTAAGGACAGCACACAACACCCAGCCATCACGAGGCAGAGAAAATCCCTGACCCCGCCGGGAATCGAACCCGGGAACCCAGGCGTGGGAAGCGAGAACGCTACCGCACGACCACGAGATGCGGGCAGCTCGGAATGTTTCGAGGATATGGAAGGATATCGACGGTGCCTTTTCAAAGGAACCATCCAAGTATTTGCCTGAAGCGATTTAGGAAAATCACGGGAAACCTAAGTCAGGACGTCCGGAAGCGGATTTGAACCGTCGTCCTCCCGCATGCGTGTCCACTGCGTTGAACATTGCGCAACCTCGCTTGCTTTGAGTAATTTGAGAAGCGCTGTGTGGACGTCTTCATCCCCGGCCAGTCTGTGTTCCACAGATGTTATTTTAACTTGCCGAATATATGGGACTCACTTTCAGCAAGATCTGGACTGTACGGTGGATCAGCATCACCCACTAATGTGCGGCTTTGATCAAATTGTTGGCACCTTTTCACAACGACTGAACGTGAAATTACATTTGTCCCTATACCGCCAGAGTTTAACGGTGAATCTCTGTGAAATTTAGACGTTTTGCCCACAAAAATCGTACTGTCCCGTACACTGCAACTTTGAAGAAAGTTTCCAGTTTTTGTCCCATTTCACTTTCACACTGTGGTACACCAGTTGTCGGTACCACAGCAGAACTTTGTAGGAAACATGGAACACACATTCTTCTGACAATGACCACTGTTACTACTGCGCAAAGGTCTTAGCGGGGGGACGACACGTATAACTTGTTTTCTGAATATCGTGTGTAGAATAATTAAACTAGTGGCGGTGGAATTCTCACTTTGCCTAGCTCTTCCACGGCAGAGGGTCAAGACCTTACGTAGCTTTAGCTTATGAAGTTAGCACTGATGTACAGGATATTGCATGCTTTTGTACTTTGTATGTCTTACCATGATTGTAAGAGACATTATGAATCCAGCCAAGGTTGTTCGAGACGTCATTGGAAACTTCCCGTACTGATTTGTGAAAGACTTACTCGCATTACATGAATATCTGATACTGTGGATGTGTGAGTAAACAATAGTACTTGTCATATATTGGAGATGGTTCTGTAATTGTGAATATCAAAATCATAAACAACGAAATAGGCTATCAGTCTGAGGATAGCTTTCGTTTTCACTGTCACGTACATTGATTTGTAGAGATGCTCCACTGTGCGTGCACTACGTATGGTACGTATGGTGCGTCATAGAAGTGACCACGCAATGTCCTTCAGAGAAAAAAACATTAGCAGTTCGCCCTTCGAACACGCATGCAAATAAGACTGACTGTCTCATAATTTCGAAACTATTCGGATACGGTTTGCGAAATTTGTTGTGAATAGAGTTAGTACCAGAGAAATAATGAATTCAAACGTCATGCATGATGCCACAGCTTTCCGCGCATCTCATTGTTTATGATGTCACATGATATTGCGCAATGATACAATTTCGAATGTTCATTCAGTCGTATATGTGGACACTTTCTGCAAATTTGTCATAAATACCGTCAGCAGTAAAGTAGCAATAAATGAAAACGTCATGCCTGATGCGGCAGTTTTATTCGATGAACAGCGAAAATGAGTAAACGACGAACGTTTATTCTTTTCATCATTTTGTGGCGATTGGAAGCGAGAAAATGTTTTTTAAAGGTTTGAAATTACGTGTAATGTTTGTTTCAAGTCACCGCGTCCTCCCGTTCTCAAATACTGGATGAATAAATTCTGCGAATTCGTTCGTCGTTAGCCATTCTAGTGCTTCACCCCTGCGGCCGCGTCTTTGATAGGTAGCTGCTTCTTATCTCCACAGCGATTCTCTCCAGACAGTACGCGACACGTGGTTGAAATCGGTCCAGTGGTTTATGAGGACATGTGGAACATACATTCATACATGTGTACGTACATCCATTTTTATAATACGGATGGATTTTTTCAAGCTAGCGCAGCATCACTTTCGTTGACACTTGAAAATAGTTCTGCGATCGGAATATCGACAGACTGTCGAATATCACTGTAGTTCAGAATACGTCGGTGTGGAATACTAGCTGATTGCTTTCACCACAGAAAACGTGGCAGTTCATTTCGCATGAAACATGGCGGACGTATTGGGAGGTACAGCCACTCAATGAAATTTAAACGCTGTGCTGAGGCAAGAGTGACCTCGCGCTCGGCAGACGGTTGCTAAAATCGACATGAAGATACGTAACCGTGATTTTCATTCGAAAATATTTCCGGAAGAGTCTATTAATGGAGGACGTAATTTAAAGCCGGATTACGTCCAAACGAGATAATTTCGCATCGAGCCCTCTAAATAGGCAAGTATAGCGTCCAACTGTCCGTCGTTTCGACTGGTCACGAAACACCATCAACTAGTAATGTCGCTTACGCAACGCACCCGACTGCCGAGTTGGAGATCGATCGCTCGCAGCCAGTTCTGGTCTCGTACTCGATACAAGCACTCACAGAAAGTGTCTCGGACCGGGCTGTGTTATAATAATGGCTTGAGTAATATTGTTAGACCAGGTGTTGTTATTTCTGTAACTACCAGGAAGCAACGTATTCATTGATGAGTCGACACCGTATCCATGTCGAGAATATTCTATGTTAGTGAGACCCGCACAATAGACATTACTTCATAAAGGAGATGATATATAATTTCAACAAGGACTTTGATGAAACGTTCACACACATTGCCACACCGACAAAACGAAAATATTTGTGTCAGCATTTCTTAAATCTCATTATTAAAAAGATGGAGAGGCACTCACGCGAAACGGTGTACAGATGAGCAAACACTCCTAGCGTTATACAGTCACTAACGACACGGGAGGAAAAAAATTGTCACCTGGGAGACATGAGGCTAATAGCGAGTAACACGCCTATGGCCTTGATAATAATGATCTCTATTTTACGAGGAAAAGAGTCCAGAAGTTTTCTCAGCTAAGTCCCATGCAGCTAAATCCACTCTTCGCTGATTAGATTCCACAGAGCTACAAAATTTTGTGGCCGAGTTAGGTGCTAAGTTTTATCTGTTGTTCCAAATAGTCTGATTCTTCCTACCTCATGCAGGATGCGTGAATTACTGCGTTACGTGAGACGCGATAGGATGACTGAGTGTTCACCAATCCAGAAACGTATGCGTGGTGACCTATAAAAAAAGCTGTTATCGTCTCACCACGAAAATACAGATGAAAGGATCACACCGGGAATAATCATTCATGTTCAGCGTAACCTTTGTGAATGAACTGAAGTTATGGTGCGATAAACATTCCCAAAATATTAGTGAAGCACCTCTGGCCTGGACTATCCCACCAAGCAAGGAATGTTAAACGCCTCACTGGGCTGCAGGAGTGTTCTAAACCTTGTATTATTTCCAAAGATGCAAAATCGTGACTTTTAGAGCCACACTACAGGTGTCCCAGTATTTGTTGGATAGTTTATGTGTTGTTTGGCCCATTATAGGCGCGCAGATTTATGGTTCAATGGCTCTAAGCACTATGGGACTTAACAGCTGAGGTCATCAGTCCCCTAGAACTACTTAAACCTAACAAACCTAAGGACATCATACACATCGATGCCCGAGGCAGGATTCGAACCTGCAACCGTTGCAGCCGCGTGGTTCCGGACTGAAGCGCCTAGAACCGCTCGGCCACAAGGCTGGCGCGCAGATTTATGTGGCACTGTAAGAAATGGACTTTTGCCAGGTAAACGACCATAAATATCCATTATATGTAGTATCCTTTGGAATGTTCACTCTGAAACTGAATGAGATGGATCTGCATTAACTAATGGCAGCAAACGTTGTGGGGTTTGAAACCGATTGCCTTTGAAAAGGTGTAACAGTCGTTAGGATCTTTTTAGAAGAGTTGCTCTTACGCCGTGTTGCGTGGCTGCGAGTTCTATACAGCCGAATGGCACTTGAATGTTATTTCAGTGGTGGAGCATCAGATGACCGCTTGCTCTCAGTTCTGCATCCTGCAACGCTCCACAAAGACCCACGTGATTATTTATCGTGGCTTATTTATCGTGGCGAGTTATTAGACCGTAACTGTTTTCTGGCCTTAAACTATAAAAGTTTCATCAAATTTGAAATAGTCGCGGCTGTGGATTAGAGCTTTCTTACAGACGTGTCGTTTTACTCAACAAGATCTTGTACAGGTAGTGTGGCACAAGAAAACCGAGATTTCTTCTTTTCTTTTCCTTTTTTCCTGTATCGGCGCGCGGCCGGCGTGATTATTACCGTATCTGGCATGGTTAACTTAAGGAATGGCCGGATGCCATTCCTGTCGCCCACTGGGACAGAATATGTACCCCACTGAATGCGTGTAGTATTATTATTAACTTGAAAGTGAGCAAAAGGTTCCTGCTTGCAAATTATGTAACACAGGGAGGGGGAAGGGAAATTGATAATAGTCCGGTATTCTTCCAGTCGGATGTGGGAAACCGCCTAAAAACCACTTCTAAACGGACCGATACGACGACTCTTATAGTTTATCCACTGGGTCGATTCGATCTGGCCGGAGCACCTCCCCGTCCCGCAAGCGCAGCCTTGAATTCGCACAGCTATCCGGCAGCTACGAGAAAACTGTGACTGATGTTGCAAATATATGCGTAAATCATATATAACCAATTATTACTGTTTTGCTACGGCCTCGTCGTTGCTGTTGTGGAAGCCGAGTTGCCACTGTTATTATGGTAGGCCGAATTCGTGAGTTCGTGGAACGGCTTGTGGTGCAGTACACCGCTAAAACAATTTCTCCCTGCCACTGTTACGCAGCTACGCTTCAAGGTTATGTAACAGGATAGGAGAACGAAGGTTCTACAAAACTCCAACAAATTAGTAACAAAGGCACACAAATGAGTTAAAAGATTTACTTATCTTTTGTCACTTGTTGAATAATGAAATCTGCAACACTGCTTGTAATATAACACAAAGAAGGCCCAAAATGGCTAAGTGCAAATAATCGCAGGTAAACGTCACAGTACACAGCTAAAGCAATTTACATCGCCGGCCGGGATGGTTGAGCGGTTCTAGGCGCTACAGTCTGGAACCGCGCGACCGCAACGGTCGCAGGTTCTACATCTACACCTACATACATACTCCGCAATCCACCATACTGTGCCTGGCGGAGGGTACCTCGTACCACAACTAGCATCTTCTCTCCCTGTTCCACTCCCAAACAGAACGAGGGAAAAATGACTGGCTATATGCCTCTGTACGAGCCATAATCTCTCTTATCTTTGTGGTCTCTCGGCGAAATATAAGTGGGCGGCAGTAAAATTGTACTGCAGTTAGCCTCAAATGCTGGTTCTCTAAATTTCCTCAGTAGCGATTCACGAAAAGAACGCCTCCTTTCTTCTAGAGACTCCCACCCGAGTTCCTGAAGCATTTCCGTAACACTTGCCTGATGACCAAACCTACCAGTAACAAATCTAGCAGCCCGCCTCTGAATTGCTTCTATGTCCTCCCTCAATCCGATCTGATAGGGATCCCAAACGTTCGAGCAGTACTCAAGAATAGGTCGTATTAGTGTTTTATAACCGATCTCCTTTACAGATGAACCACATCTTCACAAAATTCTATCAATGTACCGAAGACGACTACCCGCCTTCCCCAGAACTACCATTACATGCTTGTCCCACATCATATCGCTCTGCAATGTTACGCCCAAATATTTAATCGACGTGACTGTGTCAAGCGTTACACTACTAATGGAGTACTCAAACATTACGGGATTCTGTTTCCTATTCATCTGCATTAATTTACGTTTATCTATATTTAGAGTTAGCTGCCATTCTTTACACCAATCACAAATCCTGTACAAGTCGTATCCTCCTACAGTCACTCAACGACGACACCTTCCTGTACACCACAGCATCATCAGCAAACATCCGCACATTGCCATCCATCCCATCCAAAACATCGTTTATGTAGATAGAAAACAACAGCGGACCTACCACACTTCCCTGGGGCACTCCAGATGATACCCTCACCTCCGATGAACACTCACCATCGAGTACAGTGTACTGGGTTCTATTACTTAAGAAGGTACGAATCCTGCCTTGGGCATGGATGTGTGTGATGTCCTTAGGTTAGTTAGGCTTAAGTAGTTCTAAGTCTAGGGGAAACAATTTACATCAACTGTCTGTTCACTTCTAAGAGTCCACTATACGACGTTCCCTGCCTAAGTCAGCCATGGATAATGATCTACAAGCAAGTGAGCGAGAGCTCCTCTTCCATCTTCCGAGTAGGATTCTGTCCATTGTCGTCCGGTCATTCGTTGATTGTACTCGTCCGGCAGTTGGCCGAGGCGAAGTCGATATCTTCATCATCAGCGCCGCCTGTGGCACTGAAGGAACTTGCGCGAGTCTCTATGGGACTAGCACCAGCTCTCATCTTCGCGCCTGTGGTGCTTTTGCCCTAGCTATATCTTGTTCGGACGACACAGCATAGCGGTTGCTTTTAAAATACCACCTGCTCGCGTCCGCAGACGTTTGCACTGGTGATAACGTTTCTGCGTATTGTTGGTTCTGAGACTGCGCTGCAACGTCGCCGTTGCTGACTACTGACGAAGTACAGGGAAACGTGTGATGTACACCGCTCGATTATTGTCACCCAGTGTTTGGATTTTAGTGAAACTTCTCACGGGGTGAGAGCTACATCACTTCGACAGAGCGATTTTACTAACGCGAGTCGTCACATTCTGTCGTGACACAACTCGTAAGGCACACGTTTGTATCGCGTCACACACATTACTGCCTGCAAGACAGGTACTCTACAAAAATTCCGCGTACCGTTTATGGCAGATTTTCTAGCCTAACAGGAACGCTAAATACTCATCATTACAATTTGCAAAAATTTGATGCAGTAATAATGACGGGAAAGTGTGAAATGTGTGTCATCTCTGTGAAATTCTTGTACAAACAAGCGGCTCAATGGGGCAGTCAACGCTGTCAGGTAAGTACAATTATTCCTCTAACCACAAAGAACAATTTAAAAAAAAAATAAAACTGTATATGTCCAGAACATTAAAAGTGACACTGCGTGTATTCCTGGCGCTAAGAAAATCGGATTGTTTGAGTTAATTATGATAAATTAAAAATTTATGACCACTGAACACCATGAGACTTGAAACTTCCTGGCAGATTAAAACTGTGTGCCCGACCGAGACTCGAACTCGGGACCTTTGCCTTTCGCGGTCAAGTGCTCTACCATCTGAGCTACCGAAGCACGACTCACGCTTCTGTAAAGTTTGGAAGATAGGAGACGAGATACTGGTAGAAGTAAAGCTGTGAGGACCGGGCGTGAGTCGTGCTTCGGTAGCTCAGATGGTAGAGCACTTGCCCGCTAAAGTCAAAGGTCCCGAGTTCGAGTCTCGGTCAGGCACACAGTTTTAATCTGACAGGAAGTTTCATATCAGCGCACACTCCGCTGCAGACTGAACAACTCATTCTGGAACCACGAGACTTAATGCTGCATGGAGCTGCCACAGACACGTGATGCGGTAAGGCTGGTTGGCTGGTTTGTGGGAGAGGACCAAATAGCGAGGTCATCGGTCACATCAGATTAGGGAAGGCCGGGGAAGGAAGTTGGCAGTATCCTTTGAAGGTACCATCCCAGCATTTTCCTGACGTGATTTATGGAAACCACGGAAAACCTAAATCAGGATAGCCGAACGCGGGTTTAAACCGTCGTCCTCCCGAATGCGAGCCCAGCGTGCTATCCACTGTGCCACCTCGCTCTGTAATGTGGTAAGCGAAGCATATAAGCGAACCAGAGTCGAATGGTGAATCATACTAGCGAGACACGTGACGCGGTAAGCGAAGTGTAAAAGCGAACCAGAGTCGAAAGGTGACTCATACTAGCTAGAATAGGCCGCAAATGGGGAAATCCGCTGCTGAAATAAGCGACTGTGCCAAGGGGAAAATTGTGCCCGGCAGCGAGCAAGTCGTAAACAGTGAAGATAGTCGGCTTTTTGCGAGCTAGTGTCGTGAGCACCTACGGAAAGCGATGACAGTACGGTGAAACCACGAGCAGGCGACAAGACGCTGGACATGCACGCCCCATGATGGTATGCGGAGGTCGACAGTCGGCCCACTCTGTAATGCAGGATAGGTGGCGATCTACGGCCTATCTGATGACGGAGACAATGCCGGTGCAAATACAAGTGTGTCGGAGCACACCAAACAGCGCACATGCTCGAACGTGGAGCTCCGCTGCAGACGACCTCTGTTGATACACGACTTCGCGAACTACGACCGCAGTAGCTATGGTCTCATCAAGATTGGATCCTGGATAATGGAAACGCTTCGTCGGATTAACCACGTTCAGTGAGGTCACCGGTCGTGTCCGGATGCGCAGTTACCCAGGAGGAGGACTGCTAGAAACATGCACCACGCCACAGACGCAAGCTGGTGGAGGCAGCATCATGCTCTAGGGTCTAATCTCCCCCCTCCTTGCTTCTTCCATCTATTGTCCACATTAAACAGTACCCACTCCCAGTAACTAACAAGCAAAGTACAGGGAGGAGTAAAAAGTCCTTGGACACCTTGTAAGTAGGCTGTTTATGTTTTCTTATTGGCAACGTTACGTAGCGCTCTATATGAAAATCACTGGCTGTACTGTGTGCAGTCTGTGGCTAGTTTGCATTGTTGTCTGCCATTGTAGTGTTGGGCAGCGGCAGCTGGAAGTGAACAGCGCGTAGCGTTGCGCAGTTGGAGGTGAGCCGCCAGCAGTGGTGGATGTGGGGAGAGAAATGGCGGAGATTTGAAATTTGTGCATGAACTGCTATATATATTATGATTATTAAGGTAAATACATTGTTTGTTCTCTATTAAATTCTTTCATTTGCTAACTATGCCTATCAGTACTTAGTGCCTTCCGTAGTTTGAATCTTTCATTTAGCTGGCGGTAGTGGCGCTCGCTGTATTGCAGTAGTTCGAGTAACCAAGATTTTTGTGAGGTAAGCGATTTGTGAAACGCATAGGTTAATGTTAGTCAGGGCCATTCTTTTGTAGGGATTTCTGAAAGTCAGATTGCGTTGCGCTAAAAATATTGTGTGTCAGTCGTGTATAATTGTTCAAAGGGGACGTTTCAACCTTCATAAGTAGGAATATCAAAGGAAAAATCGAAATGTGATGATGGGAACATAGGTCTGACGTGGGGGCGCAACATTTGGAGTGAATGTCATTCATGGCTGCCATCTTGAAATTCGCCATTTTGGATTCAAGGTTTTTTTTTTTTTTTTTTTTTTTTTGTTAATGGGAAGGGGTGTGTATGACTCTTCAAATAACACTCGCTTGAGCTCTGGAATTGAGTGGTATAATTTGTTTTTTGTCTATCGTGTACAGTTTAAAAGTTATTAATGTTCAAAGTCACCTTGATACCGACTCATGTCTCTCTTTGTTCCAGGTGATCTAAAATGGGTCTGACACCCGAACAGAAGATCAAAGTCATCCTTATATCAGGGGAACGCAGCTACCGAACAACAGCAGCTGACTACAAAAGACGACACCCAG
The DNA here is from genome assembly GCF_023864275.1 of Schistocerca cancellata. Lineage (NCBI taxonomy): Eukaryota > Metazoa > Arthropoda > Insecta > Orthoptera > Acrididae > Schistocerca > Schistocerca cancellata. The sequence goes on along the minus strand of NC_064633.1, from coordinate 116,989,098 downwards.
ACAGAGAACCGGTATCGCACAGCATGGTGGCTCATGTGATCACCAAATTCCGGGAGACGGGTTCTGTTCACGATAGGGCACGTAGTGGGCGACCAAGGACTGCCACCAATGAGGAAACTGCAACTGCCGTTGTTGCGTCGTTTGTGAAATGTCCTAAACGAAGTACCCGTCTTGTGGCCCTAGCATGTGGGATAAGCCGCCAAACCTCCGTTGTCCGGATATTGCCCACCAATAAGTGGCATTCTTACAAGCTGCAGATGCAACATCGACTTAACGGAGCTGACCCTGATCGCCGGTTGGAGTTCTGCCTGTGGGCTACTGAACAACACGAACTGGGTCCTTCGTACGCCAAGGGCATACTGTTCAGTGACGAGGCGTGTTTCACTTTGAACATGGAAGTTAATCGACATAATTGTCGATACTGGAGTGACGCAAATCCGAACTGGGTTGCCCCAGTTCGAGAACATAGTCCAGCGAAGGTGATGGTGTGGTGTGGCATATGGGACACCCGCATCATTGGGCCATTTTTCATTTTCAACACTTTAACTGCACCACAGTATCTGATGCTGCTGCAGGACCTTGTGTTGCCTTCCACACTGAGCGCTGACGGCATATTCCCATCTTGTTTTCAGCACGATGGAGCCCCTCCACGCTACGGCACTGGTGTTCGTGAATGGTTGGAGGAACAACTGCCAGGGAAGTGGATCGGTCGCAGTGGTCCCGTGTAATGGCCGCCCAGATCGCCTGACTTAACGCCCCTTGATTGTATCCATGGGGACATCTTAAGCAGATAGTGTATGCTGAGAGCATCCGTGTTTTGAGACATCTGGAGGAACGCATACAACACTCCTGTGACCACATTGCAGGAGACACTCTCCTCCGTGTGCAGTGAGAGTGGTTGCGGCGACTACAGTTGTGCATTGCACGGGATGGACAACAGGTAGAACATGTGTTGTAGCAGTCGGTATGAAGGTAATTTCCCAACTTTGAATATTAATGACCTCTAAATTGTACAAGACAGACAAAAACAAATTACACCACTAAATTCAAGAGCTCAAGCGAGTGTTATTTGATGTGTCATACACCCCCCATCCGATTTTTAAAAAAATGACTTGAATCCAAAATGGCAGATTTCAAAATGGCGGTCATGAATGACATTCACTCCAAAAGTTGCGGCCCCACATCAAACCTATGTTCCTACCATCACATTTCAATTTTCCCTTTAATCTTCCAACTTATGAAGGTGTCCAAGACTTTTGACTCGCCCTGTATTTTATGAAAATTTGAGAGGAGGGAAGATTGCAATAAACTTTCAAGTTTACTTAGCTTGTCATGTTGAGATTGCTCCAGTTCTACTTGCCTAGGGGTGTGATTATTGAAGCTGAAAATCTAACATCAGGCACTCACGGTTTGTTTGAACTAAATAAAGTGGATGATTGTTGTTGCAGAATATTTTACGTAAACATGTTTCCACTGATTTTCTCACATTTTAGTATATCATACAGCATTTAGATTTTTCACATTAACAATGACGAAATTATATTGTTCGCACCTGGTATACAAAAGTACGTCCGATCACATCAGAGGTAAGCTTACGACTCTCACACTATGCAGAAATAACAATATTCCAAATGGTTTACAATTTGTATTAACAAATGAATTCCTACTAGTTTTCGTACATTATTAATTTCCATTATTACTTCATAAATGAATCCAGGAACAAACATAGTAAACAGAGCAGGATTGCGTAATTAATAATAGAAAATTTACGTGTGTAAATAATTCGTAATTTCACATATTTCTAAAGAAAATAACTTTAAATGTACATTCAAATCTAGTGCTTATCGATTATAACAGCGAAACTAGAATATTTTATAAAGTAATTACTTTTCATAAATTTTAGCTTGAAATATAACATACTCTGTACAAAATTATATGAAAGTTTTCAGGAAGGCAACTGAGATAATATTGACCTATCCAAAATTCGAATAATAATACTGGTATTGATAAATACTGCTGAGGAAAAGTAATGATAGAGGAGGATGTCCCGTTACAACTGGACATCTACCTCAGCTTCCAAGGGAGTTGCGGTAGTAATCGAAGGCGCCGTGATAGCTATGGGCTACGTGAATATAATTGCGGATCACCTGCATCGCTTCATTCTTGATGTCTCACCAACGGGGATTGTATCTTCCGGCAGGAGAGCAGTCTGTGCCACAAGACCAGAATCCTGGTGCAGTAGTTTCAGAAGCATGACAGCGAACGCATGCTGATGTCTTGGCCAGCAAGTTCACCTGTCCTGAACTCGATGGATCCCGTCTTAGGCGTAATCGAGTGCCGGCTATATACTCACTAACAACCGGCCCGTGATTTACGGGAATTACATGACCTGTGCGTATACATCTGGTGCCATATGCTTCCACAAACCTTTCAAAGCCTTGTTAGATCAATGTCACACAAAACCACTGATGCGTTGTGTTCCAGATGAGGACTAAAGCGCTATTAAGTAGATGATGTACATATTTCCGCTCATCCTAGCATAAAAACTCAGTGTGAAGTAGCAAACGATCAACTTTGTTCAATGTTCGATCGGTGAAATGCCTAGTGAACTGCCAAGCTAGAAACAGATGGCCAAGGTATGCTCCGGGAAGACAAAATGTGTATTCCCATCGATACAGAACAGTTTACTTTGATAAAATCTCACTGAATCTATGAGCCCCATTTTGTACTAGTGAAGGGGCATATAAAATCCGTTTGTGGTTGACATTAATGGTATTTTTAGGGCAGAGTGCGAAATCTGTCTGGATGAAGACAGAACAAAAAATCAGGCATTATATTTTCCAGCGAACAGTCCCGGAATTCACCCCGAATAAAAGAAGAAAATCATGAAAACTTACATCAAGGTAACTGTACGGGAGCCTGAACCACGCTCCGCAGGTTTATAAGGCCAGACGCTCAACCACCGACACTTCGCTTGGCATTACCATTGTTTTCAGCAACAAAAGTCATAAATACTGTGCTCTTGCTATGCCACAATTTTTAAAGAGTAGACCGATCCGGAGGTACGGTGTATCCCTCAATGCTTCTTTCTTTCTTTATACGAACTCCAAAGCGTAGAAAAATGTCATCATCCACCTACGTTGTAAAACATGGGAAATGTTGGTGCTCACACTTCTGCTCTTATCTTCTCAACCGCTGAATATTTTACCCTAGTTTGGTAGCGGTCCAACATGCACTAAAAATATACGTCCAGCTAAATAACAGCATCAGAATGATTGCTGTGCTATCAAATGATGCCCCTAAACAATGGCTACCAGTACGAAACCACAGTGCACCCCGTCAACTACGCATTAATTCTTTCACGAACAAGTACCAAAGGATGGTAGACAGTAGAAATAGCTTCCATCAAGATGTCGATTATAGTAACAATAACTGATTCCGGTCTAGACGGTCATACAAAAGAACCGCAAGGAAGGTATGGAAGAGAAGCTCAACTTTGCCAACGGAAAGACTCATGAATGAACTGGACAACAAAATAATAGGATGCTGTGTTTCGCTCAGAAATTAACGGGATTTGACCTACCGCGCAAAATATGTTCAGTATAAACAGAATTATATCATAGCATGGGAGACCTGCATGCTTCTTACAGAAATAACGTGATCAATTACTCCTACTTCATGACTGCAGAAAACCAAGACTATCAAATACACCTCAGAAGAACGCCTCAAACGATCGTACAATGGCAGACAAGAAGACTTTCTATAGGTGACCCCAAAGTCGATAGATACCCTAGGTGTATCCGAGGTGTTCATTTGTAACGTTTTATATTATGTATACGTTATTCACTAAAATCTGTTATTACTTATGTACATGCCCTTTTAATGTGCCAAAATGTCATATGATAAGGAAATAAATGACTCCTATCGTTCGGTAGCAGCCTTCCATGTCGCATAAGTAAAATATTACCGCACCCGCATAATATCATTTGTGCATACAGGATGATTCGTTTTATCTCGCGAATGACAGACGTTATTGGTTTCGTGGGAACGTCACGCTCGAGACCCACACTTTCGTAACGGCCGTCTCTTGGTTTCCCGAGGCGTGAAACGAAGTCGACGATGTCTGTTTTTGCAGCCGTCCGCTCTGGTTCAGCGCTGTCAGTTCGCTGACAGCTGGGTCGATGCACATTCTAAGCGACAGGGAATGACTTTATTGGGTCACCAGACGACGTCAGGTCACGTTTTCATTGGAGGCCATTGCCGGCCTTAATATGGCCGCACGCAAGTCCACCGTGCAAGCCTGAAAATTCGCTCTTTTACTGCCACGCGAGGACAGACTCAGATATCGCAACTAGGAACTCCTTTCTTCATCCAGACCATTAACAGTGACAGATAAGTGTTCTGAGGGCGTTGCAGTCGTGTGCTACAGGCGAACAACTTTCTTTCTCGTTGTGTGTGTGTGTGTGTGTGTGTGTGTGTGTATTAGAGAGACACATAGAGCGAGAGAGAGAGAGAGAGAGAGGGGGGGGGGGAGGGAGGGAGGAGAAGATATGACCATTAAAAGGTCGCGGCAGAACTACCTAAGCGGACGAGGATTAGGTCCGTAATTGTTTTCAGCTAACTGGGTTACGCCTGCGGCGTTCATGAGAAATTGAGATATTTATACAACGACAAGAATCAGGCTCAGTGAGTCGAATAGAACTCTGCCGCAACGAGGTTTGGTTATCCGAAGGAAAAATGCGTGTGGGAAATACTCGCAGTTAATATCCAGTTAACAAGTACTATGCACGCGTACACAAAAAAGGTAATATTCTTCAAGCTCTCGATAAATATTATTGACTTCGAGTTTATTCTCGAATTTACAAATTCAAGTCCAATCTAAATTACTGCCTTAACAACTAAATAATAACACTTAAACTTAATTACTCTCATTTATTTCCTACGCGGAACACTGTAAGTCAGTTAGTGTGTCCTGTAATTCAACAAGCGTGTCAGAACTACACGCTAGGTGCCTACATATAACGGACTACATGTCCTCTCGTACAAACGTAGAGTGTACGCAGTAACTTCCATTTCGATACATGAAATGACTTGCAGCGGGCAAGCAGAACGGAAAAATACCTTACATTGTGCACTTAAAAACTTCCGCATTGCCATTTATATTAAAACTTCTCTAAATTACACAGTAGACACTAGTGGCACCCCTTTTAACTCTAAGAATATCACATGACCAAATCAAAAAAAAAAAAAAAATGGTGACGGTGCCTCGTTAAAACAATTAAGGGATATCGATTTCGAGCATTTTTGGTTAAAAATGGGACTGTAACTTGTATAAACCAGTTTGATGTAGAAGGCGGCCAAAGCTGCAAGATTCAGTACTTTTATTTAACTGATGAGTAGTTTCGTGTGTCCTGGACCCGTTTTCAAATAATCGTCCTGTGACGTGGAAAGTTAAAGTTAAAATTTATCCAATAAAGTATTTCATAACTGGAGTACTTACAACAGGATACGGAGCATATCGTACCAAGATACACGTACCTCTGGAACCGCGCGGCCGCTACGGTCGCAGGTTCGAATCCTGCCTCGGGCATGGATGTGTGTGATGTCCTTAGGTTAGTTAGGTTTAAGTAGTTCTAAGTTCTAGGGGACTGATGACCTTAGAAGTTAAGTCCCATAGTGCGCAGAGCCATTTGAACCATACACGTACCAAACAGACAATCGGACAGAATCGTAAATCGCGATCTCCTATCGAATAAAATACGCAAACGAACTGGTATAAATTAAATATACAGGGTGTTTCCGTAAGAGCGTGCAAAAATGTAACACGACATAGAGAATGCACTATTGAAGAATTTGACGTAGGGACCCTGGTTTCGGAGAAGCCAGCTTAAGGAGATACGGAAGTAAACTTATCTACCGCTTTGTCTAGCAGTACTGTTCTCCAGTTTATTTACAACTAATATGCGTACAAGGTGAACGTACTGTTCTGTTTATTTACGTGTACATTCTTTACTTCCAACAAGGGAACAAGGCGGACGAGCCGGATTACCAGGGAGTCATGAAGCAGGTTTTGTTTACTTGTGAAACGTCCCCTTAGAATAATTTATACACGACTGTGGTTAAACTGACACAATATTTTTTAGCGCAACGCAATCTGACTTTCAAAAATCCCTACAAAAGAATGGCCCTGACTAACTTTAACCTATACCTTTCACAAATCACTTACCTCACAAAAATCTTCGTTACTCGAACTACTGCAATACAGCGAGCGCCACTATTGCCAGCTAAATAAAAGATTCAAACTACAGAAGGCACTAACTACTGATAGGAATAGTTAGCAAATGAAAGATTTTAATAGAAAACAAACAATGTATTTACCTTAATACTCATAATATATATAGCAGTTCATGATAAATTACAAAACTTCGCCATCTCTCTCCCCACATCCACCACTGCTGGCGGCTCACCTCCAACTGCGCAACGCTACGCGCTGTTCACGTCCAGCTGCCCAACACTACAATGGCAGACAACAATGCAAACTAGCCACAGACTGCACACAGCACAGCCAGTGATTTTCATATAGAGCGCTACGTAACGTTGCCAATAAGAAAACATAAACAGCCTACTTACATAGAGAAAACATAAACAGCCTACTTACACTTGTCTATATGGTGGCTTTGTTGTATAGCATTTACATTGGCCCATGACAGAACGTACTATGAATCAACGACAGGCCCATTCATTACTCAGTGCAATTCAGAGACGTACAGCACAATACGCTCGAGTAGTACCGGTACAGTATTTCCTGGTCGCTGGATTGGAAGGAGAGGTCCTATTCCATGGCCTGGATCTCCTTGATTATTTGCTAGGGGGACATCTAAATTCACTTGTGTGTGGGACGCTTGTGGAATTAGTTCGCAGCTGCCTGTGATCCGATTCAAAACACACCAGGGATATTTGTCAGGAAGCCTCAGAATCTTCTTCGCCGATGTCACGCTTGTATTGAAGGTGATGGTTGGTTGATTTGCGGGAGCGGCCAAACAGCGAGGTCAACGGTCCAAGCGAATTAGTGAAGGATGTCGGCCGTGCCCTTCCAAGGGAACCATCCCGTCATTTGCCTGAAGCGATTTAGGGAAATCACGGGAAACATATCAGGATGGCCGGACGCAGGTTTGATTCGTCGTCCGCCCAAATGCGAGTCCACTGTGCTAACCGCTGCGCCACCTCGCTCGGTTTGAGGATGATGGCCATCAGTTTCAGCACATTTTGTGCGATTCACTACAACTGTTACGCTCAAAGTGCCAACGATTGTATTTGCAGTTAACTGTAACTAACGTAAATAGAAAAGGACACAATAATGTGATTTTATTCCTATTATCTCCTTAAGCTGGCTTCTCCGTCCCCGGGTTCCCTTCCCTCAAATTGTTCAATGGAGCAGCCTCTGTTTCCTGTTCAATTTTTTGCACGCACTTGCGGTAGCACCCGGTATGAAGGCAGATTTTTGCCGTCTTACACATGTTGCCGAACGTGTTTGTGTGACCACTGATGTAGAGCACCGTTGTCGTGTTACACTGTGGGCAATATCCAATTTATAAGGCCGCAGACATCAACAAAAACTAGACAAGGATAATGGAATGTAGTCGAATTAAATTGGGTGATGCTGAGGGAATTAGATTAGGAAATGATACACTTAAAGTAGTAAAAGAGTTTTGCTATTTGGGGAGCAAAGTAACTGATGATGGTCGAAGTAGAGAGGAAATATAATGTAGACAGGCAATTGCAAGGAAAGCGTTTCTGAAGAAGAGAAATTTCTTAACATCGAGTACACCCCAGGCTGTGGCTAAGCTATATCTCCGCAATATCCTTTCTTTCAGGAGTGCTAGTTCTGCAGGGTTCGCAGGAGAGCTTCTGTAAAGTTTGGAAGGTAGGAGACGAGGTACTGGCAGAAGTAAAGTTGTGAGGACGGGGCGTGAGTCGTGCTTGGGTAGTTCAGCTGGTAGAGCACTTGCCTGCGAAAGGCAAAGGTCCCGAGTTCGAGCCTCGGTCCGGCACACAGTTTTAATCTGGCAGGAAGTTTAACATCGAGTATAGATTTCATTGTCAGGAAGTCGTTTCTGAAAGTATTTGTATGGAGCATAGCCATGTATGGAAGTGAATCTTGGACGATAAAAAAGTTTAGACAAGAAGAGAATAGAACCTTTAGAAATGTGGTGCTACAGAAGAATGCTGAAGATTGGATGGGTAGATCACATAACTAATGAGGAAGTATTTAATAGAATTGGGGAGAAGAGAAATTTGTGACACAACTTGACTAGAAGAAGGGCATATTCTGAGGCATCAAAGGATCACCAGTTTAGTATCGGAGGGCAGTGTGGAGGGTAAAAATCGTAGAGGGTGACCAGGAGATGAATACACTAAACAGATTCAGAAGGATGTAGGTTGCACTAGGTACTGGGAGATGAAGAAGCTTGCACAGTATAGAGTAGCATAGAAAGCTGGACTGAAGACCACAACAGCAACAACAACAACAAGGCCGCAGAAACGCACCTCCAGCAGCACAGTGCACAGTGCGTGCGGAATACGGAGCCATGTGGCGGGCTGGGGCGACGCGTCGAGTGAAGGCACTGCAGGCGCGTCTGTGCGCGGCTTGAGCCGAGAATAGCAGGCCGGCGGCGCCGGTATTTATAGAGGGAGAGGCAACAGCAGCGGCGGCAACAGCAGCGGCGCAGGCGAGGCGGGAGCCAGAGGCGGGGCGCTGACACCGCCGCACTCGCACGTCGCCCGCAGCCTTGCCACAGCCCTGTTCACACGAGCTAATTTCTTGTCTCGATTACTCGTTGCAAGCGAGTCCACAGTAGCGCCCCTGGCGGTTTCCTTCCTGAACTGAATTTCGACTACCGCTGGTCGCTTTCTTTTACACGTCAATGACAAATCTGCGGGTGTTGTGTAGTTTGTCACCTGAACAGTGAAAGTGAAGGAAGGTGCCATCCTTCCAGCAAAAAATTCTATACATGGGTGTAACAGGTTGTTGTTGAAACTTCCTGGCAGATTAAAACCGTGTGCCGGACAGAGATTCGAACTCGGGACTTTTGCCTTTCGCAGGCAAGTGCTCTACCAATATTTTTTTTATCTCATTTTGTTCTTTTTTGGTCGTTGTATATTTTTGGGGCGGACGTCTCATGACACCCGTTCAGTTTGTTCGTTGATCCGTTTACTCAGTTTTTTTATTACAGAGGGTACGTAACCCTCTGACCGAACACGCTGAGTTATCGTGCCGGCAAACTGTGTGCCGGACCGAGACTCGAACTCGGGACCTTTGCCTTCCGCGGGCAGGTGCTCTACCACCGGTCCGGCACACAGTTTTAATCTGCCAGGAAGTATCAAAATCAGCGCACACACCGCTGCAGAGTGATAATTTCATTCTGGAAACATCCCCCCCCCCCCCCCCGGCTGTGGCTAATTTCTTGTCTCTATTACTCTTTGCAAGCGAGTCCACAGTAGTGCCCCTGGCGGTTTCCTTCCCGAACTGAATTTCGACTACCGCTGGTCGCTTTCTTTTACACGTCAATGACAAATCTGCGGGTGTTGTGTAGTTTGTCACCTGAACAGTGAAAGTGAAGGAAGGTGCCATCCTTTCAGCAAAAAATTCTATACATGGGTGTAACAGGTTGTTGTTGAAACTTCCTGGCAGATTAAAACTGTGTGCAGGACAGAGATTTCTTGACGCGGGCAAGTGCTCTACCAACATTTTCTTCTTTTTATCCCATTTTGTTCTATTTTGGACGTTGAATATGTTCAGGGCGGAGGCATCATGACACCCGTTCAGGTTGTTCGTTGAGTCGTTTACTCAGTCTTTTTATTACAGAGGGTACCTAACCCTCTGCCCGAACACGCTGAGTTATCGTGCCGGCAAACTGTGTGCCGGACCGAGACTCGAACTCGGGACCTTTGCCTTTCGCGGACAAGTGCTCTACCACCGGTCCGGCACACAGTTTTAATCTGCCAGGAGGTTTCAAAATCAGCGCACACTCCGCTGCAGAGTGAAAATTTCATTCTGGAAACGTCACCCAGGCTGTGGCTCAGCCATGTCTCCACAATATCCTTTCTTCCAGTAGTGCTAGTCCTGCAAGTTTCGCAGGAGAACTTCTGTGAAGTTTGGAAGGTTCGAGACGAGGTACTGGCGCAAGTACAATTGTGAGGACGGGTTGTGAGTCGTGCTTGAGTAGCACAGTTGGTAGAGCACTTACCCGCGAAAGGCAAAGGTCCCGAGTTTGAGTCTTGGTCCGGCACACAGTTTTAATCTGCTAGGAAGTTTCAGAATCAGCGCACACTTCGCTGCAGAGTGAAAATTTCATTCAGGTTGTTGTTGTTGTTGTTGTCCAGAGACTGGTTTGATATAGGTCTCCATGGTACTCTATCCTGTGCAAGCTTCTTCATCTCCGAATAGCTACTGCAACCTACATACTTCTGAATCTGTTTAGTGTTTTCATGCCTTGGCCTGCCTCTACGATTTATTCCCTCTACGCTACCCTCTAATACTAAATCGATGATCTCTTGATGTCTCAGAACGTGTTCTACCAACCGGTCCCTTCTTTTTGTCAAGTTGTGCCACAAATTCCTCTTCTCCCCAAATGTACTTAGTACCTCGTCATTAGTTATGTGATCTAACCTTTTGATATTCATCAATCTTCTGTAGCACCACATTTCGAAAGATTCTATTCTCTTCCTGTCCAAACTATTTATCGTCCATGTTTCACTTCCATACATGGCTACACTCCATACAAATGCTTTCAGAAACGACTTCCTGACACTTAAATCTATACTCGTTAACAAATTTCTCTTCTTCAGAAACGCTTTCCTTGCCACTGCCAGTCTACATTTTATATCCTCTCTACTTCGACAATCATCTTATTTTGCTCCCCAAATAGCCGAACTCGACTATCACTTTAAGTGTCTCATTTGCTAATCTAATTCCCCCACCATCACCCGATTTAATTCGAGTACATTCCGTTGTCCTCGTTTTGCTTTTGTTGATGTTCATCTTATATCCTCTTTTTAGGACACTGTCCATTCCGTTCATCTGCTCTCCCAGGTCTTTTGCTGTCTCTGACAGAATTACAATGTCGTCGGCAAACCTCAAAGGTTGTTTTCTCCTTCATGGATTTTAATTCCTACTCCAAATTTTTCTTTTCTTTCCTCTACTGTTTGCTCAACATACCGATTGAATAATATCTGAGATAGGCTACAACCCTGTCTCACTCCCTTCTCAACCAATGCTTCCCTTTCATGACGCGTAGCTCTTATAACTGCCATATGGTTTCTGTAAAAATTGTAAATAGCCTTTCGCTTCCTGTTCTGGAACCCTACCACCTTCAGAATTTGAAAGAGAGTATTCCAGTCAACATTGTCAAAAGCTTTCTCTAAGTCTACAAATGCTAGAAACGTAGGTTTGCCTCTCCTTAATCTATCTTCTAAGATGACTCGTAGGGTCAGTATTGCCTCACGTGTTCCAACATTTCTACGGAATCCAAACTGATGTTCCCCAAGCTTGGCTTCTATCAGTTTTTACATTCGTCTGTAAAGAATTCGTGTTAGTATTTGGCAGCCGTGGCTTATTAAACTGATAGTTCGGTAATTTTCACACCTATCAACACTTACTGTCTTTGGGATTGGAATTGATATACTCTTTTTGAAGTCTGAGGGTATTTCGCCTGTCTCATACATCTTGCTCACCAGATGGTAGAGTTTTGTCATGGCTGGTTTTCCCAAGGCTGTCAGTAGTTATATACTCCCGGGGCCTTGTTTCGACTAAGGTCTTTCAGTGATTTGTCCAGCTCTTCACGCAGTATCATGTCTCCCACCTCATCTTCATCTACGTCCTCTTCCATTTCCATAATATTGCCATCAAGTGCATCGCCCTTGTATAGACCCTCTATATACTCCTTTCACCTATCTGATTTCCCTTCTTTACTTAAAATAGGTCAGTTAATAAACTGCCTGCCTGGGAAATCCACAAGTCGCAAGTTCAAGTCATGTTCCGATGCACAGTTTTAATCTGCCAGGAGTTTCCAATAGAAATTGCTGTTATCAGTGAAAGCAGGTTCATCTCAACCAGTTTCCGAGCGAACATTACGAAGAGCACTGCTTGAGACAGAGAATGGAGTGGAGAACCTCGCAGCTGTCCATTGCTCACAGTGGCACATACAGCCGCACTTCAACAGGCCAAAGAACACAGAAACTGGATATGGCCGATAGGGGGCGTGTAGCATGGTTCAGCGAATCTTTACAAAAGGTGCAAAGCTTCGAATGAGACTTTACCCATAGTGGGTGGATGATGTAGTTTAGAGCAGAGATGGTTTTATAAAGGTTGGGGGATGTTTTACGTATCATTCCACTAACTCGGCTTCAGTGTTCATGAACTAGGATCTTGTTTCAATATTGTCGATGACAGTGTCTACATTTACTTCTAAATCCTCTTTAAGGACTGCTGGGGACGTTCCAGTCTCCCAAAATGAGATGAGCCGTGCTCATAGGGCTGCACATAAACGTTCCTGGTGTGGGGATAGAGACGCTGATATATCAAACTTTAGCCTCACCCATCTCTGCTGGACCTAAGTTCACAGGTGACATGGTGTAGTATGCACGGGAAATGGCGAAGTGTTATTAGTTCGAAACATAACAAAGTTACGAGACTAGAGATATTGGTCATCTGTGCTTGACAGCAGCCAGATCTTGGAGGGTGATCACATAAAATGCCAGATGCTCCTAGGCGCAGAAGGGAAAAATACTGACCAGAGGTGCCAGGGTAGATACAGTTGCGTATAGTGATAACACAGTAAGCTGTAAAAATAAGAGTGATACAACTGCAGACAAGGAGCGGGGGTTAGAGCGAGTCTTTGGAAAGGGTCCCTGCACATCACGAAGAGGCCATAGTAGGCCTAAGATACGATTTGACGACAGACGCGTCCCTTCCTCCTCTCGGCCTCCGAAAATACTGCTCAATTAGAGCCAATGAAATGGTGATGGCCTTTCAACAACATGCCATGACAGGGACTGAAACTGAATAAAACTCGGAAGCTGGTCTCCCTGAGAGGTCTGTTGCAATCAGATTAGGAAGTTGGTAGTTGTATCTGCAGAGGCAGACGAAGAGAGTAGCCAGGCAGGGCTAAGCAGAGTTATTTGCAGTAGTTGCAGCGCAGCTGATGGAATCCTAGTCGTTTAATTAGGGACTTCCGCGTGTCGTATCGTGGCTGTGAGCTCTGTTAGTACTGACAGTTACATTAAGCAGACGGAACGGTGGTAGTTCATCACCATTTCTTTGTGAAGACTTGGTGTCTTCGTGGGTACAATTCTTTAACAGCAAGTATATCAGGAGATGATACTGTTTTCTGAATGAAAACAGAAGTTGTAAAAGACTCACAATGTTTGTCGTTTCAATACTTATTCCAAGCCTTGCCTTTCATAATAAAGAAATTTTAACAAGATAGCCAGGTCAGGACTCCCTATCACTTGGGGCAAATGACTATTTCCCTTCTTTCAGAACCTTGTCGCCCAATCCCAAGCAACAACGTGACAACGGGATGATCGGTCAGCGACTGACAGAGGTGGGATTTTGGTACCAGAGGCAAATGCGCGCAGTTAGTCTGCGAGATTGCCTCGTGGAGCGAACAGATCCGACTCCGAACAAGTCGTCGCAGTCCCTATAAGTGTCAAGTACAAGTGGATTTAAGAAAATAGGTTACACATTATTATGGCAGGCCAAACAAACTTTTCTGAATGCTGCACTACACTTCAATGTGAAGCAAATTCATGACACTCTTTTTCAACATAGTTATCAAGTCTTTGCATGTAAACAATGATCGGAACGTTCTACCGATCGCTCCGTTCCTCGACGGCAGCCCTCCACCCCTCAGTCACGGAGCCATTCGAGAACAATTGTGCGAACGTCCAAACTATTGGAAACTCTCCGACTGCTGCGAATCAGTTCCTCGATAGCCTGGACATTGTCTACTGTCGAGCCTACGGTCTTGCTACACGATCAGCACTACCTACGTCTTGCTGCCTTGGTCAAATTGTTGGCGCCATTTCACTGTGGCTGGACGCGACAATGTGACACTCTTGTTGTGCAATGATATTAGCATGGGACGCCATGCGTACTTTCTGAAGTGCCCTCGTATTTATTCAATCATTATTATTGGGGGCAGAATGGAATCTTAAAGAGCCATGTCCCTCTTACCCTCTAGGCGCTCAGTCCGGAACCACGCGACTGCTACGGTCGCAGGTTCGTATCCTGCCTCGGTCGTGGATGTGTGTGATGTCCTTAGGTTAGTTAGGTTTAAGTAGTTCTAAGTTCTAGGGGGCTGATGACCACAGATGTCGAGTCCCATAGTGCTCAGAGCCATTTGAACCATTTGAACCCTCTTACCCAAACATGTCAATCATATGTGTGTTGATGTACTCTGGACTTTATATCGGCGTAGAGATCTTTCTCATGAACTCAACACATAATGAACCCAGTGTTAATCATCAGCTGTTTAACTTCAAGGTTCGTTTTCATAGCAATATTTTCACGGAGTTATTTATATTGAGGTGTGTCAGTATCCGGTTACGAGAACACGTGCCACATAGGAACACGTTTATCGAAGTTATTACAGTAATACATCTATTTCGGGAGTAGGTTGTCCGATAATACTGTCTCCAAATAGTGCGTTCGTATCCCGCCTGGAAGGCGGCGCGTGGTTCTGTTCCTGAAAACTGAAAGGTTGGCCGAATGAAGGAAGTGAGTAGGAGCACGAAAAGGTAAAACACGACGGTACTGCGTGTAAAATTATAGATGTTTACTATAGGAAAAAACGAAGTTAATAAATGGTTACATAGCTTTTCAATGAGCAGCACGTAGGTGCGAAACCATATTCCAGTCGTTAAATAGTACAAAGTCTCAGTAGCAAGCCAACACTCTCTGAAGTTGAAGCGATGTTTCCAGGCCGTCTGCTCTTGATGAAATGGCTGAATCCGGAGCGACGCTCGTAGAGCTCCGCAGCGCCGGCTAGAGGGCACTGTCGTAGGTGTCTCCTACATCTACATCTACATCTACATCCATACTCCGCAAGCCACCTGACGGTGTGTGGCGGAGGGTACCTTGAGTACCTCTATCGGTTCTCTCTTCTATTCCAGTCTCCTATTGTTCGTGGAAAGAAGGATTGTCGGTATGCCTCTGTGTGGGCTCTAATCTCTCTGATTTTATCCTCATGGTCTCTTCGCGAGATATACGTAGGAGGGAGCAATATACTGCTTGACTCTTCGGTGATGGTATGTTCTCGAAACTTTGACAAAAGCCCGTACCGAGCTACTGAGCGTCTCTCCTGCAGAGTCTTCCACTGGAGTTTATCTATCATCTCCGTAACGCTTTCGCGATTACTAAATGATCCTGTAACGAAGCGCGCTGCTCTCCGTTGGATCTTCTCTATATCTTCTATCAACCCTATCTGGTACGGATCCCACACTGCTGAGCAGTATTCAAGCAGTGGGCGAACAAGCGTACTGTAACCTACTTCCTTTGTTTTCGGATTGCATTTCCTTAGGATTCTTCCAATGAATCTCAGTCTGGCATCTGCTTTACCGACGATCAACATTATATGATCATTCCATTTTAAATCACTACTAATGCGTACTCCCAGATAATTTATGGTATTAACTGATTCCAGTTGCTGACCTGCTATTTTGTAGCTAAATGATAAAGGACCTATCTTTCTGTGTATTCGCAGCACATTACACTTGTCTACATTGAGACTCAATCGCCATTCCCTGCACCATGCGTCAATTCGCTGCAGATCCTCCTGCATTTCAGTACAATTTTTGCTACGGTCGCAGGTTCGAATCCTGCCTCGGGTATGGGTGTGTGTGATGTCCTTAGGTTAGTTCGGTTTAAGTAGTTCTAAGTCCTAGGGGACTTATGACCTAAGATGTTGAGTCCCATAGTGCTCAGAGCCATTTGAACCATTTTCAGTACAATTTTCCATTGTTACAACCTCTCGATACACCACAGCATCATCTGCAAAAAGCCTCAGTGAACTTCCGATGTCATCCACAAGGTCATTTATGTATATTGTGAATAGCAACGGTCTTATGACACTCCCCTGCGGCACACCTGAAATCACTCTTACTTCGGAAGAGTTCTCTCCATTGAGAATGACATGCTGCGTCCTGTTATCTAGGAACTCCTGAATCCAATCACACAATTGGTCTGATAGTCCATATGCTCTTACTTTGTTCATTAAACGACTGTGGGGAACTGTATCGAACGCCTTGCGGAAGTCAAGAAACACGGCATCTACCTGTGAACCCGTGTCTATGGCCCTCTGAGTCTCGTGGACGAATAGCGCGAGCTGGGTTTCACATGACCGTCTTTTTCGAAACCCATGCTGATTCCTACAGAGTAGATTTCTAGTCTCCAGAAAAGTCATTATACTCGAACACAATACGTGTTCCAAAATTCTACAACTGATCGACGTTAGAGATATAGGTCTATAGTTCTGCACATCTATTCGACGTCCCTTCTTGAAAACGGGCCAGTGCCAGCTTATGAACTTGCACCTACGCCGTGGCATCGTTGCTATCGACATCCCAAGTCCGATACCGGATCACTATGACAGCAAACGACGGGTCAAACAAATAAACTGAATGTAACATGTTCAATAGAAAGGGCAACGTACACTAGCCTGACAAGCACAATGTCTAACCCACTAAATCAACCGATCTCAATCCGATAAAAAATTTCTGTGACTATCTGGAGCAGCGGGTCAAACCCCAAGACCAACATTCCTGCAGTTTGGAAGCTTGGCAAAATCCAGTCATCGATCAATGTCTTCAGCCGATATGACATAGCCACAAAAACTTTCCGACGCTTCTCCTCGCCTAATTGAGGCTGTTCTCGAGGCTAAATGAGGTCACACGCAGTATCAACGCCATGTTCCCTAAGGGTGTTTAGGTTGCTTGCGACTTATCTCGTTACCCGGTAATCGTGTTAGGTGGTGTGAAATGGGCACTCACTGATGAGACGGCAATTCAGAAATTACCCGGTAGTTTGCGGTGTGCAGCGTGGAATATCTTTTATCTCCCATAATTACAGGTAGATGTGAAAATAAGCCAGAGAAATTCATTATATAGACCCGCTGCTAACCAGGTATGATACACATCAGGCGATCGGATCGGATTATATATGAAGAGGGATTCCACGAGTTTTGCCGAGATGATGCGACAGTCGACAAGCGAGAAGACGGCTGCGGTTCTTATATACTACCCCTCCCCCCCCCCCTCCCCACCTCCAACACGGCTTCGCCGGTCCCTGGCCCGCAGCTGTAGCTGGCCGGCGGCGTTTTATTGGCTAGATGGATGCGAGGATTGCGTGACGCCGGCGGCGCAGACGGCATAAATTACAATCGCTCTGCGAGGAGTATGGGGCTGCGGGTGGGGAGGAGAGGGGAGGGGAGAGGGGCGGTACGAGAGGTCGAGGGGAACCCCCGCGGCGCTATCATGCCATCTACAGCGACCGCAATGACACTTTAATAGCCGTATTGTTCTAACAGTAGCAAAAAGAGGAGGTCGCCCAGGCAGGTGCAGCGCTGGCCGCGTCACGCGCCCGTAAAAAGGGGATGAGGGAGAGAGGGGGGGGGGGAAGAGAGCACGGCGTACCTATCGATTCTGCTGTCGACCACCAGCGACCTTCCGCCGGTGCGATACCACCGAATCGCGGAAAACAGCAGCGATGATGTGCTATCCTCATTCACAAAAGTACACGTTCTCGCCTTGATGTGCGTCGTAGGAAAAAAAAATATTAGGTACTTGATAAGACATGGTAGCACTAATTGATGACATCACGAACGCCCGCTCTATCTCAGTCGGTTTCAGCGTTGTAATACAAGCAACATTTCCTGCCCTGCTCTAACAGACTGACAAGGGGAGGCCGCGACATTTGGACCGCGGATTTACTGCAAACGTCGTACACTCGTACTCCATTAGGACAACTAAATGTTTAAGCAGTAGAGCGTACTTCTCAAGAGGTATTGAGAAAACTGCAAGATAATTTCGGTCGGCGAATATATATATCTGTGCGTGGCCATTTTAACCATGAAGCGGCTGCAGCCAAGTGGTGCCAACATGGTAGCTCAGCGTGTTCGGCCAGAGCGTTAGCTACCCTTTATAATAAAAAAAACTGAGCGAACGTATCATTGAACAAACTGAACGGGTGTCATGGGACGTCCGCCCTGAACAAATTCAACGAACAGTATAAAACAAAACAAAAAAAAAAAAATAAATAAAATAAAAGTGTGTGGCGTTCAAGCCACACAGTCGGCTTTCAGCCGTGATACCGTGCGGACGGGCTCGGCGCGCCGGGCAGTGCTCCGCAGGTGTTGTTGTTTACCCGCTAGCGCGCGGTCGCGTCGTTGTATTGCCGTATAGTACCTGTACCGACCCGACATGGCGTTCTCATATCGAAAAGCTACAATCAAACTAACGTTCAACGCATCGTACACGAGACCGAAGGCCCATGAAATTGAACGGTTTCTACGAGACATCATGCACATAGAACCACAAGAACTGATAGGAATTCATCTGTCTATTGTAACCAGCACAGTGTACCTCAAACTGATTGACGAAGCGGCGTGCGACAGATTACTCCAACGATCTGCAAACGGCTTTCGCTTCTGTCACGCAGACGGTAACGTGAGCGTGGTAGGAGTTGACCATGCTGGTCTGGGGGTGCGTACCGTGCGCATCTTTGAACTACCGTTCGAAGTTCCTGCCAACCTAGTCGTTGATGCGCTGCGGCCATACGGCACAGTTCTGAGCCACACAGAGGAGAAATGGAACACATTCGAAACGTACCCTGTCCTTAACGGGGTACGACAAGTGCGCATAGAACTTAAGAAGCACGTTCCATCGTATGTTTTCGTTGGTGGCTGCCGCGCAATTGTTATATATGATGGACAACCGAGGACCTGCTCGGGCTGCGGCCAGGAAGGCCATGTTAGAACTGAGTGTCTGCAGCGCCGCCTCGTTCAGGTGCCCCGCAATGAACTTCCCCAACGATCCACTATGACCTCTCTCCCGCTAACATACGTGGAGGCGGCACGCCATGACGTGATGGATGATCAAAACCTGCTACCTCCTCAAGCCGCTGCCAGCTCCGTTGGAGAGTCAGCGCCGTCGACGACGCCACAGCCCAACGGTGCAGAGGTTCCTACAGCCTCTGCCCACCGCAGCGTCGTGGGCACCCAGCCACCGTCACTGTCGGAATCTGACACAGGTGTTCCTAGCGACCGCGACTGTGTCGAGCCCCGCCCTTTAGTGGATGTCGAATCTCGGACCCGAAAGCAAAGATCACCCAAGCGACACAAGAAGAGGCGATTGTCAGCTGAAGAACAGGACAGGGATGTGAAGCCGGCGGAAGACATCGACTTCGTTGACTCGTCCACAATTGCAACGGCCTCCAGTGGCATCATTCACCAGAAGGTGCCTGAAGACAAGGAACACTCTCCTAAATCTGGTGGCCCAGAAAACGAGGCGCATTGCGTCGACTCCTGTGAAACCGACCAGCCCCCAATGACATCACAATCGTCTCTTGGTGATTGGGCAGACGATATGGAGGCAGATGATGCACAGCAAACATTGATATCTCCGCCAGAGCCCATGGCTGACACTGAGCCCGGAGGGCTCTGCCAGTCAGGGACTCATACGGTACAGTAATGCACAGCATGCAGATGGATGGCTGTGTGGTGTGTGAGATCACTGTGGGCTTGCACCGGCACACTGCCTCTGCCACTTGATATGTCTCAGTCATACCGTGTGGGAACAGTCAATGTAAACGGTGTCCACTCCACTGTCAAGACCCGCATGTTACACGACATGATCAGAGCGGCAGACTTGGACATTGCCCTTCTCCAGGAGGTCCGTCCCGAGCTGCGTTTAGACCTATATGGCTACACCACCTACAGCCTACCCTTAGGTGATGGTGCAGGAGGAACGGCCATCCTTCTCCGAGATGGCATAGACGCGACAGACGCGACGTACTTGCCGAACGGGCGAGGCATCGCACTCACACTTGGCGCAGTCCGCCTCATTAACGTCTACGCTCCCTCCGGTACTTCGCACCGTGGTGACAGGCATGTCTTCTATTCGGAGGAGATAGCCCCACTTTTGCAAGGAAATATGGACCATTACATAGTGGGCGGCGATTTTAACAGTGTTCTGCGGCCCGAGGACCAGATACCGCATTACGTCCCATGCCCGGCTCTACAAGCATTGATACGTGACCTCGCGCTCCACGACACATGGCTCTTACATCACGGGACCCAGAGTGGATATACGCACTTTACCAGCCATTCTGCCAGTCGTCTGGATCGGATATACGTCTCGCGTGCCCTCCGCACAGCAACCCGTGATGCAGAACTCTGGCCGACGGCCTTCACGGACCATCTCGCGTACATCTGCACTGTCACCTTACCCCGACAACTCACAAGACGCAGCAGGGGCCCGTGGACGCTGAACGTCTCCCTCCTTCGCGAGGAAGCGTGTCAGCGAGCAGTCACTGACACGTGGCGTCGTTGTATCAGGCGCCTGCCCATGTATGCTTCCACGTTGCTGTGGTGGCTGGGATGTGTCAAACCTGCACTACGAAAGACCTTGATGGCCTACGGGCGTGACAGATCGAACTGGCAAAGGGCAACATCGGAATTTTACTATACAGCGTTACGTGAGCTGGCGACGCAACCGCCGTCTCCCGAACGTCAGATGTCAGTACAACGCATCAAAGCTCGTCTCCTTCGCATCAGGACCGAGCAGCTCGAAGGTGTCCGCATCCGTGCGCGAGTGCAAGACTGTATCCCCAACGAAACAGCGTCAGTGTATCACATTGTGCGCGAGAGGCGCCACCGCAAACGTCAGCTCATTACGGCGGTAAACACGGAGGAGGGCGGCCGCGCAGTGACACAAACGGACATCGCGCACACGTTCGCCAGACACTATGGGACCTTGTACATGGACGATCCGCGAAATGTACGTGATTATGACGAGCTGTTGCACGATTTTCCCGCCCCTCGGGACGTGGCACCCGATGATAGTCTGCTGTTGCCCATTACACCCGACGAGCTGACATCGGCCTTGGCACGTGGAGCACCGAACAAGTCGCCTGGACCGGACGGTTTACCCCTGGAATTCTACCGCACTTTTTACCACCTTATGGGTGACAAGTGGCTCCAAATGTTTCAAGACCTGATCCGTCCTGATTTCACTGTCCCCACAGAATTCACAGAAGGCATCTTGATCCCAGTACCGAAACCGAATGGTGGTTGTAGGTGGCAGGACTTTCGCCCACTCACACTCCTCAACAACGACTACAAGATCTTCGCCCGTATCCTCCGCGCGCGTCTCCACACCGCTATCGGGAAAGCCATCCACACCGATCAAACGTGTTTAGGTGGTGTCAGCAACATTCATACGGCGTTAGGAGCATACCGCGACGTAATTGCTTTGACGGCGGCCTGCAAAATACGAGGCGCCCTTGTCGCCGTAGATTTTGACCACGCATTCGACCGCGTCGACCACGGCTTCTTACGCGCAGTTTTGCAACGCATGGGCCTCTCTCCGGAGTCTGCACAGGTGGTCCTTCGACTGGTCCACGGAGCGCGCTCCCGCATGATGGTCAACGGTTATCAGTCTGGTCACATTGTTGTTGGACGGTCAGTGCGACAAGGGTGCCCCCTGTCGGGTATATTATTTGCTGCAGCGCTTGAACCAGCTTTACATGGTCTACGACAGCGATTAACTGGTATCTCCTTGCGGGACGAGACCTTTCGTTGTGGTGCATTCGCCGATGACGTGGTGTTCCTAGCCAGATCAGAGGATGAAATGCATATGGCGCTACAGTGGCTACGCCAGTACGGGGCGGTCGCTGGGAGCGTCATCAACGTGAAGAAGACAAAATACATGGATGTCGGAGGGGGGCTTTCCCATACAACGGCGGTGCCCTTTGACAAGGTGCCCGTACTCAAGTGTTTAGGAGTGCAATTCTATAGCAATGTCCGCCGCACGGCGGCGGCTACGTACCGCCGTCTCCTACACCAGACACGTGCTCTGCTGCAGGACAACAAACTGCGTCGCTTGGATATGCTTCTCAGAACACGTTATGTCAACACCTATCTTGTCTCAAAACTGAACTATTTTGCGCATATCCTTCCCTTGACGGCTACGATGGCCGACAGATTTCAAGCAGCATATGGACATTTCGTAAGCACCGGTTTGGTTTTTAAAGTCCGATACGCCACCCTGACGCTGCCGCAGCGGGCGGGCGGTATCGGTTTAATTCATGTATATAACCGTGCGCGATCGCTTTATCTCAACACTATGCGTCGCAGGTGGACCTCTGCCCACGCCACTCTGACGGGCACCCTGATAGCGGAAGTGGCACCACACTCTCTGCATCCCCCGGTTTCTGTAGGACACATTTCACCGGCACTCACCCACATCAGAGAGTTCTTGATTGACTTCAGCTACTTACGGTCAGAACTTCCGACGACACGGAAGCCCAGCACAAAAGACTATTATCGCATCTATCAACAGCAGCAACCTGTAAATACGGTCACCCAGAGACATCCTGAAGTTGCCTGGAACACGGTGTGGCGAGCGGTACACACGCCTTTTCTACCTACGACGGTGCGTTCATTGTGGTACGTAGTTGTGAATGGGAAGTTCGCTACTCGTCAGAGGCTACATTCCATACATCTGACGGACGACCCCTTGTGTCCGACATGCTCAGTCGCTGACTCGGACGCACACCGTCTGACGTGTGCCGCGACCAGCGAGTGCTGGCTACTGACGCAGCGCATGCTGGCGTTACTCTTGCGGCGATTGCCGGAGTCTATCTCCCCTGATGAAGTATTGCGCCCCGACGGCGTATACTTTCTCTCAACCAGAACGAACGCCGTTAACTGGCTAAAAGGCATGGCCGTTTACTACATATTTTGCGATGCTCCCAAAGGCACACTCGACTTTTGGTCCGTATTGATGACGACACATGCAGCTTTCAGCCGCCACCCGAAGTACAGAACCCGTTTCGCAAATTATTTAGGTTCATTATTTGCGGATCCTCCTGCTCACTGGGGCGTTCCGGGTATGAGACGCTGAAAATGAAGAAGAATCCTGGAGCATATTGATCCTCTACGGACGGAATAGGGGGGAACCCCTCCCAACAGACGAGAAGACGACTCGGACGCACGGCTACGGCAGTTGTAGGGTCTTTCTTTGTAATGAAACAAAAATAAATCTATATTAAAAAAAAAAATGTTATAAAAATTAAAAAAAAAAAGAATAAATAAATAAATAAATAAAACAACATCGATAAACCCACTACATCCTCTTCCTGATCCTTCGATCCTCGAACTCGAACACGTTGCTTGGGCGTGGCGGCGGGATGGCCAGGCTTCGGGTGTCGACCCCTGCCCTACCCGTCGTCCTGCTCCTGCAGCGGTTCAGTAGATTTAAAAAAAAAAAAAAAAAAAAAAAAAAACCACTGGATCGCTGCATCGAATTCCGTTAGTCAGTCTTTTTTTATTTTCAGCACAGTCATTTTCTTTATTATTTATATTACAGTTGATATAATTGGGAAAATACGTGTAATCGGATGAACATTTATTAAATTTACAATGTTATTTGGCAATCTACTAATTTTTATTATCACAAATAATGTAATATTAGTAACTATCGACTAGTAAACGACCAAACGCATAAAGTGATACTGAAAATTTATGCTTGTCCGTGATTTGAGAAATCCCTTATACCTGGAAGGAGCCCGAGACGACTTGTTACCTCCAAGCTTTAACCGGCACAGATGGCTTTCGGAAGATGTAGAATTAATCGTCGCTTTCGACATAACGAGTTCAAGTTGCAGGGTGGTATTTTTCGTAAAAACATGTAAAACATAAAGTTAAACGGCACCAGCTGCATTGAATAAATGCTATGTTTCTGCATACGCAAGGTCTTTTGAAGTTTTCCGTGGAAAAACAAACCTCGTTAAAATTTTCAAAAACCTCTCTTTCTGACGATGGTTTGGAAGCAAACCATTCATGGCGCAGTAATTCCTTAAAAATCGGCGCTGATAATTGGTTATGCAGTATTGAGTGTATTTTAATGGCGTCTTACGAGAATCAATTTCTCGTTCTCTTTCGATTAAATTCGAAGAGTTTTGAAGACACGGACAAGCATACATTTTCAGTATCACTTTATGCGTTTGGTCGTTTACTAGTCGATAGTTATGAATATTATATTATTTGTGATAATAAAAAATAGTAGACTGCCAAATAACATTGTAAATTTAATAAAAGTTCATCCGATTACACATATTTTTTTCCGTTATATCAATTGTAATACAAATAGTAAAGAAAATGACTGTGTTAAAAATAAAATAAAAACTGACGAACGGAAGTCGATGCAGCGATCCAGCAGCTTGAACGCCAACCACTTTAAAAAAAAAAATTGCTCTAAATTGTTTGTCGAATTTGTTCAGGGCGGACGTCCGTGTGTTGCGTCAGCGGTCCGAAAGTATGGAAATCGGACGTGGGGAGATCGGAAATGTACAGAAGATGTGGAAGTCCTCAGCGAAACGTCTCCAGAGCGGTATGAACACACTTGCTAACATGTGGTCCAGCTCACAAACTCTTCACAGTACCGACCTCTCCCCATTTCCATGTTTTTGGGGCCCTGAAGAAAGGCATTCGTGGCCGTTTTTTTGCTTCGGACGTAGAGCTGTACCCTTAGGTACAATCATGGTTTCGTAGAAAAACGCAAACATTATTCCATAAGGGCATTGGCTGTCTTCTCCCACAGTGTGATAAATGTATCAACAGTTATGACCATTACGTTCGAAATATTGAACAATTTTCTAGTTTTTTACGTCTGTCTTGTTTTCATTTGACTGCCCCTTATAGTTAAAAGAATGTGTGTATATTTAAGATGAAAAGATTATGATGAAAGTATGTGTGAGAGTTCGAAACCGTACACTGCGTGGAGCAGACGCTCTACTGCAGAATATCGTGAAGACTGTTCTCTCGCCCTTGCAAATGTAGTTTTAGAAAGAATTACTTGGCGATGAACCGGCGCGAAAGTTCAGTAACTCAATCGAAAATTGCCAGACCCGCAATAAAAGGGAGAAACCCCTCCGAAACATCCCCATTATCAAAGTGAAGCTCCGACAAAAGATTTTTCAGGGAACAATGGGGTCCTTAAAAGGCCTTGTTAACATATTCATTGCGCTTCATCGGGGCAGGCGATGAAAAGGGTTGAGCCGCGCCAGAAAATAAACTTGGCGC
The DNA here is from genome assembly GCF_023864275.1 of Schistocerca cancellata. NCBI lineage: Eukaryota > Metazoa > Arthropoda > Insecta > Orthoptera > Acrididae > Schistocerca > Schistocerca cancellata. Next base: position 116,963,737 of record NC_064633.1, on the reverse strand, counting down.
AGACGTGAAGGGGAGAAAAAAATGCATTATTACGTTTTGAGGTGAAATCCGATTAGCTCTTGTTTTTTTCCCGTCAGCCTTTCCGAGGTCGTAGAGCGGGCAGCTGATGAAAGACTAAGCGAGGAGCAATTTGTTGGCGCCTCGCTCGGACCAAGTTGGAGCGGTTCTGTGCGAACGCTGCGGAGGCGGGGTGTTGAGTTCCTCATCGAAGAACGCACTGGGACAAGGGGGACTTCATTGTAGGTCGGCTAGGGGCAGTAGTCCTGTAGATCAATTGCTGTAAGCACAGCACCCTTTCTCTGCCATACAGAGCGCATCACGAGGGACGGAGAGGGCTGTTTCATTAAGACGAGGTGCGGGCTGAAACCTAATGTCGCAGTCCAGGAGCTCTCTTCGCAGTCAGTCATATCTTGATTCATATTCTATAGGTATAAAGTGTTTTCAGAAAAAAATGAGCCCGACTGTAAAACTAACTCCGCTTAAGGTATCGTAATTCAGTTGCCTGCAGAATAAATTGTGGTCCCTGTAAGAGCGCTGGGGCCCCAAGCCCGTAGCTAGAGTGACATAGACGAACACCTAAGTGACAACAGTGCGACCAGTGCGACCACGTGCAATTGTCGATCGTCCACTGCACTCGGTCGAGCAAAAAACGGTGAAACGGAGGCTGCAAAAGAAGAGCTAAGGGATGTAGTGCGTTTCCTGACGGCGGAAGTAGTGCGAGGAAAATAAATTCATAAAACAGCGACACAAAAGTACGAAGAGCCTGTTGCGAGGGCAAGACAGGACACAATCGATCCAAGGAAGGGCAGATGTCGATAGTCGATGACATACGATATGGAACGTCACACCATTTTTTTTTCCTTCATCAGACTTCTGACTTGTTTGATGCGGCCCGCCCCGAATTCCTTCATCTCAAAGTAGCACTTACGACCTACGTCCTCAGTTATTTGCTGGATATACTCCAATCTCTGTCTTCCTCTACAGTTTTTGTCCTCTACAGCTCCCTCTAGTACCATGGAAATCATTCCCTCATGTCTTAACAGATGTCCTATGACCCTGTCCTTTCTCCTTATCAGTGTTTTCTACACGTTCCATTCTTCTCCTATTCTGCGCAGAACCTCCTCATTCCTTACCTTATCAGTCCACCTAATTTTCAACATTCGTCTGTAGCACCACACCTCAAATGTGTCGATTCTCTTCTGTTCCGGTTTTCCCACAGTTCCATGATTCACCACCATACGTCCACGTTCAATTGTCATTAGACTATTCATTCCACTAAGCACATGAGGTAATTATTCTTCACTTTCACTCAGGACAACAATGTCATCAGCGAATCGTATCATTGATCCTTTCACCTTGATTTTTAATCCCATTCCTGAATCTTTCTTTTATTTGCATCATTGCTTCTTCGATGTACAGGTTCAACAGTAGGGGCGAATGACTACATCCCTGTCTTACATCCTTTTTAATCTCGCACTTCGTTATTGGTCGTCCACTCTTATTATCCCCTCTTGTCTGTAGACTTTGTTACACATAGTCAACGAGTAATGGTGTTGCGTTTTGTATACACTGGCGTAATGTATTTTTTTTAAAATTTTAATGTGAACAGGTGCATCTCAGGATGGGGATGGTAACCCTGAAATGGATCATAAGATGATAAAAAGAGAAGACTGTTTCGGAGTTAGCGGCAAATTTATTCCTAACATCGACGTATTTTAATGGTTTCTTGTGGCAATTGTTTGTTGTTTAGGGTATACCTTTCACGAGAAGTAAAACGATAACTTGGTGATCGTGTCATGAAGTCTTTTATGACATCCACAAAGGTATACGACATGTATTACTGAAAGGGAAGCGCGCGCTCGAGAGAGAGAGAGAGAGAGAGAGAGAGAGAGAGAGAGAGAGAGAGATACGATGGGATGAGAGAGGGGTTTTCGGGGGGGGGAGGGAGGGAAGGGGGTGTCGGGAGGGATGAAGGGAAAATTCTAGTATAAGCTATATCTGACATATCGTAATTATCTCAAAGAAACTGTGGCTGAGTTTGTACAGTCACAATTGCATGTTGACAAGCACGTCTGTAACCCAAGTTTTGGCATCATGTTAGTCGCATTCTATCTGCGATCACAGCTGCTGAGTCTGTTACTGTCAACGGGGACACAGCCCCACAATAGCTCGGGAATTTTTTAATCTGTTTGAGTACCAGACCGCAGATCGAATTTTATTCTGTACAGTGACACAAAAATGGTTCAAATGGCTCTGAGCACTATGGGACTGCTGTGGTCATCAGTCCCCTAGAACTAATTAAACCTAACTAACCTAGGGACATCACACACATCCATGCCCGAGGGAGGATTCGAACCTGCGACCGCAGCGTCGCGCGGTTCCAGACGGCAGCGCCTAGAACCGCTCGGCCACTCCGGCCGGCTACAGTGGCACATCAACCGAAAATGTTACAGTTGCAGAATTTAGCGGAAATGACGTCATTTGAAGAATTTTTAGAGGCTGAGAGGCTGTTGATCCCTATTACAAGAAGTTAGTGTGCTGGGAAAATTGACAAACAGTTTTACCGGTCAATACTTAATTGTTATGCTGTGCGGGTTATTAGCGTATACAGTACCAGTTCAAAAGTATTCGGACACGTCTTTGTATTACGGAATTGACCTCTAGATGTCAGGAGGGGCAGAACCGGCAGTATAAACGGAGGCGAAGAGTTTTCTGTTGTTACGGAACAATCCACCCTGCTGTACAGCTCGACGTCTTGGCTAACAACAATATGTGACATTAACATACGCAGTTTGCAACCACTATAAAACAGGTGTTTGAAGTGGAGTCTAGGCGCCCCACGGTGGGCCTGGACGAGAGAAATACACGAGCTGAGAAGATAAAAGACCAGGCAACTCGCCTTTCTCACAAATTAGACGAGTATTGGGGAAATGTCCGCCAACTTGCGAATGGAGGCTAGGCCCCACCACGACAATGGCACAAATACAAGGTGCCTCGTGCGTGCCATTACTGCACCCCCACTGGACCATCAAAGAGGCATTTTACATTTAAATAGTTACTGTCATTCATTCGTACAACTACCTAACCAACAGCTTCAAAGGACTCAAGGATCCACAGAAATCCCAATTCCCTTTGCAAGTGAATACACAATAAAGTGAAACTATCTCTCACACCTTGCCGCTCCTGAAGAAAAATCGCCAAAGGCGATCACTCTTTGGATAGAACATGCAATCATCATCATCATCATCATCATCATTTACGACTGATTATGCCTTTCAGCGTTCAGTCTGGAGCATAGCCCCCCTTTTACAGTTCCTCCATGAACCCCTATTCAGTGCTAACATTGGTGCCTCATCTGATGTTAAACCTATTACTTCAAAATCATTCTTAACCGAATCCAGGTACCTTCTCCTTGGTCTGCCCCGATTCCTCCTACCCTCTACTGCTGAATCCATGAGTCTCTTGGGTAACCATGCTTCTCCCATTCGCGTAACATGACCCCACCATCTAAGCCTGTTCGCCCTGACTGCTACATCTATAGAGTTCATTCCCAGTTTTTCTTTGATTTCCTCATTGTGGACACCCTCCTGCCATTGTTCCCATCTACTAGTACCTGCAATCATCCTAGCTACTTTCATATCCGTAACCTCAACCTTGTTGATAAGGTAACCTGAATCCACCCAGCTTTCGCTCCCATACAACAAAGTTGGTCGAAAGATTGAACGGTGCACAGATAACTTAGTCTTGGTACTGACTTCCTTCTTGCAGAAGAGAGTAGATCATAGCTGAGCGCTCACTGCATTAGCTTTGCTACACCTCGCTTCCAGTTCTTTCACTATGTTGCCATCCTGTGAGAATATGCATCCTAATTACTTGAAACCGTCCACCTGTTCTAACTTTGTTCCTCCTATTTGGCACTCAATCCGTTTATATTTCTTTCCCACTGGCATTACTTTCGTTTTGGAGATGCTAATCTTCATACCATAGTCCTTACATTTCTAATCTAGCTCTGAAATATTACTTTGCAAACTTTCAATCGAATCTGCCATCACAACTAAGTCATCCGCATATGCAAGACTGCTTATTTTGTGTTCACATATCTTAATCTCACCCAGCCAGTCCATTGTTTTCAACATATGATCCATAAATAATATGAACAACAGTGGAGACAGGTTGCAGCCTTGTCTTACCCCTGAAACTACTCTGAACCATGAACTCAATTTACCGTCAACTCTAACTGCTGCCTGACTATCCATGTAAAGACCTTTAATTGCTTGCAAAAGTTTGCCTCCTATTCCATAATCTTGTAGAACAGACAATAACTTCCTCCTAGGAACCCGGTCATATGCCTTTTCTAGATCTATAAAGCATAGATACAATTCCCTGTTCCACTCATAACACTTCTCCATTATTTGCCGTAAGCTAAAGATCTGGTCCTGACAACCTCTAAGAGGCCTAAACCCACACTGATTTTCATCCAATTGGTCCTCAACTAATACTCGCACTTTCCTTTCAACAAGACCTGAGAAGATTTTACCCACAACGCTGATTAAAGAGATACCTCTGTAGTTGTTACAATCTTTTCTGTTTCCATGTTTAAAGATTGGTGTGATTACTGCTTTTGTCCAGTCTGATGGAACCTGTCCCGACTCCCAGGCCATTCCAATGCAAAAAAAAAAAAAAAACTGTTATTAGCATAGAAGCAGAAACAGCAGAAGAAGTCGGTCAGTAGAGCTCAGTAACTTCGAACGTGAACTAATCATTGGATGTCACCTGAGCAACAAATCAATCACGGACAATTCAACCCGACTAAGATGGAAACGTGAAAGAACAACCACAGCTAAAGCAAAACAGACAGACTTCACGTACTGACGGACAAGTGACGTCCAGCATTGCCGAAGGTGGTAGTAACAAATCGCATGAAATCAGCCCGAGGAAATGACTCTTGAGCTCCAAAGTGCAACAGTTGGGCAACTCCTCATATGCTACACCTCTGTAATCAATCCGATTTAGAGCGACGCCACTGGACAGTGGACAACTGGAAACGAGTGAGCTGGGGTGATGAATCACGCTGTACCGGTGGAAGGGTTTGGTTTTGGCGACTGCCTGGGGAACGCTACCTGCTACCACGTGTGCCAATAGTGGGAGTACGGAGGACGTGATGTTATGGTATAGGGAGCGGGTTGGGGGGTGGGGGGAGTGTTTCTCGTGGCTAGGGTGTGGTCTCCTCATTGCAATTAATAAAACTCTAAATGATGCGGAATGCTATGAAGATATTTGCAGCGCTGTTGTTCTGCGTAAAGTAGAACAGTTCGGAGACGGTGATTGTACGTATTGGCATTACAATGACACCTGTCATAAAGTTGCCTCTGTCAGACAATGATTCGTGGACAATAACACTTTTGAATGGACTCGCCTGCCGAGAATGGTGGCCCGAACCCAATGGAACACCTTTGGGTTGAGTTATAACTTGAACTTCGCTGCAGACACCAGTTTGTGCCATCACTATCTTCTTTGGTTTCAGCTCTTGAAAAATAATGGTGCGCTATTTCGACATAGGCATTCAGACACGTCATAGAAGGTGTCCCAAGCAGAGTTCAAGCTATCATAAAACCCCGCTAATACACTACTGCCCATTAAAATTGCTTCAACACAAAGATGAGTTGCTACAGACGTGAAATTTAAGCGACAGGAACAAGATGCTGTGATAGACAAATGATTAGCTTTTCAGAGCATTCACACAAGGTTGGCGCCGGTGGCGACATCTACAACGTGCTGACATGAGGAAAGTTTCCAACCGATTTCTCATACACAAACAGCATTTGACCAGCGTTGCCTGGTGAAACGTTGTTGTGATGCCTCGTGTAAGGAGAAGAAATGCGTACCATCACGTTTCCGACTTTGATAAAGGTCGGATTGTAGCCTATCGCGATTGAGGTTTATCGTGTCGCGACATTGCTGCTCGCGTTGGTCGAGATCCAATGACTGTTAGCAGAATATGGAATCGGTGGGTTCAGGAGGGTAATACGGAACGCCGTGCTGGATACCAACGGCCTCGTATCACTAGCAGTCGACATTACAGTCATCTTATCCGCATGGTTGTAACGGATCGTGCAGTCACGTCTCGATCCCTGAGTCAATAGATGGGGACGTTTGCACGACAACAACCATCTCCACTAACAGTTCGACGACGTTTGCAGCAGCGTGGACTATCAGCTCGGAGACCATGGCTGCGGTTACCCTTGACGCTGCTTGCGATAGTGTACTCAACGACGAACCTGGGTGCACGAATGGCCAAACGTCATTTCTTTCGGAGGAATGCAGGTTCTGTTTACAGCATCATGATGGTCGCATCCGTGTTTGGTGACATCGCGGTGAACGCACATTGGATGCGTGTATACGTCACCGCCATACTGGCGTATCACCCGGCGTGATGGCGTGGGGTGCCATTGGTTACACGTCTCGGTCACCTCTTGTTCGCACTGACGGCAGTTTGAACAGTGAACGTTACATTTCAGATTTGTCACGACCGTTGCTCTACCCTTCATTCGATCCCTGCGAAACCCTACATTTCAGCAGTATAATGCACGACCGCATGTTGCAGGTCCTGTACGGGCCTTTCTGGATACAGAAAATGTTCGACTGTTGCCCTGGCCAGCTCATTCTCCAGATCTCTCACCAAATGTAAACGTGTGGTGAATGGTGACCGAGCAAGTGGCTTGTCACAATGCGCCAGTCACTACTCTTGATGAACTGTGGTATCGTGTTGAAGCTGCATGGGCAGCTGTACCTGTACACGCTATCGAAGCTCTGTTTGACTCAATGCCCAGGCGTATCAAGGCCGTAATTACGGCCAGAGGTGGTTCTTCTGGGTACTGATTTCTCAGGGTCTATGCACCAAAATTGCGTGAAAATGTAATCACATGTCAGTTCTAGAATAATGTATTTGTCCAGTGAATACCCGTTTATCATCTGCATTTCTTCTTGGTGTAGCAATTTTAATGACCAGTAGTGTAGCTGTCCGGACACTTCTGATCAGATAGTACAGACTTGTAGCGTCTTCGTGAGCCGTTACCGTCTCCCCTCATTGTTTCTCAAGCATTAAGACGAAAGTACTGCGACGCTGTACATGAATTCATTTCATTTTAGCAGTAACTGTTGGTTAGTGAATATTTACTAATAAGCGTTCTGAGTTATATTAATTGTGATTCAAAACTGTTGTGATACGATTCCCAAACCAAGCTTGTAGATATTTAAGTGGTAATAATAATCAGCGGCGCTTGTGAGAGTTGGTGCTGGGGGCAGCTAAGAACCTCCCGCGGACGTGGCTGGACGCAGATTGTCTCGTCCTAATCTGCGTGGCTCGCGACTGCCAGGACAGGCCGGGCCGCAGCGCTCGTGTTTTGTCTGCGGAGCGCTCCGCAGTGTATTCGAGGCACGTCCGTCGTGACACGGTGCGGTCATTAGGCGTGGCCCCGCAGACACGGCGCGGCACGCCGGGAAGCTCGCTGTCCAGAGATATTATTAATAACGCGGTTGCCGGCCCCGCCGGGGGCGGCGCTGGCGCCGCGGGAGCGCCTTTAATGGCTTAATTGCCGGCGCTTAGAGCGCGGCAGATGTCGCCAGATAGCGCAGAGCCGTCTGCGGGGATTAACCTGCATTAATTATTCCCTGCGTAGCGCTAGCAGGCAGCAGCGGTGGGGATAAAAAAAAGGAAGACAGAGGAAGGCGCAGAGGATAAAAAAAGGGGGAAATATGAAGTGATAAATGGTGTTGCTTATGCCGACGGGACAACTGAGTTGGTTACTCCAGTTAACATCTGACCTAGTTTCACGTCGCACGCAGTGTCTGGCAGCATTTATCCTACACTGTTTGTTTACTGAACGCTATGATACCTGCCGGTAGTAAATCCATGATTTCGACAACAATGGAAACAGAGGAGCCCACTGAAATAACATTTCGCATGACACGCAAGGTGAGCAGCGTAAAATATAACATCCCTTTTATTTCGTGACTCAAGCTGTCGAAAGGAGGTTTTTGTTAATGCCTCTTCATAGAAGAACGGGTAATTATCTTGTATGTTTACTCCTCTTAACTCTGATATCAACATAAGTTTTGAAACGAATGTTGTTTTATAAGTGAAACGGTATACACTTTTTGACCGAAAACTAAAGACTTCCAAAAGACGAATAACGTAATATAGTGCTTGTTGACAGTGAAACTATTCGCAGAATTATCAGATAAGTTCTAAAACCGAAAATAAAAGGCAGCCGCCACCGGCTACTGGGCGTAAACATCACTACGTTCTGTTGCCTTGTCACGCTCGGTCCTTGTAACAAGGATTTTGATCGTTTACTTATTTCCGCAATGGCTGTTCACTTCAATATCCGACCGCTTCTGATACGGTAGAAGTTAGCATACAGTCGCATTTACAACAATTGTAGCTACCCCTTTATCTACGTCGATAGGGCAGATAAAGGGGGAGTGTGTGTTCTCTTTGTAGCGTACATCACTCTTGTTGCTGCGTGTAACGAATGAGCCTGGCATGAAAGCCACACTTGGTATTGTTTGCACCGCAATAGCTGATACCGGCCATCTTGCCTTTAAAATTTAGCTCGTTTCTAGGAAACTTGCGTGAAAAATTTCAACGCCTACATTGTTGTTGACATGGTTTTCAGGACTCTTATAACAGCTGAAGACCGGGTAGATGCTGCAGCAGCAGTAGACTTTATTTTTATCAAGAAGAAGAAAATTATCTCAGAACAACTTTTACAATACTATTTTGAACTACGCCATTTTTGTCGTTTTGGTCTTGGGAACGGAAACTTGTCTGATGTAGATCTCCACTCTGGACTACCTTGTACAGGCCTCTTTAAATCTACACATTCTGTTGTGGAATCGGTCTCATGCAAGATATCGCAACCATCCGTTGGCTATGCAAGCCGGCCAACTACGTAACTCTGCAGTTAGCCAGTGAAATAACACTGACGTAGAGTTTTCTGCAATGCGACGTTCTACTGCCTGGGTTGAACTGGACTGCCACATGCCGTAGCGCAAAACTGTACCTCCACTTCGGCTACGTGAATAGAAGCGGATTGCTGTGGTAACACGCCCGGCCGCCTGGACAATTATAGCAGTAGACGCACGCTGCTCAGCCATTAGCAGCACCTCGTCTCCGACTTCCACCGACGTCGTGACAGTCTCCGCGCCAGTTAAAGCTCAAATGTTTGGTCAAGCAGCTTCGACCCCATCGAGTAGCGCCATGCCCTAGGTGAAGCCACTGGTCTACGAGCCGTCAACCAGACCTGATAGCGACGGGTTTCGAGCTGGTACCGCCGAGGCCACACATTGGGAGCCAATCTGTCTCCAATGATCCCAGGTTCAACGCATGGAGTCTGTACGCCCCTAACACCTGTGGCTGCTTCTAGTGCACCCAAGTCCACTCACATCAACCTGGTCTCCATGCATAAATTTTACCTCCCACGCTTACCACAATAACCTGATGTTTCTTTGACGTTTCATGATATACCCTGTCAACCGATTCTTTCTTTTAGGCTTAGTCAAGTTATGCCACAAATTTCTTCTTTCCCAATTCGATTCAGTTCCTGCTTGTAAAGTATAATGAGTGTTTAATGCATCACATTAAAACTAACCGCCGTGTAAAGTATTCATAAGGGTACGTCAAGTATGATTCCCAAAAGATGCAAATTGTTACCCTCAAATAATACACAGTGGTCTCCTCAGTATAACACTTCCCACGAAAAAGATGTGCCGGGATTAACAAACACGGTGGATTTTAGTAAATAATGTCCTCGAGTAACTGGAGGTAACTTGATTACCTCTCGTCCTGTAAAGATGTGGCTGTCTTCCGAATTGGTCTCATTGTAAGTAGGCTGTTTTTGTGTTTGTATGTTGGCAGCGCTATGCAACGCTCTGCATTAATAACTCTGACAGTGCTGTGTGCACTCTGTAAGAGACTCTGTGGCTGGTCGCACTAGCAGTTAGAGGTGAACAGCCAGCAGTGATGGAAGATGGGAGTGAGTAGTGACTAGTGATGGAGGTTAGAGGTTAATAATTAGCAGCGTTGGAGGTTTGCAGTATTAGCACGAGCGGACGGTATCCGTCATGGAGATTTATTACTGATGATTATATATATATATATTAAATGATTGTCGCTTGATTAAGGTAAAATCTGCTAAATACATTGTTTGCTCTGCAACAAAATCTTTCCTTTGCTAACGACATGCATATTAGTAGTGATAGCCTTCAGTAGTTAGAATCTCTTATTTAGCTGGCAGTATTGGCGCTTGTATCGCTGTAGTTCGTATAATGAAGATTTTCTGTGAGGAAAGTGACTTATGATGGTTTCTTGTTAGGACTGCTTCTAAATCAGGGCCATTCTTTTGTATTAATTATTTGAAGTCACGTTATCATTTTTTGAGCAGTCAGACTGCGTTGCGCTAGAATATTGTGGTCAGTGTTGAAATGATAAGAATAAGTAAAGAGAAAGTAGGCTCAGTGCGTTCAATTACACTCAGCAGTTTCCGAATTACATTAAGAACTTCCATATTCTCAATTCTAGCAGTTAAAGTAAAAAAAGAAGTTATTAAATAAAGAAGTTTCATCTTTTCGTCTGTCCGCAGGCCCTGACGTGCTTGCAGTAAACAGTGCATAACTAAATGTGAAATAGGAAAGAATCAAGTGCTATTAAAATAGAAATTACGGAGTAGTGGCATTCCACTGGATTTTATTTCCATTTATAGAAGCAAAAAAATCAAGAATAAGATTCTGAAAACCAATGTATCGTTAATATTCAGAACAAAATAACCGGTCAATAATTATTCGTTCCAGATCACCGCAAAAGTCACAAAAATGCTTCCCACGATCTTAGAATCAACAAGAATCGCACAAGTATGTTCTCGAGGGAGCTTCAACAATTAATTCCGTCTTTACTACGCCAAGTTGCACTTCAGTTGGCGTGTTGCCGCCTGGAAGACCGATCGTAGACTGCTTTCGATTACCACAGCATCGCACAATTACGTCAACGGGGCAATTTTTAATACAGACTATTCCGTCTTCACATGTGATCAGATTTAATACACGGTTTGATATATTAGCTCCACAGAAACCGATGGTAGACTAGTACTGAGCTATCTTAGCACTTTGACGCCTGCCATCTCGGGGCACATGTGCGACTAGTCCATTCTTTTCATCATAAGCACTGACCGTAAATAAAATTTGTAACTATCATTTTCCTGATGAACTGAGTGATACTGAAATTATTATTAACAAGTTCTCAATGCAAGTAACGTCATCAGCACGGCGGAAGCTGTGTATTAATACTTAAACAATAAATACAAATAATAAAATGTAGTTTCTTGGCGCCCAGCGCGCTAGGTGAATCCCCACTGTCTCACTCTGCTCCAGTACAATTGCCTGGCCGTTCTCGCACTATATTCTCCTTCGATGAGTCTGCCTTGTGATAATACCTACTCGCTAGTCTCCGGTAACAAAATGGACTAAAATGTGATAAACATGGGCAGGAATGTGGCATAAAAGCCACAACAACGAGAAAGAGATTACTGTATCCGAACAAGACCTCTGTTTGGGCAATGATAAGAATGGTAATCGACTTTATCTTTTCCAAAGTAACCACATCGTCTTCCACTTTGAGAGATGTAGAGAAGCCATGGAAAGCGAAAACCAAACTGCAAAAATGTGGATGTATTTTCGCTATTTTCCGACGTTAGTCTAGTGCTTTAACTTCTGCGCCAGCTCACTTACGTGCGTTAATTACTTTCTGCCAGCGTTTTCGGATATTAGTGCAATGCAAACGGCGCGGTTTATGACGCTGAGTTTCAAAACAATTAATATCTACTGAATTAAATTCATTTCGTAGTCTGTAGCAGGTTAAAGCTACGGTCGCCTGTTCTGTCTGCTCCAATGACGCTGCGTTTCCTGAGGAGAAAATCTCCTATTACTCCTTAGGAAATCGCAGTGTACGATTCCCCTAAATATGGTGTTATTAAAAACGAAACTAGAATTTCTTTTGACTCATCTGTACTAGCACACAGTGCAATACCACGTGCAACGCAACTCTTCCACTTGTCTGGAGTTGACAGTAAACAAATCGAAACACAAGGAAAATACACCCTTGTCATTCAATCAGCCATTTCCAATTGAAGGTTTGTGTGAGTAGAATATACGCGACCGAAGAGGAGGTAGGGAGGTAAAGATGCAACTCACTTGTGGAGAAGGTAACTTAGCGTAACAGCAATAATATTTTCTTACTTACAAAACGAATACATGTAGTACAGTACTGTAGTAATTTTAAACGATGTGTTGTGTGCAGTAATGGCTTACCTTGAATAAGAACTGCTTCATCATTACTTTTGTTTATTTTGCTTGCAGATACGCGTAATGCTACTCAGACAGGGAAAATGGACATACAGCGATATCTCGACCAGAACAGAGATTCCAGACGGATGATTTCTCGTCTAAAATTGTGAGGCTTCAGTAAACGGGAACTTCTCACACAGATCGGCAACGGAAGATGGTTGACTGAACGACCGAAGTGGACTTTTCTTGTGTTTCCACTTGTTTACAACAGGAGAATAGAAGTTAGTTTTAGTTTCAGTTTCATTTAAGTCACACGTACATGAATCCTACACTGTGACACGTTTGTGAACAGGTCTTGAAGGGAGGAAGTTGATTACCGAATTAAAAAATAAATAAACAAATAATTTTTTAAAGAAAAGAAGGTCACGTGATTTACGAAATTATTAACTGATACCCACAGCTGCAATCGCGTATCATTAAAATGAAATGAAATGTGCGTATGGCTTTATTGTTCAGGAGGTCCCGTTTGGGGTGTTCGTCCACTTGGTGCAAGTTTATTTATTTGATACCAATTCGGCGACTTGCATGTCAACGACAGTAAAATGATTATAAGACAACACAGACACCTAGTCTCCGGAGGAGAAAATCCATCCCGACTGGGAATCGAACCCGGGACTCCGTGATCAAGGGTCAGCAACGCTAAACAGAAGATCATGAGCGGTTGAGGACTATCTGGAGTTTTGTTAGTATGAATGACGGTGACAGTACTAAAATAAATTGTAGACTTCGTAAAACATTGAATTGCGTTAAAATGACGAAAAATGAAAATAAAGAACTCGTAGTTCGGTGTAGCGCGAATTTTATATCATTTCTAAGTGCAATAACGTCAGCTGCCCTCATATTGTATAGAACAAAACAGTACAAGCCTATTCACAAATATGATGCATATTAGAAGTCAAAGAGTAAACAGCTTTTCGAAAGAGTAATTACTGTTTCATATTTCGCGTTATATTCTTCAATAAATATCTTGTACTACATGCTTTCTAAAGTTGCCTATGTTCTTTCTCAGCGTTCAAGCTATCACCATACCAAATTTCATCAAAATCGGTTCAGCGGTTTCGTCATGAAAGGCTGAGTTAATTTCACATTCACATAATAGTATGGATGTGGATTTGTCTAAAAGTAAGAAGTAAAATAGATTACAGACACTCGAAGCCTCGAATGATGTTGGAAATCAAGCACAAAAAATGAGGTGCGGACTGAGAATTTTAATTTCGGTGTACGGCTCGGAGTACCAGAACTTTATAGTGTGTTAGCAGACACTTGCTGTACGTTACTCCAGCATCATTTAAATGCGCATCGAAATTTTCTCCAATCTGTTTTATTTCTCACTTTTAGACAAATCATTTCACAAAAATCTGACTTTTCTTCCTATTTCTTTTATGTCGAGGCTTTGTACAGAAAGCATGAAGCATAATATTTTTACATATTGACCGGTGTTTTATTACTTTCTTAATTACCCTTACAACTTTCAAGCAAATAAACGCTTTTGGCAAAGCCTAAACCTCACGCTGGTCAGTTTGACACCCAATCTGTCCATTTTCCACTCTTCGTTTCACAACGAAAACTGGGGGGAAAATCCACTTTGTAATTTCTAAGGAGTCTTGTTTTCGCTCAAGTCAAACATTTGACCGAAAAAGACGTACTGTTGCTCATAGCTTCGTAATGCAGAATGTAACAAGAAAGGAAGTCATGTTGGTTAATGTCCCTCTGGCATTTAAAAAAGATTCCCTTGATGCATTTTTTATATATAGAAGTTATTTAATGTTCTCAAGATAAATGGCACCCTCTGTACTACGAAGAGAGCCGAGGTTAAACTGCTGAAAGGCGAAAGGTAATTTTGTTCTTTCTCCCAGGAAGAAATTCACTTTGCGGCTCCATAGCTACGCAGATGTTGACGAGTGGACGCATAACTGCCCAGTGTATGTTTATTGGAAGACAAAACGCTAACTCACTGCAATGTCGTTTTCGGCCTTCCTTTTCGCATTTCAGTTAAATACTGCTTTATTATTGCTGTCGAGAATTCACATCTATTTTGCAAAAGTCAGTCCTTCATTGACCTCTAGAAGTTTCTGAGGCACGGCGTGATTGACATTCATTGAGCTAATGAACCCGGAGAACGTATCTCTAATTGCGGCTGTTTATCCGGACGATGCACTCTCGTACGATGCTGAGCGTCTTGATGCAATGACATGTTTCCCGGCCGTTATACTAACTTACGTCTTTGGTGTCCGCTTTGACATCTCCGGAGACTGACGTCATAGTACTTCCCAGTCGCTGGTAAGAGTGCGCTCTTGCATGATGCCTGTTTGTATTCTGACACAGTTTTAAACTGAAGAATTCCGTTACGACAATCAGTTTTGCATTTTACCACGATTTATGGATTAAGAAAAAGTAGAAAATGAAGACAAATATCAGGTTGTGAGACCTGAGTTTCTCCTGGCGTATACAACTTTCAAATAACTTCCGGGAATTCAGCCAGGTAACACTTTCAGCGACCGCCGATATTTCGGCGGGAGAACACCCCGCCATTTTCAAGGCAAACTGCAACGGACAGGCGGCGTACATGTAAATTTAATACCTCGGTTCTCGGACCGAAGCAGGAAAGATAACACACACACCCACACACTGAACACTAGTGCCACCAAAGATGACCAAAGTCAGAGCTATCGATAGTGAGACTATGAATTCGCAGGTGAGGCAGCATTGACTCTGTTCCTCTGTTTCTTGACAAGGGAGAGAGCCGGATTCCAAACAGAGTTTAAACACAAACCTCCATCCCTGTTAACGAGGTTGCTCGCTAATTTAATCTCAGCTGAGCTGTCCCATCTTGAAGTTACATTTCGTCAAAATGGTTACAGTGATAGACAGATTGAACGTGCGTTGCGCTATCGACCAACTGTACATCGGGTGATTGATGATAATTCTGAGTCAACACTTAAGTCTACTGCCTTCTTGCCTTGCGTAGGAAACACGTCCAATAAGATCGGTCGTATTTTACGGAAATACGATGTGAAATGTGTTTTCCGACTTCCATCTAAAATTAGAGCACTTTTGAGTTCCGTTAAGGATGATCTTGGACTGCGCAAGGCGGGTGTATATCGTATTCCTTGTAGCTGCGGCATGGCATATATTGGTCAAACTATCAGGACCGTGGAGGACCGATGTACTGAGCATAAACAGCACACACGATTACAGCAGCCAAATAGATCTGCTATTGCCGAACATTGCTTGGATACTGGTCACCCCATGTTATATAATAACACCGAGATATTGGCATGCACGTCCAGCTATTGGGACAGTGTGATTAGGGAGGCAGTTGAGATTAAATTAGCGAGCAACCTCGTTAACAGGGATGGAGGTTTCTGTTTAAACTCTGGAATCCGGCTCTCTCCCTTGTCAAAAAACAGAGGAACAGAGTCAATGCTGCGTCACCTGCGAATTCATAGTCTCACTATCGATAGTTATGACTTTGGTCATCTTTGGTGGCACTAGTGTTCAGTGTGTGTGTGTTATCTTTCCTGCTTCGGTCCGAGAACCGAGGTATTAAATTTGCATGTACGCCGCCTGTCCGTTGCAGTTTGCCTTGAAAATGGCGGGGTGTTCTCCCGCCGAAATATCGGCGGTCGCTGAAAGTGTTACCTGGCTGAATTCCCGGAAGTTATTTGAAAATATCAGGTTGGTCAAAACGTTCGTAACGTTTTAATTTTGAATGTTGGTATTGCGGTTGCTATGGGTTTATTTATAGACTGTCATTTTTCATTTGTAGTTGACTGTCTTACTTGAGGTTACATATTGTCATTTGGAGATAGTGAACGGAGCTGTGGACTCTAGAAACTGGAGTTCCAAGTGGAGAAATGAGAACATTTCCGACATAATCTTTTGCTTGAGTTCAATAAAGGGGTGACAGCAGCGCATGCAGCCAGAAACATTTGTGACGTGTATAGGGATAATGCCACTGGAGAGACACGGGAATAAAACGATTTTCTCGTTTTCAGGAGAATCGTTTTAACATTAGTGACTCTCCACGGTCAAGAAGCCCTCCGTGGTTTTGATAAAGATCATTTGAATGCATTAATCCACACCTGTCCACATCAGCATATACGAGATCTGGCAAATGTACTGTACATCCAGCGATATTACAATACAACGGGGAAATTCAAAAATCGCGTGTATCGGTACCGCATGCTCTAACCCATAATCACAAAAATCAGTGGGTGGCCAATGTGCATCTCTGCTTTCTCGTCATCAGTTGGCTCGTGAACAACACCGGCCATTCCTATCCTGTATCGTTACTGGTGACGAGAAACGGTATCCTTACGCTATCGTAAGGAAACGAAAGGAATGGTGAAACCTAGCTCGTACTATTCGTCCACGAGACTCAGAGGACCAAAGACACGGGTTCCCAGGTAGATGCCGTGCTTCTTGACTTCCGCAAGGCGTTCGATACGGTTCCCCACAGTCGTTTAATGAACAAAGTAAGAGCATATGGACAATCAGACCAATTGTGTGTTTGAATTGAAGAGTTCCTGGATAACAGAACGCAGCATGTCATTCTCAATGGAGAGAAGTCTTGCGAAGTAAGAGTGATTTCAGGTGTGGCGCAGGGGAGTGTCGTAGGACCGTTACTATTCACAATATAAATAAATGTCCTTGTGGATGACATCGGAAGTTCACTGAGGCTTTTTGCGGATGATGCTGTGGGATGTCGAGAAGTTGAAACAATGGAAAACTGTACTGAAATGCAGGGAGGATCTGCAGCGAATTCAAGCATGGTGCAGGGAATGGCAACTGAATTTCAATGTAGTCAAGTGTAATGTGCTGCGAATACATAGAAAGAAACATCCCTTATCATTTAGCTAC
Source organism: Schistocerca cancellata (assembly GCF_023864275.1). Taxonomy (NCBI): domain Eukaryota; kingdom Metazoa; phylum Arthropoda; class Insecta; order Orthoptera; family Acrididae; genus Schistocerca; species Schistocerca cancellata. The sequence continues at coordinate 116,946,475 of NC_064633.1, read as the reverse complement.
AATATAGCACGTCAGCAACTGGAAGCAGTTAATTCCATAAATTATCTGGGAGTAGGCATTAGGAGTTATTTAAAATGGAATGATCATATAAAGTTGATCGTCGGTAAAGCAGATGCCAGACTGAGATTCATTGGAAGAATCCTAAGGAAACGCAATCCGAAAACAAAGGAAGTAGGTTACAGTACACTTGTTCGCCCACTGCTTGAATATTGCCCTCCAGTGTGGGATCCGTACCAGATACGGTTGATAGAAGAGATAGAGAAGATCCAACGGAGAGCAGCGTGCTTCGTTACAGGATCATTCAGTAATCACGAAAGATTTACGGAGATGATAGATAAACTCCAGTGGAAGACTCTGCAGGAGAGACGCTCAGTAGCCCGGTACGGGCTTTTGTTGAAGCTTCGAGAACATACCTTCACCGAGGAGTCAAGCAGTATATTGCTCCCTCCTACGAATATCTAGCGAAGAGGCGATGAGGATAAAATGAAAGAGATTAGAGCCCACACAGAGGCATACCGACAGTCTTTCTTCCCACGAACAATACGAGACTGGAATAGAAGGGAGAACCGGTAGAGGTACTCATGGTATCCTCCGCCACACACCGTCAGGTGGCTTGCGGAGTGTGGGTGTACATGTAGATGTAGGTGTAGATGTGGATTGAATCTAAACAAAGCAAGAACGCCCCCCTAAAAATTCCCCGAAATGAAACCATCACTGCTGACATTTATTGTGAACAACTGAGACGTCTTGCAGACCCAATCCAAGAACACCGATCAGGAAGACTGTCTGAAGCGGTGCTACTCCACGACCACGCCCGCCCGCATTCTGCTAGACTGACAAGAAACATTATACAGGAGTTGGGTTGGGAAGTCATCAGCACCCACCTTAATCACCTGACGTTCCGCCCTCAGACTGTCACCTTTTCCACTCTTCAAAGAATTTCTCTTCCGGCTGAAAATCTGCTTCGAACATGGCTCGAAGAGTCCTCTGCCTCAGAACTACATGGTTTCTACAATCGCGGAATCGGAAAGTTACCCCAGTGTTGGCAGACAGTTGTAATTAGTGAAGGAAAATAGATTATTGATGACTAAAGTCTCTGTTATGTGTATGTCTTGCGTGTGTTAAAACTTAAGGAAAAACGCTAAGAACTTATGCACCAACTTAGCAAAACTGTTCAAATGGCTCTGAGCACTATGGGACTTAACTTCTGAGGTCATAAGTCCCCTAGAACTTAGAACTACTTAAACCTAACTAACCTAAGGACATCACACACATCCATGCCCGAGGCAGGATTCGAACCTGCGACCGTAGCGGTCGCGCGGTTCCAGACTGTAGCGCCAAAAACCGCTCAGCCACCCCGGTCGGCACCAACTTAGCAGTTTTTTCATTTGTAACAATAACCAACGCTACAGTTTTGTTAATTACCTTCTCTGTTTGGCTCACTTTATCGTGAAGTACAAGAAGATTTATAAAATGGAATGGCGATTGACAGTTGAGATTACATTCAGGAGTAGAACGTTAATATTATAGGACACCATTCCCAAGGTCCTTTTCTGAATGCTTTTCGTTAGTGTTTTTCCTGTGGTAGTAAGAACAACCGTTTCGTATCAATTTTCGTCCGATTTCCTCCTCTGTATACGTTAAGACTGGTAACTGTTTTCCTTTGATCCGAATGCGTTCTGTAAAGATAGGTAGTGAAGGGTTGTCTTGGGGGCAGTACTGAAATAAGCTTTCTTTACCAAGGCCAAACGAAACGTCAGTCCGTAGTATGAAATTTTAAAAACCGTCCATTTTAGATACAGCAAGAAGCTTATTGGATATCCTTGGTGAATATTATAGCTTCCCACTAGACGCATCCAAATGTCTCATTAAGGGGAATCAATACAGAGTGTAATCCGCCTACAGTGCGCTCTTAGAATGAATAACAAATTAGCACTGCTTATATATTCCTTGTGGTGATTCTCTCGCGTTCCGTGGCCGTTGTTTCATTCTACCGAAAACGGGAAACTTCATGGTTCTTCCACTTTGCGCACGAGCTACTCGCGTTCCGGTGATTTCTTTAACTGTGCTATTTCTAAAAAGAAAAGTATTCGTAACAATTAAAAAGGAGCAACTCTACAATTTTTGTTAAAGTAGGACATGCTCTTTCATCAACTCACTGAAATACAGTTGCATTGCTGTCGCCACTAGAAAGAAATCTTAAGAGTTTAGCACGATTAATTCGTTGTTTGGGGGTTCCACCTGTCACATTTGCGAATGCGGAATGTCAGTAGATTTGAGAACAAGGCTATATACTGGTCATTTACGTAACTCGATTTTCCTTGCTTCAGCAGTAATCAACGATCAAGTATTATAACTTAACCCGGTAATAGAAATGTATGATCTGTTCAGAAATTCATCTGTGGAATAGCACACGTTGTAAAGAGAAAATGATCCAAATTTTGTTTCCAAGCGTTTCCTTGTCTGGCAGCACATAGGATTGGCCTAGTATTTTTATGGATCGTACGTTCCTCTTTCCTGTTCAAGAGTAAGGTGAGATTGTGGATAGCGGGTGCCATTTTTGTTCCTCTTATAATATCTATGACGTCAACTATTTTCAAATTGTGACTCGTTCGTTATAACACACTTCAAAACGGAGTAAATGTATTTTTTTAGGGTTACAGTATATGTAATTTTTTTAACAATTGTCTGTACGAGGTTCGAAGATCGATTCCAGATACTATCCAGTTATCACGTTCATGCGCAGAGCATACTTCCTGTCTGTGTGCGAAATTATCCTAGGTAAGTATTCCGTAGAAGAGTAACGTAAATGTGAGAAACAAGCCTAGTCTTTGATACTTTCACCATCAAATAAATGGTTCAAATGACTCTGAGCACTATGGGACTTAACATCTGATGTCATCAGTCCCATAGAATTACTTAAACCTAACTAACCTAAGGACATCACACACATCTATGCCCGAGGCAGGATTCGAACCTGGGACCGCAGGCCGGCCGAAGTGGCCGTGCGGTTAAAGGCGCTGCAGTCTGGAACCGCAAGACCGCTACGGTCGCAGGTTCGAATCCTGCCTCGGGCATGGATGTTTGTGATGTCCTTAGGTTGGTTAGGTTTAACTAGTTCTAAGTTCTAGGGGACTAATGACCTCAGCAGTTGAGTCCCATAGTGCTCAGAGCCATTTGAACCATTTGGGACCGCAGCGGTCGCGCGGTGCCTAGAACCGCTCGGCCACGCGGGCCGGCCTTTCACCCTCAAACGACAACAATTACACATAGAACTAATGTTGCATAAGATGTGTAATACGTAATTTCCATATCACGTTATGATCAACAGACACACTCAGGAATTTTTAACATCGGTTTTACTTCTTTCCTCAAGATCTGTTGTTGTTGATGGTGATATATAGCGTCTTGTACAGAATTCAGTCAGCTGATTTACCATTAACCTATCAACAATTTTTTGGCTGTCTTATTAATTGTTCCTGCTAGTCTCTAAGGTCCACTGGACTTGGTTACGATGCTTACGCCATCAGCATAAAGCATTACTTCTGCTTCATCACTATAAAAAGAAAAGCCATATACAAAAATCAGGAACAAGAGCGGTCGCAATATTGAGGCATGTGGGACACCAGTAGTAGTTTCTCCCCATGCACAAGACGATTCGTCATTAAAACTGCATGAGCTATTAAAAAGGATCATTTGCTTCATGTCGGCAGAATATGAAGTGAATCACTTACTCATCGTACTTTGAAAGCCATTTTCTTCAAGTTTAGTTGAAACCGCGTTATAATATGCACATTCAAACAGACCACATGAAACTTGCGTCTGAAATTGATAGTAAAAATTGTTTACGATTATTAGTACCGTAGCTCTCCTGTTATTTTTTTGAAGGGATCTTCTCTGCCTTCTCTATTAGTCCAAACTTGCAAAAGTCCCAGAATGGCGATGAGTACTCAGGAATCGGTCGAACGACTGCTTTGCACGCCAGTTCTTCCGTCGAGGAATGATATTTTGTTGACATTCTTCCAATTAATCTCAGCCTGGCATCTCAACGCTATGCACGATATCCACGGTCTCATGCGACTAGGGTTCGTGAGGAGCCTAGTCATAGTGATTGCGATCCAGCACCTGGCGTGATGATCTAGAGTGACTTCGGGTACACGACACGATAACCTCTGACTCGCATGGCCGGTAATTTGAACTAGACCCGTAACGCCTCTGACGTGCTAAGGCCGGTGGTTATGTAATTACTTTGGGGACTCCGTGATGTTATCTTTCAACAAGATAACGCAAGACGCTTGGCTGTGTAGCAACGTACAACGATCTCACGAACTTGAAGTCAGGAAACGGGCATGCCTGCAAAAAGACAAGCATGGACGTGAAGAATACGACATTTGGAGTATCAGTCACTGTCAGCATGGTATCCATTGCTGTGGGTTCCCTAGTCGTACCAGCAGAGACTTCACAGACGAGATTGGTTCCGCGTATAGAATCACGAAGGGCGTATCCGGGTGTGGAGGCTTAACGGAGAATCAATGTTGAAAGATGCATTCCTCATCGTAATACGGACTCAACACCTAGGATGGTGCTATGGGGCACTGATTCTCATAATATGGACGGCGCCTGTAACATTTCTGACGTGTTAGGCCTGGAGTTTGTGGTGTAAGTCCTACGTCTGTGTGACGTTATACTTGTACTTCAACACGATAACGCAAGATCGCATGCCCTTATCTACCCCGATACAGGACTGTTGCCCTTGGCACCACATCCCCAGATATCTCACACTCTGCAAACACCTGGTCATGGGTTGCAGAGGAAATGGCGCGCCACCACTCACCAGCCGCTATGACTTATGCACTCAACCGCACAGTTGCGAAAGCATGACGAGTAATAACTAGACGGCGGAGTTTTAGGTCGTAAAAGGTGTATTTTAGGTACTTAAATTAGGCTCTTTCAATATCTCATTTAGGCTGTCTAAAAATTAAAATAAGCCCTAAAATGTATTATGCAGAAATACTAAACTTAATGCAAAATACACGCTGTTGACAAATGAGCATGTAATCAATAATGAAAAATAATTAAAAACGAAAATAAAAAACACAGGGAAAATGAAAATAGTCGTAAGCTCAGTTGCACAACGCAGCAAACATTATGTTACTGTAATGTTCAAGCTGACCCCAAACCTTTTTAGTTCTCCAATATAAAAGAACAGTACAAAACCGATGTAACCTTATGTTGAAATACGTGTAATATCTAATTTAACAAACACCGGGTAAACCAGTGGTCTTAAACATTCAGACCATTAGTTGGCTTCACACAAAAAACTAAAACATTTTGTAGGTTTTCCACAGAAAACTCTGGCGTTCTAAGTCAGTATTAATTTACAAGCCGAAAAAAAAAAACGTTCTACGCCAACGGATATAACAGGGGCGTACTTCACTTTCAGCATATGTTGAACAGGAATGCTGCAATCAGGGGAGCTGGATTTTCCGCTAAGTATATATGCCGTTGCGAGCATGTCATTCAAGCCGGTGTTCTTTTGCAAAACCTCTCGCATTTTTCCCGTACTTTTTTTCCCTCACTTCACCTGGGAGTACAACAATTTTCCTTTTAACTTCCTCCAGGAAAGAAATGTTCTCGTAGATGAATCCCCCTGAGCCTTCCAATTTATAAATAATTCTTGCTATAAATGTATAGTTGGCTCTAATGTGAGCCAAGTCCTCTTGGAGTCAGGGATCTTTGAGTAACTGCTTTACTGAAGTTAGAGGAGCGGCATCCACCGGCAGATTTTCAGTTACTTTCTGAACTGCTGGGAGATACTTCTAAGACAGAGCAGAGGCTTTCTTTACCACAGTACCAAGGCAGCTTTATCTCTCCCCTTGTGTATGTATTTCAAGCTCAACGAATATTTAACTTCGTGAAAACAGGCAGTTGGTAAGGTCAGTATTTTTTTCTTTTTTTCCCAAATTTCGCCTTCGATTCTTGTATGCAATACTCATCTTTTGGAAACAGTACAAGGATTTTATGTTACATTAAGGAAATAGGTACCTTTTAGAATTTTAAAGCTAAAATATGTGTTAACGTTGAAATAGTACAGTTTTAGATGATATAAAATTAACAGTTTCGAGGTTGAATACTTGTGAAACGCGTAAGTACAAGCTTATTTGCAGCTGGGAACTCAAGAGAAGAATAGGTTTTAACCTAAAGGTCCGCAGTCTAGTAGTGACGTGCCTGTATCTGTCATCCAAACTAAATTCGACACTTTGTCCAGCGTGGTTAGAGCAATTTTTGCTGCTCGACATGACAGCTCCGTGTACTAGATTTCGCACGCTGTATACATCCAAATGACGAACTCAGTGAATCACGTATTCGTCCTATTATTACAGTGTACAGAAAAATAAACTTTTCGTTATTTGCTGTCCTTCCTGATGCTGGTTCTCTGATGGACAGCGGTGTACAATTATATATATATATATACACGTCAGGTTCCGTAGGACCAAATTGAGAAGCAAATCTCCAGGGTCATGGAACATGTCAGTACATGAAATCACAACATAAATGTTTATGAATCCAAAAAAAGACAAGCCATAAGTTTATGCAAACACAATCAACAATACAGGGTGCGGCTCTGAAATTCGGAAAAATTTCGATTTGAATTTCCCGCCATAGCATAGTTCCGCCGGAGGTCGCGATTGGCGTTCTTGGAACCCATAGGCATGTAGTAAACACTCAGAACCTCAAAATAGTCTAGATGATACGGACAAGTGCGGAGTAGAACCAAACAGCCGCGATTATCGGAAGTCTTCGCGCTGGGCGTTCGACCACTGAAACAGTTCGATTCGTAGGATACGCGAGATCACCCTAGGTGTTGGATCACTCTAGGTGTTGGTTCCAGCAAGGGTGGTATCATGCTGTCGCATTTCTTGGAAAATGGACAAACTGTCACAAAAAAAGTTTATTTGCAAGTTTTGACGAATGTCGTGAAACCATGGATAGTAACTGTGTCCTCGGGGAGGCAGTGTGTCTTTCAACAGGACGGTGCAGCGGCTCATACGAGCCATTTAATCCAAAACTGGCTCTCGGATGACGTTGACACGTTCTGGCCAAAGGAGTTCTGGCGCCTGAATAGCCTGGATTTGAACCCCATCGACCACTATGTTTGGAGCGTAGCCGAAGGAGTTGCCAATAAGACGAGGCACCCTAATGTTCCATCTCTATGCACCGCTATCGAAGCGGCATTCGCGAATACGGACAGCGCTGTTTAAAAGTATGCTTGCGATGGCTTCAGGACGAGATTGGAGGCGGTCACTGCAGCTCAAGGAGGTTACATCGAGTAATGTTAGTCTTGATAGATACCACTACTTATATATAAAAGGATTTCATTTTCATTTATAATTTGTTTTAATAAATTTGCTTTTAAAAAGGTTCAATTTGTCCGGATTTAAGCGCCGCATTTTGTTTAACACAGGAATCAGCTAAATTTTTAGGAACTCGTCGGCAGAATAGAAGGAGTGACCCATGAGAAAACTCTTCAGTTTCGATTTGAAAGCGCGTGGATTATCGCTAAGATTTTTGAATTCTTGTGGTACCTTACTGAAAATGTATGCAACAGTATACTGCACACCATTCTGTACAAGAGTCAAGGAAGTGTGATCCAAATGCGGATTGGATTTCTGTCGAGTATTAACTGAGTGAAAGCTGCTAATTCTTGGGAATGAGCTGATAATGTCAACAAGAAATGACAGTAAACAACATATATATTGACACACCACTGACAGATGCCCAGACTAATGAACAGGGGTGGACTAGGGGTTCGCGAACTTACACCACTTATTGGCGGAACCATCCATTTCTGAGCCAAAAATATACTTTGATAATGGGAAAGGTAACTCCAAAATATAATACCATATATTATAAAGGAATGAAAATAAGCAAAGTACATTGTTTTCGTGTCGAACTACCACATACTTCAGATATCATTCGAATAGTAAAAATGGCAGCATTAAGACTTTTAACAAGATCCCGAACGTCGGCTTTCTAGGTCAGTTTAATATCTATCTGCACACCAAGAAATTTTAAGTGTTCAGTTTTACTAATCACATGTCCATTCTGTGCAATTGAAACGTCGGACTTTGTTGACTTGTGTGTTTAGAATTGTAAAAACTGAGTCTTACTGTGATTCAGCGTTAGCTTATTTTTTACAAGCCATGAACTTACGTCTTGAACTGCACTATTTGAAACAGAGCCAACGTTGCAAACAACATCCTTTACTACCAAGCTAGTGTCATCAGCAAATAGCAATACTTTAGAACCACCTGTAATACTAGAGAGCGCATCATTTATGTCAATAAAGAAGAGGAGTGGCCCCAGCACTGATCCCTGGGGCACCGCCTACTTGACCGTGCCCCACTCAGACCTCACATCATAGCCATTCTCAACACAGTGGAGAATGACCTTTTGCTATCTGTTATTAAATTAAGAGGTGAACCAATTGTGAGATATTCCCCATGTTCCATAATAGTCTAACTTCTGGAGCAATATTTTGTGGTCAACACAATCAAACTCCTTAGTTAAGTCAAAAAATATGTCTAGCTTTCGAAACATTTTGTTTAATCCGTCCAGTACCTCACAGAATGATAGAATATATCACTTTGATTTTCAGTTGTTGAATCACTTCTGAAACCAAACAGTACATCTGACAAGTAAAATGATCAATTATTCATACATAAATAACATTTTTAATAACTTCAGCAAACACTGATGGCATAGAAATAGGTCTAAAATTGTCTACGTTGTCCGTTTCTCCCATTTTATGAAGATCATCTTCCATCATTTCAGTCCTGAAGAGTAAGCTGTGGCGACTAAATTCGACTGGCTGTGTATATATGCGTTTCCAGCACAAGGCAGAGAACAAGATTAGGTGGACGCGACTACACGATAACGTAAGCGTTCGGGATGCAGCTAGACGCGGCAGGCGGTAGATAAAGAGAGCCGCGACAAAGTTATCGCCTCGGCGACGCGATGTTCGAGATGTTTGTACATGGGCTGCGGTGTGACCAAACAGCTCTCCATCCCGGGCCACACTCGTAAAGCTGTGGACGCCTCTCCGGTCACACGGCTGCCCAAGCCGCCTCTTCCGTTGCCGATATAACTTCTTTTACGATCTGAAACGTCCTCTCAGTTTACGTGGTGAATGGATGACTCAAACCTGTATTGTACAGCAGTTTGCGCATCCAGATTGGTAGAATGAATACCGATGTCCCTACATGCCCATTATTCGCATTATCGCCTCGACCTAATCTTTTCTTGGCGTTACAATCGTCTGTGTGCGGTCGTAAAACGGAACGTTTTTACGACGTCAAAGAAAGACAGACTCTATGACGCCAGAGGATACAAACACCGCGTTACTGTCGCCACATTTACACAACTTTATGAAGACGAAAATCTCATTTCGAAAACCATTTTCCTCTGTCGAGTTCACATGTTGGGTTCAAATCGAATTTTCTAGCACGATCAAATGTCGGTTTTCTCAACAATAGTTGGTGCACCGAATGGTGTCTGTAAATCAACTGTATGATTTCGTATGCCCGAAGAGATAAGGGTTTGTTGCTTGCGTAATATTTTTAATAAAGAAAGAGTACGCTTTCCTTCCTATCTGCACAGCTTAATTCACTGCACGCTAGCTTCTAGGGCAGGTGACACTGTCCCGGATAAATCCTTGCGGCGAGCATGCGTGTGGCTTTAGGTGGCTTTCCACTCTCGTTTAGACGGATGCTGGGATGGTTTCCTATCTCTGTGTTAAAGTACACTTTACAGGGACAGTCAAAATACGATGACACACAGAATAAAGTTTACCCGATCCTCAAACATGTGGTGCGCACCGTGTCCTTCCTATGGGTTAACTAGCGACTATGGCAACAAGAGTTAAATATTTTTTTTGTATCTTTGTTTTGTCTTTGGGTTACAAGAAGCATACAGCCAACAACGATTATAAAGTGCCAAAGAAAAAAATCGAGGAAAAGCAGAATAGCATATAAACAAGCTCTTAAAATAAAATGAAAGCGCAATTAGACAAACACCAGGCAGTCGACGGCAGTGATGACAATGACATTGGAGCAGAATTACGAACAGCGCTATACACCATTATTATGGCAAACATATATACGCTCTTATAGTAGCCGGCCGGAGTGGCCGAGCGTTTCTAGGCGCTTCAGTCTGGAACCGCACGACCGCTACGGTCGCAGGTTCGAATCCTGCCTCGGACATGGATGTGTGTGATGTCCTTAGGTTAGTTATGTTTAAGTAGTTCTAAGTTCTAGGGGACTGATGACCTCAGAAGTTATGTCCCATAGTGCTCAGAGCCATTTGAACCATTTGAACCATATGCTTTTATAGTAAAGACGAAACATTTAGGGGCAAACACCGTACGTCAGGAGATGAATACGTTTTCAAAACATGAAAGACGGCGGGTCCCGTGCACGGGATACGGGCTAGGAAATAGAGAGACTATGATTTCTTTGAGGTTGTCAGCAAATTCATAAAGAAAACATTATACGAGAAGAAATGTATTAAAATCTTATCCAAGATAATTAATGCTTTAGAAATTTTTTTATTAATTCATCAAATTTATGAGCTTTGCGGGAAAAATCAATCAGTTCGATTTTTTTAATGCATCAGACACATAATCATTTCTGTATCTCTTTCCGGCTGATAAAAATAAAACCCGCATTTCCTGAATCAAATAAAAAAAATGAATATTTTCCTGTTGAGACGGATACTTCTCCTTTTCCTTCATTCCACATAAAATCCGTTCGTCTACACTGACCAACACAGTACTGAGCGAAGGAAAGTTTGAATAATGGTGTCCAGATTTTAACCCGTTTGAGCGACTAATTTCATATCAGTTGTAGCGTTACGGAAAGTGGCGAACCTGCGGCATTGGTCACTAATCATGTAGCTGGGTAGTATAGCATCCTCTATCTCTGTTACAGGCATTTCGGGCACGATGAAGAGCACAGTGGTAGGTCCATTATCCATACCTTTCAAACCGAGCAACAAGCAGGCTAAATTCTGTGATGTATTCATCGATTAATGATTACTGCTTCGTTTAACTAATTTCCTCGTGTTGCACGTGTAACCATTTTCAATACTGTCACCATAAATCTCGTACGCTGTAAATTGTGTGTTACATTGGTACCAAAAAGACTGCAAAGAATGTGATACGGAAAAGATGGAAATTAATTTCCATACATGGTTCCGGGCGACAAGCAGCGAAGAGCCTATATCAACCCAGTATAAAAACAGCAGTCAATGTTCTGGTGGCAGTCATCTTCTGCAAAACCAAAAGAAATTCAAGCGACCTCGCTACCGTACGACCTCTGATTTCTCTAGTCTTCGTGATCCTCACGCGAGATATACGTTGGTGGCGGTACAATCGTTCTGCAGTTAGCTGCTAATGTTTGTTTTCTAAACTTTCTCACAAGTTTCTCACGAAAGGTACGTTTTCTTTCCTCCAGGGATTCCAGTGTGATTCTATGGAGTACTCCGTTTTACCTGCGTGTGGACCGAAATTACCGGTATCAAATCTAGCAGCAGGCCTCTTAATTGCGTCGATGTCTCCCTTCATCTGACTTGATGTGGCATCACAGTTAATACTCGGTCACTACTGAATAACGGATCGTGCAAGGGTTTTGTACGGCGTCTTCATAAATGAGCTACTTTTCTCCCAGTAAACCACAGTTAACCATACACCGTCCCTGCGACCGACGTTACGTGCTCGTTACATTTAATAACTTCAAAACATTTAATAACATCACAACGCTGCGGGATTCCTCCACAAACTGAGAGAAAAGTTACTACAGTTATGTTCCCAAAAGTAATTACTTGTTGAGATATTGGCCGTTTTAATTGCGAAAATTAGTGGTTCACAGCCTGCATTTTATTTACAGATGAGGCAGGATTCAAAAGAGATGGAACAGTAAATTATCACAATACGCACATATGGGCAGATGGAAATCCCTTAAAGAGCAATCAAAGAGTTGAAGCATCAGGATCCCTTCAGTATCAATGTATAGGCAGGAATTGTCAGTGACGTACTCGTAGGGCCGTACACTTTACCGAACAGGTTAACAGGTTCTTTGAATCATGGATTACTGCGAAATGAATAACCTGCTTTACTGGAAAACGTTGTCCTTGTAGAAAGGCAACAGCTGTGGTTTATACTCGACTGGGCGCCTTCCGTTTTCTACCGATCGTACGACACTTAAACGCAACAGTTCATGGGCGATGGATTGGTGACGGAGGCCCGGTAGCATGAGTTCCTTGTTCACAGGACCTGAACGCGGTGGATTTCTGGCTCTGGGGACATTTAAAGGCATTGGTGGACGACCAACCCATCCACAATGTGCAGACGTTACAGAAACATCTGTCCAACGCATGTGATTCAATCTCAACGGAGCCAAATTTGTTTCAAAGAGTGCGTGATACACTGCGATGAAGGTTCGAAGAATGAGTCTGGATGCATGGTAATCATATGCAGCACTTTTATGGTGTCTACGTCTACGTAACAGACACATGGGAATGAGAGCATATATTTGCCCATATCTCAACAGGTATGAGTTTCCGGACATGAATTTTTCTTCTACCTCCCGTGGAAGGCGGATACTTTCTTTAAGCACCCCTTACTTAAACGACGTGACTGTATCAAACAAAATACCATTAATTCTGTATTCGAAAATCACAGAATTGTTTTTCCTGCTCGTCTATGTGAACTTGTAGTCAGAACAAGCTGCAAATTCTTGAAATCACAGAGAGAGTCTCTGCAAGTCATCTACTTACCTGAGCTGAAAAATTACGGCTACCCTTTCACACTATTGGCAATTAAAATTGCTACATCACAAAGATGACGTGCTACAGACGCGAAATTTAACCGACAGGAAGAAGATTCTGTGATAGGCAAATGATTAGCTTTTCAGAGCATTCATACAAGGTTGGCGACGGTGGCGACACCTAAAAGTGCTGACATGAGGAAAGTTTCCAACCGATTTCTCATACACAAACAGCAGTTGACAGGCGTTACCTGGTGAAACGTTGTTGTGATGACTCGTGTAAGGTGGATAAATGCGTACCATCACGTTTTCGACTTTGATAAAGTTCGGATTGTGGCCTATCGTGATTGCGGTTTATCGTATCACGAGATTGCTGCTCGCGTTGGTCGAGATCCAATTACTTTTAGCAGAATATGGAATCGGTGGGTTCAGAACGGTAATACCGAACGCCGTGCTGGATCCCAACGGCCTCTTATCACTAGCAGTCGAGATGACAGGCGTCTTATCCGCATGGCTGTAACAGATCGTGCAGCCACGTCTCGATCCCTGAGTCAACAGAGGGGGACGTTTGCAAGACAACAACCATCTGCACGAACAGTTCGACGACGTCTGCAGCAGCATAGACTATCAGCTCGGAGACCATGACTGCGGTTACCCATGACGCTGCATCACAGACGTAGCGCCTGCGATGGTGTACTCAACGACGAACCTGGGTGCACGAATGGCAAAACGACATTTTTTCGGATGAATCCAGGTTCTGTTTACAGCATCATGATGGTCGCATCCGTGTTTGGCGACATCGCGGTGAACGCACATTGGAAGCGTGTATTCGTCATCACCATACTGGAGTATCACCTGGCGTGACAGTATGGGGTGCCATTAATTACACGTCTCGGTCACCTCTTGTTCGCATTGACGGCACTTTGAACAGTGGACGTTACATTAAAGATGTGTTACGACCTGTGGCTCTATCCTTCATTCGATCCCTGCGAAACCCTACATTTCAGCAGGATAGCGCACGACCGCATGTTGCAGATCCTGTGTGGGCCTTTCTGGATACAGAAAATGTTCGACTGCTGCTCTGACCAGCAAATTCTCCAGTTCTCTCACCAATTGAAAACGTCTGGTCAATGATGGCCGATCAAGTGGCTCATCACAGTACGTCAGTCACTACTCTTGATGAACTGTGGTATCGTGTTGAAGCTGCATGGGCAGCTGTACCTGTACACGCCATCCAAGCTCTATTTGACTCAATCCCATTCGTATCAAGGCCTTTATTACGGACAGAGGTGGTTCTGGGTACTGATTTCTCAGGATCTATGCACCCAAATTGCGTGAAAATGTAATGACATGTCAGTTCTAGTATAATATATTTGTCCAATGAATACCCATTTATCATCTGCATTTCTTCCTGGTGCAGCAATTTTAATGGCCAGTAGTGTATGAAACCAACAAGGAGTTCCGTGGTTGGTTTCATAGAACGTGGGTCTATAACTACAGCTGATGTGTACTCCGAAACACTCACCACACCAAGATCTGCTGTCCAAAACCGACGGTGACGGTCTTCGGGAGTAGTTCCCCTTCACGTTAATGCGTGTTCCCACAACGCTGCCCGAACAAAGGTTAAGCAAGATTCAACATTTCCGATGAGAATTCTTCAATCAGCCACCGTACAATAAAGAAATCGCAAACTGCAATTATTAGGTATTGCACTTGTAACCATCGCCGGGTGGACAACGGTTTGAAGGTGACAAGAAATTCACGAGCGGTATCGTCGATCAGTTGAATTTCGTCCCGTGCTCAGAGGTAAACGACAGTTGCGTGGAAAAGTCATGTAGGCTTGTATTAAACTAAAATCACCAAAAGAAGCTTTTTCTACGTTCAGAATATTACTCGCCCGAACGGCTCCCACTTTTCCAATTCGCCTCGTAAAAAGAAATGCTATGGTAACAGATTCCGAAAAAATTTCACATTCAGTATGAAACTAATTTGCGTTTTTTGTTTATTATTAACCGCTTTTTGGCGTATTAGCAATCTGTACACACAAGTATTTTAGTTTTCACTTATCTGCTTGAAATCACGGTTAAGAAACCAGCTTTGGGCAGTGTGAGTCCGCATATATATAGTGTGTCCCAGGAGGTATGGTCGATGTTCAGGGATATGACAGGAACGGTCATTCGAAGCAAAAATGTGCAGTAAACATGGGCTCTAAAATACAAATCTTAAGAACTATGAACGCTTCTTCATCTTCGATATTGTGAAACACATCCGCTCTACTGCAAGCCCTTTGCTTTCCATACGATAGGAGACAGTATGGATCCAAGGAAGAAAACAGTGCAGTAAATGGACTCTAAAGTGCATTCCCGAAGAGCTATAAGCACTTGTTCATGTTTGATAAAGTGAAAGACATCTCTTCTATTGAACAAGTGCGCATAGCTATTCCAGTAGGTATTTTAGAGCCCATTTTTCACTAGACAATTTTTTCCTGTTTTGGTCCATTCTATGTTCTCCCGAAATATGGAAAGCAAAGAGCTTGCAGCACAAGCAATTTGTATCGAAGATTAAATATGGAGAACTGGCGCTGTGATCAGCACACCTGACTCGCATCCGGGAGGATGACGGTTCATATCCGCGTCTGACCATATAGATTTAGATTTTCCGGAAAGTAGTCGTTTTTGGATAATTATAAAAATTTATTGAAATATATGTGAAGAAAGGTTTTGAGGTAAGATCGAACATCTGACGTTAGAGACTACTAATTAAATTAATTTTTGTCAGCTCATTAGTTACTTTTTTCCATATTTGTTGTAGGATGAGCATCTGCAAAGAAGAGGATTCATGCAGTTGACGTGTCTTGACTCATTTTATTAACGCATGATGGATTTACAGCACATTACAAGACAATACCATAAAAGTGTTATTACGATAGGTACTTACTGAATAACTGACATCAAAACTCTGAGACAGATGGAGAGAATTCAATGTGATCTTGCATGGTCAGCAATGGCTTACCTGAAACAAACAAAGGAAATATGCACGTGAAATCTCACTACGCTTGACACGATATGCATATGCCATAGAGTTGCACAAGAAATCCTAATAAGTAAAACACAGACCAGCGGTCTGTAGAAGCGAAAATGGATTACTTGCAGTGGACTGAAGTTAAAACTACTACGTAAAATCGTAGTAAAGGATATACATACAATACAAAAGCAGAATATAAAACTAAGCACAATGAACAGATAGTAGATCATTTCAAAAATGGCTCGCCGAAAAAATAGTTTAAAGCAGATCATTTTCACCAAGAGCTAACGACTGCTTAGCACATTTTGTAAAGCTTCCTTCGAAATTACCATGGCGAGGCTACCACTTTAACCGTCTAAAAGTCTACAGTGAAACTTCAAAATTCCATATTTATACTATTTTTCTCTACTCATTCGTCTACCATAGTTGTTACAGTCGCCTAGTACCTATGTGCTGTGTAGATACAGCGGAATCTGTAGACAGCTGACTACATAATAAAATGTTACACTCGACGTAATTTGAAATTGATGTGTAATTATCTACTACATATTTAACAAGACTAAATCTGACTCTTTATCACGCAAGGTTCCTTTCTTTTCTCCTCATTTTCGCTTTTTAGTTCCTGTTGATGCTCGAAGCCGAAGCAGAATACGTCAAAAAAACGACGTTCGCCTGACACGATATAACAAACTAGTCTACAAAACGAACGGATCTGAGAGTGCCCTCCAATTCCACTGCGCTAAGAACTGATAGACATTATTTACCCCAGTTCTGAAGAAAGACAATACGTTCCTTTGAGACGACGTACGATCTCAAAACTGTCCGGTAAAGATTTTATTTACTGAGCGATTGTTCAAATGTTCAATTTGAATATTTCGTATTTTTACGGATGATAAAATCAAAAACCATCCCCTGCTCCGTTTTCTCCCTGACCCTTAATTTTCCATCCACATCTTTTGTCAGAAGTTGTATTCTCTGACTGACGACAGTATTTTTGTATCTCCCTCATCTGCACTGTTTTCGTTGTCTCTTGTAACAAATCGCGTTTGACTTCCTTGAATAGAATGCCTCAACCATAATATCGTAACCGTCAATGGAAATATCGCTTATTTACATGAGTCCCTGTGTTTGTCCGTTTCAAATCACGTGTAAAAAAGCTTCCCAAGCAGCTGAAGAAAACAACAATTTTTAAAGAATGTAGCCGCAATTAAATCGCGATTACAAAGAGGATGCTGGGTATTACCTAGCAAATTCAATGATCTATACTGGATCACCACATTCAGATTTAATACGAAGTTGGAAATATAAGAGGGAGAGTCGCAACACGATCTACAGTACGCTAAAAAACTTTGCCAATATGACAGCGATGTACAGTTTATCGGCGCGCATTTACAAGAAAACGTTGAAAGTAATTAACAGATTCACTCCCTAAAAAGTTTTCCAGAATGATATAAATATAGTTTTATTTACTTCAGCTCTGAATTTCCTACTAAAACTAGTTATTTGTCGAGTATTTTAGGCCCATCATCTAGCCCCACACGAACAAATTTTGAACGAGTACATCAGACAGTGACCAACGAAATATGTTATTAGTAATAAAAAATAGTTACCGATCATGAGTGTGGTCGGCGCCTCCAACGCTACTTCTTGTACACAGTTCCTCCTATACTCAGTTTAAGTTGCGACAACTATAACAAATTATGTTTAATGATAACACTGTGCTCGTTTACGATGTGGCTGCAATGTTTCAGTTAATCTGAGCCCTGATTTCATGTCTACTGAGCTCTTGAACCGCGAGTTATTACTTTGCGTAAGTTGTGTCTTTCTGTTCTACTTCCTTGCATAATTTATCCTCATTTGGCGCTGTCAGACAACTGACATGGTACTGTACGATCAATACAGAATATAAATACACTTTTTTTTTCTCTGTAGCGATATGTCAAATACCACATGTTTGTGATGTTTCCCAACAGCGCCAAATTCCAAGCTCTCTTGCCAGTAAATTACTTAAGGCCCGTCAAGGTGGATGAGTTACTTTTTAACTATAGAACACTTTCTTCACGACTAAAGCTTTGTTCCCATGTAATTAATGAGAATATAATTCTAGATTTGCGCAAAACTGTACATTATACAGAAATATTGTCTGTCTCTTACAAGGACATAGCTCTTTGTATATGCGCACGTTACTCGGTATTGCAATAAGACATGAACACTTCCAGGCACTGTTGTGTGTGTGTGTGTGTGTGTGTGTGTGTGTGTGTGTGTGTGATTTCAGAGGGAGGTGGGGTTTGAGGAGGAGAGGGGGAGTTCAATGAAGTTCCACGTCCTTAATGTGCCTATACATGTTCGTTTTAATGTGAACAGTGTGAAATAAGGTGCTTGGACTTGCTAGATAATTTTGTGCACCGAAAGTGGGTCCGTTGTATGTTTTATCTTTTATTTGATTGATTTTTTCTTTATTAGAGTCGTTTTAACGTGGTTTACTAAGAGATATTTAAGCGTATTTTACTGATGTGTATAGTATTTTAGTTTTCTTCAGATACGTGGCTGATGCTGAACTTTAAGCCCTCAAAGTCTATGGCAATTTAAATGTTCATTATTTAGTTCTCCTTGCTTTTTTGAGCTTCATGTATATGACACCGGTCATAAGGATTCAAATATATCACGCACTTAATTTAGGTATCTTATTCTTTGTATCATGTCTTAACACCTGTTGTAAATTGAAACTGATACTGAATTTAATTCTAGTCTTTATTCGGCTAAGATGTTTTGCTAACCATACAATTGACATGACATAGAATTTGGTCGGTGACAGCCTCAATATGCATTTATGGATAACCATTACGTTTATTTACAATAAATCATAACAAAAGAGGTTCACGTTTAGAAGTACTGCAGGCCACCAGGGGCGTAACAGTACTTATAGAATCGTTTCCCGTTGTAGATCGCCTCATATTATAAAAGAGACCCACGTATCGGCCACTTTTTCAAATGGTTTTCCTCAGGCTGTGTAATTCCAGGATGATTGGAGAAGAACTTGCAGTAGTGGCAGAAACTTTGGTTACTTTTGCAATATGTTGCTGTTTACAGTGAGATACACTTTATACACTGACGGAAAAAATATTTCCTCGATTGGAGACAGATCTGGTGATCGACAAGACCAAGGCAACATGTCGACACTCTGCAGAGCATGATGGATTACTACAGCGTTATTTAGGCGAGCGTTGTCCTATTGGAAAACACCCCCTGGAATGCTGTTCATGAATCACCAGACTGACGCACAAATTTGCAGTCAGAGTGCATGGGTTAAACACGGGAGTGCTCCTGCTGTCATATGAATTTCAAATGGTTCAGATGGCTCTCAGCACTAAGGGACTTAATATCTGAGGTCATCAAGCCTCTAGAACTTAGAACTACTTAAACCTAACTAACCTACGGACATCTCACACATCCATGACCGAGGCAGGATTCGAACCTGCGACTGTAGCGCTTACGCGGTTCCAGAGTGAAGCGCCTAGAACCACTCGGCCACAGCGGCCGGCCATACGAATTTGCACCCCAGATGATACCTCCAGGTGAACTGCTGTCATACGAATTTGCACCCCAGACCATGCCTCCAGGTGTAGGTGGAGTGCCGGCCGGAGTGGCAGAGCGGTTCTAGGCGCTACACTCTGGAACCGCGCGACCTCTACGGTCGCGGGTTCGAATCCTGCCTCGGGCATGGATGTGTGTGATGTCTTTAGGTTAGTTAGGTTTAAGTACTTCTGAGTTCTAGGGGACTGATGACCTCAGCAGTTAAGTCCCATAGTGCTCACAGCCATTTAAACCATTTTTGTAGGTAGAGTGTGTCTAGCACACGCACACCGGTTATTTGCAGGCCCCCAATTGCCCTCCTCCTAACCAATGCACGGCCATCACTGGCACCGAGGCAGATCCAGACTTCATCAGAAAACATAACAAACCTCCAACCAGCCCTCCAATGAGCTCTCGCTTGGCACATATGAAGTCGGAAATGACGATGGTTTGGAGACAGTGGAACGCACGCTACAGGGCGTCTGGCTCGGAGCTGTCCTTCAAGTAACCGATTCGTAACAGCTCGATGTGTCACCAACTGCTCCTCAAACTGCTGCTGCAGACGCAGATGATGCCCCAGAGCCATAAGCCGAACACGATGGTCTTCCCTCCCGGCAGCGCAACGTGGCAGTTTGGAGCCCGGTCTTCTTGCGATCGTAACTACCCGTTACCACCGCTGCAACAAATTGCACTCCTGGAAATGGAAAAAAGAACACATTGACACCAGTGTGTCAGACCCACCATACTTGCTCCGGACACTGCGAGAGGGCTGTACAAGCAATGATCACACGCACGGCACAGCGGACACACCAGGAAGCGCGGTGTTGGCCGTCGAATGGCGCTAGCTGCGCAGCATTTGTGCACCGCCGCCGTCAGTGTCAGCCAGTTTGCCGTGGCATACGGAGCTCCATCGCAGTCTTTAACACTGGTAGCATGCCGTGACAGCGTGGACGTGAACCGTATGTGCAGTTGACGGACTTTGAGCGAGGGCGTATAGTGGGCATGCGGGAGGCCGGGTGGACGTACCGCCGAATTGCTCAACACGTGGGGCGTGAGGTCTCCACAGTACATCGATGTTGTCGCCAGTGGTCGGCGGAAGGTGCACGTGCCCGTCGGCCTGGGACCGGACCGCAGCGACGCACGGATGCACGCCAAGACCGTAGGATCCTACGCAGTGCCGTAGGGGACCGCACCGCCACTTCTCAGCAAATTAGGTACACTGTTGCTCCTGGGGTATCGGCGAGGACCATTCGCAACCGTCTCCATGAAGCTGGGCTACGGTCCCGCACACCGTTAGGCCGTCTTCCGCTCACGCCCCAACATCGTGCAGCCCGCCTCCAGTGGTGTCGCGACAGGCGTGAATGGAGGGACGAATGGAGACGTGTCGTCTTCAGCGATGAGAGTCGCTTCTGCCTTGGTGCCAATGATGGTCGTATGCGTGTTTGGCGCCGTGCAGGTGAGCGCCACAATCAGGACTGCGTACGACCAAGGCACACAGGGCCAACACCCGGCATCGTGGTGTGGGGAGCGATCTCCTACACTGGCCGTACACCACTGGTGATCGTCGAGGGGACACTGAATAGTGCACGGTACATCCAAACCGTCATCGAACCCATCGTTCTACCATTCCTAGACCGGCAAGGGAACTTGCTGTTCCAACAGGACAATGTACGTCCGCATGTATCCCGTGCCACCCAACGTGCTCTAGAAGGTGTAAGTCAACTACCCTGGCCAGCAAGATCTCCGGATCTGTCCCCCATTGAGCATGTTTGGGACTGGATGAAGCGTCGTCTCACGCGGTCTGCACGTCCAGCACGAACGCTGGTCCAGCTGAGGCGCCAGGTGGAAATGGCATGGCAAGCCGTTCCACAGGACTGCATCCAGCATCTCTGCGATCGTCTCCATGGGAGAATAGCAGCCTGCATTGCTGCGAAAGGTGTATATACACTGTACTAGTGCCGACTTGTGCGTGCTCTGTTGCCTGTGTCTATGTGCCTGTGGTTCTGTCAGTGTGATCATGTGATGTATCTGACCCCAGGAATGTGTCAATAAAGTTTCCCCTTCTTGGGACAATGAATTCACGGTGTTCTTATTTCAATTTCCAGGAGTGTATGTACAGTGGCTACATTGCTGCCAAGTCTTTCTGCAGTATCGCGGAAGGAACATTCAACTTCTTGCATCCCTATTACACGACCTTGTCGAAACTCAGTGATGCGATGGTAATGGCGTCTTTGTCATGGCATTCTTGACTAACATCAACTCGTCAAGTCCATTCTCAGAGATAACTGACGCCCACGACCGTTACAGCGTGCATTCAAATCAAACCTGATTTGCATCCTTATAGTGGCGCTACTAGCGCCAGCCTTACGCTACTGGCGTGAAATTCGAATAGACGTCATGCCTACCAGCTTTCGTTTACGTCGCACTATTCCTTCTTGGTGTAACGCTTTTCTTTCCGTCAGTGTAGAAATTTCTGAAGCCTTGCTTACATTGGTTTCCTATTTGGTTTCTTGTGGCATTCAGGAACATCTGCGGGTTCTATGGAGTAATAATGTACACTACTGGCCATTAAGATTGCAACACCAAGAAGAAATGCACATGATAAACGGGTATTCATTGGACAAATATATTATACTAGAACTGACATGTGATTACATTTTTACGCAATTTGGGTGCATACATCCTGAGAAATCAGTACCCAGAACAACCACCTCTGGCCGTAATAACGGGCTTGATACGCCTGGGCATTGGGTCAAACAGAGCTTGGATGGCTTCTGCAGGTACAGCGGCCCATGCAGCTTCAACACGATACCACATTTCATCAAGAGTAGTGACTGGCGTATTGTGACAAGCCAGTTGCTCGGCCACCATTGACCAGACGTTTTCTATTGGTGAGAGATCTGGAGAATGTGCTGGCCAGGGCAGCAGTCGAACGTTTTCTGTATCCAGAAAGGCCCGTACAGGACCTGCAACATACGGTCGTGCATTATCCTGCTGAAATGTAGGGTTTCGCAGGGACCGAATGAAGGGTAGAGCCAAGGGGGCATCTGAAATATAACGTCCATTGTTCAAAGTGCCGTCAACGCGAACAAGAGGTGACCGAGGCGTATAATCAATGGCACCCCATACTATCACGCCGGGTGATACGCCAGTATGACGATGACGAATACACGTTTCCAATGTGCGTTCACCGCGATGTCGCCAATCACGGATGCGACCATCATGGTAATGAAACAGAACCTGGACTGATCCGAAAAAATGACGTTTTGCCATTCGTACACCCAGGTTCGTCGTTGAGTACACCATCGCAGGCACTCCTGCTGTGGTGCAGCGTCAAGGGTAACAGCAGCCATGGTCTCCGAGCTGATATTCCATGCTGCTGCAGACATCTACATCTACATCTACATCCATACTCCGCAAGCCACCTGACGGTGTGTGGCGGAGGGTACCTTCTGTACCTCTATCGGTTCTCCCTTCTATTCCAGTCTCGTATTGTTCGTGGAAAGAAGGATTGTCGGTATGCCTCTGTGTGGGCTCTAATCTCTCTGATTTTATCCTCATGGTCTCTTCGCGAGATATACGTAGGAGGGAGCAATATACTGCTTGACTCTTCGGTGAAGGTATGTTCTCGAAACTTTGACAAAAGCCCGTACCGAGCTACTGAGCGTCTCTCCTGCAGAGTCTTCCACTGGAGTTTATCTATCATCTCCGTAACGCTTTCGCGATTACTAAATGATCCTGTAACGAAGCGCGCTGCTCTCCGTTGGATCTTCTCTATGTCTTGTATCAACCCTATCTGGTACGGATCCCACACTGCTGAGCAGTATTCAAGCAGTGGGCGAACAAGCGTACTGTAACCTACTTCTTTTGTTTTCGGATTGCATTTCCTTAGGATTCTTCCAATGAATCTCAGTCTGGCATCTGCTTTACCGACAATCAACATTATATGATCATTCCATTTTAAATCACTCCTAATGCGTACTCCCAGATAATTTATGGTATTAACTGCTTCCAGTTGCTGACCTGCTATTTTGTAGCTAAATGATAAAGGATCTATCTTTCTGTGTATTCGCAGCACATTACACTTGTCTACATTGAGATTCAGTTGCCATTCCCTGCACCATGCGTCAATTCGCTGCAGATCCTCCTGCATTTCAGTACAATTTTCCATTGTTACAACCTCTCGATACACCACAGCATCATCTGCAAAAAGCCTCAGTGAACTTCCGATGTCATCCACCAGGTCATTTATGTATATTGTGAATAGCAACGGTCCTATGACACTCCCCTGCGGCACACCTGAAATTACTCTTACTTCGGAAGACTTCTCTCCATTGAGAATAACATGCTGCGTCCTGTTATCTAGGAACTCCTCAATCCAATCACACAATTGGTCTGATAGTCCATATGCTCTTACTTTGTTCAATAAACGACTGTGGGGAACTGTATCGAACGCCTTGCGGAAGTCAAGAAACACGGCATCTACCTGTGAACCCGTGTCTATGGCCCTCTGAGTCTCGTGGACGAATAGCGCGAGCTGGGTTTCACATGACCGTCTTTTTCGAAACCCATGCTGATTCCTACAGAGTAGATTTCTAGTCTCCAGAAAAGTCATTATACTCGAACACAACACGTGTTCCAAAATTCTACAACTGATCGACGTTAGAGATATAGGTCTATAGTTCTGCACATCTGTTCGACGTCCCTTCTTGAAAACGGGGATGACCTGTGCCCTTTTCCAATCCTTTGGAACGCTACGCTCTTCTAGAGACCTACGGTACACCGCTGCAATAAGGGGGGCAAGTTCCTTCGCGTACTCTGTGTAAAACTGAACTGGTATCCCATCAGGTCCAGAGGCCTTTCCTCTTTTGAGCGATTTTAATTGTTTCTCTATCCCTCTGTCGTCTATTTCGATATCTACCATTTTGTCATCTGTGCGACAATCTAGAGAAGGAACTACAGTGCAATCTTCCTCTGTGAAACAACTTTGGAAAAAGACATTTAGTATTTCGGCCTTTAGTCTGTCATCCTCTGTTTCAGTACCATTTTGGTCACAGAGTGTCTGGACATTTTGTTTTGATCCACCTACCGCTTTGACATAAGACCAAAATTTCTTAGGATTTTCTGCCAAGTCAGTACATAGAACTTTACTTTCGAATTCATTGAACGCCTCTCGCATAGCTCTCTTCACACTACATTTCGCTTCGCGTAATTTTTGTTTGTCTGCAAGGCTTTGGCTATGTTTATGTTTGCTGTGAAGTTCCCTTTGCTTCCGCAGCAGTTTTCTAACTCGGTTGTTGTACCACGGTGGCTCTTTTCCATCTCTTACGATCTTGCTTGGCACATACTCATCTAACGCATATTGTACGATGGTTTTGAACTTTGTCCACTGATCCTCAACACTATCAGTACTTGAGACAAAACTTTTGTGTTGAGCCAACAGGTACTCTGAAATCTGCTTTTTGTCACTTTTTCTAAACAGAAAAATCTTCCTACCCTTTTTAATATTCCTATTTACGGCTGAAATCATCGATGCCGTAACCGCTTTATGATCACTGATTCCCTGTTCTGCGTTAACTTTTTCAAATAGTTCGGGTCTGTTTGTCACCAGAAGGTCTAATATGTTATCGCCACGAGTCGGTTCTCTGTTTAACTGCTCAAGGTAGTCGTCGACCTGTGCGTGCAGATGGTTGTTGTCTGGCAAACGTCCCCATCTGTTGACTCAGGGATCGAGACGTTGCTGCACGATCCATTACAGCCATGCGGATAAGATGGCTGTCATCTCAAATGCTAGTGATACTAGGCCGTTGGGATCCAACACCCGTGTTACCCTCCAGAACCCACCGATTCCATATTCTCCTAACAGTCATTGGATCTCGACCAACGCGAGCAGCAATGTCGCGATACGATAAACCGCAATCGCGATAGGCTACAATCCGACCTTTATTAAAGTCGGAAACGTGATGCTACGCATTTCTCTTCCTTAGACGAGGCATCACAACAACGTTTCACCAGGCAACGCCGGACAACTTCTGTTTGTGTATGAGGAATCGGTTGGAAACTTTCCTCATGTCAGCACGTTGTAGGTGTCGCCACCGGCGCCAACCTTGTGTGAATGCTCTGAAAAGCTAATCATTTGCAAATCACAGCATGTTCTTCCTGTCGGTTAAATTTGCCGTCTGTAGCACGTCATCTTCGTGGTGTACCAGTTTTAATGGCCAGTAGTGTAACTACAACATGACGCGGGTTCTGAAATAAAGTAATTTTTAGCAATGGTAGTTTTCATCGAGATATCCATAATTCAGTGAATAAGTGTCCGAGTCATCAGTAGAACTGCACCCACATTATCTGTCGCATACCGATAACACGAGCAAGAAAAAAACGTGAGCGTGGAGGACGCTTTTCTTCGGAGAGAGGCCTCACGCGTCTAACAGGTTTTACACGGTCCGCCTCGACACCTTCCCATTTCGAACCTCTTCACCTCAGAGTAGCACTTGCACCATTCGTCCTCAATTAGTTGATAGAAATACTGAAATCTCGCTAAAGTTTTTGCCCTCTACAACTCGTCCTAGCACCATGAAAGCTGTTGTTTGACGTTTTATCAGATATCCGACCACTATGTTCGTTTTCAAGGCAAAGTTTTTGCACATGTTCTTTTCATCTCCGCTCGTGCAGAAATCTTATTCACTGTCAGCACTCCATTTAACTTTCAGCATCCTTCTGTCGCACAACATTTTAAATACTTCAACTATTTTTGTCTCCGGTTTGCGTATAATCGATGTTCACTTCAATACAACGCTCTGCTCCAAGGCCTATGTTAGCGAGGTATACCTTCTTCGACTGATTCTTAAATCTTCCGTACATCGCACATCATTCCATTATTTCTCTTCCAAGGCAGCAGAAATCCATCACTTCGTCGACTTCCCCAATTGTGATGTTAATTTTACCGTTGCTATTGCTCATTACTTTTGTTCTTCTTTTACTTACTCTTATTCTCTGTTCTGTGCTCCTCAGGCTTTCAATAGCATTCAGCATGTCATGTTGGATTCCATGGGAATGACTGTGTCCCACGACCGTAGTGCAATCCACGACAAAGGAAGGTCAGCATCGATCATAATGCCACCTGCCTTTTCTATTGCATGTCAGATCTAGATTTAAACTGACAGTGCAGCTACCATCAGTGCATTATAAGTAGTCATGTTGACTTAATGTATTTTTAACGACACGTTCCAGTCTAACTCAGGTATACACAAGCATTAGTCCAACCAAGATTGGAATGAGTCGTTGGAATGCTGCGTTGTCAGTTTGAAGGTACGCTGGTCACCCGGAACATTATGATCACTGACCTATCGACGTAAACCCGTCCAGACGATAGCAGCGTCACGTGGCATGTTATGATTGCTACTCGGACACACGGTCGGTGCATGTAATACCAGAAAGCGTTCTGTCCGTATGTAGAATGGGGAAGAAGCGCGATCTATCTGGGTTTCGCCGAGGGAAGGTTGCAAATCATGGAATACAGATAAGCTCAAGTACTGTGGTATGAATGGGACATCGCTCAAATGGTTTAAATCATACCTAACTGGAAAAATGCAGAACGTTGAAATAAACAGTTCACATAATATGCAAAAAACTGGTGAATTCTCAAACTGGGCAACAATCAAGAATGGGGTGCCGCAAGGTTCGGTCTTGGGTCCTCTGCTGTTCTTGATATATATTAATGACTTGCCATTCTGTATTCACGAAGATGCAAAGCTGGTACTTTTTGCCGATGATACAAATATAGCAATCACACCCAACAGACAAGAATTAACTGACGAAATTGTAAACGATGTTTTTTAGAAAATCATTAAGTGGTTCTCTGCAAATGGGCTCTCATTAAACTTTGACAAGACACAGTATTTATAGTTCCACACAGTAAATTGAATGACACCATTAATAAACATAGACTTTGATCAGAAATCGATAGCTAAGGTAGAATATTCAAAATATCTAGGTGTATGCATTGATGAGGGGTCGAGCTGGAAAAAAACATACTGAAAATCTAAAACGTTTGAGTTCAGCTACTTATGCTATTTGGTTCATTGCAAATTTTGGCGGTATACAACTCTGTAAATTAGCTTACCACGCCTATTTTCATTCTCTGCTTTCGTATGGCATCATATGCTGGGGTAACTCATCACTGAGTAAAAGAGTGTTCATTGCACAAAAGCGTGTAATCAGAAGAATTACTGGAGCTCATCCAAGATCATCCTGCAGACACTTATTTAAAGAGCTAAGGATCTTCACTGTAGCCTCACAATATATATACATTCACTTATGAAATTTGTTATTAACAATCCGAACGAATTCAAAAGTAATAGCAGTGTACATGGTTACAACACTAGGAGAAAGGATGATCTTCACTACTCAAGGTTAAATCTAACTTTGGCTCAAAAGGGAGTAAATTATGCTGCCACCAGTCTTTGGTCACTTACCTAATTGCATCAAAAGTCTGACAGATAACCATATAGCATTTAAAAGGAAATTAAAAGAATTTCTGAATGGCAACTCCTTCTACTCATTAGATGAATTTTTGGATATAGTAAGTGGGTAACTTCCCCCTCCCCCCCCCCCCAAAAAAAATATTGTCATATAATATTTTGTGTAATGTAATATCTTGTATAGACACCTTTTATTAACCTGACACTTTCCACATCATTACGAAGGGTCGTATTCATGATCTATGGAACAAGTACCAATCTAACCTAATTTAATGCAGGTGCTCGGCACGAAGATTTCGGAAATTGCACAACTTTTCTGGTGCACCAGCACTGCTGTGGTGAGTGTCCTCAACACGTGGCGAAACCAATGCGAAACCACGTCCAGACGTGGTAGGTTTTGGCGGCTCCCTTTCCATATCGGACGTCGTAGGTTGGGCAGATTAGCACAACAGGAAAGGTTGTGAACTGTAGCGGAACTCACGTGACAGTTTAATTCCGGGCAGATCTGAAGTTTGTCTGAACACGCTGTGCACCGAACTCTCTTAACGAAGGGCCTCCGCAGCTGACTACAGATGTATGTGCCAATCGTGACATCACGGCATCGGCAAGTACGACTGAAATGGGCACGTGACCGTCGGCACTGGACGTTGGCGCAGTGGCAGAGCGTTGCATGGTCTGATGAATCCCGATATCTTCATCATCATGCCGATGGGAGGGTGCGAATCTGTCAACTTCTGGGGAAACAGCTGCTTGACACTCGTTCTGAGGCACGGAGACAAGATGGCGGCGGCTCCATTATGCTCTGGGGAATATTCAGGTGGTCATCCACGGATCCAATGGAGCTCGTGCAAGGCACCATGACGGCCAAGAAGTATCGTACGCTGGTTGCATACTACATACACGCCTTCAAGACGATAATGTTTCCCGCCGGGTGTGGCATTTTCCAGCAAAATAATGCGCCGTGTCACAAGGCCAGAAATACGAGGGTCACTCCAAGAGAAACGGACGCTATTTTTTTTTAATCCATATTTTATTCTACATGTTTCAAAGTTTTACAGTGTGTAGACACATCCTTTAGGAACAATATTTTCATTTCTCCACATAACTGCCATCCCTCTCAACTGCCTTACGCCATCTTGGAACCAGTGCCTGTACACCAGCACGGTAAAATTCTGGACCAACCTGTTGGAGCCACTGTTTGGCAGCGTGCACAAGGGAGTTATCATCTTCAAACCTTGTTCCACGAAGAGAGTCTTTCAGTTTGCCAAAGAGATGGTAGTCACATGGAGCCAGGTCAGGACTGTAAGGCCGGTGTTTCAGTGTTGTCCATCCGAGTTTTATGGCTGTCAACATCCTGGGAACCCACCTGGCACAAACCTTTTTTAACGCCAACACTTTCAGTATTTTGCAAACACTTCCTTCCGCTTTCCCAACGTAGCGTGACAATTCGTTTACTGTGATGCGTCTGTCACCAGTCACCAATGCGTTAACTCTCTGCACATTGTCTGGAGTGTATGCAGTACGAGGCCTGGCGCTGCGAGGACAATCCTCAATATTGCCGTGCCCGATTTCATCACGTAACCTGCTTGCGATCGACAGCAGCATCTCCATACACCTTTTTCAATCTCTTGTGGATGAAACTTCCTGGCAGATTAAAACTGTGTGCCCGACCGAGACTCGAACTCGGGACCTTTGCCTTTCGCGGGCAAGTGCTCTACCATCTGAGCTACCGAAGCACGACTCACGCCCGGTCCTCACAGCTTTACTTCTGCCAGTATCTCGTCTCCTACCTTCCAAACTTTACAGAAGCTCTCCTGCGAACCTTGCAGAACTAGCACTCCTGAAAGAAAGGATACAGCGGAGACATGGCTTAGCCACAGCCTGGGGGATGTTTCCCACTGTCTCGTTTTCACAGCACACGAATTCTATGACAGCACGTTGCTTCTGACGAACGTCAAGTGTAGCAGCCATCTTGAAGACATGCTGTGACGGCGCCACTC
Source organism: Schistocerca cancellata (assembly GCF_023864275.1). Taxonomy (NCBI): domain Eukaryota; kingdom Metazoa; phylum Arthropoda; class Insecta; order Orthoptera; family Acrididae; genus Schistocerca; species Schistocerca cancellata. Next base: position 116,916,571 of record NC_064633.1, on the reverse strand, counting down.
ACGGGAACAGATTCAACTAAGTTTGAAAACAAGCGGGAAGGATGTATCTACACACTGTAAGATATTCACACATGCAAAATGAAAACTGTATTTTTACAAAAATAGTGTGCATTTCTTTTGGAGTGACCCTCGTATGATGGAGTGTTTCGAGGAACACAGTGGTGAGTCTAAATGATGTTCTGGCTCTCCTACTCGCCAAATCTGAACCCCCTCTGCCCAGAATTTATGGAGTTTTTGTGTTTGCTGATGTGATGTCAACTCTCTCTAGCGACCTACCCCGGCTGCCTGCTTCCATGCCACGACGCGTCGCCAATGGTGGACATGCTGTATATCATGTAGTTGGTCAGTTCTGGCTGATCAGTGCCGATACGCAATACAATGGAAAAGACAGATGACATTACGGACAATGCTGACCTCCTTGCTGTCCTGCTATGATTCTTCCTCATTTTCACTGTGGACAGCGATGTCGCAGGACACCTTATCATTGATATTCTTCCGCTGTAAACCTTAAACCCACTCATGACGTTTTCTTTCATTTCCGTTAATGCTTCTACGACGGACGAATTGAACAGTCAGAGACAAGTGCGGCATCCCACCGTTACGCTCTTTTCGATTCGATCATTTCTCTTTTTGCCTCCCATTACTTTTGCTCGTGTTTAGGATTATCACTACGAAAGCGCAAGCGTACTTCTCACTACCTTTTCAGAAATTGCGAACAGTGCGGGATGGAACAGTGCCGTCAGAAAGCACCCTGTACCACGCACCTCACAACCTCCTGCTGGCTGCGAGTTACAGTCGCGTGTAACCAGACCACTCGTTCACGCGTGGTGCTGCTGGCTTGCTGCATTGGAGCTTGCAGTCAATTTTAAGTTACACCATCGCAGTTGACTTGTTGGAGAGAGAGAGAGAGAGAGACAGAGAGAGAGAGAGAGAGAGAGAGGGAGAGAGAGAGAGAGAGAGAGCGTGGCCTTGACGGGAGACGGGCCTCTGACTGACGTCAATTTTAAGTTACACCGTCACAGTTGACTCGGAGAGAGAGAGAGAGAGAGAGAGAGAGAGAGCGTGGCCTTGACGGGAGACGGGCCTCTGACTGACGTCAATTTTAAGTTACACTGTCACAGTTGACTCGTTGGAGAGAGAGAGAGAGAGAGAGCATGGCCTTGACAGGAGAAGGGCCTCTGACTGACACCAATTTTAAGTTACACCGTCACAGTTGACTCGTTGGAGAGAGAGAGAGAGAGAGAGAGAGAGACAGCGTGGCCTTGACGGGAGACGGGCCTCTGACTGACGTCAATTTTAAGTTACACCGTCACAGTTGACTCGTTGGAGAGAGAGAGAGAGAGAGAGAGCGTGGCCTTGACGGGAGACGGGCCTCTGACTGACGTCAATTTTAAGTTACACCGTCACAGTTGACTCGTTGGAGAGAGAGAGAGAGAGAGCGTGGCCTTGACGGGAGACAGGCCTCTGACTGACGTCAATTTTAAGTTACACCGTCACAGTTGACTCGTTGGAGAGAGAGAGAGAGAGAGAGAGAGAGCGTGGCCTTGACGGGACACGGGCCTCTGACTGACGTCAATTTAAGTTACACCGTCACAGTTGACTCGTTGGAGAGAGAGAGAGCGAGAGAGAGAGAGAGAGAGAGAGAGAGAGAGAGTGTGGCCTTGACGGGAGACGAGCCTCTGACTGACGTCAATTTTAAGTTACACCGTCGCAGTTGACTCGTTGGAGAGAGAGAGAGAGAGAGAGAGAGAGAGAGAGAGAGCGAGGCCTTGACGGGAGACGGGCTCCTGACTGACGTTCCATTAGGCGTGCGCGGTTCGCTGCTCGTCGCAGTCGGTGCTCCGTCTGCGCGCGGCGCGACAGCCGCAGGCGCGCTGGGTTGGGGGCGGGAAATATTTACAGCGGCGCGCACTGTCCGCCGAGCAAACAGCGCCCGGTAATGAATAAATGTAATTACAAGCGCCCGACGCTCCTGGCCGTAGGTGGCGGACGAGCTCTCACCCACGGCCAGTCAGCGCAACTTCGTCTAGCTGACAAACATGTGCTCTGCGAAGCCGAACAGAGCGTACGGAGAGCAATCCGAAAAGCGGTCAACGAACTACGAAGTAAAATTTCGACAACAGATCTCACTGATAATCCTAAGAACTTCTAACGGTCTGGTCAAATTCGCCTACTTGTTCGCCGGTGAAGTATTAATTCTAACAGTAGAAATGGAGTGACGTACCGAACGTGTTTACTGAATGAGCGGATAAGAGCTACAGGCGAAGGAAAGTACTTTTATTAACTGGTTTTGGAAAATCTGTTATTTTGTATCCCGCTTGGAAGGCGGTGCGTGGGTCTGCTCCTGAAAACTGAAAGGTTGGCCGAACGAAGGAAGCGGGTAGGAGCAGGTGAGGTGAAACACGTCGGTACTGGAAGTAAGTAAAAGGGGTTTACTGGTGCATGAATACATATAGAGGCATACATAACTTTGTACAGATGAGCACGTAGGTGCCAAGTCTCTATACGAAGCGAAGTCCGTCTGCTCTTGATGAACTGAGATTTTTTTATTTTTTATTTTTTTATGTATGTGTGTAGTGTGGACTGAAGAGATCATCCTTGATGACTTATTCTTCTAGGATGGGATGTAAGAATAAAAGGAAAACACTTTATTTATTACGCATTCAGTTAGGCTTGGGCACGCAATGGATCCTTTAGCCTGCTGTCTTTGGTCATGTTTATCTCCTGTGGAGGGTGAAATGTGTCAAGGCTGTTATGTGTGACTGCTTCCTCGTGTTATGACAGATGGCCTATGGGGGGGGGGGGGGGGGTGAAACGTTATTGACTTCGGTACGCGATACTTGTGCCATCTTGCAGGGTTTACCGTTCCTACCGCTTGTAATTGTCGAACTTCGTCCCTAAGGGCATCGATCTTGTCGAAAACTCGTAGAGCCTTGTCATGGACCTTCTCTTGTATAGTGGTCTCGTGGAGTGCGGTGCGGATGTCGACGTTTCTTGTCCACCATGGAGCTCCTGTGATCCATCGATAGCAAATGTTTTGCAGCGCTTGGAGTTTGTTGTAGTTGGAGACGCACGTAGTTCCCCACGAGGTGGAGCCATACAACATTGTGGGTTCCACCGTTGCCTTATACAATTGGAGTTTAGTCTTAGAGTTGAGATCCTTACTCTTCAGGAACGGAATCAACGACCTGGCCATCTTCTGGGCTGCCGTCTTCTTGTCGTCAATATGCTGCGTAAAGAGTAATTTTTTGTCAAGGTAGACACCGAGATACTTCACTCCCGGTGACCATGGGATAAATTGGTCAGCTATTTGGAGTCTGTCGTTCAAAACTGGTTTCCTCCGTGTGAACAGAACTGCTGCCGTCTTCGTCGGGTTGATCGTTATCTTATTTTGCAGCGCCCAGCGATCCATTACAGCAAGTTGCCGTTGCATCCTAGCGATTAGCTGGTCCAAGTGTCGTCCAGTTGTCAGAAAGGCCGTATCGTCCGCATAAAAACTCGCCGTAACAAGGGGGACTGTTGGGATGTCATTTATATATAAGTTGAAAAGTAGAGGCGAAATGACAGAGCCCTGCGGAATTCCTGCGGAGATCAGTTTCATTTCGGAGTTTTTATCGTCGACTCGGACATACAGTTTTCTGTCCTGCAGAAAGCTGTCTATGAGTCTAATGTAACAATCCGCAATAGGGGTAGTGCGATGCAGTTTGACGATAAGGTTGGGCCGCCACACCTTATCGTAAGCTTTTTCGATGTCAAGGAAGACACCAATCGTGAAATTCTGCTAGTTGTATCCTTCTTGTATCCGTTCGGTGATCCGTAGAAGTTGAAGCTCGGCAGATAACTTGTCCTTGAAACCGATTTGTTCGGGTCGTATAACATCATGCACTGTAAGCGTGTCATGGAGCCTCTGCAACAGCACTCTCTCGAGCACCTTGCCAAGGGTCGGCAAGAGGCTAATGGGCCGGTAACTGTTGGGTTCTGCTGGGTCTGGGTATTGGAACTACTCGAGCCGTCTTCCATGCCGTAGGAAAATATCCTTGCAGAAGGCAGCTGTTGAGAATTCGGGTAAGGAGCACAGTTGGCTTCCTGAGCAACTGTTTCAAATCGGTGTTGCTTATGGAGTCGTTGCCCGGCGCATTATTCCGAGTCTTCCGGATAATTTTACGGATCTCTGCTGGTGTGGTGAGTTGTGGGCGGCTCGGCACAGGCGCAGCACGAAGAGCAGTCCATGCTGCTGTAACGACGGATTCCTGTTCTTGCAGGCGGACGTCGTTCACGGGGGTCGCTGGTGTAGTTGAAATGAGAAAGTGGAGCTGCGCTCGTAGAGCTGCACAGTGGCGGCTAGAGGGCGCTGTGGTCAACGAAGGTTTTCCGCTCTCGTAGTGCCAACCTACGAACGGGCACCTACGCTGTTGCATCCTTGCATACCACATGTTACATGTTAACATCGTCTGTGTCGCACCCAGATGTACGCTCCAGGAAAGGAGTAGTAGTGTGACAGAGGAATAGCTAACGCAGGCAGAGAGAGGTGACGAACCAGTCTTTGTTCTGCATCCATTTCTTACTGACGTATTTTTTGTCTGCACCTGGCCAGATGGCGTTAATACTGAATGACTTAATGTACACTACTGGCCATCAAAATTGCTACACCAAGAAGAAATGCGGATGATAAAGGGGTATTCATTGGACATATATATTATACTAGAACTGACATGTCATTACATTTTCACGCAATTTCGGTGCATAGATCCTGAGAAATCAGTACCCAGAACAACCACCTCTGGCCGTAATAACGGCCTTGATACGCCTGGGCATTCAGTCAAACAGCGCTTGGATGGCGTGTACAGGTACAGCTGCCCATGCAGCTTCAACTCGATACCACAGTTCGTCAAGAGTAGTGAATGGCGCATTGTGACAAGCCACTTGCTCCGCCACCATTGACCAGACGTTTTCAGTTGGTGAGAGATCTGGAGAATGTGCTGTCCAGGGCAGCAGTCGAACATTTTCTGTATCCAGAAATACCCGTACAGGACCTGCAACATGCGGTCGTGCACTATCCTGCTGAAATGTGGGGTTTCGCAGGGATCGAATGAAGGGTAGAGCCACGGGTCGAAACACATCTGAACTGTAACGGCCACTGTTCAAAGTGCCATCAACGCGAACAAGAGGTGACCGAGACGTGTAACAAATGGCACCCCATACCATCACGCGGGGTGATACGCTAGTATGGCGATGACGAATACACGCTTGCAATCTGCGTTCACTGCGATGTCGCCAAACACGGATGAGACCATCATGATGCTGTAAAAAGAACCTGGATTCATCCGAAAAAATGACGTTTTGCCATTCGTGCACCCTGGTTAGACGTGAGTACACCATCGCATGCGCTCCTGTCTGTGATGCAGGGTCAAGGGTAACCGCAGCCATGGTCTCCGAGCTGATAGTCCATGCTGCTACAAACGTCTTTGAACTGTTCGTGCAGACGGTTGTCGTCTTGCAAACGTCCCCATCTGCTGACTCAGGGATCGAGACGCGGCTGCACGATCCGTTACAGCCATGCGGATAAGATGCCTGTCATCTCGACTGCTAGTGATATGAGGCCGTTCGGATCCAGCACGGCGTTCCGTATTACGCTCCTGAAGCCACCGATTCCATATTCTGCTAACAGTCATTGGATCTCGACCAACGCGAGCAGCAATGTCGCGATACGATAAACCGCAATCGCGATAGGCTATAATCCCACCTTTATCAAAGTCGGAAACGTTATGGTACGCACTGCTCCTCCTTACAGGGGGCATCACAACAACGTTTCACCAGGCAACGCCGGTGAACTGCTGTTTGTGTATGAGAAATCTGTTGGAAACTTTCCTCATGTCAGCACGTTGCAGGTGTCGCCACCGGCGCCAGCCTTGTGTGAATGCTCTGAAAAGGTAATCATTAGCATATCGCAGCATCTTCTTCCTGTCGGTTAAGTTTCCCGTCTGCAGCACGTCATCTTCGTGGTGTAGCAGTTTTAATGGCCAGTAGTGTAAATGCCATTTAACGATCAGATATAACGAGGTGCAGTGGAGACTGGATAGAATTGTAAGTTCCTATGGGACCAGAGGTCATCAGTCCCTAGTCTTACACGCTACTTATCCTAACTTAAACTAACTTACGCTAAGGACAACACACACACCTATGCTCGAGGGAGGACTCGAACCTGCGACTGGGGAGCCGCGCCAACCGTGGCAAGGCGCCCCAGTGACCGTTCTTGTTTCGGCAGAGCACACTGTTGTGTACGACTTCCTGCACAACACCAAGGACAATTGAGCTACTGTGTGGTGCGACAATTGTCTTCGGAGGAAAGCCGGACATGAGCAGAAACGATTAGCGAACAAGATAACACAGCAACGAACTAAGACTCATTGCAAATGATGCAACAAGTACCAAAATGCAGCATCATACTGTCAAGCAGGATGAGACTCTCTGAACAAAAGCACGACGTAGTAGGTGTTGAAGCGAAGTGTCTCCGAGCTAGGGTGGGCCGAACAGCTGCTGCCAGCCATCGCACATCGCGGCGGCAGAAGGCGCTCGAAGTACAGAGGCGCCGTAGGTGTGGCTCTGTTGTCGCGCACCACTGGGCCCGCCCCACCCGTGCGACAGCTGTCAGCGTCGAACCGAAACTTGCAGTTCCGTTATCAACGTGACGACGCCCATGGGGTGGTGTTTTCTGGGGCAGTTGTCAGATGATTCAGCTTTGTTTCGTGATACAATCAGATTAACAATCCTTACATTACCAGTTTCAATTGTATCGAACTGTCGTCCTCGGTTCAGTGTACAGCACAGTGGTGACAGCCTTGTTGAGGACTTCACACTGTAACTCAACGTTTTATCCTCAAAACTGACAACACAGCAAGTGTGAGGGTCACTGAAGAAATAATCGAATGGTTCGAATGGTTCTGAGCACTATGGGACTTAACATCTGTGGTCATCAGTCCCCTAGAACTTAGAACTACTTAAACCTAACTAACCTAAGGACATCACACACATCCATGCCCGAGGCAGGATTCGAACCTGCGACCGTAGCAGTCGCGCGGTTCCGGACTGAGCGCCTGAACCGCTAGACCACCGCGGCCGGCGAAGAAATAATCTTCCACAAGTTTTTTCTCAGAGAGAGTTTGAATCGTCTTCTACATTTACTATTTTTTTACATCGTCTCAATCACGTTCTGTATAACAGCACGTAGCCCCTGTTGGTAAAAGCTCTTGTCCTTTGTTTGTAGCCACGTTTTCATAGCATGAACTACGATCTCATTATCTTCAAAGAGTATCCAACGTAGACAATACTTAAATGGTCCAAAAGATAAAAGTCTGAGGTCGCCAGAACTGGGCTATCGCGTAGATGAAGCAATAATCTCCAGTCCAATTTGGTGAAGTGCTTTCGTATTCGGCGACTCATCTGTGGTCGGCCAGTGTCGTGTTGAAGCAAGATTTAGATATGTTGTAACTTCCCCACAAAAATTTACAAGACAATATTATATAGAAATGGAGTCAAGGGAAACTTTCCCACATAAATTTTAAAAGAAGAGACAATATTTAATAAAAATGGAGCCAAGCGTAACCTCCCTAGCAATTAAATATAATGACAATGACAACAAAAATGTGAAATTCGCAATCTGACTCTGGTGTAAGCTCCCACGAAAATAATGAAAAACAATTCAGTGCTAATGAAATCTCACTGATAATGAAAATTCAATTAAACCGAAATATCGGTCTTTGGCCCTGTGCAAAAATCACAATTAAATTCTTACCTCATTGTAACTGCTAGTCAAATTTCTGCTCTTATTGTTGCGCACAGCTTGGAGGAACTGCATTGCAAATAATAATATTCCTTTTTTTTGTAATTTAACTGAAATTTGTCTTTAAGGGAAGTGGAATGAAATCGTTAATTCAATTAAATAAATTTTTTTGTAAAATTGCCTTTGAAACCAAAATTATTATTGGGGCACTTGTTGGAAATTAATTACAATAAATGAACTTTACATTATCTGATGATTACCTTAATTAACAATATACCTCATTCAGCATCTTGACCAGAATGCCATGTCGACGCTCCACGACTGCGTCCCACTCGCGACCGTGACAGGACCAGACCACTACTGAACTGCTCTCAACGACTACTGACAGAGTACTGCTCAACTGCACTACTACTACTGAACTACTCGCAACACTCGCGCGGTCAAGCGCAGACTAATCACGAAAATAGGCTCTCTGGTCAAAGATTTTAACGTGCCTCACCATCGCTGCTATGTTACATACGTGTTTCATAACCCTCCACTGGGGGGGCAAAAATTTGGCAGCGATGGTGAGTCATTTGGACTTGCCATCGCAAGAAATTTTTACAATTTACAGAATATTCAAATTTAGTACATAAATTAAATGTTGTGCACATGCACCGAGTACAAAATATATCAGACAAAGACAGGATGTGAGTACAAAACATAGTAGTAAATCAGAAAACTGTATATACAAATTATTTGACAGAAACAAAGTGCACACGCACTGAAAAAATTCTTTACCATTTTCAGAACAAATAAACAGAATGGCAGAAAATCGTGTTGATAAGTGACATGAGTGTACTCGCACTGGAGTTGAGAACATATTAGCAATTTACGAAATGTATATATAATTAGTAACAAATGACATAAGTGCATACGTACTGAAGTATTGAATATACAGAATGAGTACAAATCATATTGAAAAATGAGAAAAGTGCACAGGCACTGAAGTTCAGAAGAAAACATATTAACACACAACATAAGTGCACATGCACTGTAGTTCAGAACATATCATTAAAATAAAATAATAAATAAAAAATGTATATACAATATAAAAGACAAGAGTGCACATACTGTACTTGAGAACAAATCGAAAAAATTGTCTTAGGCATTTTTGCAATAAATAAATATAATGGCAAAAAATCATATCGACAAGTGACATAAGTGTACTCGCACTGGAGTTCAGCGAATCAAAAAAAATGTATAACCCATGAACATAAATAATGTTAGCAAAAAAAATGATTTTCACTATGTGACAAGAATTAGGATAGGAAAGGGAAGGATTGCATCATGGTTGTAGCACTTTAGATTGCACACAGCTGTTCTGAAAGTCCATATCTTTCCACAGAAGTATAACACCAAGTGACACAATTTGATGTTCTTTCCCATCAGAATTTACCAGTGTAGCCAAGACACTGAACTCTTGTAGTAACATTTCATGTTCTCATTTTGGCAGTACATTAGGTACACCAAACAGTGGGACCATAATAACGTCTTCATCGCTCACGGTGGTGGACAGCATGTCGTGTCAACACCACGCTCTTACAAGGCACACCAACGTAGAATTAGTGCAAAACCAAAGATAGTGCTCCATGATCACTAGGATAGACAGGACAAATGGACATTGCAGTAATTCAGGGTAGTTAGCTCATGAGGTGAAGGACATTAAGTCACATAATATTGACAATTACAGTCTTCATTAGTAGTTTGGGGCATTCATAGCCCAGTGATTGAACATTTCTGTACCAAGTATGTAGTATTACAGAAAAATGTTCATTAATTGTTTTACATAGAATCAGTAACCTTCTTTTCCTAGTTACAAAGCATTATTAAATAATCGCATTCTTTTTCAGTTACAAAGTATACCATAGTTAATTAATTATTTGTCATTCCAATAGTATTAATCATTAGCCTTCTCCTAATTACAAAGCATTATGAAGCAATCGCATTCTTTTCAGTTACAAAGTATTCTTTTCCAGTTACAAAGTATGGCATCGTTAATTAATTATTTGTCATTTCAATAGTAATAATCATTAGCCTTCTCCTAATTACAAAGCATTATGACGCAATCGCATTCTTTTCAGTTACAAAGTATTACATCGTTAATTAATTATTTGTCATTTCAATAGTATTAATCATTAGCCTTCTCCTAATTACAAAGCATTATGAAGCAATCGCATTCTTTTCCAGTTACAAAGTATGGCATCGTTAATTAATTATTTGTTATTCCAATATAGTAATAATCGTTAGCCTTTTCCTAATTACAAAGCATTATGAAGCAATCGCATTCTTTTCAGTTACAAAGTATGGCATCGTTAATTAATTATTTATCATTCCAATATAGTAAGAATCATATTCTTTTCCAGTTACAAAGCATAATTAAGAATCATTAGCCTTCTTCTAATTACAAAGTATTATTAAACATTCACATTCTTTTCCAGTTACAAAGTACGGCATAGTTAATTAATCATTTGTCATTTCAATATAGTAAGAATCATATTCTTTTCCAGTTACAAAGTATCAACATTGAAAACAAGAGCTAATTAATGGCATAATTAATAACCTAATTCAGTGAGTGACATTAATTATTGGCACTCAGTGGCCATCAAGTATCGAATAGTATAAAACATTGTTCCTCATTCAGTATTATCCAGATCATTAAGAAGTAATAACAATTCATTGAGTGACATTCAGATCATTACGAAGTCATTATTAAAAATCAGCTAATTACAGTCATAGCATTAATAATCATACACATTATAAGTAGCCTCATTACAATAAACAGTGGCGTTATTATAAGGGAAAGCAAGAAGAGAAAAAGAAAAAAAATTGGTTTTGGGTTGTTCCTGTAAATGAAAAATGTGTAACGTCATTCGTCATGAGTCAGTTGTAGCAAGGTTGTGAAACAAGGCAGTAATGTGATCACATGTATAAATGATAAACACAAATGGGTAAAAAAAATATAAATGCAAGTACTAGAACAGGTATAATAAGTAACAGGTTTAGTAAGTATCACGAAAAACTTCTCCTGGAAAAAATACAAAATGGATTATCGACCTGAAAGAAGAAACGCACACTATGCTGAAAAGTAGTGAACTTCGAATTAACAAGTAGTGAAATGTGTATAAACATGTGTTCCATAGCTGTCCTTTCCAAAACTTTCCATCATCCTACTATGCAATATAACACCTGCTGTCGAAACAAACTGCAACAAATACTTAAATAACTACGTAGCATAAATACATAACTTCAACATTATCCTCATCTGCAAAGAAAAAAACTTCATTATTCATCACTTCATTATCCATATTATCATAACTTCATTATTATCATCACCTGTAAAGAAAAACTTCATTATTCATAATAGCATATTCTTCATCATTATTCATCAGTATTCACTATCATCTGCAAAAATATCACTTCATTACTCACTATACAACTATTCCTTATCTCTAGCATATTTCATCACTAAAACTAAGATGTGTAGTTCTGTCCGACAGCCTGCATCAATCACCTTGTATTCTGAAAGAAAAAATTAGTTAAGACTGCTATTCTACGATGAGTATAGTATATTCTTGTTAATCCTGATCCATTTACTCTTCCTCATAAAGTTATTGCATCTTCTATCGTTTATCCCGTAGGCGAAATTCCCATTTCTGTTTAATTTATTTCCTTTACACGTTATTTCTTTCTGAAAATGATGAACAAAGATTAATGTCTTGCATTTACATCATATACCCACTAAGTAATTACTGATTAACGGTAATATAATTAAGCATACAGCATAACATGACAGAAAACGTAATATGTCGAAAGCACAGACAGTGTTCAAAGGCAAAAATGTATACGGAATATCACAATGCAGCAGCAAAAAAAAAAAAAAATGTAAAATAGTCACGATGTTGAAATATCATAGGGCAAAAAATGTCAAAGTCAACGGGTGTGTTATACCTTAACTATTTCACAGTGCATACAAACAAAACAGGAAAACAATCATACACACAAAAAATGGAAAGTGTGCACGGTCTGATGTGTAACGATAAGAAAAGCGACCTGCTAACCTTACCTTGCCGGGCACTTGCCAAGAAAAAATACGATAATCATCAGTAATTAGTCAGGTGAATATAATTGCATTAGTAAATGGCATCATAGCATGTTACATCATAAAGTGATTGCATTCAATAAACGGTTTAATGTTTGAGATATGGTGATTGCCTTTCGATTTTCTGGTTCTCAAAGTTTCGACGTGTACAACATTGGGGTGAGGGATGCTGCGAATCTGATATGGACCTGCGTATAGAAGTTCAAATTTACTGCACTTACCTTTTAATTTGCTGGATAAATAGTGTGTACGTACTAATATTTTCTGTCCAATGTGAAAGTCGCGGCGTGTACAAACCTGTTTTTGCTGTCTTCTCCGGCGCTCTGCGGCACGTTTGATGTTGTTCAGCGCAATGTCAATTATTTCGTGGTGTCTTAGTCGACGATGTCTCGGAAAATTTACTAATTCTTTAATCTTGTTAGGTGGTTCAACATTTTTCAGTATAACAGACGGAGATAGCATAGTGGATTCATTTGAAATGGAGTTAATTACATCTTTGAATGAGAGTATGTGTGTATCCCAATCAATATGTCTTTTGTGGCAGTATATTCGGCACAGCTTACCAATTTCTTTCATTAATCGTTCACAGGGGTTCGAAGAAGCGTGGTACTTGGATATATAGATCGGAGAAATGTTTCTGGCTCGTAACATGCGTGTCCATACGCTACTACGAAATTGAGATCCATTGTCAGAAATTACTTTCATCACATGCCCTACATGAAATAGAAAATGTTTTACAAATGCTTCCGAAACAGTTTTAGCAGTAGCTTTGCGTAACGGAGTGAAAGTAACAAATTTCGAAGTGAGCTCAACAGCGACAAAGATGTAGCAAAAACCTCTGTTAGTTCTCGGAATCGGACCAAAAATATCTACTGCGGCCATGTGTCTTAATTTAACAGGTACAATGGGATATAAAGGAGGAATATGTGAAGTGGTGTCTGATTTAGCTTTCTGGCAAATTTTACAAGACGCTAAAACTCGTCGTATACGTTTCTCCATGTTGGTAAAATAACAGTTCTGTCTCAGTATAAGAAAACATTTTCGTGCTCCGTAATGTGCGTAACTTAAATGAGTGTACCAGATTAATTTGTTAACAAGTTCGTCAGGGATGCATAATAACCAATTGTTGCTGTCAGGATGAGAACGGCGAAACAGAATGTCATTGCGTACAGTGTAGTGGTTCCTAATCGTAACATTTTTCCTATCTTGCCAAAGGTGTTTAATTTCTTTCCACACATTGTCTTTATTTTGTTCTTGTGCTATGTCCTGTAATGACGATGAAATAAAATTTTCAAATGCTACTTGCTGAATGTACATGACACTGAAATTTGTTTTGCAGAAGTTGGTTGCTACGTCTTGCTGATTGTTGCCGAGAGAACGCGATAGTGCGTCTGCTATAACATTTTGCGTACCGGGAATGTGAACTATTGTAAAATTAAATTCCTGTAAATAAAGTTTCCATCTGCTTAATCTGTCGTGCGTGAATTTGGCCGAAAGTAAAAATTGTATCGCTCTGTGGTCTGTGTACACGCTTGTATGTCTGCCATAAAGAAAGTGCCGAAATCTCGTAAAAGCCCATACAACACATAATGTTTCCAATTCTGTAACGGAATAATTTCGTTCAGCAGGTGACAAAATGCGGCTTGCAAATGCGATGTTTTTAATTACTATCGAACCATCTTCTTCAATTTCCTGGAAAATGTGTACGCCTAAAGCGGTGTTAGAACTGTCGGTGGCAATGGAAAAATTTCTAGTAAGATCTGGGTGCGATAAAAGTGGAGCATTCAACAAAGCATGTTTCATGTTCACAAATTCAGAATGTGCTTGCTTATCCCAAGACCAAATACTGTTTTTACCTGTCAGTTGACATAATCTAGGTGTGTCTAAAGCAGAGTGATGAATAAATTTTCGAAAAAAGTTAATTAAACCCAAAAAACTGCGTAGTTGCTTTTTTGTCGTAGGAACAGTAATGTCACGTAGAGCCTGAAGTTTTTCCGAATCAGGTGCAATGCCTTCTGCTGAAATTACGTGTCCAAGAAATTTTATAGAAGTTTTGCCAAAGTGCGATTTACTAAGATTAACTGTGAGTCCTTGTGCATGAAAAGTTTGTAACAGTTGTTCAAGAATCAGATTGTGTTCAGACCAGTTAGCTTCTGCAATAAGAATGTCGTCTACATACGTCGTAATTCTGTCCTTAAGTTCTGTCGGAAGTATTGTGTTCAAACCGCGAATAAAAGCTGCAGAAGAAATAGTTAAGCCGAATGGTAATTTACAAAATTGATAACAGTCGCCGAAACAGAGAAAAGCTGTATATTTTCTGCAATTTGGATGAAGTTGAATTTGCCAAAATCCCGATTTCAAATCTAATGTAGAATAAATAGCAGTACCGTGAAATTTCTGTAAAAGTTCCTCTAGTGTCTGTGGTCGATCTGTTTCATTAATAATAATGTCATTAATGTGACGTGAATCAAGTACGAGGCGAAGTGAGCCATCTTTTTTCTTAACAATATGTAGCGGGTTTATGTACGGACTAACCGCTGGTTCTATAATTCCTTGATCAAGCATATCCTGCAATTCTTTCTTAACTTGTTCTCTGTGGATATATGGAATGGGATAATGCTTTGCTTTAAATGTATCGTGCTGTTTCACTTGAAATTCATACATAAATCCGGACATAGTACCAGGAATATTGTCGAAAACTGGAGCTTGCTGTGAAAGAATTTCGTATAAGTGCGTTCGTTCGTCGTCTGTAGTTGCACTGCTTTGTCTAACTTTATCGGAAATCATTTGCATTACGTCGTAGTCAACTTCGTCTGGAGTATTTTAGTTGTGTACGTACGTATTTGTGAACAATGTGTGATTACATTCTATGTCACGTGTTGCGGAAATGACCTCTGTGCGGTTAATTGTTTGTTCTTCCGCAGATAAAGAGTGCTGAAATTCTAAAGCCAATTGTACATTTTCATCTTTTAACATTAAGTAAGAATTTTGAAAATCGATAACTGCATCGTGCTGTACCAGAAAATTCGTACCTAAAATTACGTCTGTTGTCAATAATGGAACAATCCAAAAATTAGAGTGGAAAATATGACGTCCAATACAAAATGATAAATGTGTCTGCAATTTAACGTCTACTCCTTTACTCGATACTGCTCCTTTCACTTTTGTTTTGCCTAAAGGTAATGTCGGATAAGTATTCTCTTTGTTGCACTCGTTAAAAGTCTCCTCATTTATTACTGATATAGGTGATCCGGAATCAATTACTGCTGAGAATTTTGATGAACCAATTTTAATTTCGATGACAGGATGTGAAATAGTTTTCTGAACAAATGGTCTTTCCTGCAAGAGAGTGTCTCTGATATCGTCAAAAGTAATTACATTTTCGTGAACAACATTTTGCGTGTCAAACGTAGTGCTTGTGTTATTGGAAGATGCGATCTGTACATTATCTAGTCAGATTCTGTCTGACGTGTTGCTATTATTAGGATTCTGTGGCATTTCGACGATTTGAACTGTCCTATTACTTCTTCCAGACGTGTTACGCTCTGGATGATACCTACTGTCGGGTTCATTCATGAGAATATGTTCTTGTTGATTACTTTGTTGCTGGTAAGACCGACTGTTATTATATGTACGCTGATAATTGTGCTCATCGTTTTTACGTCTGTCGTGATAGTCATTCCTATACGGTGCATTACGATAGGAATTGAAATATTGTCTTCTTTGTACGTAGTTGTTTCCTTGCTGTCGTGCGTTACTATTTGTTGTATCAGGGACTATACGTGTTCGCGGCGGAACATTAAAGCCTGGTTGACCTTGTGCATTCCATTGTTGGTTAGGTATGCTAACCGGCTGGTTTTGATGTTGTTGTTGTGAAATACCTCTATTGTTACTAAAGTGTGGTTCCTGTTGCTGAAAATTTTGACGATATTGATAATTAGAATTTTGGCTGTTACCAAAGTTCTGGTAGTTGTCGTTTCTAAAGCGTCTGTTATCTTTTTTATTGAAATTACGTGTCTGATCATAATTGCTGTACTTTTGTTGACCTTGGTTATTATAAGAAAAACTTTTGTTTACAAAAGAATAATCAGATTGTTGTACTTCCAAGAGCTGTAAAAGATCTCTAAATGCTGAAATGTTTTCCTTTTGATGCCCCGTTAGAAGTGACACTCGTAATGACCGTGGTAATTTGGAAATGCATAATTGTTTAAGTGCAGATTCACTGTAAGGTTCACTCAGGTACTGGTTTTGTTGCACCATATGCTCGAAAAATTGCGTGACGCTGGGAAAATTTGTGTTCTCATAATTTGGTAAGCTAATTAACTGATCTTTAATTCCGCGCTGTGTCGTCTTCGACCAGTACGCTGACAGAAAAGCATTCTGGAATTCTTCTACCGAGTAACATTGCCTCGCGATCGGTCTCATACGAGTTGCCGGCTCGCCTTCCAAAAAGCTGCAAATAAATTCAAGTTTATGCGTAACAGGCCAAGTCGGTGGAAGAGCAAAGCTAAATTGTTGAATCCAATCCAGCGGGTGAATCTGCGTTCTATCGTTTTTAAAAACTTTAAACTTTCTCACTGACAGAAAATGTTTGTAATCGAAATTATCATCTCTGTGTGATGGAACAGGTTCAGGATCGTAAGAGTATCTATTGAACTGTGGTTGTTCGGAATCTAAGTCCCGTACTCTCTGCAGATTACCCAAATTATACGCGCTGCGTGAGTCTGACAAATGTTCATAAAGTGGTGTCTGTTGTATGTTATTATTAACTGAAATATTTTTAATCTCTGTTACCTCTTGTTGTAAACTCGACAATTTTCTACGCAACGTGTTATTAGACGAATCGATCTCATTAATTGTCTGCTGTAAATTTTGAAATTCAGGTGTTTGATTAAATGAAACCGGTGCAGTATCGTCTGATTTATTATCATTACTACTTTCAATAGCATCAATACGACTGGCTAATTCATCATATTTTTCAGTCAGTATTTTTGCCTGATCATCGGTTTTAGAATCGGACGCATTAATCTGTTTTTGCAACTTACGCGTAGTTTCGCTCAGTTTTTTAACATCAGCTTTGATGATATCGCAATCCTGAGTTAGTTCTAATTGTTCGAATCTGTCTGTTACTGTTTGAATATCTACTGTGTGTGTATCTGTTTTTGATTTAAGATTGGAAATTTCGTCACGTAATTCTGTGTTCGACTGTTTGATGGAATTAATTTCGTCGGACACTGAGGCAATATTGTTGTCTACGTATGTCTTCGCTTTCGCGAACATTTTACGTTTGTCTTCTTGTCTCTGTGCTGTGATTGTTTCCATTACTTGACGTTTTACTTTGTTTTGATCTTGAATAAATTTGCGGAAACGCGTATCACTATTTTGTATGTGCTGATTAAAGCGTTCGTCAATCTGAGTATTTTGTTGTTCGAATTTCGCGTCGATCTTTTCATCCATTGTGCGCGAAAGTTCTGCTGTCATTGCTTTAAACTCGTCGCGTAATTGTGTAGCTTTTTCAGAGCATTGTTTAGCGACTCCGCTAATTTCGTCTCTGAGTGTTTCTGTTGCGGCTGTTTGCATTTCCCTTAATTCTTGCGCAACAGACTTAATTTCTTCGCTATTTTTACGTGAACAAGCCTCAATTTCCACGCGCAACTGTTCCTTAGTGTCATGGCACTGCGCGGCAACAGCTCTAATTTGTTCACTAAGCTGTCTGGAATTGTCGTCTAATTTTTTATTTAACTGTCTGGAATTGTCGTCTAATTTTTCATTTAACTGTCTGGAATTGTTGTCTAATTTTTCATTTAACTTGTCTTGTTTTTCGTTCTGTTGTTTGACCTGTTCACTAAGTTGCCTGGAATTTTCACTCTGTTGTCTGATATCCACACTAAGTTTGTCTTGTTTTTCGTTCTGTTCGTTCTTAAACTGTAGCATTATTGCCATAAATTGTTCCAGAGTAACATTACCTACTCCATTATCTGTGCTGTTTGATTGTGTACCTGGAATTGTCGCGCTTTGTGTGACCATTTGGTCATTCTGCAATTTACAAAAGGGGTTATCATTCGGACCTACACTGTCACTCACTATTTCGGAATTAAATAAATCCGTTGTACTTTGTGTATCCTGTTCATTTTCATTAGAAATATTTGTCTGAACGTTACTTGAATTTTCCAAACCGGGTGTATTAAGCTGGGCAGCGCTCATTACCATAGTGCGCTCCGCGTCATCAATTGTCGTCAAATTCACAGAGGAGACAATTGAGTTCGTTTGTTCCTCATTAAGATAAAAGTCACCATTAGTGGTTGTAATGCACTGATTGTTAGTGAACGCAGGATTGTCACCATTACACTGCATGTCACAATTACTATCGGTCACGTTGTTTAAGTCGGTAAATTCATTCATAATACCTCGCGATACACTATTCACAGTCTTTCGCGGCATTTTTACAGTAGTCACAATTATTCACAAAACAATAAGCACAAATGCAAAAGCAACACACAAATACAATAGAGCAACGAATTGCCGTTGGCCTGTAGAAAGAAAGTCACAAGATTAGTAAAAGCGTTGCGCCAAATCCTAATTATATCTAAGCAAATAAGAGCAGATATCTGACTGTTGTTCAAAAGACTCTCAACGAAATACGATCCTGGACTGGGTGTCGCCAAGTGTAACCTCCCCACAAAAATTTTAAAAGAAATTGACAATATTTAATAAAAATGGAACCAAAGCGTAACCTCTGTAGCAATTAAATTTAATGACAATAAAAGTGAGAATCGCAATCTGACTGAAAGTATAAGCTGTCACGAAAATGATGAAAAACAATTCAGTGCTAATGAAATCTCAGTGATAATGATAATTCAATTAAACCGAAATATCGGTCTTTGGCCCTGTGCAAATCAGAATTAAATTCTTACCTCATTGTAACTGCTAGTCACATTTCTGCTCTTATTCTTGCGCACAGCTTGGAGGAACTGCATTGCAAATAATAATATTCCTTTTTTTTGTAATTTAACTGAAATTTGTTTAAGGGAAGTGGAACGAAATTTAGTTCAATAAAATTGCTTTTGAAATCATAATTATTATTGGGGCACTTGTTGGAAATTAATTACAATAAATAAACTTTACATTATCTGATGATTACCTTAATTAACAATATACCTCATTCAGCATCTTGACCAGAATGCCATGTCGACGCTCCCCGACTGCGTCCCGCTCGCGACCGTGACAGGACCAGACCACTACTGAACTGCTCTCAACGACTACTGACAGAGTACTGCTCAACTGCACTACTACTACTGAACTACTCGCAACACTCGCGCGGTCAAGCGCAGACTAATCACGAAAATAGGCTCTCTGGTCAAAGATTTTAACGTGCCTCACCATCGCTGCTATGTTACATACGTGTTTCAATGTTTGTTTCATTAAATGACAAAAAATAACAAATATGATTGTCACATGAGAATTGGTCATCGGCTTAGGATATAAAGAACACGGAGAAGATACAAAGAAGAACAAGTGCTTTCGTAACATTATCAAGAGAGAGGGTGTCACGCAGATGCTCATATACCTCCAGTGGCAGACTTTACAAGAGAGAAGTTATGTACCGTGGAGCAGGCTACTGTTAAAATTTCGGGAATACGTGAGAATACTTTCCCAGAATAGTCGAGCCACATATTACTTCCCCTCGTTCCTATAACATATACCTCTTGAAATCACCATGGAGACGCGAATTACATTCCACCACACACAGTAATGTGCGTTATGGGGGTAGGTGTAGAAAATTAAACCTGTCAGTGGTTGCTCTCCATTTCCCCCAAACACCACAGAGGCTGTCTTCTGACGATCACGCCTTAGACAACAGATATAGCAGAAATATTGACTCAGCTATGTCCCTGAGATACGAAAAAGTATACAGGTTCTAGCTTCGTTCCAGCACATACATGTATCTCAAGGAGATTTTTTTTTTTTTCAGCGGGTGCTAGGCTGGAGAATAAAGATGGTTATCTCTGTAACATCACACAGGCGTGTTTAAACCGTATTCTTATTATTGTTATGCCGTGGTTACTAGATATCAAGACCGAGCGAGGTGGCGCAGTGGTTAGACACTGGACTCGCATTCGGGAGGACGACGGTTCAATCCCGCGTCCGACCAGTCTGATTTAGGTTTTCCGTGATTTCCCTAAATCACTCCAGGCAAATGCCGGGATGGGCCTCTGAAAGGGCACGGCCGATTTCCTTCCCCATCCTTCCCTAATCCGATGAGACCGATGGCCACGCTGTCTGGTCTCCTTCCCCAAACAACCAACCAACCAACCAACCAACTAGATATCAAGAATCATATACCCACTATGGAGTTCGTAGCCTATGAAGTGGAACTAGCGGCAAATTCGGCGGTGGTGTTACAGCAAGCTGCTTGTTGTACGAGGATTATGTCAGTCATTATGCGCCTCCCTCGTCACATATGTCACTTAACATGTAAAAAGTGTCCACTCGTAGGCTGCAGCTAATTTAGTTCCGTACCGTTTGCCAAAAGAAGTGATTTCACCCTCGAACGGCAAGAACATAGCTCTTTAGTCGCTTTTCCGAACCTAGGCAGCCCAACCCTGCAATTCTGCCACGATTCCGTGTCAGCTACTCTTTCACCTTGTAAAGTTCCTTGTCATAACTGGAGACTTATAATTTTCCTTTGATTAGAATTTTTAACTATTGCGAAGGCGTAGTAGCATATAGACTACAGGATCGGAGTAAGAAGCTGTTCCCACGGTTAACGGCAGCCTGAGCAGTCGATAACGTGTGTCATTGGAGATACAGTGATTATGGCAAGTCGGTGGTGTGAGGAGGAGCGACTGTCTACATGAGAAGATATCTTACAGCTCGCATACAGACTGGAGATGACAACAAGATAAGCGCCAAGTATCAGAAACTTTAAACAAAATATTAATAATACTCGTTTTTCAGAAACGAATGCCTTAGAGAGTCTGTAAGTAAATGTCACATTATTCCTATGAGCAAACTTCGAGTTTTGTCTGATATACAACAGGGACAAAGTCACCGAGTATACGTGGAATAACAAAACATTACGATGTTGTATAGCAGATTTTGCAGCGTTCCGTGTCACTCAGATGGCTCTTAAACACGATCCAGCCGAGATCTCCTTGTGGTTCACGGTCTTAATACTTTCCATTTCCAAGTTAATTTTATTATTTGTTACCAGAATCGGATTTATGTAAATTCACGACCTTTCTTTTTTTTTTAATAAGTTGACCGTATGGCACCTCTATTTTTCATTATTTAGTCGTAATCCATAATCCTATCAGAAGCCACACTTTGTCAGATTACGGCATAACAGCGCTACCGACTGCATAATGGAGCAAGTTGCAGAATCTCTAAATGCTTACGGGACAGGTTAATTCATAGATGGACTGGGCGCACCTTGCCATTCCTCAGTAACATGGGTTTTCTCGGCATATCCGCGAATACGAACACACGGCAGCAATGTGACTGCCCACGGGCGAAGTGTTTACTTCTAAGCAACAACGTTAGGGACAAAGTGCACGGGGCATGTTACAGCTCGACAAACTGAATCTGTCTGTTGACGATATCGTAACTTCCTCCTACCGTCGTGAGGACATACAAAGGCGCATGGTGGCAAGAAATAACAAATATTACGTGACGCGACACCCAACAGCGTCATTCGCCATTTCTACCTGCCGCTCGCTTTGAACATTACCGGTAATCTGGCGCGTTTAGTGACAGCCACGTTGTTGCTACAGTGTTCACAGAGGATGTCAGTAAAGCAACATGCCAAAGGTTAACACCATTGCCACCGTCTGGTATGAATCAATTTCGCAAACGTGCTATCGAAGTAATAGAGGGAGATTGACAGGCAGAATCAGGAGAGAGGGGTGGTTGGGGTAGGAGGAGGAGAGAGGGAAAGGGATAGGAGAACTAGCTGACGTCCCTCTCTCTGCCTTTCTCCGTTGGTGCTCCATATGTGACGACAGTAGTGCAGATTGTGTGTGTTGGATGGAGGGGGGCTGGGAGGGGACAGGAGAGGAAAAGTGGGATAGGAGCGCTCTCTGTCTCTCTGTCTCTCTCTCTCTCTCTCTCTCTCTCTCTCTCTCTCTCTCTCTCTCTACAGGGTTATTACAAATGATTGAAGCGATTTCACAGCTCTACAATAACTTTATTATTTGAGATATTTTCACAATGCTTTGCACACACATACAAAAACTCAAAAAGTTTTTTTAGGCATTCACAAATGTTCGATATGTGCCCCTTTCGTGATTCGGCAGATATCAAGCCGATAATCAAGTTCCTCCCACACTCGGCGCCCGTCAATGAGTTCGAAAGCATCGTTGATGCGAGCTCGCAGATCTGGCACGTTTCTTGGTAGAGGAGGTTTAAACACTGAATCTTTCACATAACCCCACAGAAAGAAATCGCATGGGGTTAAGTCGGGAGAGCGTGGAGGCCATGACATGAATTACTGATCATGATCTCCACCACGATTGATCCATCGGTTTTCCAATCTCCTGTTTAAGAAATGCCGAACATCATGATGGAAGTGCGGTGGAGCACCATCCTGTTGAAAGATGAAGTCGCCGCTGTCGGTCTCCAGTTGTGGCATGAGCCAATTTTCCGCGGGCTACGGGTGAAACTTGCCCGCACGCGTTCAACCGTTTCTTCGCTCACTGCAGGCCGACCCGTTGATTTCCCCTTGCAGAGGCATCCAGAAGGTTTAAACTGCGCATACCATCGCCGAATGGAGTTAGCAGTTGGTGGATCTTTGTTGAACTTCGTCCTGAAGTGTCGTTGCACTGTTATGACTGACTGATGTGAGTGCATTTCAAGCACAACATACGCTTTCTCGGCTCCTGTCGCCATTTTGTCTCACTGCGCTCTCGAGCGCTCTGACAGCAGAAACCTGAAGTGCGGCTTCAGCCGAACAAAACTTTATGAGTTTTTCTACGTATCTGTAGTGTGTCGTGACCATATGTCAATGAATGGAGCTACAGTGAATTTATGAAATCGCTTCAATCATTTGTAATAGGCCTGTATTACAGATGTGAAGCCAGTCGTGCAAAATGTGTGGTGTACTGTACGCCATAGTAGGACGAAAGGCACAATGTCACGCTTTATGTGCTGATATGACAGCGTCTGAAGAAGCGCTACGCAAATGGCATCTCTACTACAGCAGGATCGTTCCATGAAAAGTGTAGGTCTTGTTACGTCACACAGCTCACATCATCAAGCCTTCGCATCATATGGTGTCGTATTCAGGTGTATCCGGTTTTATTGTCTTCGTGTTAAGACTTCAACGTAAATTGCAGAAATGTTACGTGCGTAACCATCAAACGACCCAAAGGTTAAGCAATCTCTGCGAGAATCTAGAAAGCTGCATACTAAATTTCTTATCGGAAATAATTGTTCCATATTTGATACAAACTGAGGAAGTAAACATTTCATTCACGCTTGGTTCCTAAGCTTAGCGCGATTTATTTTACTGTTTTTCGAAAATTGTTAAGTCGTGGATCTACAAGCTGTGTCACCTAAAACGTGCACCGCAAATATTGCACAAGATAAAGTGCTAATAATGTTCGGTTTTCCCAGAAAGGATCGATTGTCAGGGGGTCGTAATATTAGCCAATGAACTGTGGTAATACTTAGAAAGTGTAATTTTTGTGCAAACATAAAATTTTCTGAATGGAACCATGTCAATTGACATTAACAGATTGAAAGTAGGGTAAATTAGAGTGTCAGTGGTGTTTATTGCAGGATTCTAGTGCGAGTCGTTTAGGAGACATCGTATTTTGAAAGAACAAGTGCATACACTAGTTATGTGGATTGTGACCAGTAACGAGGCAGCTGACCATAGCAGGTAGTGTTCCGACTGACCTCTGTCAGCAGCAACAAATGCTTCCGGTCTGGTATGGAACCACTGCTGCTAGCATTTCAGCGGAGATGTCCGAGCAGGCTACAGTAATACGACGTTGCACGTCATCGGGTGCAGCTGGTATGTCCTCGTAGACAGCGTCTTTCAGATTTCCGCACAGGAAAAATTCTACTAGCGCCAAATCCGAGGAATGGGCCGGCCATGGTACAAGTCCTCTGCGTCCGAGATATTTGTGCGCGTTCAGTGTTCCGTCTATGATACACGGGCCTATGAGATGACGGATCACTATCCCTTTCCATGGACGCTGATGTTCCACTTCAGGGATTGTCAACAGACCAACAATGCATGTTTCGGTGGTTTATCTGGTCATTTATGGAAGTGAAACGTGGACGATACTTAGTTTAGACAAGAAGAGAACAGAAGCTATCAAAATGTGGTGCTACAGAAAATGCTGAACATTAGATGGGTAGATCACATAACTAAAGACAAGGTATTGAATATAATTGGAGAGAATAGGAATTTGTGGCACAACTTGACTAGAAGAAGGGATCGGTTGGCAGGGCGTATTCTGAGGCATCAAGGGATCACCAATTTAGTATTGGAGGGCAGCGTGGAGGGTAAAAATCGTAGAGGGAGACCAAGAGATGAATACACTAAAACAGATTCAGAAGGATGTAGGTTGCAGTAGGTACTGGTAGATGAAGGCGCTTGCACAGGATAGAGTAGCATGGAGAGCAGCATCAAACCAGTCTCTAGACTGAAGACCACAACAACAACAACCACGGAACAATAACATAAACACAACACAATTACTTCAATTACAGTAGAGATTCTAAAGTGCCTGTATTTACTTACAGACAGAGTTTACACCATTGGGTCAAGTTGCAACACGGTCAGAGGCGATAAGAGTCTTCTGACTTATAATGCTGTTGCTACTATCCGGGTATGCAGATACTCTTCCGATTCAAACAGCAGTTTTGTAATTGAGATTGCATGTTTCTCATCAGATAAAATTTCCAGAGGGGTCAAATCAAAGAATCAAGTAGGCCATACCACCACTGCCAATCTACTTTTCTGGAAATTGTCGGTTCAAGAATCGACGCAAAGGATGACTGATGAGTGCCGCGGCCCGTCATGATGGAACCACATATGCTGTCTTGTAGGGGGTGCCACGTAAGCCAGCAACTCTGGAAATACTCTGGCGACGAAATTGTAATAATTCCTGTCCTTTAACGGCTCACTTAAGTAGTTGTCAACAACACCTGACCAAACATTCACGAAGAAACGCAACTGATGAGCGCGAGAAAATGCGGCATGTGGATTAACCTTACTCAAAACGTAGGAACATCACGTCAGAACGTTGCTTCATCTATAAACAGCACAGAGTAGGACGCATTTAACACTGTTCCAGGCACCACTGCGAAAACTACGAGCTGAGTGGGGAATCACCTGGTTCCACGTTGTGCACAAACTAAGTGAAATGGATTAAAAATGGCTCATGAAGGACGTTCCTTACATTCGTATGACTAGTCCCCATGTTGCATGCAACTTCACGCATTCTGAGAGCAATTACAGGGTCTACTGCATTAAAAAACGCTCAGAGGTAATTATGGCATTACAGAAAAATGTTTGTTTCGGTATCCCGTGCAACCTCTCAGAGTTTGTATGTTTAAATAATTTTCACTCTGTATCTTTGGAAAATGACGCATCGTATGGAAAATATGTTCTAGGTGAAAAGTTAATACTGCCGGAGGGGACATACGTCTCTGCTACAGCTGGCCACCTCCTAACCACCCCTCCTGCGTGAGCGGAGTCAACTCTGTATTTTCAAACTGGAACTCTCCATTTTAACTGCATATTCAGACTCTGCTCCAAAAAATGCGCAAGGTTTGTTCTAACCATTGTTTCTCATTCGTTGTAGATGACGCTCTAATCCACAATTATCAAGTGTGTCTGTTATTGCAATTAAGAACCGATTTATTTTATTCTGCATTTCATTTACGATGTACACCTTTGCGGTCTAACAGTTGATATTTATGGTCAAAATCCAGTTAGGTGTTGCAAATCTGATTGTGCAGTACAGTGTGGTTAGGCCTTTCAATTTTTGGTTAGAAACTACATTTAGCGTGATCTAGGAACTACGACTCTAACAGTCTCATCGCGATGTTTAATATCGGTGAGTCTCCTAGTCTCTCACCATTATGGTGTTTGATCTCAGTAAGCCCGCTTGCCTCTTACCACTGGCGTTCTTGACATCGGTGAGTGCTCTTGCTTCGAGATATTTATTTATTGTCTGGAACAATGACGTCTACGACAAATTGAAATTCCAATTCTCCAGGTCCGACAAAGATGCCTTGGTTATCATGACAATGCAAGAACTGTAAATCCTCTCTGCTCTACTCACATCCTGGTGAGATATTTCGCTGAAAAGAACGAAATTCTACAACAGCCCACCATGCTCTAGTGTAAACGCAATGCAAAATGAACAAATAAATGAAATAGCTACTGTTGGTGCAAAAATTACACGTCTTACCGGTCTTGTTGTAGCTCAGCCACATCATTTCGACAAACCGCTTCTTGCAGGTAGTTGGCAGCGTCTTATGTCTTCTAAGTCCGCTTCGAGGCAGCCTACTAGCCCAGCTTGCGAAGGCTGGTGGAAGAAATGCTGCCGTGTCCTGGTCAAAGAATACTGGTCGAGAATCTGTCCCTCGCTCCTGATGAATAATAGCACTTCAGTTGGAGAATGCCGAATGTTATGGAATCAACGAAGTTCTTATCGACGGAACCATTACGAAATTCTCTTGGAGTGGTTTTGGAAACCATGCAACAGATACTCATGGTTGCCACAGCAGCATACGAACCGAAATTATCCCGTCTAAAGACAATCACTTCTTCTACACCACCAGAATCTAGATGAAGGACTTTGGCGACTGGCAACAACTTCAGACAACGACATTTCCACTGCCTTCTTTTACTTGTGTCTCATACATTACGGTCACGCGCTTCAACTGAAATTCACAGTCTACACACCGGGAATTCGGATATTTACGCTAGAAACTGTACCTGATAGCTTTCGTATTACTTAGCCACGAAAGGTTATCGAAATACCGAAAAATGGTTCAAATGGCTCTGAGCACTATGGGACTTAACATCTGAGGTCATCAGTCCCCTAGAACTTAGAACTAGTTAAACCTAACTAACCTAAGGACATCACACACATTCATGCCCGAGGCACGATTCGAACCTGCGACCGTAGCGGTCGCGCGATTCCAGACTGAAGCGCGACATACCGAAATACGGAGTCACAGAAAGATGGGAAGGTAATTGAAACTGTTATAGTCTACTGAAAAATAGATGAATAACAAACCGAAACACAAGAAAAAGAACCTGACGCCTTGGACAGATGAGATGCTCCGGAGACGCATATCGAGAGGAAAGAAACGGTGGCCACGTTTTCCCAGCTGGTTCATTTGTAACTAGCTGGCACGGCTGCCACAGGAAGCTAGAGCAGCTGCAGCGGTCAGCTGCGTTATTTATTATGCGGAACGGAGCCGACGTCAACTCCGATATCTGGCCGTGACGCCATGCGTCCAAGGTCCGCTCCGTGACAGCGGAGAGCCTATGCTGGCCCTGTACTGTGTTGTGGAAACTCGGTCCGTGGTGAGGGAAGCCACAGAGCACCAAGGAGATGATATATGAGCTGTGGTGACAGATGGCTGTTCGCACGACTTGAGATACCGTATTTGATACGTGGTAGAGGGAGACAAGTATTCTGAACACTTACCCTATTTTTATCAGTAAACCAAAGACCGCTTTCCTTGATATAGGGAACACGACAAATTAATTCCCGTTTCTTCAATTGAACGCCGCCCGGTTTGACCGAGCGGTTCTAGGCCCTACAGTCTGGAACCGCGCGACCGCTACGGTCGCAGGTTCGAATCCTGCCTCGGGCATGGGTGTGTGTGATGTCCTTAGGTTAGTTAGGTTGAAGTAGTTCTAAGTTCTAGGGGACTGATGACCTCAGAATTTAAGTCCCATAGTGCTCAGAGCCATTTGAACCATTTTCAATTGAACCTAGCTGGTATGGGATTAGGACTGAGCTCCCCGTCGAAAATGGTTCAATTGGCTCTGAGCACTATGGGACTTAACATCAGAGGTCATCAGTCCCCTAGAGCTCAGAACTACTTAAACCTAACTAACCTAAGGAACACACATCCATTCCCGAGGCAGGATTCGAAACTGCGACCGTAGCGGTCGCGCGGTTCCAGACTGAAGCGCCTAGAACTGCTCGGTCATACTGGCCGGCTCCCCGTCGATGACGAAGTCAGTGGGTGGGTGGGGGGAGAGGGGGGAGGGGGGAAAGCGGAGCACCAGCTACGATTAGACGACGTTGTTGTTCGGTTCCAAGTTCTGTTTGCTCTCTTGATTTCACAATAATTGCTGTATCCTACATTATCAAGGAGCTGCCTTACATGCCGTATGCGTGACATGAAAAGTCGCAGCGGCTTGTTGATATGTCAGCCGCTGATGCTACAGCCTGAACTGACGAAATTGGCCTACTTGCCACACGACAGTGACACTGATCATGTTTGCTCTAGGACTTGCCTACTTGGGTTGCGCATGCGCAGAGGCCAGCTATGGCGCCGTTCGTCTCTCTGACAATCTACGTCTCATGGCACGACCCCAGCAGTCAACAAGCTGACGTTGCAATCCTCTCCTTTCCCCAAACAGTGAACTAGTTTTCAGACACGATTGATGTCCTAATTTGCGCCCAAACATTTTATTTTTTTCTATTCCTTATTATCTTCCTTAAGCACATTTCCTCGTTGGTTCGATGAAGCCAAGTAATCTTCAACTGTCTTCTGAACACCTTCCGTATCGTCCACGATTTCTACCCGCACAGTGCTGTGCTCCAATCATGTCTTTCTCTGGTCTCGACGCATAAAATCTTGGATGATAACTTACAGCCTTTGAACATGAGTGGAGGTAACAACTCTCTCGGACCCAGTGGTATCTAAGGGATACGGTCTCCAATGGATGGACGAATTTCTCAGAGAAACAATGTTGTTACCCACGGACATTTGAAGATGTAAAGGAAGACTACAAGCCTTTCAACAGGGAGCTCACTGGAATAGTGTCATTTGAGCAGATGCTTTCTATTGAGAGAAGCAGTTCCATTACCTCACCGACAGTGTGATAGTGTATCTATCTATTGTATGTTGTAGATAAGAATTCCCAAGTAGATAGTTGAGGACTGTTCGCTCAAGAGCAATTTTTCTTAATAGGACAAATCCATCCAGTGTAGATCTATTCAAAAAGTGTTTTGCATTTCACATTTGTGACAATTACTATTTTCTTCAACTCACGAGGTAAAGTGGAAACTATAACTTTAATTATTATAACTTACTAAGAGAACGGACGAGTGTTTCTTATTGGCTATCTCGACAGTCGTTACAGCGTCGGGAAGAGACATGAGTGAACTTCAGACTGATAAACGGCGACATAAATCGTCGGCCCCTGTAATAAAGAGAGACAATGCTATTTTCTTTAATTTTTAATGACATGACACTCCTCAAAGACACATCCATGTGATGAAGGTGCGAGCATAAAGGGTAACCAACGTAACCTGGAGCTGACTGACTGTAGCTATAAGTGTTGTCCTTCCTTGTGACTACCAAGAGGTTGTTAGGACAATCTCTTGTCCTATTGCTCAAAAATCGACCCCGAAGATGGATGAATTTCATCGAAGAAATGCTGTACGGCAAGGAAGAGTACTAGTTTAAACAGTCTCAAGTTTTTCGCCAAGAATGAGTCGACACAGTAAAAATAGAGGAAGTAACAGAGATTTGGTTGCATCAACAAGGTGCCGCGAATGATGATTATGGCGATGACATCGAAGTCGCTTAGATGAAGCAATAGTTCTCGTAAAGGATAAGAGATGTAGGCCACGGCATTGGCGAAGACATCAGGGCATCAGCCTGAAGTAACTTCAGAAAATATTCTAAAGTCAGCAAAGCCGGCCGCAGTGGCCGAGCGGCTCTAGGCGCTTCAGTCTGGAACCACGTGACCGCTACGGTCGTAGGTTCGAATCCTGCCCCGGGCATGGATGTGTGTGATGTCCGTAGGTTAGTTAGGTTTAAGTAGTTCTAAGTTCTAGGGGACTGATGACCTCAGATGTTACGTCCCATAGTGCTCAGAGCCATTTGAAACTTTTTTTTTAAACTAATGTCACCATAGCCTGGCTAGGATTGTATCCGTGAATGCGCTCAACGCACTTGATAATAGTAGCAAAATATATAAAAAATGAAAACACTTTAAAAGAATCCGTTAACCTACAGGAATTATTCAATAACGTAAATTGGTGCAAGATGCTTTAAATCGTTAGAAAAAAGGGTCCGCCTTAGGATACTAAATGCACAAGATACAAGAGGGAGTAATGAGAGTGGAACACCAAGAGGGAAGTGAACGGATTAAAAGCGCGTAAGGAAGGGAAGAAGAAGAAGAAGAAGAAGAAGAAGAAGAAGCAATAAGGACGCAGTAAAAATCAAAGAGTGCGATCGTAATTCAAGGTGATATAAAATGAACGATAAGAATTGCTGATGCCATGGAAGCATCTGTAAAAGTATTACGAGACCCCTTGAATGGGATCCACGGTCTACTGAGAACAGAAATTCCAAAGTACTGAGGAGCAGCAAAATTCAAATGGCTCTGAGCACTATGGGACTTAAATTCTGAGGTCATGAGTCCCCTAGAACTTAGAACTACTTAAACCTAACTAACCTAAGGACATCACAAACATCCATGCCCGAGGCAGGATTCGAACCTGCGACCGTAGCGGTCGCGCGGATCCAGACTGAAGCGCCTACAACCGGAGGAGCAGCAGAAATGATGTCAATAACAAACTTAACAACAAAATTTGTGAGTATGTAGTAGACGAAGCGAACGATATCTTCTGTCTTGGAAGTGAAGCAATGTATGAAGTATGATGGAAATTTTCTCCTATGTAAAATCCATTCCAGCAGTGTTTTTTCATTTATTGTTCATGGATATCACGTTAAAGTAATATCTGTTACTTCCTTTTAGAAAACCTAATATGAGAGTAGTATTTAAATTTATGAAAATATAAGGCGGCGTGCTAAAAGGTAAGGCCTACGAATTCCTTTTTCTGTTCTCAATATAGGTGGAGGTATTACATGTCATGACATTACTCGGTCTACTTTCCTGCATCGCTGACTCGAGCTGTAATTTTCTACCTCTAGATGGCTCCGAATTGTAGTGTGTAACATGACGGAGTGTAACAAATCGAAGTCAGTGCGTGGAAAATAGTGTACTGTAATCGAGTTTCTAGCCGCAGTAACGTGCCTCCAATTGAGATCCATACACGAATGTAACCTGTGTACGGTGATGATTTTATCGGCACCAGTAGTATTCTCTTCACTTAAAACTTCCGGTCTGAGAGGCCGTGGTCGATGTATAAAACTCTCCTCTATACATCGACCAGGGCCTATCAGCCCGGAAGTTTTAAGTGAAGAGAATACCGGCCGTGAAAGCCTACATTTTATGACCAGTAGTATTGTTGGGTTGTTCGCGCTCCAATTTTCTTCTGTTTCCAAAACTTGAAGAAATCTTCGAAGACTTCACTTTGGTAGTGATGAAGTGCTGCAAGCATAGGTGAGGTTGTGGCTCCGTCAACGACGTCAAATATTCTACAGTGATATCAACTAATCGGTCTCTCGTTGAGAGAAATGTGTTCATCGTCAGGGTGACTTCGTTGAGAAACAAATATTTAGACATGAAGAGTAAAGAGTAGAATGTTAATTAAGTCCGTTTTATTTAAAACGCTTTATGAATTTTAAAATAAAAAATTCGGAGGCATTAAAGTTCATCAGTCCCTCGTACACGAAAATGTACACTTAGTTGTATTTTTATGTAGTGTCAATGTAAATTTTGTGACTGATATATAAGAAGTACTACGGGCCAGTAGGATAAATATTAACATCTATATCAGGAAGAAAACAGCTGAAGCCAACAAGGAGTAGAGTAAAAACTATTTTAATGCCGACGCGTTAGCGGAAGGACGATCCCTGTTGTTGTAGAAAGAAGTGTTCTTCCAGTTAAGTTGCGGACTGTGACGTGTAAAACAGAAACAGAAAAAGGAATGACGGCGAGAAGGGGTTAAACTGGAGCATTTTAGAAGCTTAACAATGAGCATAAGGAAGAAATTGTCGGAGACAACCCTATATTCTGACGAGACATTTACTGACTCAGTATCAAATGAGGCCACTCATTTTATACTGAGTCAGTAAACGTCTCGTCAGAATATATATAGGGTTAATGTTCGACGGAGATAGTTTGATTAGGTGAAACAAGAGCAGAAATCCAGAAAAAGAAGAATAAACTGAAGTCGTCAGAGAAGAATATGCAAGACAGAGGGGGAGAATAGAAGACATTACACAAAAGTTTAACGGCAGACAACAATTACGTCATCTTAAAGAAAAAAAACTCTAATTTATTTCGTGTGGACGGAAGGAGTGAAGATTGGATTTAACAGCAAGAGAAGATGTAAACTCTGTTATTTGTCGGCCTGAACGAAAACGTGCATACAAACAGTGGATGAAGTGCTTGGATTGTGATTTAGCGGTGACAGGAATTTAGAACAGTCAAGATTTGCATATCAATTTGCATAGTAATTTGAGTTACATTATGTTTTTATGGGCACAGTGCAAACTTGAGAGTGAAAGACTTTCGATAAACTGACGTCCCGCCAGCTACAACAAATAACTGCCTGGGTGTCCATTGTATCCTATAACGGCTGTGTCTGTTTTCTGTTTTCTACGACATAAAGCAGTGCTACCCATGTTGATATCACACCTGCAGTGATTTAAAGCACTTCTTGCCACCAACCAGGGCTACAGAGTTGCATTTTTACGTGCAAGAAACTTTCAGTTAACTTACTTAACATTAGCTGTCAGCGCTAATCAGATATGGTGTTGCACACGGGTCCATGACTGCAAAAACGTTTTCAGCTCGATTAAAACTTTAACTACAGTCGAGCCTTAGACGCCCGTCTGCGATTTTTATCATCTTCTCTATTAGTAACTACACATTTTATTTTAATGAAATTTTAGGACTTCTAATTTGGATTGTTAGTCATAAGTTTAGAAAATATTTATAAAAAATTGTCTATGGCATTGTGTTAAAAGTGCTGGTTCACGTTTCCTCCCGTACGTCCCTCGTAAGCCCTTGCGGTTAGAAGCAGTTTTTAAAACAACCAGATGTCTGTTTACGCAGCGTCTACAACCTCATTTGTTATTGTTGACTTGCGTTCTTGGTCTTTAAGTGCCCAACAGTCCTTCTAGTGATTTGCTGTGTATTTTGGTGCACTATTTCATAACAATTGTCTGTTCTATTAACTGAAAATGTTACGGAGAAGAGGTCTATCAAAACGTTCAAATGTGTGTGAATTCCTAAGGGACAAAACTGCTGAGGTCATCGATCCCTAGACTTACACACTACTTACACTAACTTAATCTAACTTATGCTAATAACAACCCACACACCCATGCCCGAGCGAGGACTCGAACCTGAAGCGGAAGGGCCGCGTTCTAACGATTGATATTGATATTCAAACATTACTGGAGTGTTTGAAATGTCATTGTACAGTACAACTAATATGGCTAACATTGACATTTCTGGCAAATAAGCTAACTGCATGGTAATGTAGTTTTCTGTTTCTTATGAATGGTTCAAATGGCTCTGAGCACTATGGGACTTAACTTCTGAGGTCATCAGTCCCCTAGAACTTAGAACTACTTAAACCTAACTAACCTAAGGACATCACACACATCCATGCCCGAGGCAGGATTCGAACCAGCGACCGTAGCGGTCTCGCGGTTCCAGACAGTAGAGCCTAGAACCGCTTGGCCACTCCGGCCGGCGGGACTTAACATCTGAGGTCATCAGTCCCCTAGAACTTAGAACGACTTAAACCTAACTAACCTAAGGACATCACACATATCCATGCCCGAGGCAGGATTCGAACCTGCGACCGTAGCGGTCGCACGGTTCCGGACTGAAGCGCCTAGAACCGCTCGGCCACAACGGCCGGCTACAGTAATGATGATAATGAAATACACGTCGCTGAAATCTCAGAGCAGCTCGAAAAAGAAGATGATGATAATAAAAATTTCCTTTACGAAGATAATGAAGAGCACTTTATCGCAATTTCAGTTGAGCGTGACATTGTTTTTTCGTAATGGGAATGAAATACAGGCTGCAGTCTGGAATTTATGGAATGCGGCGCAAAAAGGATGTATTGAGAGAAGACCAGGGACCTACAAGATATCCGATCAGGAACGGTGATAATGAAAAGTCTGCTTTTATGTTCTTTCGTGTACCTCTCATTGAGAAATTGTGCATGTGGATCAACAAGCAAGGTCGAAACATTTACGAGGTCTAGGGGAATACAGATTTGCATGAAATGAAAAATTTTCTTGGTATTCTGATCCTCACTTGTGTTTACAATTGAAGAAATGAAGATATCAGTCAGCTTTGGAGTGTTGAGAATGGTCACCACTGTTCAATGAAATTATGGAGAGAATGTTGTGGAAATCTTTGTGACCGAACTTATAAGGTCTGGATGTAGTGTTAGTTATGATAATGTTTTACATGAGACCGACGACATAAAGTGGACATAAGAAACTGACAAGCACACGAAAAAAGAGCAATCCTCGCCCAAAGTATCGACTGGTATCCAATGTAGACTTATCTTGAGAAATTTCTGAGAATGTATGTCTGCAGCAAAGCACTGTAATGAAATTACTCATGAACAGTGCGAAAACCATAAACGAACAGAATCGAACGTTTTGAGATGTAGTGAAACGGAAGAAAACGAAACTGATAGTACTGCCAAGAAAGGAGTGAAATAGTTTCCGTGTTACTACGGAGAGCCACAGAGGGCTAAACATGAAAGAAAGACGAATATTGGAATATATCCAATAAACGATTGAAAACATTATGTGTAAGTGTTTCTCCGTCGTAAAGAGAGTAATGCAGGCTACAATGTCGAGATGGACACTCTCATATCTTTGCCATCGACGGAACAAGACGCATCGATGGCAGCGACCATGGACGTCGTAACTTTAGCGGCTCCTCCACAAGCGCAAGCAGCTATGGCACATGATCACCGGCCGCTTGCACAATTGTGAGTGTGTCATTATAACCGGTCACAGGGCTTGCGGCTTTCGGAACCAGTTCTCTTCAGGCAGGCACCTCAGATGCTCGCCAACTACTATAAGCCATCGTCTTCTCGCCGGCCCGTGTGGCCGAGCGGTTCTAAGCGCTTCAGTCCGGAACCGCGCTGCTGCTACGGTCGCAGGTTGGAATCCTGCCTCGGGCATGGATGTGTGTTATGTCCTTAGGTTAGTTAGGTTTAAGTAGTTCTAAGTTCTAGGGGACTGATGACCTCAGCTGTTAAGTCCCATAGTGCTCAGAGCCATTTGAACCATCGTCTTCTCGCCACCGATGCCGCTGCACTTCGAATATGACATGGCGCCGCTCTATTGCACTCTGTAGAATTCGTCTTCTCGCGCCGCTATACTGCTGCAGGGCTTTTATTCTGTCAGCAGCGTTTGACCACAGGTGATAAGATTATAAAGCATTTCCTCTGGACCTTTTGCGACCTCGTCCTACGTCGTGTGGAACACATTGAACATGACCAAGTTATTATCAAGTGAAAACAACTGCATCCTATGATAGATGCTGAAATTCCGGAACTTCAAGTCTCAGTTGCTTATGTTTTCTTCATTTTCTTGTGGCTTTAATTTTTCCCTCGTACAATGCGTAAACTTTCTATGTAATTTTGCTACATATGTCAAAAATTGTCTCCTCATGCAACGTGTCCTTAAGACATCATATTCAACTGCTGAGGACTGCTGCCTGCTGGTTGGCCATGTATTCCGTTTTTGAACAGTGTTGTGAAACAAAACTTTAATCTTAGTGAATTGTTGAATTTTAAATAATGAAAATGAATCTAATTAAATCCGAAAAGAAACTATTTGTGTACTCAGTGAAAACTGTGATACTGAAACTCAATACTGAACTACGTTATCAAAGTTACGTAACGTGCGTGCAATGTCTGACAAAAATATCCATAAAATAAAATAGTGCAACGCACATGAAAATAACTGTTCAATATTACCTTCACCGTTCACTGTAAATTAATCTGTTTAGCACAAAACTTGAAACTTCTGACTACGTACTGGTTGCTCACAAGAACGCAAAGTGAGATCTGCCCTGAAAGAAAAGTAACTTACTTCTTGCTCAGCATACTATTTTGTGTCTGGTGTACTGACGTTCTTGAAAACAAATTTAAATCACCATCTAAAGAAAAATAATCTCCTCACTACTAAATTTGCCTTTGTTTCTCAGAAACAGGTTGTGGTAGCATACGGGGTAAGGTCGAATGCACACGCGACAAAATGTTTAAACCTTAACTAAGAATGATGCAGGAGCGTTTTACTTTAAAGAAAACTGTTCTTGAAAACTTAAACTCTGATTATTGCCAAAAAGACTGTACGATATAAAAAGACTCTAACAAGTACAAGATTACAGACACAAATTACGGACATATCAACCAGTTGTGTTATTTGTAACACAAAGAAAACGAAGAGATCAAATTAACACTAATCATGAATGTCATTATTTATCTTAGGGACAAAGATTATCTTCAATTAATAGTTCCGGCACACAAACATTTCGTTCTTGCGCGTGCATGGGTTACCTTGAAATATTCCTCCAAAAATATTCACCACCCAGACACTTAAGAAAATAAATTTACAAACAACTTTTCATCTCCATGATAACGTATGCCAGATACTTTCTCCTAGATTCACAAATATCAGCTCCCCTTTTCCACACCTCAACCACTCGCTATATGTCTCTACTAAGAATGACCTAATGCTGCTCAGCTGACTGGCGACCAAGCGCACCACAATTACATCAAATACAGTGCAGCGCGTTCATACATCTTTGTCCCAGTACAGTACAGGTGAAACATTTGCAGTGGCAGAAAACATACGAAAACTTTACAAACTATTCAGTAATTTAAATTGTATTAATATTTGGAGGCCAGTAAATGTCAAGGTGTTTATTTATTCCTGTAGGCTACGAAACGCAGTATCCAACCATCTACACCTGCACCTACATATACATCGCTACTCTGCAAATCACACATAACTGTCTGGCAGAAGGTTCATCGAACCAGATTCACAATAATTCTCTGTTATTCCACTCTCGAACAGCACGCTGAAGAAAACGAACGCCTATATCTTTCCGTGCGAGCTCTGATTTCCCTAATTTTATCATCATGATCGTTTCTCCCCATGCAGGCCGGCGTCAACAAATATTTTCGCATTCGGAGGAAAAAGTTGGTGATTTGAATTTTGTGAGAAGATCCCGCCGCAACGAGAAACGCCGTTCTTTTTTAATGATTTTCATCCCAAATACTGCATCATGTCCGTGACACTCTCTCTCCTATTTCGCGATAATACATAACGTTCTGCCCTTCTTTGAACTTTTTCATGTAATCCCATCTGGTAAGGATCCGACACCGCGCATTACTTCAAAGACGGCCGGCCGAAGTGGCCGAGCGGTTCTAGGTGCTTCAGTCTGGAGCGGCGCGACCGCTACGGTCGCAGGTTCGAATCCTGCCTCGGGCATGGATGTGTGTGATGTCCTTAGGTTAGTTAGGTTTAAGTACTTCTAAGTTCTATGGGACTGATGACCTCAGATGTTTAGTCCCATAGTGCTCAGAGCCATTTGAACCATTTTTGAACTTCAAAGCCGGACAAGCGCAGTGCAGGCAGTCTCTTTAGTAGATCAGTTGCATCTTCTAACGGTTCTGCCAATAAAACGCAGTCTTCGGTTCACCTTCTCTCCAACATTTTCTGTGTGTTCTTTACAATTTAAGTTGTTAGTGGTTATAATTCCTAGGTATTCAGTTGAATTTACGGCCTTAAAAGAGGGATACTCATTGTCTCCTAAATCGTTTATATAGATACGGAACAACAGAGGCCTATAACACTGCTTTGGGGACCGCCGGAAATAACTTCTGTTTGCCTCTGCGACTT
Organism: Schistocerca cancellata; assembly: GCF_023864275.1. Lineage (NCBI taxonomy): Eukaryota > Metazoa > Arthropoda > Insecta > Orthoptera > Acrididae > Schistocerca > Schistocerca cancellata. The sequence goes on along the minus strand of NC_064633.1, from coordinate 116,878,625 downwards.
TCCTTCAATTACTACGAACTGTGACCACTTTGGCAGGAAATCAGGAACCGCGTCACACAAATCAGACGATATTCGATAAGCACGCAATTTGATGACAAGCCGCTTAGGATGTACGATGTCGAAAGCCTTCTGGAAATCTATAATTACGTAACCAATTTGAGATTCTCTGTGTAAGCCACTCATTACTACATCGAGTAAAGAGCTAGTTGTGTTTCACACGAACGATGTTTTCTGAATCCGTGTTGACTATGTGTTAGTAGATCGTTGTCGTTGAGGTAATTCATAATGTTTGGAAACGATATATATTCGAAAATGCTGCTGGATATCGACGTTAATGATATGGGCACGTAATTTATTCGATTTCTCGTATTGGAGAAGAGAACCACTTGTATGAATATCAAGAGCTCAGATGGAAACCCAGTCCTAAGCAAAGAAGGGAAAGCAGAAAGGTGGAAGGGGTATATAGAGGGTGTATACAAGGGCATTTACTTGAGGACAATATTATGGGAATGGAAGAGGATGTAAATGAAGATGAAAGGGGAGATACGATACTGCGTGATGAGTTTGACACGGCAGTGAAAGAAACAAGGCCCCGGGAGTAGACAGCCTTGGGAAAGCCTTGGGAAAGCCAGCCCTGACAAAACTCTATCATCTGGTGAGCAAGATGTATGAGACAGGTTAAATGCCCTCAGACTTCAAGAAGAATATAATAATTCAAATCCCAAAGAAAGCAGGTGTTGACAGATGCGAAAATTACCGAACTATCAGTTTAATAAGCCACGGCTGCAAAACACTAACACGAATTCTTTACAGACGAATGGAATAATTGGTAAGCCGACCTCGGGGAAGATCAGTTTGGATTCCGTAGAAATGTTGGAACACGTGACGCAATACTGACCCTACGAATTACCTTAGAAGACAGATTAAGGAAAAGCAAACTACGTTTCTAGTATTTTCAGGCTTATAGAAAGCTTTTGAAAATGTTGACTGGAATACTCTCTTTCAAATTCTGAAGGTGGCAGGGGTGAAACACAGGGAGCGAAAGGCTATTTACAATTTGTACAGAAACCAGATTGCAGTTATAAGAGTCTAGGGGTATGAAAAGGAAGCAGTGGTTGGGAAGGGAGTGAGACAGGGTTGTAGCCTCTCCCCGATGTTATTCAATCTGTATATTGAGCAAGCAGTAAAGGAAACAAAAGAAAAATTCGGAGTATGAATTAAAATCCACGGAGAAGAAATAAAAACTTTGAGGTTCGTCGATGATTTTGAAATTCCGTCAGAGACAGGAAAGGACCTGGAAGAACATTTGAACGGAATGGACAGTGTCTTGGAAGGAGGATATAAGATGAACATCAACAAAAGCAAAACAAGGATAATGGAATGTAGTCGAATTAAATCGGGTGGTACTGAGGTTATTAGAGTAGGAAATGAGACACTTAAAGTAGTAAATGAGTTTTGCTATTTAGGGAGCAAAATAACTGGTGATGGACGAAGTAGAGAGGATATAAAATGTAGACTGGCAATGGCAAGGAAAGCTTTTCTGAAGAAGAGAAGTTTGTTAACATCGAGTATAGATTTAAGTGTCAGGAAGTCGTTTCTGAAAGTATTTGTATGGAGTGTAGCCATGTATGGAAGTGAAACATGGACGATAAATAGTTTAGACAAGAAATGAATAGAAGCTTTCGAAATGTGGTGGTACAGAAGAATGCTGAAGATTAGATGGGTAGATCACATAACTAATGAGGAGGTATTGAATAGGATTGGGGAGAAGAGAAGTTTGTGGCACAACTTGACTAGAAGAAGGGATCGGTTGGTAGGACATGCTCTGAGGCATCAAGGGATCACCAATTTAGTACAGGAGGGCAGCGTGGAGAGTAAAAATCGTAGAAGGAGACCGAGAAATGAATACACTAAGCAGATTCAGATGGATGTAGGTTGCAGTAGGTACTGGGAGATGAAGAAAGTTGTACAGGATAGAGTAGCATGGAGAGCTGCATGAAAGCAGTCTCTGTACTGAAGACCACAACAACACAAATAACTCGTATTGCTTTCTTGGATAGTGGTGTGGCCTGTGCACCTTTCTGATCTTCGGGTACGGATCTTTTGTCGAGGGAGCGGTTGTGTATAACTGTTAAGTATGGGAACTGTAACATCAGCATACTCTGAAGGGAAAGTAATTAGCATACAGTCTGGACCGGAAGACTTGCTTTTGGTTCAAATGGCTCTGAGCACTATGGGACTTAAATTCTGAGGTCATCAGTCCCCTAGAACTTAGAACTACTTAAACTTAACTAACCTAAAGACATCACACACATCCATGCCTGAGGCAGAGTCGAACTTGCGCCTAGAACCGCTCGGCCACTCCGGCCGGCGATGGTATTTCCATTGATATCGTACAGAGAAGGCATTAATTGTGTCTTTCCGCCAGCATACTATACATACGACGAGAATCTCTTTGGATTTTCTGCCAGGTCTCGAGATGAAGTTTCGTTGTGGAAAGTGTTATAAGCATCTCGCATTGAACTCCGAGCTAAATTTAGAGCTGATGTGAAAGATCGGCGCCGGCCGCGGTGACCGAGCGGTTCTAGGCGCTTCAGTCCGGAACCGCGTGACTGCTACGGTCGTAGGTTCGAATCCTGCATCGGGCATGGATGTGTGTGATGTCCTTAGGTTAGTTAGGTTTAAGTAGTTCTAAGTTCTAGGGGACTGATGACCGCAGATGTTAAGTCCCATAGTGCTCAGAACCATTTGAACCATTTTTGAAAGATCGCCAACCTTCGGGTTTATGCGTTCGTTTAAATTTCGCATGCATTTTTCGTTGTTTTCACCAAACAGTGTTCTGACATTCTTTGTGTACCACTGGGGGTCAGTTCCGTCGGCTGTTAATTTATTTGGTATAATTCTCTCAATTGGTGTCGACAATATTTTGTTTTAATTGAAGCTGCTTCTGCTCTAAGTAACATTGTTCATATTGAAGGAGTAGAGATTGAGACGCCTGAAGCCACCTTTGCCCCTCCCACACCTCGAAGGTAAAAGGGTGAACCTGAAGACGGTAGGTGAGAGAAAACTCTCACTGATGGAGAGCAGTTGTGAGAGGCGCCACGTAGAAGGGTAAGACACGCCACATTACCAGTGAGGGCGGTGAAATTTTCCCCTCATTGCGGACACCTGCAGTTTTCTAATGGCAGCAATTACCGAAGGCGGAAATAGTGTCGGGCGGGGCAGTTCATTAACAGCGCGCCGCATTGTCGCCGGGTCGGCCGCGTGTGTGCTCAGCAGAACGGCGCAGCGGCAGCGGGCACGCCGCGCCGCCACAATAGCGACAGCGGCGGACGCACCTGGCTGGCGCGCCGCGCAGGGCCGGTGATGAGCGCAGGCGACCGCACACCGCTGCAGACCGCAGCGCCGCTAATTGTTAGTCGCCCCGGCCGTGATGAATGTCGCTCATTATTCGCGCAACCAATTGAAATTCCGGGCCGCCGAATAATGATGCGCGGCGCGGCGCAGCGCGGACTAAACATCGATTGAGCGCGGGCTCCGGGGGGCACACACTCCGTCAACATTTGCGCGCCGCCGCCGCCGCCCCCGCCGCCGCCCCCGCCGCTGCAACGCCGCTGTTTGCGCCGTCTGGCGCGAACCGCAAATCCGATCACCGCCTCTTACGTAGCTGCTGGCCTGGTGAGAGATTTCTCCTTATCGAGCAAGTAATTAACTGCCGCATCCACATGCGGCGCGTTTGCGCGATCTGTCCCAAAATTTGAGGGAATGACAGGCCCTATAACACAACTTTATTTATTGCTAGTTGATATCAGACTTTGCCCACCATCATTAGACCCACTCTTAACGACAGCGACTAACGCAATACGACAACTACAAAATTAGACTTTCGAACTGTTGTGCATGTTACAGGGAAAGACAGATAACTCATACATATTACAAAACTATGTATGTATATATGTGACCGGACCAAATATCTCACAAAATAAGCGTCAAACGAAAAAACTACAAGGAACGAAACTTGTCTAGCTTGAAGCGGGAAACCAGATGGCGCTATCGTTGGCCCGCTAGATGGCGCTGCCATAGGTCAAACGGATATCAATTGCGTTTTTTAAAATAGGAACCCACATTTTTTGTTACATATTCGTGTAGTACGTAAAGAAATATGAATGTTTTAGTTGGACCACTTTTTCGCGCTGTCCTTAGGTTACTTAGGTTTAAGTAGTTCTATGTTCTAGGGGACTGATGACCATAGATGTTAAGTCCCATAGTGCTCAGAGCCATTTGAACCTTTTTTTTTTTCGCGTTGTGATAGATGACGCTGTAATAGTCACAAACATATGGCTCACAATTTTAGACGAACATTTGCTAATAGGTAGGTTTTTAAATTAAAATACAGAACGTAGGTACGCTTGAACATTTTTTTCGGTTGTTCCAATGTGATACATGTATCTTTGTGAACTTATCATTTCTGAGAAAGCATGCTGTTACAGCGAGATTGCCTGTAAATAGCACATTAGTGCAATAAATGCTCAAAATGATGTCCGTCAACCTCAATGCATTTGGTAGCGCATGTAACGGCATTCCTCTCAACAGAGAGTAGTTCGCCTTCCGTAATGTTCGCACATGCATTGACAGTGCGCCGACCATGTTGTCAGGCGCTGTCGGTGGATCACGATGGCAAATATCCTTCAGCTTTCCCCACAGAAAGAAATCCGGGGACGTCAGATCCGGTGAACGTGCGGGCAATGGTATGGTACTTCGACGACCAATCCACCTGTCACGAAATATGCTATTCAATACCGCTTCAACCGCACCCGAGCTATGTGCCGAACATCCATCATGTTGGAAGTACATCGCCATTCTGTCATGCAGTGAAGCATCTTGTAGTAACATCGGTAGAACATTACGTAGGAAATCAGCATACATTGCAGCATTTAGATTGCCATCTGTAAAATGGGAGCCTCCCATAATGCCACACCATACATTAACCCGCCAAGGTCGCTGATGTTCCACTTGTCGCAGCCATCGTGGATTTTCCGTTGCCCAATAGTGCATATTATGCCGGTTTACTTTACCGCTGTTGGTGAATGACGCTTCGTCGCTAAATAGAACACGTGCAAAACATCTGTCATCGTCCCGTAATTTCTCTTGTGCCCAGTGGCAGAACTGTACACGACGTTCAAAGTCGTCGTCATGCAATTCCTGTTGCATAGAAATATGGTACGGGTGCAATCGATGTTGGTGTAGCATTCTCAACACCGACGTTTTTGAGATTCCCTATTCTCGCGCAGTTTGTCTGTTACTGATGTGCGGATTAGCAGCGACAGCAGCTAAAACATCTACTTGGGCATCATCATTTGTTGCAGCTCGTGGTTGACGTTTCACATGTGGCTGAACACTTTCTGTTTCCTTAAATAACGTAATTATCCGGTGAACGGTCCGGAGACTTGGATGGTGTCGTCCAGGATACCGAGCAGCTTACATAGCATACGCCCGTTGGGCATTTCGATCACAACACGATATCGACCTTTTCCGCAATTGGTAAATGGTCCATTTTAACACGGGTAATGTATCGCGAAGCAAATACCGTCGGCACTGGCGGATGTTACGTGATACCACGTACTTATACGTTTGTGAGTATTCCAGCACCATCTATCAGCAAGCGAAAAAAAGTGTTCCAACTAAAACCTTCATATTTCTTTACGCACTACACGAATATGTAATAAAAAATGGGGCTTCCTATTTAATAAAACGCAGCTCATATCCGTTCTGACAACGGCAGCGCCATCTAGCGGGCCAACCGTAGCGCCATCTGGTTTCCCCCTTCAAGCTAGACGAATTTCGTTCTTTGTAGTTTTTTCGTTTGATGCTTATTTCCTGAGATATTTGGCCCGGTCACTATCAATGGACCACCCTGTATATATGTTCCACAACTCCTCTTGAACCACTGCATCGATACAGCTAGCCCACAATGCGTGAATACCCAGACTTTATTCATCGAATATTTGAGAATGAGGGCACTTAGCGACTTGCAACAAATTTCAAACATAATTCACACTTTTAAGAAACATTTTCTCCCAACAACTGCGACAAAATAACCAAAGGAAAAAGGTTCACGACATATAACATTACCGCTGTTCGGGGAATAAAACTTCCGCATCAGGCACGACGTTCTAACTTATTACCTTTTTACTACTAACTGTATTCGCGACATACCTTGCAGACAATATTCAGATATACAAATGAATCATCTGCGAAGCTGTATCATCGTACGACACGTAGTTCAGGAGGTGTGACGTCATAAACACTGACCGTGCTAGCTGGAAAAAGGCCACATCATGCATCGCGTTTAAATTTTTTCCTTTTTTGTTACTGTATTTATTCGTAACACGTTTCCCATACAGTATCCACATCTGCTGCTGAGTGTACCTACATAATTCTATCATTGTATGACACATAGTTCAAGAGATGTGACATGATAAACATTGAGCTGCGTGAAAATGAAACTGCAGGGCGAAATTCGCTACGGTTATAGGTGAAATATACATACAAATATGTGTGAAATATATGAAACATATATATGCGTATGCGAGCCAATCGGCGATGAAAAAAACTCATCCAACACCACTGGATCGATATCAATCAAACTTGGTACACGTATTACTCGCTAACTGGAAATTGCTGGGGTTGAGGTGGTGGTGTGGGGAAAGAACACATGGAAGAATAGATGGGCAAAGAGAGAGAGGGGGCGGAGGTGGAATGGGCAGAGAAAGGAGACAGGAGGTGATCGACAGAGAGAGAGAGGAGGGGAAGGAGGAGGTGGACAGTGAAGGGGGAGGAGGAGGAGACAGAGGGAGAGGGGGAGGAGAAGATGCACAAAGCAAAGAAAAAGGAGGACGTCGCAGGTGAGGAGGGGATGGACAGAGAGGAAGGAGGAGATGCACAGAGAAAGGAAAGAGGAGATGGACAGACAGAGATGGGGCGATGAGATGGACTGTGAGAGGGGGAAGAGGACATGGACAGAGAGAGGGGAAGAGGACATGGACAGAGGGGGAGGAGGAGATGAAAAGAAAAAGAGGTTAGGATACAGAGAGGGCAGGAGGATTGATTGGTTGGTTGATTTGGGATAGGGAACCAAATAGCGAGGTCGTAAGTCCCACAGGCAAGAGGAGATGGACTCAAAGAGTGGGGAGGGGTGATGTACAGAGGGGGAAAGAGCAGATGGACTGCGTCGGAGGAGCAGGTGGACAAAGAGAGGGTGGATTAGCAGATGGGCAAGGAGAGGGGAAGGATGAGGAGGAGATGCATAGACAGTAATGGTGGTGGAGGTGGACAGAAGAAGGGGAGAAGGGGATGGACAGAGAGAGCGAAAAGCAGGAGATGGACTAATAAAAATTGAATAAATTCATACAAGGACAATGCCAGGTACCCAGCTAGTATGTACGGGAACCAAGAGAGAAGACCAGAACGAAAAGGTATAAGACAGGGATGTAGTCCTTCGCCCGACCTGTTAAATCTGTCACCGAAGAAGCAATGAGGAAAATGGATGAAAGGTTCAGGAATGGGATTAACATTCAGGGCGAAAGTATATCAACGATAAGAATACTGGTTCCAGATTAAGGAAGTGCGGGAAATATCGAATAATTGCCAAAGGATGTCAAAAGTGGCAAGCATAAATTCCGCAGGTTGCTCTCCAGACTGTTTCTGATGGCAACTTACAAGTCTTCACGAGGTGGAGAAAAGTTTATTCCAGTCACGGAAAATAGTGTTTGGCTTAACACTGGACCGAATACGTGTCATCCGGGTGACGGACTCGCCTTCTTTGCAGTGCTACCTGACAAATTTCGATCAAATGCTTAATAATGAATCTGAACTACAACATATGACAAAAGCAAAGGCCGGAAGAGACAGATTTTAGCACTGTAAAGAACTATTTGATCCATACTCACATTGATTCAGTGCTCATGCACACCACTGGCAAAATATGCAGAAACAGATTGGAAAACACACACACACAGACACAAGCACGTGCGCGCTTCACAACACGCCCAGAAACAAAAGGCAACTCACAGCACATTTAATTCTTAATTAATAAACTGTTATGACACAGAACGAGAGCAAACAATATGGGAGTCTGAACTGTAGCTTTAAAACGAAACCCAACGTAAACGTATGTACCGTAAAAATCAGTATAATCGTAATATGACAACAGCGAAGTCCTGCCCACTGTAATGTCTTCATATATAACGGCATCCGCTCCCAACATGCATCTGGTAAGAGGATGACGTTGGAAGTTTCCAGCCTGGCTATGTTTGTACGTGAAAAATACAGTTGTTTTAGGACGCAGGTTACTTTCGGGTAAGCCAACTCCGACCCTCATTTTTTCAGTAAGTGGGTTACCCCTCCATCCACAGCTTTGATTGCTATTTCGTGAACCAAGAACTCATCCACGGAAGGAGATCGAGATACGAAATCTACAGCATTATTTTTAGGACTTTCAAAAATTTCTGTGATATTCATTCTCTCATTTTCCATGGCCACCAATCAACTAATGCGGTACACGTCTTGTTCAAAGCATTATCATAGCTGTTTTAAACATAAATAGATTTTTTCCTTCAATCCACCGCACTGTGTGGTACAATTCTATTGAACTCGGCGTTTCTTTCACAAATCCTAGACCGACTCTGACAAACTGGTAAATTGCAGATTGCAGATTGATAGGATCAAAAGACAACTTCTCTTTAAAGTATCGCCTGAAATTTTACGTAGTACGATTGGCTTTTGAAGTAACACACGGACACTTTCGGCCGCTACTAAAATTTCTTGAAATTACCTGTCCTCTCCTTGTCGACCTTTCTCCTTGCATTTACTGTATCAACTTTCTTCGTGTGATTAAGGTTTTCCTCTTTGTTTTTCCTTTTAGAAATTATACGCAGCTTTACTAATATGTATTGGAATTATCACTTACTAATAATGACACGATAAATATTGTGGGAAATTTGAGGCAACTGAGGTATTCCAGTCGAACCATGAGGTCAAAATACCTCGATTCTGATTAGTAATTTTACTTACTATTAATTAAATAAAGAATAGTTAAAACGTCTATAGCTCACAATACTTTGCCTAAACAAAATTCAATTTCAATCCTCTGATCGAACTGAATCGTTCGAAATACATCACAATAACATTCTACTTGATTTTTATTTAATTTAAAGTGATTTTTGTTTTCATATGTTTCAGTCCTTCCTTCTTTCAATCACTAAATTGTAAACACGACTTGCATGCGAACAGAACTGGCAATTTTGAGGTACTCACAATGTCATTTAGATGCTCCGAAATATCGACAACCTGACCATCAGCATAACGTAAACTGATATGGAACTTAATATGAGCCGCACGGAGTGGCTGTGCGGTTCGAGGCGCCATGTCACGGATTGCGCAGCTCCTCCCGCCGGAGGTTTGAGTCCTCCCTCGAGCATGGGTGTGTGTGCTGTTCTTAGCATAAGTTAGTTTAAGTAGGTATCCAGACACACACATTAGTAAGGGCTGTGCCCATTGAGAAGCCGATGAAGTATGCCACCCCTGCTCATTCCCCTCATCAGGGTGACGACCTGTGCTACTGGTAATGTGCTGATTCATATGTTGTTAGCCCACACAGCCCCACCCATCATTTGCAACGTGTCAGAAACGTCAGGATACTGGTACCGCTCATGTTTATTGGTTAGTACGGGCTGCCAATGAGCGCTGCCCCAACCAATCGCTCCTTTTGAATTTTGCTTCATTGGGTCCTAATGGTGATAATTGATTACGTTGTGGAAGTGGAGCAAAGTCTACTTGAATATCGCGTGTTTAGGCACGACTGGTCAACAGCACTGAAAGTAATTCAGCTATTTTCCGTCGCGAATCCACTACACACTCGCTCCCGCTGTACGATGATCTAGAACGCGCCCACTGCTTGCGTTAGGGTCACCACATAGCCACTTCCAGCAACTAATTTACAATTTGCACTAGTTCTACTCAAGGTTTATTAAACAGTTATCCAAAAAACCGTATGTGATTGTACTTCAGAATACATTCCTCAAATTAGCATTTATTTTAAATACACTCCTGGAAATTGAAATAAGAACACCGTGAATTCATTGTCCCAGGAAGGGGAAACTTTATTGACACATTCCTGGGGTCAGATACATCACATGATCACACTGACAGAACCACAGGCACATAGACACGGGCAACAGAGCATGCACAATGTCGGCACTAGTACAGTGTATATCCACCTTTCGCAGCAATGCAGGCTGCTATTCTCCCATGGAGACGATTGTAGAGATGCTGGATGTAGTCCTGTGGAACGGCTTGCCATGCCATTTCCACCTGGCGCCTCAGTTGGACCAGCGTTCGTGCTGGACGTGCAGACCGCGTGAGACGACGCTTCATCCAGTCCCAAACATGCTCAATGGGGGACAGATCCGGAGATCTTGCTGGCCAGGGTAGTTGACTTACACCTTCTAGAGCACATTGGGTGGCACGGGATACATGCGGACGTGCATTGTCCTATTGGAACAGCAAGTTCCCTTGCCGGTCTAGGAATGGTAGAACGATGGGTTCGATGACGGTTTGGATGTACCGTGCACTATTCAGTGTCCCCTCGACGATCACCAGTGGTGTACGGCCAGTGTAGGAGATCGCTCCCCACACCATGATGCCGGGTGTTGCCCCTGTGTGCCTCGGTCGTATGCAGTCCTGATTGTGGCGCTCACCTGCACGGCGCCAAACACGCATACGACCATCATTGGCACCAAGGCAGAAGCGACTCTCATCGCTGAAGACGACACGTCTCCATTCGTCCCTCCATTCACGCCTGTCGCCACACCACTGGAGGCGGGCTGCACGATGTTGGGGCGTGAGCGGAAGACGGCCTAACGGTGTGCGGGACCGTAGCCCAGCTTCATGGAGACGGTTGCGAATGGTCCTCGCCGATACCCCAGGAGCAACAGTGTCCCTAATTTGCTGCGAAGTGGCGGTGCGGTCCCCTACGGCACTGCGTAGGATCCTACGGTCTTGGCGTGCATCCGTGCGTCGCTGCGGTCCGGTCCCAGGTCGACGGGCACGTGCACCTTCCGCCGACCACTGGCGACAACATCGATGTACTGTGGAGACCTCACGCCCCACGTGTTGAGCAATTCGGCGGTACGTCCACCCGGCCTCCCGCATGCCCACTATACGCCCTCGCTCAAAGTCCGTCAACTGCACATACGGTTCACGTCCACGCTGTCGCGGCATGCTACCAGTGTTAAAGACTGCGATGGAGCTCCGTACGCCACGGCAAACTGGCTGACACTGACGGCGGCGGTGCACAAATGCTGCGCAGCTAGCGCCATTCGACGGCCAACACCGCGGTTCCTGGTGTGTCCGCTGTGCCGTGCGTGTGATCATTGCTTGTACAGCCTTCTCGCAGTGTCCGGAGCAAGTATGGTGGGTCTGACACACCGGTGTCAATGTGTTCTTTTTTCCATTTCCAGGAGTGTACAAAGACATACAAATAACAACAAATGGACTAATCGTTGCATGTGGCAGCGAACATTTACAATGAAAACTAACAAACAAAATTCCTATCCGCAATGAAACTGCACGATTCTCTCTCTTCTTTTACAAGAACAAGGGATCTCCAGGACTGTCTATCTTCTGGATTGTGAATGAGTACACAAAAAACGCATTTCCAAGTATCTGCCCAGATAAATGACTTGTCCTACTTCGTCTACAGTCACAGAATTTTAACCTTGATGTAAAGAAACCCTCGAAAATGAATTAACACTTGGCCTTGTAGGGAAGCAGCCTACTCACGCCATACAGAATTCATATGCTTTCCACTGTGTGCCAGCCTAGTCTGCTCTAACTAGCTATGGCTTCACAAATGTTGCATCATACCTTAAAAGTAAAGTAAAAGATCTGAAAGGTTAATAGCATGTCAGGAGTGATGCTAAAATAATAATGTGTTAAGTTTCAGTTTAGTAACTTTAACAGTTTTCGAAATTTGCACGTTTTACTTAAAAATCATCAGCACAACAGGAAAGAGCTAGAAACTTCAAAATTATATTCAGATTCCTTTTTCATTGTAATTCAGTGGAAACAGTACGCTGGATCTCACAAAGCAATATTTTGGTTGGTATTCATGATTTTCTGTTTTTGCGTCCTAAAAGTATGGAAGCAAGACAGATTAAGTAAGTGATTAAATAAAGCTAGGATGTTTAGATTTAGGTAGACTGGAGATACGCTACAATAACAAAGGTGTGAGAAGTTTCCAAAAGGTAGCTATAAAACTATAGCTGTAGCATCTGTCCGAAGAGCAAGTTCAGAGCTCATCTATTGCCTGCAGTGCAACTAAAATAATTCTCTCGCCAAAAGTATTTAACCTAGGCACATCAGAATTTTATTACAGATACATACCTGTGTGCTGATAGCACAATTCAATTGAGAGCTTCATTGGTCTTCAGCGAATGGTTCAAATGGCTCTGAGCACTATGGGACTAAACTTCTGAGGTCATCAGTCCCCTAGAACTTAGAACTACTTAAACCTAATTAACCTAAGGACATTACACACATCCATGCCAGAGGCAGGATTAGAACCTGCGACAGTAGCGGTCACGCGATTCCAGACTGTAGCGCCTAGAACCGCTTGGCCACTCCGGCCGGTCCAGCGAATGAAGTAATTAATTATTTAGTAACTTGTGTTCTACTAGCCGAGCGGCTACTCAGGAAGGCAAATTCTGTCGGCTGTGCCTTCGGCGGTCCGCACCGCGGCTATACAGGGTGAGTCACCTAACGTTACCGCTGGGTATATTTCGTAAACCACATCAAATACTGGCGAATCGATTCCACAGACCGAACGTGAGGAGAGGGGCTAGTGTAACTGGTTAATACAAACCATAAAAAAATGCACGGAAGTATGGTTTTTAACACAAACCCATGTTTTATTTTAAATGGAACCCCGTTATTTCTGTTAGCACATCTGAACATATAAACAAATACGTAATCAGTGCCGTTTGTTGCATTGTAAAATGTTAATTATATCCGGAGATATTGTAACCTAAAGTTGACGCTTGAGTACCACTCCTCCGCTGTTCGATCGTGTGTATCGGAGAGCACCGAATTACGCAGGGATCCAAAGGGAACGGTGATGGACCTTAGGTACAGAAGAGACTGGAACAGCACATTACGTCCACATGCTAACACCTTTTTATTGGTATTTTTCACTGACGCACATGTACATTATCGTGAGGAGTGAGGTACACGTACACACGTGGTTTCCGTTTTCTATTACGGAGTGGAATAGAGTGTGTCCCGACATGTCAGGCCAATAGATGTTCAATGTGGTGGCCATCATTTGCTGCACACAATTGCAATCTCTGGCGTAATGAATGTCGTACACGCTGCAGTACATCTGGTGTAATGTCGCCGCAGGCTGCCACAGTACGTTGTTTCAAATCCTCTGGGGTTGTAGGCGCATCACGGTACACATTCTCCCTTAACGTACTCCACAAAAAGAAGTCTCGAGGTGTAAGATCAGGAGAATGGGCTGGCCAATTTATGCGTCCTCCACGTCCTATGAAACGCCCGTCGAACGTGTACCTAACCCCTCATGGTAATGTACATGTGCGTCAGTGAAAAAGACCAATAAAAAGGTGTTAGCATGTGGACGTAATGTGCTGTTCCAGTCTCTTCTGTACCTAAGGTCCATCACCGTTCCCTTTGGATCCCTACGTAATTCGGTGCTCTCAGATACACACGATCGAACAGCGGAGGAGTGGTACTCAAGCGTCAACTTTAGGTTACAATATCTCCGGATGTAATTAACATTTTACAATGCAACAAACGGCACTGATTACGTATTTGTTTATATGTTGAGATGTACTAACAAAAATAACGGGGTTCCATTTTAAAAAAACGTAGGTTCGTGTTAAAAAACGTACTTCCGTGCATTTTTTTATAGTATGTATTAACCAATTACACTAGCCCCTCTGCTCACGTTCGGTCTGTGAAATCGATTCGTCAGTATTTGATGTGGTTTACGAAATATATCCAGCGGTAATGTTAGGTGACTCACCCTGTATAAATAAGAGTGCTGCGAGCTAGAGTCAAGCCCTAGTTCTCTTCTAGACCTGTATCAGCGCGCACTCCGTGTCGGAAGCCGCGTCACGTCTGTGCAGTTGCAGGGAACAGCGTTGGATGCCTATTCCGTGACTCGGTATGCACGTAACAATGAGTTCGCATTGTGGTAAATGATTTGTTCTCAGTTTGCGTATGTCGTTTTTTTTACGTGTCGCCGCAGGACAGACCTTCTACCATTACTAGCGTGGCATTTGATGAGTATTAACATCAAATTTTGGCGAGAATTCACTTTGAACATTTACATCGATAACGATTATTGAACAGTTTCGTTATCTAGCGATAACAGGATCTGTGCAATAGACTCTGAACAGCTTTGATAGTACAATAGGTGATAGTAACATTGCTTGGGTTAACATTTGTCTGGAACTTTACGCTTTATCGTTTTCAGAATGTAGTGTAAATTGTTATAGCAAAATGCATTTTCTATGAATCCCAGACATCATCCTAAATCCTCAGCGTAATGAACTTCAATGATCAATAACTTTATTTCTCCATCAGAGTTGGCACAGTGAACTTTAATTACAGGCATTAGGTTTTTGCTGATAACTTTCTGGTTGCCAACATTATAGTTAGAGAGCCTGTATTGAGAACAGCAACAATAAAAAATTTCTCCACCAGCCGCCTCACAGCCTCCTTTGGACGCCGGCGGCAGTGGCCGTGCGTTTCTAGGCGCTACAGTCTGGAACCGCGTGACCGCTACGGTCGCAGGTTCGAATCCTGCATCGGGCATGGATGTGTGTGACGTCCTTAGGTTAGTTAGGTTTAAGTAGTTCTAAGTTCTAGGGGACTGATGACCACAGCAGTTAAGTCCCATTGTGCTCAGAGCCATTTGAACCATTTGAACCTCCTTTGGCAAGTGTGACAGTACAGATGGAACTGACACATACATACATAAATGATTCACGAACCAACGTGGATTATTAACACTCGTCTCACGAAGAGCAACAAAGAGGGATGTAACTTGCTGACAACGGTAACTATAATCTCCTAAAGGAATGAGTACAGCACTACAGCACTACAGCACACCAAAATTACTACACAACTGCATTTACTGCAGAATGTAGAGTTCAGTTAGAAAATTTCTTGATAAGTAATTTGTTGATGCTAGTGACTCACAAAACATGATATCGCCTTGTGGTAACATAGTGCTGTAACATCACACTCCCCGTTACAATGATTACGGTATTTCTACATCAACAATCAACAGCTTATTCACTGTTCAGCTTGAAAGCTCATCAGATGATGCACACAAATGCGAAATAAATTACTGTTAACGTAAAAATGGTGACCCCTGTAACTTGTAACATCATGGTCTCTAATGTACGCCGGCCGGAGTGGCCGCGCGGTTCTAGGCGCTACAGTCTGGAACCGAGCGACCGCTACGGTTGCAGGTTCGAGTCCTGCCTCGGGCATGGATGTGTGTGATGTCCTTAGGTTAGTTAGGTTTAATTAGTTCTAAGTTCTAGGCGACTGATGACCTCAGAAGTTAAGTCGCATAGTGCTCAGAGCCAGTTGCACCAGTCTAATGTACGGATCATTATAATTTTGTCAAAAATGGGATCAAATGGCTCTGAGCACTATGGGACTTAACATCTATGATCATCAGTCCCCTAGAACTTAGAACTACTTAAACCTAACCAACCTAAGGACAGCACACAACACCCAGCCATCACGAGGCAGAGAAAATCCCTGACCCCGCCGGGAAGCGAACCCGGGCATGGGAAGCGAGAACGCTACCGCACGACCACGAGATGCGGGCTACACACACACACACACACACACACACACACACATATATATATATATATATATATATATATATATATATATATATATATATAATTTTGTCGAACGAGCTCATTCCCAGCTTGTGAGCTGCTCCTGACAACCATGTATTTTAACGCTGCAGTGCAGCGAACAGTTACAGATCGTGAAACTTCAGTGTAGATGGCCATCAGGTGTTTATTTTTATGCTTAGTTATACCGGTTTCGATCAGAAGACCATTATCAACCCGAAGCAAAGCGTAACCTTACTACAATGTACAACTTCGGTGTACGTAAAAACCATAGCTTCTGTTAAAATAAACAATCTTCTAAAGATAGACATATGTAGGAGACGTACACAAGACGATCGTATATTTCAAACTACGTATATCCCAAAGTATGCTCGTCTCGTGTGTATCTTTTGGAGATCATTTATTGATACATAAGTGTCCGACAAGTGTTTAAGAGAAACTAGTGTTAATCACCAACTTTATGCGATTAAACTCAACATGAGTTGCGTAAATATGTTTATTCGTGGAAAGAAGTCCCCCACTTCCGGAAGTTCGGCCGCCGAGTTGTAGGTCTTTGCAGTTGTCGCCACAATGGGCAAGTTGCGCGTCGATGATGATGACAACACAACACTCAGTCCCCGAGCAGAGAAAAGCTCCAGTTCAACCGAGAATCGAACCCAGGCCCACTGCATGGAAGTCAGACGCACTGGCTACCCAGCAATGGGTCGCACACGTTTATTGTAACTATGTAATATGAGAATTTCATATGTATACTGTTAATAAGAGGCATGTGCACTATCTCATGTATCCAAAAGTAAAATGGGGGAACACTTTTAATTTTACGCCAGCTGCGGCAGAGAGGTTTCCTTCGTTTATTCTTTAAAGACAGGTGACTTCGAAATGTATTAGGATTTATTAACTCAGCTTAACATCACAACCAGAGTTTCCACTGTGTCATACACTGTTTATTCACACAATGCAACTACAAACTTGTTTGAACTCATGCCTCACAGTTATCTTTTTAAATTAAGGAAAAGTGTTTAAACAGTTAGAAGGATTTAAATTACTCTACTCCATCTGGGTACTTGCTTAGAATGTTTTAGATTCACAAAGAAGTACATCGTTGTAGTTCCCTGCAGATTCTACTTCTATGCTGTGTCCCCCTTTTCTTCTTTTGCAGTGATATCATCTGTAGTAACCTCGGGCCAAGATAATTGTAAGTAGGCTGTTTATGTTTTCTTTATGTAAGTAGGCTGTTTAGGTTCTTATATTGGTAACGCCGCCGCCACGTAGCGCTCTCTGTATGAAAATGAAAATCACTGGCTGTGCTGTGTGCAGTCTGTGGCTAGTTTGCATTGTTGTCTGCCATTGTTGTCATGAACTGCTATAGCTGGATGTGAACAGCGCGTAGCGTTGCTCAGTTGGAGGTGAGCCGCCAGCAGTGGTGGATGTGGGGAGAGAGATGGCGGAGTTTTGAAAAATGTCATGAACTGCTGTATATATTATGAATATTGAGGTAAATACAGTGTTTGTTCTCTATTAATATCTTTCATTTGCTAACTATCCCTATCAGTAGTTAGTGCCTTCAGTAGTTTGAATCTTTTATTTAGCTGGCAGTAGTGGCGCTCGCTGTATTGCAGTAGTTCCAGTAACGAAGATTTTTTGTGAGGTAAGTTATTTGTGAAAGGTATAGATTAAAGTTAGTCAGGGCCATTGTTTTGTAGGGATTATTGAAAGTCAGATTGCGTTGCGCTAAAAACATTGTGTGTCAGGTTAAGCACAGTCGTGTATAAATTGTTCTAAGGGGACGTTTCATATAATTTTGGTGTAATATGCCATCTTGCTACATATCCTGAGCTGCCAGATTCTATTGTGGGCACACTGCTGATTAAATGACGATTAAAAACGCGTGAATGTTTTACAGGAGTCCACTGCTTACACATACCCGTATTCCTCTTGAACATAGTGATCCAAGATTTCCGTCTAGTTACGTGTTGCTTTTCATTTGTAAAGGAGACGAACTTCGTTTCAGGAGGAGTGCTGCTATAAGTTAAGTTACAACCAACGACAGAACAGTTACAATTACCCAACACACTGCTTTATACGTGACCTTCGGTTCTTCAAGACTGTTGCAAGGCTGTCCAGTAGACTGTCGCACTTGCATCTCGCACGCTTCGTATAGTTCTTCCAGATGAAACAGTGGCCTCACATAAAGCATAGGAGCAGGCCCTCAGACCTACACTGACGAGCCAAAAAATTATGACCATATGCTTAATAGCTTGTTTTTCCGCCTTTGGGACGAAATAAATCAATGGTCAGGTTTGCGCAGGTATGTGGCATTAGATGTCTAAGCACAGGTCATGTAATTCGCGTAAATAAAGGGCCGCTGATCTGCGTACGCGGTGATGGCGGCCGATAACGACCCAGATGGGTTCCATAGGCGAATTTGGTCGCCGAGACATCAACTTGAGTTCACTACAACGCTCCTCAAACCACTGTAGCACGGTTCTGGCTCCGGGACACTGACAATAATACTGCTGAAAGATGTTATCGCCGTCTGGGAAGACAATCAAGCACCAAGAGATGCAGGTGTTTCGCAACCGTCAGCGTGTCTTCTATTGCTGCCACGGGTCCCATGCAAGCGCAGGAGAACGTGTCCCATAACGCAATACTGCTCCCATCAGCTTGCGTCCGTGGAATGCTGCACGTTTCGAGCCGCCGTTCATTTCGATGATGGCGTTTGTGGAGACCACCATTGACCTAGAGTGCGATTCACCCGAAGAGCCGACACGTTTCCTTTGGTCGACGGTCGGATCCGTATGGTCCCGTGCCCTCTGCAATCATAACTGACGATGTAGGGTTAACAAGAGAACACGTAGGGGTCGCCTGCTGTGGATAAACGGTGTGCTCTCAAACACTTGTGCGTGCACAAGCATTGTGTTCTTTCGGCAGAGGTGCCAGAAATCACCTTCGATCCTGTATAACAGAGCAGACAAGCTTCCAAACCTCACATTCTGTGAAGTGTCCTGTACGTCTAACTACACTCCTGGAAATGGAAAAAAGAACACATTGACACCGGTGTGTCAGACCCACCATACTTGCTCCGGACACTGCGAGAGGGCTGTACAAGCAATGATCACACGCACGGCACAGCGGACACACCAGGAACCGCGGTGTTGGCCGTCGAATGGCGCTAGCTGCGCAGCATTTGTGCACCGCCGCCGTCAGTGTCAGCCAGTTTGCCGTGGCATACGGAGCTCCATCGCAGTCTTTAACACTGGTAGCATGCCGCGACAGCGTGGACGTGAACCGTATGTGCAGTTGACGGACTTTGAGCGAGGGCGTATAGTGGGCATGCGGGAGGCCGGGTGGACGTACCGCCGAATTGCTCAACACGTGGGGCGTGAGGTTTCCACAGTACATCGATGTTGTCGCCAGTGGTCGGCGGAAGGTGCACGTGCCCGTCGACCTGGGACCGGACCGCAGCGACGCACGGATGCACGCCAAGACCGTAGGATCCTACGCAGTGCCGTAGGGGACCGCACCGCCACTTCCCAGCAAATTATGGACACTGTTGCTCCTGGGGTATCGGCGAGGACCATTCGCAACCGTCTCCATGAAGCTGGGCTACGGTCCCGCACACCGTTAGGCCGTCTTCCGCTCACGCCCCAACATCGTGCAGCCCGCCTCCAGTGGTGTCGCGACAGGCGTGAATGGAGGGACGAATGGAGACGTGTCGTCTTCAGCGATGAGAGTCGCTTCTGCCTTGGTGCCAATGATGGTCGTATGCGTGTTTGGCGCCGTGCAGGTGAGCGCCACAATCAGGACTGCATACGACCGAGGCACACAGGGTCAACACCCGGCATCATGGTGTGGGGAGCGATCTCCTACACTGGCCGTACGCCACTGGTGATCGTCGAGGGGACACTGAATAGTGCACGGTACATCCAAACCGTCATCGAACCCATCGTTCTACCATTCCTAGACCGGCAAGGGAACTTGCTGTTCCAACAGGACAAAGCACGTCCGCATGTATCCCGTGCCACCCAACGTGCTCTAGAAGGTGTAAGTCAACTACCCTGGCCAGCAAGATCTCCGGAACTGTCCCCCATTGAGCATGTTTGGGACTGGATGAAGCGTCGTCTCACGCGGTCTGCACGTCCAGCACGAACGCTGGTCCAACTGAGGCGCCAGGTGGAAATGGCATGGCAAGCCGTTCCACAGGACTACATCCAGCATCTCTACGATCGTCTCCACGGGAGAATAGCAGCCTGCATTGCTGCGAAAGGTGGATATACACTGTACTAGTGCCGACATTGTGCATGCTCTGTTGCCTGTGTCTATGTGCCTGTGGTTCTGTCAGTGTGATCATGTGATGTATCTGACCGCAGGAATGTGTCAATAAAGTTTCCCCTTCCTGGGACAATGAATTCACGGTGTTCTTATTTCAATTTCCAGGAGTGTATTTAGCATCTATCAAATAATGGGCACCCGCATGACACCATCCTATGCTAACCTATTCATGGGTCATCTAGAGGAATCCTTCCAAAAAACCCAGAATCCTAAACCCCTCACCTGGTTCAGATTCATTGATGACATCTTTGCCATCTGGATTGAACGTGAGGGCACATTATTCACGTTCCTCCAGAACCCCAACAAGTTCTCCCCCATTTGCTTCACCTGGTCCTACTCAACACAACAAGCCACCTTCCTAGATGTTGACGTCCAACTCAGAGATGGCTGCTACATCAGTACCTCCATCCATATCAAACCTACTAACCACCAGCAATACCTCCACTTCGACAGCCGCCATGTCCCATACCAAGAAGTCCCTTCCATACAGCCTAGCCACCTGTGGTCGTAGCATCTGTAGTGATGAGCAGTCCTTCTCTAAATATACCGAGGGTCTCACTGAAGCCTTCGCTGACCGTAATTATCCTACCATTCTTGTACAAAAACAAATATCCCATGCCTTATCTTTCCAGTCTCCCACCACCTCCCAAAGTCCTAGAGTCCGGTCACAAAGGAGCATTCCCCTCGTAACTCAGTACCATGCGGGACTGGAGCAACTGAATTACATTCTCTGTCAGGGTTCCGATTACCTCTCGTCGTGCCCTGAAATGAGAAATGTCCTGCCCACTATCCTTCCCACCCCTCCTTCCATGGTATTCCGCCATCCACCGAAACTACACAATATACTCGTCCATCCCTACACAGCCCCTGCTCCCAATCCCTTACCTCATGGCTCACACCCCTGTAATAGACCTACATGCAAGACCTGTCACATACATCCTCCTACCACCACCTACTCCAGTACGGTCACTAACATCACCTATCCCATCCAAGGCAGGGCTGCTTGTGAAACCAGTCACGTGATTTACAAGCTAAGCTGCAATCACTGTGCTGCGTTCTATGTAGGCATGACAACCAACAAGCTATCTGTCCGCATGAATGGCCACCGACAAACTGTGACCAAAAAACAAATGGACCACCCTGTTGCTGAACACGCTGCCAAACATTATACCCCTCATCTCAATGACTGCTTCACAACCCGTGCCATATGGATCCTACCCGCCAACACCAGCTTTTCTGAATTGTGCAGGTGGGAACTTTCCCTGCAGTACATCCTACATTCCTGTAACCCTCCTGGCCTCAACCTTCGTTAGTCACTGTCCTCACCCATCCAGCCTCCTCCCTGTTCCCATTCCAGCACTACACAGCTGTCATTTCACCGCCACACCCAGTCTTTTAATTTTTTTTTTTATTTATCTCCTTTCCGCTACTTACCCCCTCCCCCTCCACACCTTCTCTCCTGCCCTCTGTCTAAACTGCAACACTTCACTGTCTGCCACTCCCACCGTACTATCCCTCCCCCTCCCTCCCCCAGCCTCCTCCTTACACCCACCCAGTCGTCACTCCCATCATGCACTGGCGCTGCTGCTCGCAGTGCAGTTTCAGCTCTCTGAGACTGCAGAAGTGTCTGCAAGTTGCGTTTGCATGAGTGTGTGTGTACGTGTGTGTATGTGTGTCTACTTCTGACAAAGGCTTAATGGCCGAAAGCTATGAGTGTGCGAATCCTTTTATTGTGCCTATTGCGACAGAGCATCTCCGCTATATGGTGAGTAGCAACTTTCCTTCTCTGGTATTATTTAGCACCTATAGTAGTTTCACTGTCTTTCCACCTCTTTGAGCAGATGCTCACGACAGTAGCGCGTGAACATTCTACCAGATTCCCCGTTTTCGAGGTATTTGTTCACAGGCCCTGTGTAGTAATAACTGCTCTTTGTCAAAGTCACTTATCTCAATGTATATCCCCATTCGCAGCCAATATATTTGCTAGGATGATCGCCCGTTCATGTCTGCTCCGCCTACATACCGGGTGATCAAAAAGTCAGTATAAATTTTAAATCTTAATAAACCACGGAATAATGTAGATAAAGAGGTAAAAATTGACACACATGCTTGGAATGACATGGGGTTTTATTAGAACCAAAAAAAGTTCACAAAATGTCCGATGGCGCTGGACAGCAAAACGTCAGTGACTGCGCATGACAATCGTGTATAAAAGGAGCTGTAATGAGAGAGAGCATCAGATGCGCCAGCAGTCGCAGCATGTTGACGTTACATGAAAAGGCGCTTTTATTGAATCTGCATTATCAGAATGGGGAATGTGCTAGTTCAGCTTTACGATCCTATCGCCATAGGAAGGGGATTCGAACGGGAAAGCTCCGTTGACAAATGCAGCTAAGGCGAGAATGAGTTCGAAGTTCGAAGCCACGGGTTGTTTAGACGATAGACCCCGTAGTGGCCCACCGAGCACAAGGCGTAATGCTGCTGAGACAGTTCAGGAAGAAATGGAGACCGCAGCGGGTTCGTCTGTGCACGGGGAGTCCGCAGCTCGTGGTCATGCGGTAGCGTTCTCGCTTCCCGCACCCGGGTTCCCGGGTTCGATTCCCAGCGGGGTTAGGGATTTTCTCTGCCTGGTGATGACTGGGTGTTGTGTGATGTCCTTAGGTTAGTTAGGTTTAAGTAGTTCTAAGTTCTAGGGGACTGATGACCTCAGAAGTTAAGTCCCATAGTGTTGAGGGCCGTCAGAGCCATTGTGCACGGGGAAGTCAGCGGCCGTGAAGTCGCACGTCGCGCCGGCATTCCATACACTACTGTTTGCCTAACACTGAGGCGTACCCTCTGATGCTATCTGCACAAAATCCATCGGCGTCATTAACTGTTACCTGGCGATTTAGTGAAGCGGTGGGCATTTGCGATGTGGGCGTGTCAAAAGATGGCGGAAGATGACGATTGGTTCAGTAAAGTGTTGTGGACCGACGAAGTTCATTTCACGCTCCGAGGGTCTGTCAACGACCACAACTGCAGAATTTGGGCTACCGAAACTCCATTGCACGACGAGAAAGTGCACATCTACCGTTATGGGACCTTTATTCTTCGAGGAAATGCGTGATTCTGGTTTTGTAACTGCTACCGTGACAGGTGAGAGGTACGCCGATATGTTACAGAATCGCATCATCCCCACCCTGGCTGATAAACACCCGCTGGAACATACGATGTTTATGCAGGATGCCGCTCCACCCCATATTGCTAGACGCGTGAAAGATCTCTTGCGCGCGTCGTTTGGAGATGATCGTGTGCTCAGCCGCCACTTTCGTCATGCTTGGCCTCCCAGGTCCTCAGACCTCAGTCCGTGCGATTATTGGCTTTGGGGTTACCTGAAGTCGCAAGTGTATCGTGATCGACCGACATCTCTAGGGATGCTGAAAGACAACATCCGACGCCAATGTCTAACCATAACTCCGGACATGCTTTACAGTGCTGTTGACAACATTATTCCTCGACTACAGTTATTGTTGAGGAATGATAGTGGACATATTGAGCATTTCCTGTAAAGAACATCACCTTTGCTTTGTCTTACTTTGTTATGCTAATTATTGCTATTCTGATCAGATGAAGGGCCATCTGTCGGACATTTTTTTGGTTCTAATAGAACCCCATGTCATTCCAAGCATGTGTGTCAACTTGTACCTCTCTGCCGGCCGGAGTGGCCATGCGGTTCTTGGCGCTACAGTCTGGAGTCGAGCGACCGCAACGGTCGCAGGTTCGAATCCTGCCTCGGGCATGGATGTGTGTGATGTCCTTAGGTTAGTTAGGTTGAATTAGTTCTAGGTTCTAGGCGACTGATGACCTTAGAAGTTAAGTCGCATAGTGCTCAGAGCCATTTGAACCATTTTTTGTACCTCTCTATCTACATTATTCCGTGATTAATTGGCTCTGAGCACCATGGGACTTAACATCGGTGGTCATTAGTCCCCTAGAACTTAGAACTACTTAAACCTAACTAACCTAAGGACATCACACACATCCATGCCCGAGGCAGGATTCAAACCTGCGACCGTAGCGGTCACGCGGTTCCAGACTGAAGCGCTTAGAACCGCACGGCCACACCGACCGTTGTGATTAATTCAGTTTTCATATTTATACTGACTTTCTGATTACCCGGTAGTTTTGTTACGGTTTCACGTGCCTGCAACGTCACCAGGTGGCGTCCAGCGTCGCGGTGGGCAGTGGTCGTAATGTTTTGGCTGATTAGAGTATGAACAGGTGTAATAATACGAAAAGCACCAATTCACAGCATTTTTATTCGTTGCTGCTCCCTTTGTGCGCTTTCGGGGGAAAGGCGTAGTTTGTGATTCCGAGAACAACAAGGTACGTCTGTCCACTTAACACTAAATACGTACACAGGTTATCCCAGAGGGCGCGGCGCCACTGGGACTCCGGAGTGGTTTTGACGCGCCGCTGGTGTCGGAGTCGCTGTGTTCTGTGAAAGCCCGCGCTGCGGCCTGCGTCCGTCAAACAGTATGCGGTGGGTGCGGCGGCGGCGAGCGACGCTCCCGTAATGCAGTGCGGCCGGACCGACCGCCGCCGCCGCCATAAGCCGCAGCGGCGCGGCGTAAAAAGCCGCGACAAAACAAAACACGGTCACGCGGTCGGCCGCCAGAGGGCAGGTCGGCTGCGCGCTCGTTACTGCCGGACAAAACACGCGCGCCGGCTGCGATGACACGCGCCTACACGGGCTGTTGTTGTTGCTGTCGCTGCTGTTGCTGCTGCTGCTGTTGCTGTCATCGCCACCGGTACGGCCGCTGCTCGCTTTGCGTACTCCTGAGCGCGCGCCCATCTGGAAAGCGGCCAACCTGTCCCGAGCCGGCACCTGGACCGAGCCCGAGTTGCACACTCCGGCAATTCCGGGGCCGCTGCAGGACTTTTTTTTTTTCGCATCCGAAAAGACCTGCGTAATTCGAATGAGAGACTCACAAAAATCCACTACGGCACGTGATTTTCATCTACAGGATATTTTCGTAAGAGCGTGGCAAACATGTAACGGACCATAGAGAATGCTCCATTGAACAATTTGACGTAGGAAACCTGGGGTCGGAGAAGCCAGCTCAAGGATATATGGAAGCAAACTTGTCTACCTCTTTGTGTAGCACTATTGTTTTCCAGCTTATTTACAACAAACATGCGTAGAAATTTACACGTACTGTGCTGCTTATTTACATGTACACTCTTCATTTTCTCAAGTGCAGTCTGAATGGCCACCTGCAGTTGAGGTTCGTGCAAAGAGTTCTACCTGAGTTGTTGGGAAGAGTACCCTTGGCTGTTCGCAAAAGGATGTGGATACAACATGACGGTGTTCGCTTCATTTCAGTGCTATATTTCCTGGTCGTTGGTTGGAAAGGGGAGGTCCTATTCCATGGCCTGCGAGGTCGTTTAATCTGAATCTACTTGATTATTTCCTATGGAGAAATCTGAAGTCATGGGTACAGAGATGGAATTAGTTGCCAAACTCGTAGCTGCCTGTGATTTGATTCGAAACACAGCAGGGATATTTGTCAGGATGTGTCAGAATCTTAATTCGCCGATGTTATGCTTGCATTGAGATTGATGGATGTCAGTTTCAGCACATTCTGTAAGATTCAATACAAATGATACGTTCACTGTGTCTATGATGGTACTTCAATAAACTGTTACTAACGGAAAAAAATGGTACACAGTAAAGTGATTTTATTCCTATTGTGTCTTTACGCTGGCTTCTCCTACCCCAGGGACCCTACTTGAAACGGAAACGTCTCCTAAACTGACTAGTTCAGCAACTTTTGCAATCAGAATAATTGCCAATATTGAGGATGTAGAAATTAGTAACTGTTGTGGGTTGGCAGGAGAGCCAACACCGTGATTATTAGAGGAAGCCGAAAGGCACGCGTTTTAGCTCACGCAGGCTGGTGTGAGGTCTGGAACAGGACAAGGAAATTAGAATTTAGAAAAAAACGGACGTAGCTGGTGGAATACTTAACTTTAAACCATTAATGATGAGCGTCGCTCTTGACTGTACATGATTCACAATATCAATAGTAACTGGTAATGGCGCCTTGCTAGGTCGTAGCAAATGACGTAGCTGAAGGCTATGCTAACTATCGTCTCGGCAAATGAGAGCGTATTTTGTCAGTGAACCATCGCTAGAAAAGTCGGTTGTACAACTGGGGCGAGTGCTAGGAAGTCTCTCTAGACCTGCCGTGTGGCGGCGCTCGGTCTGCAATCACTGATAGTGGCGACACGCGGATCCGGCGTATACTAACGGACCGCGGCCGATTTAAAGGCTACCACCTAGCAAGTGTGGTGTCTTGCGGTGACACCACAGTAAGCTAACATACTTTGCATTCTTCCACTCTCTGATGTCATACGGAATAATATTCTGGGGCAACTCAACACTTAGGCAAAAGGTATTCACTGCTCAAAAGAAAGTAGTTAGAATAATGTGTGGGGTTCCTAGTCGCACATCTTGTAGGCATCTGTTTAAAAGGTTAGGAATTCTTACAACTGCTTCACAGTACATTTACTCAGCAACGAATTTTTCTCCCAGCAACATGGACCAGTTTAAAATCAACAGCGTCATTCATGATTACAATACCAGAAAAAAGAACGACCTACACTATCCTTTACTTAACCTACCTTTGGCACAGAAAGGGGTAAAATATGCTGCTATAAAACTTTTTGATAAATTATCAGAGGAAATAAAATGTGTGACAGACAGCAGTAATAATTTCAAAAATAAATTGAAATCATACCTCCTTGAAACTCCTTCTATATCATAGATGAATTCTTGAATATGAGTAAATACATCTGGAGATGTAATATATGGGTTTTGTGCCATTTGAGGAAATAGAATAGATAACAGAAATATTTAGGTATAACACTATAATGTAAAAAAAAAGAAACTTCTTTCCTGTGCGAATTTCTTGTGAATTTGACACGTTCCACATCATATCGGTTTTTCCGTGCTATTGATGAATGGAACATGGAACTAACTAACTCTTTGACAGATTCGAGACAGAGCAAAATTTAGTCACTCAAATTGTCCACAAGTAAGAAAGGAAGACTTAGCAACAAACCTACTTTAACAATTCCAACAACGTGACACGAGCATTTGTTTTCTTTTTTAGAATTTTTAGAATTCTTTCAATTTTGGTGAAGCATAACGGTGCTATTTCTAGTTGTTTAAAGTTTTTTGGAATGACATTTAAATATATACTGCTTCTTCAACTGAATCATTTAATTCCATTTTTGCTGCTACATTTAAAAAGTGATATTCGAAGTACTTGCAACTTGCAAATTATCTGTCACAACATAGTCATTTAATTTAATTTTTATGGTATCTTGTACACTGACTGGCTAGCTTATCTCCCATTTGACAATATTCAGTATAGTTTTAATGTTATTACTCGCATTATTAATATCTATCGGGACGTGCTTACTTTTGGACATTCTAATGACCTTTCTTAGAATACTATAATATTTTTTGCACTGTGCAAATAATGACGGATCTTGACTTTCTCTGGTCTTTATATACAATTCCTTTTCCTCTTACATGAGATTTTAATTCCCTTAGTTATCTACATCTTACGTGTCTTTTTAATAGAACTTCTGGGCAATGTTTTTTAGAAAACGTCTTCCAAATCTTGACGCAAATTTACTTTGGAATGAAAGGCATGTGACATTATCATTCCTTTCTATATATGCCTCATCCCATACCACCACTTTTAACTCACTCTTAAAATATTCCCTCCTCTTTCCATTAATAAATCTCGCTGATTTGTATGAGCCATCCTTTTGGTTGTAAAGTTAAATATTGTTTATGTCCATTAACTGTGCATCTAGACGAGATAGTTCCACGGCAACTCAGTCCACATTAATTGCTTCAGACTGTCTATAAAAATGTTGCCAATGTTGGGAAAAAGCTAAGTAAACTTTTTGTTATTTCAAAAGTAACCGCAATAACTGTTAACACCTTTATCTCACAGTCATTTAAGACGATCAATGCCTTCATGGAAAAATGTTCGTTGTTGCCTACGGAGCCATTATTGTACACTAGGGTGTGTTTCTTCGTCAGAAGCAAATCTACGGCCACGAATGTATTCCTACAGAGCGGTCCTATTCGTTGCCAAGGTTGTTTCGACCACAGTATTTCACTGGGAAGAACGTAACATCCTCCATACAGTTCCGGTCTTTCTCTAATTGATTTCCATATTTTTGTCGCGCTGAAGAAAGATGTTTGTGGCTATCGATTTGCTTCAGACGAAGTGGTGCACTCCTGGGTAGAACCGGGGTTAAATAGGCACTGCGAACATTTTCCCATGAGCGTACTGACCGTCTTGCCTCGCAGTGGAAAACATTATGGGATCACAGCTTACCTACTTCTTTCCATATGCCCCATTTTCAATAGACTACCTCTTATATTTTAAAGACGATTTCATGTCAAAACGTAAGGACCAACGATAAAGGATACTTGTAGTGTATCTGTAGGAATATCCAGTCGCGCGCGGTATTGGTTGATTCATTTCCTCAGTCTCTAGAAACCTTGCCGGAATTTTCATTCACTCTGTCTGGTAACAGATTGGCGGACTGTTTGCAGTACTGAATGGACCGCTGCACAGAATGAGGAACACGGACAAGTATGAATGTCAATACGAGAGCGGTGGGGGAGGGGGCGTGGTGGTACAGACAGAGAGGTGCAATAGAAACAAGACACAAACGTTGGAAGACGCATCTGTCGCTGGCTCGGACATCGCACATATTACCGCGACGACAATGCTACAGACCAGGCAGCTGTTTGCCTCTGGTGCTGAAAGAATAGGAACATCGCCCCTATTGGGACGGTGCCAGGCGGTACGTGGCCTGAAAGCTTTCGCCCGTAAAACTTCTTTACTAGACATGCCCGTTGCCAGTTTAACAGCCTAACACCACTTATTCTCTTCTGTCCTCTACCCTCTCAGCTTTTATGTTTTCTCTCAAATGGAATGCATCTCTTCTACCATTTCCGTCTTCCCCTGTAACATAGCTTTACATTATTTTCCACCGATAGCAACAGTTTTCATACCGTTCTGCGACTTCTTCGTAACATTTGATGACTTCCAGGAAATTTGAAAATGTCTGACAGTAGCATCTTCGTACTTTCAAGGGAGCCAGAAGGCAGAAGGCAGAAAAAAAGATTCAACTTCGCTCCCTCTTTCCCATGCGTTTACACCATGTCTTTGGTAAAAGCATGATTTGGATGGAACCACAGCTCTCCATAAAAAGATCATTATCTCACCTGTTCCGTCCATTTCTAACTTCCTAAAAACGGCCATAAACTCGCTAAAATCCTCGTGCCCTCACAAATATGTTTTGCTGCAGCATCTGTACGCCTGGGCGGTACTGCCCTGTCCCACAGAATTCGCAAAAATTCTCAGCCTCTCATCCGCTTTCTTCTTAACAAGTTCCCATACTCTGCTTTATTACCGGCTATCAGGTTGTACAATGCGCCGGTCAAACCTGCAGTGACTCCTTGCCGCTAGTCAGCCTACCTAGATGTGGCTGCACAATGAGACCGGGGGACTTGGCTGTTGGCAAACGTTTTCACCCAGGTTCCACAGAAAAAAGCTCCCCTCAGCTCTCAGCCAACATACACTTTTAATGCTCTCAATTAACTCGGCACCCGCTTCTTTCGAACGCATTATACCGTCCCCAGTGAAATACTAAAAAAAGACTTGAAAACAGTATTTACAAAGAAGAGACATTTAAAAACTGTAATAATTTCTCTGTGTAAGTTTCGAGGGCAAAGATGCACTCGAAACAAAATGATCTAAAGAAACGAAAAGATGCGCTCTTTTGTTAATGTTTTAGTCGTCTTCACTTCTACGTCTTCTCTTGTCTTGGTTGCGTGTAGACGGACATCTTGCGAGTGCTGGCAAATGTAAGCATATTTGCACTAATTAAGCAGATATATATTGATTTAATATTATTGTTCACTTTTAATTTGTAAGAGGTCATCCCGATTTCATGTCCGCCTTCCTTGAATTAACCTGCATTCGAGTAATTTACAGTGCAACACTCGCAGCAGCCGATGCAGCCAACGACGCCATTACGTGGCGATATTAACTTATAAAAATTAGCGGAAGCCAAAAATTCGCCCGCTATTAACATAATATACATTATTCTCCACAGTCGCCCGACGTTGCAGAAAATACGTAGCTTTAAGATTCTTATTTTCAGTACCACAGCCGAGAGCCAGAGCCAGGACTCCGACTACGTGGCAATGGTTAACGGAGGTAAGAAAAAATACTCTCGTGCGCATGTGGGTCGCAATTGTAATTAAAAACTAAAGATTTTTTGCTTTAAAGTGAACTGACTAGCCGAGGAAATTAATATGAAAAGTTTATTCCATTGTTCAACTTATATGCTCATGACAAACTGTCTATTGGCTGCTGTCTCGGGTTCTTCGACCGACGTTCAACAAGTGGCCACGAAAGCCTTAACAATTTTATATGCTCATGTTTTAAGATTCATCGAGTCTAACGTTCATTAACGTAACAAATAATTTCCACTGAAGATTAATATTGTTAAAAAAGAGAACTTCAGAAAAGCATTTAATTGTAAATCAAAATTGAATGAAAAATCATTTTGATTCAGGCCCACCACGTAAGTCGGCCACAATCACCATTACCAGTCAATTTCTGTAGTAAATAATAAATTAAATTACGACGGCCGACGGACGCGAGAACATGTAAAGCCTACCGCTATGCCTTCAATACAGCGCACAAGCGCCAACCATTTCATCATACGAATGAAGTCAAATCGTATCAAATGTAGCAACCAAGTAATAAATATCACCTTCCCTACGAACATTAAGCAGCATGACGCCATATCAAAAGTGAATCAAAAGTGAGAGTGCCCTGCAATCTTGCAAAGTTTTGTACTGAAATATATTTTCGCTAGAGGCAACGATTTTCGAGTTATTCATGAAGAATGCTCCTGAAGGTCACTTTAGTATATTTTTCTTGAATACTTCGAGAACTACAGCCTCTAGCGAAAATTTAACTGCATTAAATTTCCTACAATGAGCTGCTGTTCGTTTTTTCTGTATGACTAAACTGTGTAGCTGTACAGACACCAGATGGCAGTTATAAGAGTCGAGGGACACGAAAGGGAAGCAGTGGTTGGGAAGGGAGTTAGACAGGGTTGTAGCCTCTCCACAATGTTATTCAATCTGTATATTGAGCAAGCAGTAAAGGAAACAAAAGAAAAATTCGGAGTAGGTGTTAAAATCCATAGAGAAGAAATAAAAACTTTGTGGTTCGCCGATGCCATTGTAATTCCGTCAGAGACAGGATTTGGAAGAGCAGTTGAACGGAATGGACAGTGTCTTGAAAGGAGGATATAAGATGAACATCAACAAAAGCAAAACGAGGATAATGGAATGTAGTCGAATTAAGTCGGGTGATGTTGAGGATATTAGATTAGGAAATGAGACACTTAAAGTAGTAAAGGAGTTTTGCTATTTGGGGAGCAAAATAACTGATGATGGTCGAAGTAGAGAGGATATAAAACGTAGACTGGCAATGGCAAGGAAAGCGTTTCTGAAGAAGAGAAATTTTACATCGAGTATAGATTTAAGTGTCAGGAATTCGTTTGAAACATGGACGATAAATAGTTTGGACACGAAGAGAATAGAAGCTTTCGAAATGTGGTGCTACAGAAGAATGCTGAAGATTAGATGGGTAGATCACGTAACTAATGAGGAGGTACTGAATAAAACTGGGGAGGAGTTTGTGGCACAACTTGACTAGAAGAAGGGATCGGTTGGTAGGACATATTCTGAGGCATCAAGGGATCACCAATTTAGTACTGGAGGGCAGCGTGGAGGGTAAAAATCGTAGAGGGAGACCAAGAGATGAATACTCTAAGCAGATTCAGAAGGATGTAGGCTGCAGTACGTACTGGGAGATGAAGCAGGTTGCACAGGATAGAGTAGCGTGGAGAGCTGCATCAAACCCAGGGTGCGATTTGTGCTTTTACCAGGGGGGGGGGGGGGGGATGTCTTAGGGGGTTAGTAGAATTATATATGTTACTAGCTTCGACCGTGGCCTTGCGCATGGTTAAACAGCTATTTATAAATAGATGTTAATGGCGAAACTCACTATTCACGCGTATGCACTATCAGAAAAGCCATCCCCTGTTATTTCTTTAAAAGTACATTATAGGTAAAGCTTATTCACAAAATCAACTACGTACAGGTATACGAGGGGAATTCAAAAAGTAGTGCCACATTTGTGAAAAGCTGTACTTATTCTGATGATTGAAACATACCAATAGTATTAATAGTAAGACTTACTAAAAACTTTCAGTGTTCGGTTCCACAAATTTAAATTATATGTGAAGTTTTACTCCAGTGCGTGGGAAATAAACATCCCAGGTTGGGATGCATAAACTATAACCAGAGGAGGGGATGGTCTGATGCAGAGGGGAGGAAATCCCCCCCATCCCCCCCTGCAAATCGCACACTGATCAAACCAGTTTCACGACTGAAGACCACAACAACAACAACTGTGTAGCGAGCTAGAGAGTATAAAAATTTGCAAGTGGTATTTGAAGGAGCTGCGGGTTGCATAAAACCCATCACTAGTGGCAGCTGTATCACGCTTTATACGTTGTAAGTCGGTCAGCTCTGTGCAAGATGAATGTTTTGTTTGCTGTTAATGTCACATCTGCGTGCCGCATTAAATTTTACTCTTAAGTTACGCATAACAGGTTTTAATAAAAAATGTTTTCAAAATTGCATAGACATGTCCAGTCGAGCCCTCCTGTGTTCTAATGGGAAGGTGAAACGATATGGAGGCGATCAGACGCTTGCTCCGACGCCTATGTGGGGGAGTTATCTACAGAACCGCTACACTGCAGGGGAAAACGAGAGCACGCGAAACATTTTGAAAACGAGCAGCTTTACGGCCGGCCTCATCTCCGCAAACGCCCGCTGCTCGGCGCGGCCTTTCTGTCGACGGCGCGGCGCTGGAGCACAAACCGGTTATTCTGGCGGCCGCATCCTCGCCAGAGGCAACAAGCACGGAGTGGCTGGCTGCGCGCGCGGCGAAGGGTTGTCCGCGGCCGCCGGTGAATTTCTCGATAATGAGTCAGCTTTTCTCCCTCTCGTTAGCGGCGTGGTAATTCCGACTCCGGAAATGAGGTCTGCGGCGCGACCATGCGAAAGTTTGGACGGACTAATTAGAGGCAGAGGGCGGCGTGTCCGGCCGTGCCACGCCACCCCGGTACCCTCCCCCCCCCCCTCCACCACCACACTACTCGCCCCCACTCCCGCGCTCGTGCCTGCCTGGGTCACCCGTCTGCTGACCGGCGACAGCCCAGCGGCCGCCCTCCGGCTCTGAATTGCCGGATATCACTATTTACCAGTCGCCCGCCAACTAATATCCGCACCTACAAGTAAAAGAAGTGAAGTGCGCTTAATAGGCTCGTTATTGTGTTCCTGTTGCCGTAATAATAACATAATTGAGAAAACGATTACAAAATTTTATTGGTGGAAAATTGAACGCATGTACCAGCTTGTTAATCATCTGATTGAATTACAAAGTGTACGGAAATTCGCGTTAGAAACTTCTAGGAAGTGAGTACATAATTTTTGGGTAGGAACCTATATTCGGAAAGGTACCGTTTCCACCTTTTTTTTTATCTTTCATTCCAACTCCGGAGGGGGGGGGGGGGGGGGGGAGGCGGGCACAAAGAAACGATAGGGTTCTTTGGTGCCTTATACACTCCTGGAAATTGAAATAAGAACACCGTGAATTCATTGTCCCAGGAAGGGGAAACTTTATTGACACATTCCTGGGGTCAGATACATCACATGATCACACTGACAGAACCACAGGCACATAGACACAGGCAACAGAGCATGCACAATGTCGCCACTAGTACAGTGTATATCCACCTTTCGCAGCAATGCAGGCTGCTATTCTCCCATGGAGACGATCGTAGAGATGCTGGATGTAGTCCTGTGGAACGGCTTGCCATGCCATTTCCACCTGGCGCCTCAGTTGGACCAGCGTTCGTGCTGGACGTGCAGACCGCGTGAGACGACGCTTCATCCAGTCCCAAACATGCTCAATGGGGGACAGATCCGGAGATCTTGCTGGCCAGGGTAGTTGACTTGCACCTTCTAGAGCACGTTGGGTGGCACGGGATACATGCGGAAGTGCATTGTCCTGTTGGAACAGCAAGTTCCCTTGCCGGTCTAGGAGTGGTAGAACGATGGGTTCGATGACGGTTTGGATGTACCGTGCACTATTCAGTGTCCCCTCGACGATCACCAGTGGTGTACGGCCAGTGTAGGAGATCGCTCCCCACACCATGACGCCGGGTGTTGGCCCTGTGTGCCTCGGTCGTATGCAGTCCTGATTGTGGCGCTCACCTGCACGGCGCCAAACACGCATACGACCATCATTGGCACCAAGGCAGAAGCGACTCTCATCGCTGAAGACGACACGTCTCCATTCGTCCCTCCATTCACGCCTGTCGCGACACCACTGGAGGCGGGCTGCACGACGTTGGGGCGTGAGCGGAAGACGGCCTAACGGTGTGCGGGACCGTAGCCCAGCTTCATGGAGACGGCTGCGAATGGTCCTCGCCGATACCCCAGGAGCAACAGTGTCCCTAATTTGCTGGGAAGTGGCAGTGCGGTCCCCTACGGCACTGCGTAGGATCCTACGGTCTTGGCGTGCATCCGTGCGTCGCTGCGGTCCGGTCCCAGGTCGACGGGCACGTGCACCTTCCGCCGACCACTGGCGACAACATCGATGTACTGTGGAGACCTCACGCCCCACGTGTTGAGCAATTCGGCGGTACGTCAACCCGGCCTCCCGCATGCCCACTATACGCCCTCGCTCAAAGTCCGTCAACTGCACATACGGTTCACTTCCACGCTGTCGCGGCATGCTACCAGTGTTAAAGACTGCGATGGAGCTCCGTATGCCACGGCAAACTGGCTGACACTGACGGCGGCGGTGCACAAATGCTGCGTAGCTAGCGCCATTCGACGGCCAACACCGCGGCTCCTGGTGCGTCCGCTGTGCCGTGCGTGTGATCATTGCTTGTACAGCCCTCTCGCAGTGTCCGGAGCAAGTATGGTGGGTCTGACACATCGGTGTCAATGTGTTCTTTTTTCCATTTCCAGGAGTGTATTAATGTACCGGGTGATCAAAAAGTCAATATAAATTTGAAAACTGAATAAATCGCGGAATAATGTAGATAGAGAGGTACGTATTGACACACATGCTTGGAATGACATGAGGTTTTATTAGAACCAAAAAAATACAAAAGTTCAAAAAAGTCCGACAAATGGCGCTTCAACTGATCAGAATAGCTATACAGGGTGTTACAAAAAGGTACGGCCAAACTTTCAGGAAACATTCCTCACACACAAAGAAAGAAAATATGGCATGTGGACATGTGTCCGGAAACGCTTACTTTCCATGTTAGAGCTCATATTATTACTTAATATTATATTAATCATGGAATGGAAACACACAGCAACAGAACGTACCAGCGTGACTTCAAACACGGTGTTACAGGAAATGTTCAAAATGTCCTCCGTTAGCGAGGATACATGCATCCACCCTCCGTCGCATGGAATCCCTGATGCGCTGATGCAGCCCTGGAGAATGGCGTATTGTATCACAGCCCTCCACAATACGAGCACGAAGAGTCTCTACATTTGATACCGGGGTTGCCTAGACAAGAGCTTTCAAATGCCCCCATAAATGAAAGTCATGAGGGTTGAGGTCAGGAGAGCGTGGAGGCCATGGAATTGGTACGCCTCTACAAATCCATCGGTCACCGAATCTGTTGTTGAGAAGCGTACGAACACTTCGACTGAAATGTGCAGGAGCTCCATCGTGCATGAACCACACGTTGTGTCGTACTTGTAAAGGCACATGTTCTAGCAGCACAGATAATCCCGTATGAAATCATGATAAAGTGCTCCATTGAGCGTAAGTGGAAGAACAAACTAAAATGAGCTCTAACATGGAAATTAAGCGTTTCCGGACACATGTCCACATAACATCTTTTCTCTATTTGTGTGTGAGGAATGTTTCCTGAAAGTTTGGCCCTACCTTTTTGCAACACCCTGTAGTTAGCATAACAAAGTAAGACAAGGAAAGATGATGTTCTTCAGAGGAAATTCTCAATATGTCCACCATCATTCCTCAACAATAGCTGTAGTCGAGGAATAATTTTGTGAACAGCACTGTAAAGCATGTCCGGAGTTATGGTGAGGCTTTGGCTTCGGATGTTGTCTTTCAGCATCCCTAGAGATGTCGACTGATCACGATAAACTTGCGACTTCAGGTAACCCCAAATAATAATCGCACGGACTGAGGTCTGGGGACCTGGGAGGCGAAGCATGACGAAAGTGGCGGCTGAGCACACGATCAACACCAAACGACGCGCGCAAGAGATCTTTCACGCGTCTAGCAATATGGGGTGGAGCGCCATCCTGCATAAACATCGTACGTTCCAGCAGGTGTTTATCAGCCAAGCTGGGGATGATGTGATTCTGTAACATATCGGTGTACCTCTCACCCGTCACGGTAGCAGTTACAAAACCAGAATCACGCACTTCCTCGAATTTTGTGAACTTTGTTCTTTTTTTTGTTCTAGTAAAACTCCATGTCATTCCAAGCATGTGTGTCAATTTTTACCTCTCTATCTTTATTATTCCGTGATTTATTAAGTTTTCAAATTTATATTGACTTTTTGATCACCTGGTATATTCCGAAACGTACCGTTTCCACGCTTTTTTTTTCATTCCATCTCTGGCGTGGGGGGGGGGGGGGGGGAGGAGGAGGCGGGCACAAAGAAAAGATAGGGTTCTTTGGTGTCTTATATTAATTGTAAGTTATACCGTTAGAACACACTTTATTTATTCAGCTGGGATTGCTCTAAGTTCCTACTTCTGTATTTGCAATGACTCTCGATTGGAATTTTCCCTTAATTTCTTTCCGACTCACGCGAATTGTAAGTTAGTCGTAAGGGGGGTGATATGTCCCCGGCATTTGCCCAAGTGCTAGAGGAAAACCTCCCTAAAATCTCAGCAAGGGTCAGTATACTTGCGATTCTTTCTATCTTAATTTGATTTGTTGTAGTCGTCGTCTTTTTGTGTTTTTGCCATTCAGTTTCCTTGTTGTATGAGCGTTCTTGTTAGGTGTACTATTATGTCTTCTTCTATGTCTGCTGCATTTCTAGTTGCTGCTGTTAGTGTGTCGGTAGTCTTTATGCAGGTTTTAATTACTTTAGGGATATTTTCTCTTTGGCAACCTGATTTCTGTATATTTATCTTCTAATATTTTTGTGGTGGCAGTTTTGTTTTGGTAACAGTTCGCTCCTATTCTTCCTGTGAGTTGAAGCCATCTTATTAGTTTGATATTATGTTTCGGTATACCATGCCGTTTGTTGTACTAGAGTTCATCCTGGTGGCGATTCTGAGAGTTTTCCTTTCTGTTGCCGTCAGTTTTAGTGTGTTTACTTGGCTTGCCGTCTTGACCGGCGCCACGAATTCCATAACTAGGCACTCAAAGGTTTTGTATTGTATGTGTTTATTATTTATCGTTTATGGTGGCATTATGTCTTCAGTCTCGTACTTGCTCTTTTGGTGTGTCTGTTCCAATTAAGGTATCCGTACAGGGTGAGCGCGAAATATATGGCGGTGTCCTTGCCTTTTATAATTTGTCCCCATAGTGTAACTGCTGCAGCTGCAGGTTTTTGTTTATTTATTTATTTATTTATTTATTTTTGGCCGGCCGGAGTGGCCGTGCGGTTCTAGGCGCTACAGTCTGTAGCCGCGTGACCGCTATGGTCGCAGGTTCGAATCCTGCCTCGGGCATGGATGTGTGTGATGTCCTTAGGTTAGTTAGGTT
The DNA here is from genome assembly GCF_023864275.1 of Schistocerca cancellata. Taxonomy (NCBI): domain Eukaryota; kingdom Metazoa; phylum Arthropoda; class Insecta; order Orthoptera; family Acrididae; genus Schistocerca; species Schistocerca cancellata. The sequence goes on along the minus strand of NC_064633.1, from coordinate 116,840,377 downwards.
TAAGTAGTTCTAAGTTCTAGGGGACTGATGACAACAGCAGTTAAGTCCCATAGTGCTTAGAGCCATTTTTTTTAATTTTTTGTCTTGTACTGTGTTATTGTGGTTAAAGATAAGTAGTTTTCCCGTTTGCCAGCCAGGGTTCTAGTTTTTCGGTGTATTCCTGGGTTTGTTGTTTGGTGGCTTCAGTTTTTTGCGCGTGACCCCAGTGTGCAGTGTCATCTGCGTAAAGTTCGAATCCTTCATTCCCTTTATTTGGTATTGGTATGTTACATGTATATAGCGTGTAAAGCAGTTGGGATATGACTGCCCCCTGTGGTACCCCTGATAATAGGCTGAAGATGTTTGATACAGCATCGTTTACAAAGACTCTCGAAGGTCAATTTCCATGCATGTTAGAAATTAGAGTTGCTATATGTGATGGAATGCCCATCTTAAGCAGCTTGTAGTACAGATCCTCGTGTCATACTTTATCGAAAGCCCTTCTATATCCAAGGAGAGGGCAGGAATACAGTCGAGTATATTCAGGCTGCTTCTTATTTCTCTGCATGGCCGCACTATGGGGCCTTTTGTGGAGTAGTTTTTGCGAAAACCAGCTTGGCACTCTGGTATGATTTTGATTTTATCCGCATAGAATGTTAATTTACTGTTGATCATGGATTCAAAACATTTTCCAATTATTGGGAGAAGAATGACGGGGTGGTAGGATAGTGTGTAATTAAGGGTTTACCCGATTTTGGCAGCATAATGATTTTGGCGTGTTTCCATTGGGTTGGTATACTGACTATGGTTAGGGCTGCGTTGACTAGAGGTTCTCGGTTATCTGTTGTCTGGGTGCTAGTCTAAGTTGAATTCTCTATTCCAGCAGAGCTCTTTTTTTCCCTTAAGGGTTGCTTGTTCGAGTTCTCCTTTTGTTATTTCTGCTGTTAGAGCGGCTTCGTTTTCTGATGGGGTGATGGTCATATTCTGAAGAGTGTGCAGTTCTTGTTCTATTATCCGGTCTTGTCAGTGTTGAACATTATGTCAGTTGGGAAGCTGCGTATTTTTTCAACTGCATCTCTTAAGATGTTTCCCTTTTCTAGTCATTGTTACTATTTCGTCTTGGTGGAAGAGTGGGGGATCAGTTTTTTCGTGTATGTCTATAACTTTTCTGAATGTGTGCCGGTATTTGTTTGCTTGTCAGTGGTCTCAGTTTTTGCTGATTTCTTCTCATTATTGGTTCCGAAACTCTCTGAGTTCTTGTTTTACCAGATTATTTAGGAGGATCCTTTCGGTTTCGTACGCTCAGTGGTTTGTATTTTTAAAGAGTTTGTATAGTCTTCTTTTTTCTTTGACAGTGTTTGAAATTCTTGTGGTAATCTGTTTGCATGTGATTTTATGATTTTATTGCGGCGTTTTAGGTGCTTTCGGTTTTGATAGCCTGAGTTCGAGTGCTTGTAGGTTTGTTATTTGTTGTCCTAGTGGCAGGGGCTACAGCCGTTTGGAAACATGTTTTCTAGGTAAGTACGCGAGGGGTAGTCAAGTGAACGTAGGTTGACGTCTATCGCATCTCTCTGACCTGATTCGAGCCTCATTCCAGTGTCTGTGAATATTAGTGCAACACAGTTGATTACAATTTGGCATACTACGCCGACATGATCATTATGAATAGTGAAGCTCACGATAATGGAGGTGTTGCTCGTCGCTTTTATCAAAATTGTTCTCCACAACATCCGATTCCATCGCATACTCTTCAGCCTCAGTTACGCAACGGCTTCGAGAAAGCGTACCTTAACCGCCAGCAGGCGTGACTGTGATGCTCCAAGGACATGCAGAACACCAGAATCAGAAGAGGTCGTACTGCATCACGTTGAAGAGAACCCGTCAACGAATACTTGGGCAAGTTATTTGGCTATTAATGAGTGGAATTGTAAAATAAGTGATGTAGTGGGTCACGTATAATCAGTTTTACTTGTAAAGCTGCCGCGTTACCAACATCTTTTCAAATAAATAATAGACGGCAGCTAGTTTAAGCACTCGAACTCAGGCTATCAAGTGTTCGAGTATAATGACTTTTCTGGAGACTAGAAATCTACTCTGTAGGAATCAGCATGGGTTTCGAAAAAGACGGTCATGTGAAACCCAGCTCGCGCTATTCGTCCACGAGACTCAGAGGGCCATAGACACGGGTTCACAGGTAGATGCCGTGTTTCTTAACTTCCGCAAGGCGTTCGATACAGTTCCCCACAGTCGTTTAATGAACAAAGTAAGAGCATATGGACTATCAGACCAATTGTGTGATTGGATTGAGGAGTTCCTAGATAAAAGGACGCAGCATGTCATTCTCAATGGAGAGAAGTCCTCCGAAGTAAGAGTGACTTCAGGTGTGCCGCAGGGGAGTGTCATAGGACCGTTGCTATTCACAATATACATAAATGACCTGGTGGATGACATCGGAAGTTCACTGAGGCTTTTTGCAGATGATGCTGTGGTGTATCGAGAGGTTGTAACAATGGAAAATTGTACTGAAATGCAGGAGGATCTGCAACGAATTGACGCATGGTGCAGGGAATGGCAATTGAATCTCAATGTAGACAAGTGTAATGTGCTGCGAATACACAGAAAGATAGATCCTTTATCATTTAGCTACAAAATAGCAGGTCAGCAACTGGAAGCAGTTAATACCATAAATTATCTGGGAGTACGCATTAGGAGTGATTTAAAATGGAATGATCATATAATGTTGAGCGTCGGTAAAGCAGATGCCAGACTGAGATTCATTGGAAGAATCCTAAGGAAATGCAATCCGAAAACAAAGGAAGTAGGTTACAGTACGCTTGTTCGCCCACTGCTTGAATACTGCTCAGCAGTGTGGGATCCGTACCAGATAGGGTTGATAGAAGATATAGAGAAGATCCAACGGAGAGCAGCGCGCTTCGTTACAGGATCATTCAGTAATCGCAAAAGCGTTACGGAGATGATAGATAAACTCCAGTGGAAGACTCTGCAAGAGAGACGCTCAGTAGCTCGGTACGGGCTTTTGTCAAAGTTTCGAGAACATACCTTCACCGAAGAGTCAAGCAGTATATTGCTCCCTCCTACGTATATCTCGCGAAGAGACCATGAGGATAAAATCAGAGGGATTAGAGCCCACACAGAGGCATACCGACAATCCTTCTTTCCACGAACAATACGAGACTGGAATAGAAGGGAGAACCGATAGAGGTACTGAAGGTACCCTCCGCCACACACCGTCAGGTGGCTTGCGGAGTATGGATGTAGATGTAGATGTCACTGGACGATTCCTCAGCAGGAATTTCTGCAAGCAGTAAGCGGAGTATGTACGGAAATGGGGATCTAAAATTTTCTAGGTCCGAACAGCTGATGTTACTCAATCACGCGGAAGTATAAGCACAGTAAACATTTCAGCTGTTGAGGATTGGCAGGAGAGCCAACCCCGTGTTATTTGAGGAGCCGAAAGTCACGCGTTTTAGCTCACGCAGGCTGGCGTGAGGTCTGGAACAGGTCAAGGAAACTAGACTAGCAAAAAAGGACGTAGCTGTGGAATACTTAACTTTAATCCATAAATGGTGAACATCACTCTTCACGATACATGTTTTACAGCATCAACAGTAACTGGTAACGGCGCCTTGCTACGTCGTAGCAAATGACGTAGCTGAAGGCTATGCTAACTATCGTCTCGCCAAATGAGAGCATATTTTGTCAGTGAACCATCGCTAGCAAAGTCGGTTGTACCACTGGGGCGAGTGCTAGGAAGTCTCTCTAGACCTGCCGTGTGGCGGCGCTCGGTCTGCAATCACTGATAGTGGCGACACGCGGGTCTGACGTATATTAACGGACCGCGGCCGATTTAAAGGCTACCACCTAGCAAGTGTGGTGTCTGGCGGTGACACCACATCAACACCGTTACTATGCCAGGCAGACAGCAACCTCGACCGTCTTGAGCGAGACTGCGAGTGAGTTCAGCAGAAAATCGTTAGATGAGTGTAGACGAAACTGCTTTCATAACTTTATGTAAGGGACTCTAGTTACGACGTAACATCGCCTAATAGGGGTTTGACTAAGCAGTAAATACACTGTAACAAACTCGTTAGTCAAATGTAGCGGAACTGAAGACCGTTGGCGACTCGAGAAGAGCAAAGCCGATTAGGTCATTAAGAATGATGTACAGTGGAGCCTCTCTCCACTGCGACATAAATACTCCACCTCCGCTGCCAGAGAGCACTCGATCAACAAGCCAATGGCGTTCATGTCGTTCGCACTCGATTCTCTGGTTACGGCATCGTAAGGTCTTGTGTGTGAGATTGTTCTAGTGTTAGTCTTACACATGCTGCCTTATGAGAACAATCAGCGATTCGTAGCCACGGATAATGTCCAGCATTCAGTACTGAAGACAGTAAAGCAGCCATCATGGCTCCAGACCAGGGCAGAAGCTGCCCTTAAACTGCAGTGTCGCATACTTCTGTCGGCCTACCGTACCGGTGGGTCCAGGTTCAGCACTCAGCACAACGTCACTAGGCCCGACATCGTGGTCCACGTGACGGGACAACGTGGTCAGTGGTCAGGGAGGGATTGGGTACTCCCCAAAAAGGCATGTGAATGAAACAATCACGTCGCGGTCACCGCCATCGCCGCACCGGAGTGTCATCGACTTCCACTCCGAGCTGATGTAGCGTCCACGGCAGCCTTGAGTCCACTACTGGACCAGAGGATTCCTCTCCGGATTACGTACCGACCAGCCGCTGATACCGAATTCGTGATACGAGGAGACATTTCCTCGGTCTGCTTCTTGACAAAACAGTAAGGGCTGCCAGCTTGGCAGTGGGTGACTCCCACAGAAGGGAGGAAAATAAGAGCGTAACGATGATGATGACGATTGAAGGTGAAGGGCCCTCACCAACATGGTCATCACAGTCCCGACGGACGTTCAGCATGTCAGTCTCATGGGTGGGGACGAAGGCTGTCCCCACATTCGGAGCAGTTGATAATGCATTAAAGTCTGACTCTCTTCCGCACCAATTTAGGGATGAGACCCGACAGTTCACAAAATTTCACCGCTCTTGTAACACTGGAATCAGTTTCGGCGAGGATGGTGAGCAGGTCTCAATCGAGACTGAGGGCTGCGCTAACGTCACATCGACAGCGCGGTCATAAGGGAAGTGCATTAATCGATGAATTACTTAGCCAATTACTCTCGATCAAGAGACAATAAATCGAACCTACTTGCATTGTGAGCATGGAATGGCTCCAGAACTCCTTCATGAATAAAAAAACTATGAACACGGAAAGCCTGATAGAACTTGTAAGAGGCAGACAAATGAAAACCGAACATCCGCCACAACGGGAGCTAGGAATCGATTCGTTCTAAAGTAATTGCCACACATGTTAAAGCATTTATCCCACTGGAAGACGAGACGATCAATTCCTGTTTCGTAGATCGTGGCAGGCGCTAACGGATCCACAAACGCACCCAGTCTTGCACTTCCTCATCCGACTGAAACCGACGTCCACACCTCTTTTTCTTCAGGTCGCCAACGACGCGAAAATCACACGGTGAAAGATATGGGCTGTACAGGAGACCTTGCAGTGTTTCCCAGACAAATTGCTGAAGCGTAGACTTTGTCCGATTGGCAGCGTCGGGGTGGACGTTATCGTGCAACAGGATGATTCCATCCGACGGCATTCCGACAGCCCGAGGGAAAACGGCAAGGCCAACAGTGGAAACATCTCACATCTTCCCCGGCCAAAGAAATCCAAAGCTGTTCATACAAGCGTCGGTAAGGTCATGAAGACCTCCTTCTTCCACTGCAGGGCCCTATGCTCTTCGTGTTCCTCGAGCGTGGAACCTCAATCAGTATGCAGCTGTATGAAGAGACTTTGCAAAAAATGCGAAGCGCCATAAAGCCAAAACGCCCTGTAGTGCTGTCTGACGGAATCGTCCTTCCGCCCGCCCCCACTATGCCACTCAGAAGAAGGCTACACTTCAGCTATTTGGTACAGCCAGGAACTTTCGCCGTGTGATTTTCACGTCTTTGGCGATCCGAAGAAACATACGCACGGACGTCGGTGTCAGTCGGAAGAGGAAGAGCAAGAATCGGTGCGACTGTGGACCCATCACCAGCCGATCGCGATCTACGAAGTAAGAACTGACCGCCTCGTTTCCAATGTTTACCACGTGTCGTAATTACTTTGAATGGAACCGCTCCTTGGTCCCATGGTCCCCTTGTGGCTGGTGTTCAGTTTCCATTTAACTGCTCCGGATGCATTTATTCTTCATGCATGTTACTTGAGCTACAAAATATCGGTCATGACTGCCGCTGTGGGTTAATCTTGTTCGCTACTGTGAATGCCAAAGCTGGTTTTCATTATATAGAGGACTTTTGTGAAGGTCCTGGTAGCAAGCGGCTCTTCGCAGAGTTGTGCTGTCACTCATTACTGCGAGCTGAAAGTGGCCAATTGAAATAGTTGTATTTGCCCCAAGGAAACATAAACCACACTGGAAGTATTCTGATTGACTAGCAAATCCCAGTGTCGTCCTGTAAAGTTATTTTATCGAATGCAAACAAGCAAAGAAGACAGCGTGAAAATGAAGGAAAATTAATCCGATAAATGTAAGCAAAATGATTTTAATAAACATTTTTGGAGCAGTGATCAAAAAGTTTTAAAAATTTTTCTTTCAAAAATACACCACGTATGCTTCAATAACATAGGTGACCGGCTTCAGTCATATCACATGACCATCATCAGACCTGTAATGTAATTTAGAAAGTAATAGAAACCTTACTAGATTGACAATAAAAAATGCTTATAAGGATAAAATACAATAAGACTTGTTATACCCATGGCAACCTTCGAAGTTGGTAGGTGGAGCATTCTTCTCAGCTGTCATAAAACAGTTATATGACATTAAAAAATGTATGTAATATCAAACTAATCTGCAGCTGATCATTCCATTATTACATATATCTCCAGTGCCAAATAATGTTAATATAAGACAGACAGACTGATCTAACATAGGTGTATACTTGCAGTCAAGTCACAACTCATATATCGATATGATGCCACAATGCCAAAGACCTACACAACATCGTTGACTTTGGAACCATTGTGGTAGTACCAGCTTAGCCCATAGAGTGCGTACTGAGTATACATCGTCTGTACAGTTATTTTTAAAGCTTTTAATTGATTTTTATACAATATTTAAGTACTTCCTTGGTTGTAAAGAGATATTTTATACATAACTATTTTTATGTTATTATTTTACTTAGTTTATTTTACGTTTTGACGATTATGTGAACCCGTTTTACACTGATTGGTTGACGTGAGGTAGAGGGAGAAGAGGTAGGCGGCGCATCTTCGTATTTAAGCGTATGCTCGTCACTTGCTGGCACCAGTTGACATCACAGCAGCTGAGAAGAGTGCTCCACCTACCATCTTCGAAGGTTGCCATGGGTATAACAAGTCTTATTGTATTTTATCCTTATAAGCATTTTTTATTGTCAATCTAATAAGGTTTCTATTACTTTCTAAATTAAATTACAGGTCTTCTGATGGTCATGTGATATGACCGAAACCGGTCACCTATATTTTTGAAGCATACGTGGTGTGAACAAGACTGAATTTTTAAAACAAAAATTTGTAAACAAAATGGTTTTCATATAAAATATTTCTATAAGAAACAGAGGCCGAGCGGTTCTAGGCGCTTCAGTCCGGAACCGTGCGACAGCTATGGTCGCAGGTTCGAATCCTGCCTCAGGCATGGTTTTGTGTGATGTCCTTAGGTTAGTTAGGTTTAAGTCGTTCTAAGCTCTAGGGGACTGATGACCTCAGACGTTAAGTCCCATAGTGCTCAGAGCCATTTGAACCATTTATGCCGGCCGAAGTGGCCGTGCGGTTCTAGGCGCTGCAAACCGCGAGACCGCTACAGTCGCAGGTTCATCCTGCCTAGGGCATGGATGTGTGTGCTGTCCTTAGGTTAGTTAGGTTTAACTAGTTCTAAGTTCTAGGGGACTAATGACCTCGGAAGTTGAATCCCATAGTGCTCAGAACCGTTTGAACCATTTTGAACCATTTATAAGAAACAGAAAACTACGTTACCATTCAATTAGCTTCTTTGCCAGAAATGTCAATGTTTATCCATATTAGTTGTACTGTACAACGACATTTCGAACACTCCAGTAATGTTTGAATATCAATCGTTAGAACGCGAAGTTTCACCCTTACATTGTAAATGAAATGTAGAATCATATGCATGGTTTCTTAATTGGCAAAATGGGCATACTTCATATTTGTCTATTACAGCGCCATCTGCCACGAATGGAAAACAATAGTTTGAGCAAACTGTATTTATTTTCGACTTCGAATCGTAATATGAAATAAAAATGCGGAATTACCACTTGCAAATACAATGTTGCCCCCGTCCACGCATCAGGGACGGTTAAAAGGTGACCCGTGGTAGCACAGATAGATGTCCCGTTTACTGATACTAACTTTTCATCTCCAACTTTTTTTTTTTTTCGGACGACTCGTCTTTTCGAGATATTTAAAACGAACACCCAGCATACAGGGTTACTCATAAAGACTAATGTGATTTCCTACAACCACAAGGCTTACAGAAAACTGACACACATAAATGCATAAATCCTTTATGCAAATTTCTGTTAGTAATACACGCTGTTGCATAGTTGCGCTAGGGAGCAGTCGAGTCAGACCATGTAGACAAACAATCTGTTCCCTATTGTTGCAGTGAATTGGTTTGCGCCTGCAGATAGGCAACCCAATGTACATATTCCTGAAGCTGGCTGCTGCTGTTTGGTGGGTAATTTATGTGAAACTTGAATGAAAGGCATGCACGTCATGACGTTTGCCACATCACAGCCGATATACATCTCGAGCTCATGTAACGTGGGATAAAATCTAGGAGGCCTGCCCTATGCCCTGATGCGTGTCTTCTAGCATTCGAGTAGTTGTCTCCTGAGAGGTCAATGTACTTATTAATAATCCTGTGTGGAACCTGGTTTCTCCCTCATCATATTGGTATCTGTGTCACGTAGCATTCCTCCGGCAGTATTAATTTCTATCCGTTCCTTCCTTGCTGGTTGATTCTTTTGTGGCCTTCGCGGAGATAAACGCGGCATGGGACAGCCGGGCACACGGCCGCTGTATTTATGGGATTAAGTTCGTCCGAACATGAATAAGGCGCTTACATGAAGCGCTCTCATTTGGACTGCCGCCAGCGCCGAAAGTGGGTCGTCCGGGCGCAGGGCGACGATCCGGGGGACAGATTTCCATCTGGGGGAGCCTGGGTGGAGGGGGGGCATTCAGGGGGCGGCTAATGTCGAAGGGGGTGCGGCGCCCAGACGTGACCTAATACGGCGCAGGCGAGCTCCGAATAATTTATCGCGTGGGTCGTTTATTTCGAATTTGAATGCTTCGAAACACAGAGGCCGTGGCGGGTGCCGCTGTGGCCCTGTCGAAAATGAAAGGTACAAATGAAGGCACTCCATCTCATTTACGCAGGCCAGCTGCGCAGTGGCTTTCGCGCCGACACAGTCTGCCCTCCTCCCCCTCCCCCCCCCCCCTCACGCGCAGCGATAGCCACCCACTTTGTCTTTCTGAAGATGACGACTCACCGACCGACCGACTCTGCGCCACTAACAACAGTGCTTGAAAGGGGGCTGTCCTCTTTAGCATGAGGCTTTTTAGGAAGCTACTATAAAAAACGGATAATTGTGCTGTTGCGGCACATTTTATCGTATTAACAGAATATTCCGTCGGTTCTTGGTAGAACAACATTATAATAATAAATAAAAAGCACCAGTTTGCTTTTGTTCTACAAATTCGTCTTTTATAGTAGATTACTGAGACAAAAAGCTTTTTAGGAAGTTCTGACCATAAATGTGTTGTTATTGTGGTCTTCAGTCAGTCCTGAGACTGGTTTGATGCAGCTCTCCATGCTACTCTATCCTGTGCAAGCTGCTTCATCTCCCAGTACGTACTGCAACCTATATCCTTCTGAATCTGCTTAGTGTATTCATCTCTTGGTCTCCCTCTACGATTTTTACCCTCCACGCTGCCCTCCAAAACTAAACTGATGATCCCTTGATACCTCAGAAGATGTCCTACCAACCGATCCCTTCTTCTAGTCAAGTTGTGACACAAACTTCTCTTCTCTCCAATTCTATTCAATACCTCCTAATTAGTTATGTGATCTACCCATCTAATATTCAGCATTCTTCTGTAGCACCACATTTCGTAAGCTTCTATTCTCTTCTTGTCCAAACTATTTATCGTCCATGTTTCACTTCTATACATGGTTACACTCCATACAAATACTTTCATTAACGACTTCCTGACACTTAAGTCTATACTCGATGTTAACAAATTTCTCTTCTTCAGAAACGCTTTCCTTGCCATTGCCAGTCTACATTTTATATCCTCTCTACTTCGACCATCATCAGTGATTTTGCTCCCCACATACCAAAACTCCTTTACTACTTTAAGTGTCTCATTTCCTCGTCTAATTCCCTCAGCATCACCCGATTTAATTCGACTACATTCCATTATCCTCGTTTTGCTTTTGTTGATGTTCATCTTATACCCTCCTTTCAAGACACTGTCCATTCCGTTCAACTGCTCTTCCAAGTCCCTTGCTGTCACTGACAGAATTACAATGTCATCGGCGAACCTCAAAGTTTTTATTTCTTCTCCATGGATTTTAAGACCTACTCCGAATTTTTCTTTTGCTTCCTTTACTGCTTGCTCAATATACAGATTCAATAACATCGGGGAGAGGCTACAACCCTGTCTCACTCCCTTCCCAACCACTGCTTCCCTTTCGAGCCCCTCGGCTCTTATAACTGCCATCTGGTTTCTGTACAAATTGCAAATAGCCTTTCGCTCCCTGTATTTTACCCCTTCCACCTTCAGAATTTGAAATAGAGTATTCCAGTCAACATTGTCAAAAACATTCTCTAAGTCTACAAATGCTATAAATTTAGGTTTGCCTTTTCTTAATCTAGCTTCAAAGATAAGTCGTAGGGTCAGTATTGCCTCATGTGTTCCAATATTTCTAACAGATCTTTCCCGAGGTCAGCTTCTACCAGTCTTTCCATTCTTCTGTAAAGAATTCCCGTTAGTATTTTGCAGCTATGACTTATTAAACAGATAGTTCGGTAATTTTCACATCTGTCAACACCTGCTTTTTTTTGGATTGGAATTATTGTATTCTTCTTGAAGTCTGAGGGTATTTCGCCTGTCTCATACATTTTGCTCACCAGATGATAGAGTTTTGTCAGGACTGGCTCTCCCAAGGCTGTCAGTAGTTCTAATGGAATGTTGTCTACTCCCGGGGCCTTGTTTCGACTCAGGTCTTTCAGTGCTCTGTCAAACTCTTCACGCAGTATCATATCTCCCATTTCATCTTCATCTACATCCTCTTCCATTTCCGTAATATTGCCCTCAAGTACATCGCCCTTGTATAGACACTCTATTACTCCTTCCACCTTTCTGCTTTCCCTTCTTTGCTAATAACTGGGTTTCCATCTGAGCTCTTGATATTCATACAAGTGGTTCTCTTTTCTCCAAAGGTCTCTTTTGTATGAGGTTGGAATTTGATAAATGTACTCAACCTCTGTACTATCGATATAATCATATTCTTTGTAAGACTGTGTTTTAAACTAGAGATGTTGGTCAGAGTAATTCAGAGTGTCAGTGTGTCGGACAGTCTGGCAATGTACTTGGTTTGAAATGAATGGAAGCTGACCTGCTGTGCAGTAGAAGCAGCATTATTTGAAAAAGCATTTTGTAATAATATTTTCTGAAGAAAGGTGTTGACCAGATGAGGTTATATTAATGGAAGAATAACAAAAGCGAAATTTTAAGGAAACACAGTTTTTTTAATACTTGTAACAGTGAGGCTTCTTATTATTAGAACATTGCTTATGGTTGAAGTCTGCTGTGAAATTTTATAATGGAACATAACGTTTAGGGTTGCAGTTGAAACAAGGGTCAAGGAAAGCAATTATGCTCAAGAGAGTTATTAGGAAACAGTTTTGCTAATTTGTCTACGTTTGAGAACTTTATAAAAAGGTGTAATGTTGTCATGGCTTAATGAAGCATAGCTAAACTTGGAGTCTTTGTTCTCATTTATCAATCGTTAACATTAGTTCCCCATTCTCATTTTACTTTCACGACTCTGTATGCACACTCGCATTGCACATCGCCAGTTGTGCACTGCGAAGCATTTTATGGAAGTTGGTAAGATACCGTCTTGCATTAAACATTGCAAGTACAGCAAATGAAATTTGATTTTTAACAGTCATATCATTATTCGTAACAGCAACAAGTTCCAGAGCAGACGAGCTTTCCCTTCGCATAGGTGGGCCAATAAATTTAATTGCCAGCAAAGTTGATGTCACTGTAAGGCATAATGATAGAGTATATTTATGAAAGTAATATCAGTGTCAGTTCAAAGGCTTAAATCAGGAAGAGATTTCAATTAAGTGCTATCTTGTGAATTTTCAAGCATTTTTATCAGATGGTAGATGAGTTAATTTTTATATTCATTTGTTGTGCAGTTACAATAACAGTTCTGGAACAGTGATTGTTTGCAAGACACAAGACAAAGTTTAGCAATATTCAGGGCCAACATTTGTGTCTGAATCATTTTGTTTTGCAGTCAGATGGTATATGTAAATTTCACTGAAAACGAATTGTTTTCTCGCAGACGAGCTGCTGGACCACCAGCTAGTCTGGATTTTTCATCGTGTAGCGTGAGCCTCACATATTTCTATTCAAAATTAAATTTCTACTTAATTCTGTTGGCCAGCACCGAAATTTACACATTTTTCTGTCAAAACAAGATTAACGCAAATGCTGCCTTGCACAGAAATTTATATATAAAAAGTACTTGAGGACAATATAATGGAAATGGAAGAGGATGTAGATAAAGATGAAATGAGAGATATGATACTGCGTAAAGAGATTGACAGAGCACTGAAAGACCTGAGTCGAAACAAGGCCCCGGGAGTAGACAACATTCCATTAGAATTACTGACAGCCTTGGGAGAGCCAGTCCTGACAAAACTCTATCATCTGGTGAGCAAAATGTATGAGACAGGCGAAATACCTTCAGACTTCAAGAAGAATATAATAATTCCAATCCCAAAGAAAGCAGGTGTTGACAGATGTGAAAATTACCGAATTATCAGTTTGATAAGTCACAGCTGAAAAATACTAATGCGAATTCTTTACAGCAGAATGGAAAAATTGGTAGAAGCAGACCTCGGGGAAGATCAGTTTGGATTCCGTAGAAATATTGGAACACGTGCGGCAATACTGACCCTACGACTTATCTTAGAATATTGATTAAGGAAAGGCAAACCTACATTTCTAGCATTTGTAGACTTAGAGAAAGCTTTTGACAATGTTGACTGGAATACTCTCTTTCAAATTCTGAAGGTGGAAGGGGTAAAATACAGGGAGCGAAAGACTATTTACAATTTGTACAGAAACCAGATGGCAGTTACAAGAGTCGAGGGGCATGAAAGGGAAGCAGTGGTTGGGAAGGGAGTGAGGCAAGGTTGTAGCCTCTCTCCGATGTTATTCAATCTGTATATTGAGCAAGCAGTAAAGGAAACAAAAGAAAAATTCGGTGTAGGTATTAAAATCCATGGAGCAGAAATAAAAATTTTGAGGTTCGCCGATGACACCGTAATTCTGTCAGAGACAGCAAAGTACCTAGAAGACCAACTCAACGGAATGGACAAGGTCTTGAAAGGAGGATATAAGATGAACATCAACAAAAGCAAAACGAGGATAATGGAATGTAGTCGAATTAAGTCGGGTGATGCTGAAGGAATTAGATTAGGAAATGAGACACTTAAAGTAGTTAAGGGGTTTTGCTATTTGGGGAGTAAAATAACTAGTGATGGTCGAAGTAGAGAGGATATAAAATGTAGACTGGCAATGGGAAGGAAAGCGTTTCTGAAGAAGAGAAATTTGTTAACATCGAGTATAGAGTTAAGTGTCAGGAAGTCGTTTCTGAAAGTATTTGAATGAAGTGTAGCCATGTATGGAAGTGAAACGTGGACCATAAATAGTTTACATAAAAAGAGAATAGAAGCTTTCGAAATGTGGTGCTACAGAAGAATGCTGAATATTACATAGGTAGGTCACATAACTAATTAGGAGGTATTGAATAAAATTGGGGAGAAGAGATATTTGTGGCACAACTTGACTAGAAGAAGGGATCGCTTGGTAGGACATATTATGAGGCATCAAGGGATCACCAGGTCAGTATTGGACCGCAGCGAGGAGGGTAAAAATCGTAGAGGGAGACCAAGAGATGAATACACTAAACAGATTCAGAAAGATGTAGGTTGCTGTAGGTTCTGGGAGATGAATAAGCTTGCACAAGGTAGAGTAGCATGGAGAGCTGCATCAAACCAGTCTCTGGACTGAAGACTAAAACAACAACAACATACTAATAATGTCCACATATGGCTCGTAAAATTGGTCATTAACATCAAAAGATATTTAGAACGCTAGATATCATTGAGACTACTTTGAAAAATGCCCACTGGCAGCCAACGTTTATAATTCCTTTGTATCTTGATTCATAGTGGCTGCAGAATCAAAATAGTATCTCTTCTTTCGGAGATGTTCGAGACAACAGACACCACATATATAATTTAGGCGATGATGGCCAATGATCCCTTCAGCGTAGATGCCTACCAAGCGCCAACTCTTACGGGAAGCGGCGAGATACAGCGAGTAGTGAGGCTAATGACGGGGGCGCTACATTAATAGTGCGTGGTCTCAGTTGAGAATTGGTATCTGACGGGAGGCGAGCCAGGGAAGTCTATACGGTTGTGGTGACCACTGTCTCCGGATGGCGTAATTGTCAGCGCATCCCCATAGTGAACAGGAAATTTGGGTTCGAATCCCGGTCTAGGACAAATTTTCAACTTGTTGCATTAATATAAATCACTGAGCACTGGCAGCCAATGTCATTAATTCCGTTTTGTCTTCCTTCGAAGAGTCGTTGGCCCAGACTGTAAAAGAGAAACGTGGAGTAGGTGGTAAAAGCCCACTTCAATGCTGGTTCTGCAATCGTCTAATCAAAAATTAATAGGACTTGCTGAATATTTATGCGCATTCATGAGCTGTACATCGTGTATAAGGTTCACTTATTAGAACAGTAGTGAAATCATCAAGACTGAGATGGGCAGCACCCGTGGCGCGGACGAGTTATACGAAAGTAACTAAAAGGATGTCAGAGGAAATCGAGTGGGTCAAAGAGAAGGGGATCCACCAAGAACCAGATGGATAGGAAGTGTGTAGCCGCCACACCCTACGCAGACATTCTTCTCATCTTCCTCCTCTATCCTAGCTCATCAACGTCATCGTCGTCATCATCTAAGCTGTTGCCCATTCAGAACTCTCTTTCCAATCGATTTGTAGTTCAGGGTGTTCTGCAGAATTCTACGACCTGGCTTTCTCATGAGGTGCTGTCTCAAATTTTCATGACACTTTTGATTTTTTAAATTTCATATTAAAAATACTTAATACTGTTTTGCTGTCGTCATTTCTAATCATTTCTCTCGTCGTGCAACCTTTAGTCCTCC
This sequence comes from Schistocerca cancellata, assembly GCF_023864275.1. NCBI lineage: Eukaryota > Metazoa > Arthropoda > Insecta > Orthoptera > Acrididae > Schistocerca > Schistocerca cancellata. The sequence goes on along the minus strand of NC_064633.1, from coordinate 116,824,751 downwards.
TCGGGAACCTCATATCTGCTGTTTGTCTTTCATATTCTTGTTGTTTTTTGTGTTTTCTGGTGTTTACCCAGTTTTCATTTCCGTACAATAAGACAGAAACCGCTATTACTTTATAAAATTTTATGCTAGTCTCTTCGTGTACTTTATAGCGCAATGTACTCCTAATGGTAACGCAACAGCTTCGAATTTCTTCATTTTCAATATTGGGGTCAAAATCAAAACTTACATCAAAGCCTTAATAAGAGCTTAGTGAGACTAAAACTAAATTACCTAGAACAATTTTTGATGTCACTGGTATTTTCCTCGGAATGCCATTATTTTCGTTTTATTATTAGAAATTTTTAAACTGTGTTCCTAACATTCTGTGTTCAGCTGGTATACTGATCTCTGGGAGTCATATTTATTCTTTTGAATGATAAAGACATAATCTGCAAACAGAAGTACATTCAGCTACACATCATTTGTTATTTTAATTCATTTCCTTACTTCACGCTTCCCTTTACGAAGAATGAAGTCAATACAAACACTTTACAGTATGCGCTAGTCAACGCACACGTCTTACACCTTGGTCAATAATCATCTTTTATAAAGACTTTTCACTATCTTATGCAGGTTATCATGGCTCACACGATCGAAAGCTTTTTCAAGGCCAATAAAGGCCATAATGGGGTGTCTATATTAGATTATATGTGTTCTTAGTTACAAACACATTGCACGTGCACGAGCGACCTCACATAAATCCACTTTTCTTTCTTGGCAATGACAGTTATATGATACTTCTTCATAACGTTTTTGATTGCCTTTTATTATGATTTGCAGTATTTAGGAGAGTGACGCCACGATAGTTTTTATTGTCACTGCCTTTCCTTTTCTTGAAGAGAGATTACTTCTGCTGTACATAAAGGCTCAGGGATCTTCCAATTGCTCCAATACTCATTTACTGAGAATAAGTCTTTTATGAAATGACAAACCTGCATACTTAGTTAATTTGGCATTTATTCCATCTTTTCCGGTAGATTTCCTGTTCGTCAAACCTTCCAGCCTCTACTATAGCTCGAAAGCCTAAATCAGAATAGTAATGTACAGGGTTATTACAAAGGATTGAAGCGATTTCACAGCTCTACAATAACTTTACTATTTGAGATATTTTCACAATGCTTTGCACACACATACAAAAACTCAAAAAGTTTTTTTAGGCATTCACAAATGTTCGATATGTGCCCCTTTAGTGATTCGGCAGACATCAAGCCGATAATCAAGTTCCTCCCACACTCGGCGCAGCATGTCCCCATCAATGAGTTCGAAAGCATCGTTGATGCGAGCTCGCAGTTCTGGCACGTTTCTTGGTAGAGGAGGTTTAAACACTGAATCTTTCACATAACCCCACAGAAAGAAATCGCATGGGGTTAAGTCGGGAGAGCGTGGAGGCCATGACATGAATTGCTGATCATGATCTCCACCACGACCGATCCATCGGTTCCGAACATCATGATAGAAGTGCGGTGGAGCACCATCCTGTTGAAAGATGAAGTCGGCGCTGTCAGTCTCCAGTTGTGGCATGCGCCAATTTTCCAGCATGTCCAAATACGCGTGTTCAACCGTTTCTTCGCTCACTGCAGGCCGACCCGTTGATTTCCCCTTACAGAGGCATCCAGAAGCTTTAAACTGCGCATACCATCGCCGAATGGAGATAGCAGTTGGTGGATCTTTGTTGAACTTCGTCCTGAAGTGTCGTTGCACTGTTATGACTGACTGATGGGAGTGCATTTCAAGCACGACAAACGCTTTCTCGGCTCCTGTCGCCATTTTGTCTCACTGCGCTCTCGAGCGCTCTGGCGGCAGAAACCTGAAGTGCGGCTTCAGCCGAACAAAACTTTATGAGTTTTTCTACGTATCTGCAGTGTGTCGTGACCATATGTCAATGAATGGAGCTACAGTGAATTTATGAAATCGCTTCAATCATTTGTAATAGCCCTGTATATACGTGGCGACTGTTCCTTTGGAGAAGTCCGAAAGAACAGATCCAGCAGCCATTATGAATTAAGACACAAAGCTATTATAGACATTGGCTGCAAGCGGGTATTGATTGAAATCAGTGGTGAAAGTTGAAAATTAAGGCGAGGTCGGCCATTGATCTCTTCAGTGCAGATCCACACCAGTCTCTAACTGCTACGGGAATCGGCGAAATACGTGAGTAATGAGGATAATGGAGAAGGGATACTACATTCGTAGTGTGTGGGTAAGGGGAGCATTTAGTTTTGGCGGGAGACATGCTACGGTAGTCCATGCCGCTGCAGTGACTACTGTGTGCGGTTGGCTCAATGGTTACGGAATCTGCGTAGTAAGCAGGACGCCTGGGTTCGAATTCCGGTCCGACAGTAATTTTCAACTTTTCCCATTCTCTCAATCAATACCTGCTTGCAGCCAATGCCTGTAATACCTCCGTGTCAGAATAAGAATGATTTTAAAATACCGCAGATCCCTTGAATGTGCCCACGGATCGAAGAAAACACAGGTCACACCTATGTAAGCGAGGGTAACAGAAGTGAGCTAGAAGACTGCCACCTACTATCACTGCCATCCATCTGTTGTAGAGTCTTAGTACAAATTATGAATTCAGAATTAACTACGCAAGTTAAAAAGAATGCTCTCGTCCTTGCTAACCACCACGGGAACAAAAAATTCCAATCAGGTAGATGCAGTGTTTCTCGACATTCAAAAAGCATTTGACTAACTACCACAGCAACCTTTAATAATGAACCTACAGCCATTTTGGGTGGCAAGCGAATATTTTGACTGGATTGAGGATTCCTTGTGAAGAGGACGCAACAGATTATCTTGGATGGAGAACCATCGATAGATGTTGCAGTAACCTCAGACATGTCATAGGAAAGTGTACTGGGTCTCTTGCTATCCATGTTTTATGTTAACGAGATGAATGATAGAATTGAGAGTAATTTCAGACTTTTTACAACTAATACAGTTATCGATAATGAAGTACCATCTGAAATACAATGTCAGAAATATTCGGCCACATACCGATAAAATTTGAAAGTGGTGCAAACATTGATAAAATTTTTTTAATTTTTAGAAATGTAAACCTGTGCACTTCATAGAACGCAGAATGACTACAACATTAATGAGTCACAAATGGTGTCGGTCAACTCATATAAATACCTGGGTCTAACAGTTTGTGAGAATCTGAATCCGAATAACCGCGTAGGTTTACTCGTTGGTGAAGCAAGTGGCAGACCAGGGTTCGTTGATAAGGTGCTGGCAAAATGCAATCAGTCTACAAACATGACTTCTTGCTAACTCAGGAAATGAACTATTTTATTTCTCAACTTCATGATAACATACCAAAAGGGACTCACAAGAGATATTGAACGCTTCGAGCGCTCCTTACGTGAATGGAAGGAAAGAAACCTTAATGATGTAATAAAGTGCCATGTAATGTCTGTTATCTATTTCACAGTAGTTTTCCTACGATCGGCTTTTCAGAATTCGTCCTTTAGTGCCTAAGATGGTAAGTTGCATAAGTTGAAAGAAAAGAAGGGGTGAACTATTTTTAGAAGAAATTTGTCATAATTTGTCTGAAGTCAGTAGGACCATGGAAAATGGAAGCAAAGTGTCCAGATGGAATGTAAACAATGTGTGGTGTCACCGCCAGACACCACACTTGCTAGGTGGTAGCCTTTAAATCGGCCGCGGTCCGCTAGTATACGTCGGACCCGCGTGTCGCCACTGTCAGTGATTGCAGACCGAGCGCCGCCACACGGCGGGTCTAGAGAGACGTCCTAGCACTCGCCCCAGTTGTACAGCCGACTTTGCTAGCGAAGCTACACTGACAAATACGCTCTCATTTGCCGAGACGATAGTTAGCATAGCTACGTCATTTGCTACGACCTAGCAAGGCGCCATTTATCTTTTGCTGGTTATCTTATAAAGCCTGTACCGTCAGACCGATGTTCACCAATTGTGGAATAAAGTTATGTATTACATCAACTACGTACTTTATTTGCTATATTAATTACATTGTAATGTTCCAGACCTCACGCCAGCCTGCGTGAGCTAAGCGCGTGCATTTCGGCCTCTAGCAACACGGTGTTGGCTCCTCTGCCAACACACCGCAATGTATTTATTGTATTATGCTTTTCAGTCACGCATGTACCAGGGAGTGCTGAAAAGTAATGCCTCCGATTCTTTTGTGTGAAAACTCTTAAATCTCCCCTGGATACGAACACACTTCTCCCAACGAGAGACCAGTTTGTTCATGCCGCCACTTTTCAATGTTTGACTCGTGGACGGAGCGATAACTCCACCTCTGCTTGAACCTCTTCATCGCTAACAGAGTGAAGTCGTCCAAGGTGTTCTTTAGGTTTGGAAACCAGATGAAAATCTGATGAGGCCAACTCGGTACTGTATGGATGATGATCGGTGAAAGTGAACCCAAAGCATCGGACTGTTGCAGATGTTTCAGCACGCGCGTGTGGTCTCGCATTTTCTTGCTGAAGGATAGAGTGCTCCGTGTGTCGACGAACGCTTCGATCTTTCTCACGTAGCGACGTAGCTACGCTACACACCGCCATGTCACACTGTAAAATTCGGAGCCCTCTAGAGACAGACGGCTGAAAATATGAAAACATGACGAATAAAGATGTAGAATGTTAATAACGTTTGTTTTATTTAAACTGCTGTAAGAGTTTTCACATAAAAAATTCGTAGACATTACATTTGAGTGGGCTCTCGTAATACGCGAGAAACGTTAAGAAGAACTTTTTAGCTGTTGTTAACCAATTGCTTCTAGGCAAAGTGGCTTACAATGGTGTAAGTCCGATTTGGATGCAGAACCATCGATAGATGTCATATGGGAAATTCGGTACTACAAGCATAACAAGCTATATGGGTACCCCATAAAGTTCACAGATTGGGAAAATTAATACGAAGATAAGTGTGGCTATTTTACAGAGTGAAATTACGTATTTTCCCTACCGGATAGATAATTAGGCCACTTTTATGAGAACTGTACGGAGCAAAGCGAACAATATTGTAATTTCGCCATCAGCTAGGCTTCGCGACTCCGCTTGTCAGTCGTTTGGATTACGAGTAATTTATTACGTTTTCTGATCAACGATTATGCCAAATGTAGTAACGGTAAAGATAGTATAAAACAGAATATGTAAACGAGGCATGGAGGATAGTAATGATTTTGACTATTCTTGCTAGGGAACGACAACAGCAGTCACAGTAATTACCGATCTTTTAAACAACAGTCTAAAGTTATCGTCGTATTACATCGAAAGACCTCTGAAGCACCATGGACCGTCGTGCTGACAATCTCTTCTCTTCCGGTCGATAATTTAATTCTGATGATGGCCTTTCCCTGCAAAGCAAAACGGCACGAAAGATAATAAACACAGATTATTCATCAACATATTAAAAGTTGTGTTTTTACGGACCGCAGTCAGTAAAAGCTGTAATCCTTTTATCGGTAAGCAATTATTTGTTTTTGGGACTTTACGCTGTACGAATAAATTTAATTGCAAATGGCTTCCAGAATTGTTTTGTCCCAGAGTTATTCCGACCTGGTTGTCAGGATCTTTCAGAGTGATAATACAGCTCTGACTGTTTCACCATTAGTACCTTTTCTGATGAAGTTACCAAATCTCTTTTAATGTAATTACAGTGATTTCCCGTACCAGTGAGTCACTCATATGTCATTATTTATTGTGGTACCTGTTGCTCCTAAGTCGTTTGAGTTTTTAGCTATCGAAATTTGTCTACGTTCGATCTTTCCACCTACATTCATTCTATCTTCTATTATTTTAATTGACATTTGGTTCGCTCTAGTTTAAGATCGCTACCAGTATCAACATCCAGATGACTCTTGTAATCTTCAACCTGATTAGAGCACGATATCTTCGATGTCCTTATGTGACGTCGTACACAGTCTCTTCAAGATATTCTCCGAAAATGTATTTGCAATGACTAACTCGCGTCCAGCACAGAATTCTTTTAGTTAAACATTAAAGAAAAGGATACCAAAAGGCATAAAATAAATAGCCTTGGATACCAGATGAGATCTCATAACTAATGACGAAAGTGCATTTATTTGAAAAGCTACAACAGTATACGATACTCAGAAACAAAAGTAACCGGAAATGTACAAAAGCTAAAGAAGAAAGCATTGATGGACCACACAAAATTTAGACAGCGTAACGTAGATGCTGTACACACAGCTAACAAACAGACAGCACAGAAAAGAAAGGAAGACTGGTGTTTAACGTTCCGTCGATAACGAGATCGTCAGAGACGGAGAACAAATTCGGATAACAGAAGGATGGGGAAGGAAATCGGCAGTGTCCTATGAAAGGAAACATTCCGACTTTTGCGTTGAGTCCGCAGCTCGTGGTTGTGCAGTAGCGTTCTCGCTTCCCACGCACGGGTTCCCGGGTTCGATTCCCGGCGGGGTCAGGGATTTTCTCTGCCTCGTGATGACTGGGTGTTGTGTGCTGTCCTTAGGTTAGTTAGGTTTAAGTAGTTCTAAGTTCTAGGGGACTCATGGCCATAGATGTTAAGTCCCATAGTGCTCAGAGCCATTTTTGAGCCATTTGCGGTGAGCGATTTAAAGAAACCATGGAAAAAGTGCGGAAAAGTCAACAGTCGTTCTCCCGAATTTGAGTCCACTACGCTAACCACTGAGCCATCCCGCTCGGTAGACAGCACAGAAGGAGCAAAATACTTAGGGACAGAAAAAGTAATTGGGTTACGAAAGCAGAAAATAAGTGTAAACAATTCTTGGAGAAACTTTGTATAATCTATCTCTCAACTGTTCAAAAATTGTTCGAATGTGTGTGAAATCTTATGGGACTTAGCTGCTAAGGTCATCAGTCCCTAAGCTTACACACTACTTAACCTAAATTATCCTAAGGACAAACACACACACCCATGCCCGAGGGAGGACTCGAACCTCCGCCGGGACCAGCCGCACAGTCCATGACTGCCTCTCAGCTGTTACGACGATCCTATACTTGGGAACATCACAATAATTCGTATAAAAGTATTTACGCAAATACCCTTGCATTCTGGGAAAAAATAATTTTGATTAGAGACAATGATCAGGGACCCATTTGGGACAAAGTCGTCTCAGCCGAATACTAAAAATGAGCGACGTTTATTAACATGTGTTAGGTTGTTATACTGTCGCTCCCCAAATCATATATTTTCGACTTGACGGAGTGTAAAACCGGCGCTGTTATACGTAAGTGATCCTTTGTTGTTCTTCAAGCTATGAAAAATATGCAAATTGTATTTAAATTGAAATTTTCAGTTTATTATTTCATATTGTAAACATGCAAACGATGTATCACGAGGTCGTTTAACAAATTTTTAACTTTCGCAGGAAAAACTTTGTGAATAACGCATTGTTAAGCAGACGTTGTCGCGATTTGTAGTTATTGGTTCTGAGCGAGGCAAAGACGTCCGAAACACAGCAAAGAGTGTTCCTGATCAGCCGTTGAATCTAGAGGATGTGTCATCAAATACTGATTATAACCGATATTTAGCACGATCGAGAGTTAATGAGGTAACTGACCGAGCACCGGTTCGGCCGCCTGTGGAGCTGAAGCTTGCGGCATCATGTTCAGTATGAAAGCAATTACGCCAACATGTCGGCGGTGTACTGTGGCCACAACTGGAGCCAAGGAGGGGAGTAGCTTGATCACTCAGAAGCTTATTCCAACTCTTTGAATTTGAAAATACCACTAAAAAATAAATTTCCTCCCTGTTTACAAATCTTCTACTGAGGCTATGTTAGTGTCAGTTGGCAGTTGGATGTCCTTCCCACCTTCCCATTGGCACCCCCCTACTCCCCCCCCCCCCCCTCGGAACGTAATTCGTGTATCCGATCTGTCTGCATTTAGTTAACTCTCGTACTTCATGTGACGTGCTCGTGTAGCTTGGATGTGAGATGTGAGGCGAGACGTGGGTACCAATCCGGTATTTATCCAGTTCTATGTGGGAAACCGCCTAGTATCCACATCCAGGCTGGTCAGCTGACTAGACGTCGTCGTTAATCGGACAGGCGATCATGGGCAGACTCGCCTCCCTGAATCCCGGAAGCGGCGCGATAATGCGCTCGGCTTTCCGTGCAGATCCCTGCTTTCAGGTGATTCTTGAAAAATAGTAATTCGCGTGAGCCACTATTGCTACCATATTTTGATGTGTTCTCTTAACGAAGCACTTAGACAGGCTCTCGAATAATTTATTGACACGCAATACTGCTGATGTCTCTTGCTAACGTAATTCTTGAAGCTTTGGCTTATCTAACTAACAATGAATACTATGGTCGTTAAGTACCCTTTATCTGTACCAATTCGAGAGTGAATGTCAATGTGCGCCCTAAAACAAACGCTGTACACAAATAGTGCAGGATGACTCTGCTGGCTGGTGCGTTACACTGTCACGTGCTGCTTTTGCTCGTTACATTGAGATCTCTCCAGCACGATGAAGATCGCCGATATCAGCTGGACGCCCGCTCTCGTCAGTACCTCCTACTTCCATCCCGACAACTTGCTCTTTCGACCTGCATTGTGATTTTCCTTATTTAATTGTTTGTTATGAAGGTATGGGATTGAGTCGTTCACAACGCAAAACAACAATATAAAATATTCTGGGACTTCTCGCTGAGTCAGTTGTGCATAAAACCTCGACGATTTCCACCATCGATTACATAATGAGACACTGACTGTCGTGGCAGCTGCTGTGATAGTCTTATATTGCCCACGGACATCTTCTGATTGGTCGGCAGTTAGGTCATTCTGCCGTAGATGGTGACGTCACCATTCCCGTACGAGCTTAAACAATGAAGCGAATCTCTCTGTTTCTTCTCTGGGTCAAAGCCTCGATTCCGCAAATCACTAAGATTGTATCCACTGCACCGACTGAAGTTGTTCTCGCACATTCTGTTATTAAAGAGGCAGTGGAAGTAAGAATGTGTGAAGCCAACATCAACTGGGACAGCGGATGTAATCTTAGTGGTGCGTGGAATCGAGATCACGACTCTAGGAAGAAACAGAGAAATTCGCCGCACTGTTGACGCTCCTAAGATAATGATGGCGCCACCATTTCAGACGTTGACACCATGTGTGGTGTCATTACGTAACTACCGACTGATCATAAGATGTCCATGGGCTACATAAGGCCACACAGCGGCTGCCACGACAGTCACTTGTTCCTGACGAAGTCGGTGATGGTAATTGTCGAAAGCTAACACTGACCCTGCAATAAGTCCGAGAATACTTTATACAAGAATGTCGTGGAAAGAAACTTCGTTCTTATAATGTAATGATGTGTCCGATAAATGGACATACTAGATGGCTTCGTTAAATTGGAAAAAGAGACTCTTTAAAAGGTGAAAGGATTTTGCCTACTCGGAAGTGTAATATATGATGGCAAAATGCCCTACTTTAAAAAGAAACAGTTTTTTACATAGAATAATATAAGCCATAAGAAGAGATAAAAATGATGAAAAACTATGTTTTGAGCAAAATTCAGTACAGATGCGAAATATAGAGAGTGGAGATGATTAGATAACTCTGAAATGAAGTATTACAGGAGACTGATAAATGAAATGACTTAATCGAGTAAGGATTGACGATGCACTACAACGAGTCAGCAAGAAAAAAGTACCTCACTGAGATGATAACGAATGGAAGAAGTAGAATGTTTGGCATTTATTTTGACATTAATCGTGCATCGTCTTGTTTTCGCGGCACAATAATTGATCTATCAAATTACAGGAGTGCAGCCACACAAAGTCTATTCATTCTTCATCTAATATTTCGGCCGCATACCTTTTGACCAACTTCAGCGTGAACCGACAGATTGAATCGTACAGGTTCACTTTATGCATACTCTTTGCTGCCGAACAACGTATGTGGCCCCTGTGTATCTTTAGTTTAAAATGACGGAACAAGTACTGTAGCTTCAGTGTGTCAGCTTACACTGAGAAAGACCGAAAGGTATACGGACAAAATATTAGAAGGAGAAGAAGAAAAGAGTTTACGCGGGTGCTCTCCCGACGTTTAATGGAACGATCACATTATTTGTTACTAAAATCTATAGTTGGAGGATTGGTAGAAGGAAAGAATCACAGGCGGATAACTACAATGTGGATTAAATGCTAGTTGCGCACAAAATATTTAGTATCCTAAGATAGGCAACCTAACTTAGATCAGCCGTCCCAGGTGCTGATGTTGTAGGTACGGTTGCCGATCTTAGGGTGCATGAAATATATTTCGCACCACATTTACTTTGCCCACCCGGAAAGCAGTGTGATTCCGTGACGATGTTACACACTTACAGGGATGGTGGCTAAGGCTGAATGTATCAATACAGAGTAAAAGTCCCTGGTCCGGAAACCACCGAGCCGAACGTTACAAGCGGAAATCGTCATGACACCTTTGACCTACGCATATACCATTACATGTGTGGTGTCACCGCCAGACACCACACCTGCTAGGTGGTAGCCTTTAAATCGGCCGCGGTCAGCTAGTATACGTCGGATCCGCGTGTCGCCACTGTCAGTGATTGCAGACCGAGCGCCGCCACACGGCAGGTCTAGAGAGACTTCCTAGCACTCTCCCCAGTTGTACAGCAGACTTTACTAGTGATGCTACACTGACAACTACGCTCTCATTTGCCGAGACGATAGTTAGCATAGCCTTCAGCTACGTCATTTGCTACGACCTAGCAAGGCGCCATTACCAGTCAATATTGAGATTGTGAAGCATGTACAGTCAAGAGAGATGTACACCAATTATGGATTCAAGTTAAGTATTCCAGCAGCAACGTACCTTATTGGCTATATTAATTACATTGTCATTTTCCAGACCTCACGCCAGCCTGCGTGAGCTTAAAGGCGTGCATTTCGGCCTCCTCTAGCAACACGGTGTTGGCTCTTCTGGCAACACAATAACATGTACTTGCAAAATTATATCATTGTACATCGGGAGATACGACACCAAAACTAGCGCTTTTAACAACAAATATTTAACGTGTTATTTGTGAAGTAATCGGACGTTTGAAGCTCTTTTATGTGTGGGAGTTCGATCTTCTAAAGCGGCTATCAAAAAGTTCTCGTTTGAGGGCGTTACTGCAGCGTGTAGGCAACGTAGCGAGACTCCGATGCGGGTCTATCGGTACGGTACCGATATGCTGGCAAGGGATTAGCGTGGTATTCGTGTCTTCCGACGTACGTCTGGTAAATGTGGGAACGCGAACTATGGCGATATTATTACCAAACGCGTCCAAACAGGACCTTCCTTGCTGCCGACAGTGGGCATTGATAGGAGAATGAAGAATATGAGGCAGCTTGTCTGTCGAAAACCACCATTGTGGAACGCTGCGCACTCACTGTGCGTTTGGAAATGAGAAGAGCGTCCTGAAGTTATCTATGAACACACCAGAGACACTGTCCAACACATCTGCGCAAAGCTTTATGAGATTTTCACAATGGATTCCAAATCGCGAGCGATCGTTCCTTACTTTCTGAACTTCCCTCTTGCATGGGAAATCTATGCTTTAAAGAACTGGCGGTGAGGGCTTACTAAAGACGACCTAAATGAAGATTTTTTAGGGGAATTAGATAAGGAAATCGTGGAGTAGAAAAAAAATCACATGTGAATACATCATGTCGAAAGAGGTTCAAATGGCTCTGAGCACTATGGGACTCAACAGTTATGGTCATTAGTCCCCTAGAACTTAGAACTACTTAAACCTAACTAACCTAAGGACATCACACAACACCCAGTCATCACGAGGCAGAGAAAATCCCTGACCCCGCCGGGAATCGAACCCGGGAGTGGGAAGCGAGAACGCTACCGCACGACCACGAGCTGCGGACGTCGAAAGAAGAAAATGTAGGCGATAGTAAGGATTGTACTACCTATGAGGAGAATATTGATAATGGCAGGACTGACGACTATAAAACAAATTTCTGCACTGTCCGCGTAGCATGGCAGCCGACGTTGTTCAACTGGAAGGAAGGCTACGTCAAGCAGGCAGATGTTGAAAGCTCGGAAGAAACTGGACGAGAACATCTGTCGACAAAAGGGCGAGATGAGGAATCGCCTCTTTGGGGCGGACGGCACTTTTACGAGGCCCCTGGAGTGACAATCGCGGCAGAGTGGTGGGCGCCGGCCACAGGTGGGCGGGCTCTCGTCTGGCTGGCCCTTTGAGGGCCGGGGTCAGCGCGGCTCTTTTAATCAGGCCGCCGGGTCGCCATTAGCGGAATCCCTGGCTCAGCCGCACGGCGCCGCTCTGCTCTCCTCTCCTCTCCTCTCGCTCTCATTACTGGCGGTAAGTCTCCGGACAGACGCCATTGTCCGTTGCCATTCGACGCCACCCATCGGAGACCCGCAGCTGAAATCCGTTTCCAAATCACCGGCCGCTGACGATCTCTCCATTCTATAGCTCTGTCCTAATACGGTGTAATGGCTGTCTTCGACTACTACACGCCTACTTTTAACTACTACACTGTCTAACAAAACAAGTGAAGCACCAGAAGACACGGTCCGAATCATTCTACACTACAGGCCATTAAAATTGCTACACCCAGAGGAAATGCAGATGATAAACGGGTATTCATTGGACAAATGTATTATACTAGAACTGACATGTGATTAGATTTTCATGTAGTTTAGGTGCATAGATCCTGAGAAATCAGTACCCAGAACTCTGGCCGTAATAACGGCCTTGATACGACTGGGTATTGAGTCAAACAGAGCTTGGATGGCGTATACAAGTACAGCTGCCCATGCAGCTTCAACACGATACCACAGTTCATCAAGAGTAGTGACTGGCGTATTGTGACGAGCCAGTTGCTCGTCCACCATTGACCAGACGTTTTCAATTGATGAGAGATCTGGAGAATGTGCTCGCCAGGGCAGCAGTCGAAAATTTTCTGTATCCAGAAAGGCCCATACAGGGCCTGCAACATGCGGTCGTTCATTGTCCTGCTGAAATGTAGGGTTTCGCAGTGATCTAATGAAGGGTAGAGCCACGGGTCGTGACACATCCGAAATGTAACGTCCACTGTTCAAAGTGCCGTCAATGAGAACCAGAGGTGACCGAGACGTGTAACCAATGGCACCGCATACCACCACGCCGGGTGATACGCCAGTATGGCGATGACGAATACACGCTTCCAATGTACGTTCACCGCGATGTCGCCAAACCTGCCTCCGGCTACCCAGATTTAATTTTTCCGTGATTTCCCTAAATCTACTCAAGCAAATGCTCGGATGGTTCCTTAGAAAGGACGAGGCTGTTTTCCTTCCCCTTCCTTGACACAATCAGTGCTTGTGCTTCGTCTCTAATGACCTCGATGTCGACGGGACTTTAAACCCAATCTTCCTTCCTTCCATCCTACTTTTGGATCCGGACTCCTGACCAGCGCTAAGCAATGGAAAATAAATATTCCAGTTGATTGTTATGTTTTCACTTATTAATTAATGCCCTTTTTCACGTGAAATATGGAATTAATTTTACGTAAGAAGACTAGCACATGTTTCTGCAGTTTTTCCGTTTTATGTGATGGGTGACCCACTATGTTTCTGATTGGCTCACCATTTTTCTTTCATTATCATTGATTTTTTGTTGTTGTGGTCCTAAGTTTGAAAATTGGTTTGATGCAGCTCTCCAGGTAGCCTCTCCATTTTAATCTGCTTACATTAGGTAAGCCTTGGTTTCCCTGCGTTGGCATCTCCAGTTGTCATGTGTCACTGACCGCTGATAACACACCACAGACGGCAGAGACTTGCATGGTGTAAGGCCAGTTGGACATTTAGTGGCATTCAGTGGTGTTCAGCGCGAGTCTCATTTCTGTTTCTGGCTGTCAAATTGAAGCCAATGTTTCTGTAGACAACCTGGTGAAAGGTAATAGGGAGCAGCCCTATAGAGACCCATATCTTTCCAACTTCTGTAAGATCCATATCCCCCCAATTTCTGTAATTGTGATATGGAGAGCTATTGGATAAGACAGTGTGACTGATTGGTGACTCTTGAAAGGAACCTGAATGATATAGCAGACTTTCATACCTATCGTGACAAGGATACTAAACGGCATGGACCCTTAACTGACCTGCCCGGATTCGACGGGAAGGCGTATACTTTCATACGAGCCTTCAGCCAGACGTTTTCACGAACAGACACAGTAATCGTTCAGGCATGGTAGGAAAATCGTCAAAATGACACTTGAAGGCTGTTTGCTTTCATGTCGCACTGAGCACAAGAGTGTATTCGTGACCGAGGAGGTCATACATCATTCTGATGTTGACGATCGTCTTCGCTTCCGAATGGAATGAAAATGTAATCATTTTATGCTCGTTACGTGGTGAACATCTCCGTAATGTTAATTGTGGGACTGGTGCTTCGTGGTGTAACGTTTTCTATTTCCGCCAGCGTATTTAAGCAGGAAACTGGAAAATTCTGGGAGTTTCTTATTCGCTTGTTTGAATGTTGCCAAGATAAAAAGAGTGCACCGTACAATCCAGTGGTGTATTTTTAAAGTATTTCCGGTGCGCCAACCGCTATAGCGCACAGTTCTCGAGAAAAAAATCTATTTATGTACACGTCGCTTCACGGTTGTTTATAAACATAGAAAGAAACGATTTTAATTAGTAGTGTCGTGGAGGTTACGACTCCTCCAGGAAAACGCAAAAAGTAATTTTTATTGCCTGTGACTGCAAGAGTCGCCGACGTCTAAACAAAGATTAGGGGAAGGAGAAAATGATACATAAGGGTGCCAGCGACGACATCTGAGCAAAACAGTGGAGCGGCCTTAACGGCTTCCGGCGGACTCGGCTGCGTCTGCGTGCCGTAAACACCTCCGTGTCCGAAATAGGTGGGCCGGGAATGACAGTGACCGGAACGCACAGCGCAGGGCAACGGCCATTCGGTCGCCTGCGCCCATTCATAAGGCCCTCGTTAGAGATGAAAGACCCTGTTTATAGCGCGCGGACGCTGGCGCCAATAAAATTTTAATTACAAGCTTTATTTCTGCCTTGTCTTTTCTGTTGCGAGTCTACCTTCTAATGACGTCATGCCAGGGAGATGTATTAGCTCGAAAATCGTGTTCTTGCTGGTAACAATAGAACTGAAACGATAGGAGACTGAGGCAGAATTATGATCTCGTAACCAAAAGAACGATATTGAAGTAGAACAAGGGGCAATTTAGCACTTTAGTAGCGGAGTTATCGTCCGAAGGAGCTTAACCAGAATACTCGTTTACATGCCTTTTGTAGTATACCAATGTTATGTCTGTCTGCCCATAACAATCCGTTAAACGATATGAAATTGACGCAATAGATATTAAAAAATTTTATACAATCTTTACTAGCCAAAATTGCACGTAGGAAACTCCATAACTAGTTTCGGCCGTTACCGTTCATCTTCAGATCAAAGTATACACAGCTGCTTCTAAGATAAGAGCACACTTCAGTCAACTGGCTGTTACTGCATTAGCTATCTGTTACTATAATCATCGATCGGAGTAATGGTGCGATACAACTCTCCACACTAATGTAAGTTTCTCCTATCTATAAAACTACTGCGCTCTACGTCCATTCACTACAGCTTACTGTTTTCAAGGCTTGATCTCCTTCTATAATTTGTACTCTAACACTTCTCTCTACCTCCCCCACCCCCTCTCGTCGCATCTCCCTTTGCAAATTCCTTGATGTCTCTGCCTGCGCCGCCGCGCGGGATTAGCCGAGCGGTCTGAGGTGCTGCAGTCATGGACTGTGCGGCTGGTCCCGGCGGAGGTTCGAGTCCTCCCTCGGGCATGGGTGTGTGTGTTTGTCCTTAGGATAATTTAGGTTAAGTAGTGTGTAAGCTTAGGGACTGATGACCTTAGCAGTTAAGTCCCATAAGATTTCACACACTTTGAACATTTTTTTCTGCCTGCGCCATAACGATCTATGAGTTTTATTTGTAGAGTTGTGCCATAAAGCTGTTTCCTGGTACTCAGCCTTTTGTAGCATACATATGAGCTTTTATAATATTTGTTAATATAAGACGAAGGTTCAGTACAACTCAAGCACTTTATAACGTAACTTGGCAAATAAATGTAATATGTTGGTTGGATACAGGCTACATCATGAAGCAACTTGGTACTGGAGGGAAATGTGTGGGGTATATTTCTGACGTCCAAAAGGGCATGATCATTGGCTTTCGGGTCGACGGTGAAAGCGTTTCCGAAACGGCTACGTTTGTAACCTGTTAGCCTGCAGCCATTTCTAAGGTATACCGTGCATTGCAAAAAATGGCTCTAAGCACTATGGGACTTAACAACTGAGGTCATCAGTCCCCTAGACTTAGGGCTACTTAAACCTAACTAACCTAAGGACATCACAAACATACATGCCCGACGCAGGATTCGAACCTGCAACCGTAGCACCAGCGCGGTTCCAGATTGAAGCGCCTAGAAGCGCTCGACCACAGCGGACGCCCTACCGTGCATTGCAAAGTGGCACTATCTAAAACCGCCGGCCGGAGGTTCTAGGCGCTTCAGTGTGGAACCACGCGACCGCTACGGTCGCAGGTTGGAATCCTGCCTCGGGCATGGATGCGTGTGATGCCCTTAGGTTAGTTAGGTTTAAGTAGTTCCAAGTTCTAGGGGACTGATGACCTCAGATGTAAAGTCCCATAGTGCTCAGAGCCAGTTGAACCATGTTTTGTCTAATCCGGTACCAAGGCAACGTTGGTGCACCACGGTCCATAGATGACAGATGTGAATGACAGCTGTGTAGATGTGTAGTGGCGGACATATGTGCTACTGTTGAGTAACTGACCGCCCAGATGAGCCACAGGGCAACCAATAGCGTCACCTCAAGGATCCTTCCACGAGCGTTGCTGCATATGGGCCCCCACAACAAGGACTTGGCTCATGCGCCAATGCAGTCTGCTCTTCATCGGCGATGAAGGCTGGAATTTGCGCGCCAATACCGCTAGTGTATGTTTACTGAGTGGCGACAGGTGGCATTTTCAGACGAATCACGTTTTATGTTCCATCGGACAGACGATTGTTGGCATGTATGGCCCAACAACAATCGTTGTCAAGGCCGAGGTCGGAGGAGGCAGCATCATGGTGTGGGGAACGTTTTCGCGGCATTTCCTCGGTGATATCGTCGTTCTGGAAGGCACAATGGATCACCACGAGTGTGCATCTATCCTTGGGGAACATTTCCACCTCTACATGGGGATTGTTTTCTTCCTCGGCACCATAGCATCTACCAGCAGCACAATACAACGTGTCACACAGCTCGCAGTAGATGTGCGTGTTTCGAAGAGCGCCATGATAAATCCCGATCGAGAATCTGCGGAACAACATCGGTCGGGTTGTTCACGCTGTGGATACTCGACCGAGAGCCTAAGGCAGCCGGCGAAGGCACGCAGCTGGTGTGGATCCACATCCCTGTCGATACCTCCCAGAGACTCACTGGCGCTCGACCTTCACGTCCGAGTTGCAAAAGCTGGTGAATTGCCTCTTAACAGTTGGTCACATTAGTGTGATGAGACCGTGTATATATGTACAATGTGTTCCTCTTAAGAGTCGTCAGGCGCATTTTCTCTGGTTTTCTGCAGTTATTTCCAGTTACTTTTTGAAATGTGTAGCTTGAGTCAGCCCAAAAAAATGTTCAAATGTGTGTGAAATCTTATGGGACTTAACTGCTAAAGTCATCAGTCCCTAAGCTTACACACTACTTAACCTAAATTATCCTAAGGACAAACACACATACACACACACCCATGCCCGAGGGAGGACTCGAACCTCCGCCGGGACCAGCCGCACAGTCCATGACTGAGACAGCCAAAACAAATCCTGCTTATCGCATCTTTCATGTGACGTCCAGTATCCGTGGATACAATTGCTTTGTTTAACATTACAAATAAAATGATTTTCTAACCAGAATTTTGCATGCCCATTAGAGAGAGCGAGCAATAATTACTGTAGCGCGGTATTCAAATTCAAATGGCTCTAACCACTATGGGACTTAACATCTGAGGTCATCAGTCCTCTAGAACGTAGAACTACTTAAACATCCATGCCCGAGGCAGGATTCGAACCTGCGACTGTAGCAGCAGCGCAATTTCAGACTGAAGCGCCTAGAAACGCTCAGCCACAACGGCCGGCGACCGTTATTAATAGACTATGAACGTGCAACGGTAGTTGGAGCTAGACCCACGGGACGTTCCATTTCAGAAACCGTTAGGGAATTCAGTATTCCGAAATCCACAAGAGTGTGCCAAGAATACCAAATTTCAAGCATTACCTCTCACCACGGAGGACCCAGTGGCCGACGGCTTTCACTTAACGACCGAGAGCAGCGGCGCTTGCGTAGAGTTGTCAGTACTAACAGACAAGCAACGTTGCGTGAAATAACAGCAAAAATCAAATGTTCAAATGTGTGTGAATTCTTAAGGGACCAAACTGGGCTCGTGACCATATGGATTGGACGCTAGACTACTGGAAAACCTTGGCCTGGTCAGGTGGAACGAGTCAGTTTACAGTATATGTATAAATGATTGGGTTCAACGTTTATGAACAAACTATTTTTCCGTCCTACGCATACAACCATAATAAAAGGCTAGGTTTTTTTATCACAGGCTGCCAGTTTTTGAACAAACATTCGTCCATGGAATAAGAGAAGATCTTGAGCAGACAAGAACCGCTCGGCCACATCGGCCGGTAGTGCGATATTTTCTTTTTACTCGATAGCATTAGCAGGAACAGTGAAACACGAAGAATAAGCAGTACTCCAGTAGCGAACTGAGTAGCGCGGCTGCATGTGGCAGCGCGCAGCGCGGGCCTGGACGGCGCGGTCGCTGCTTTAGTTGTTCAAATGGCTCTGAGCACTATGGGACTTAACATCTGCGGTTTTGTGTTAGCAGAAGAGCCAACACCGTGTTACGAGTGGAGGCCGAAATGCACGCGTTTTAGCTCACGCAGGTTGGCGTGAGGAGGGAACAACTATACTGACGTGAGGTCTGGAACATGACAAGGAATGAGAATTCAGAAAGCGGACGAAATTAGTTTGATACTTAACTTTAATCCATTAATGATGAACGTCGCTCTTGACGGTACATGATTCAAAATATTATCTGTTCAGAATACTTTCTTGAAGATAGTAATTATAGTAACTGAATATGGCGCCTTGCTAGGTCGTAGCAAATGACGTAGCTAAAAGCTATGCTAAACTGTCATCTCTGCAAATGAGAGCGTATGTAGACAGTGAACCATCGCTAGCAAAGTCGGCTGTACAACTGAGACGAGTGCTAGGGAGTCTCTCTAGACTACACCAGCCGTGTGGCGGCGCTCGGTCTGCAATCACTGATAGGGCGTCACGCGGGTCTGACGTATACTAACGGACCGCGGCCGATTTAAAGGCTACCACCTAGCAAGTGTGGTGTCTGGCGGTGACACCACAATCAGTCCCCTAGAATTAAGAACTACTTAAACCTAACTAACCTACGGACATCACCCACATCCATGCCCGAGGCAGGATTCGAACCTGTGACCGTAGCAGCAGCGCAATTCCAGACTGAAGCGCCTAGAACCGCGCGGTAACACCGGCCGGCGCTCCTGTAGTAGTAGTCGCTATCTGGGTTTTGCTGTTTCGCCCCAGACTTATTTGTAACCACTCAATCAAACAGGCACGTTGAATTCCGCTTAAACATTTTGTTCGTAACAGAAACAAACCGATGCTTTCACAAGCTGCTACATGGTCACGAATTCAACTGTGACCCGAATATAGAATAAAGTTCCTTTACTTTACATCTTTGTTCATCAATTTTTTGTCATGTTTTTATAAAACAGGTGTGAAGATGTCGTCATAGACCGAAACCAGTAGTCTGATGACAAAAAAAAAAAAAAAAATTGTGACCACAGACGCAAAGTAAAGGAAATTTAAACCGATGCTTCTCTTCGACGCCGGGAGTCGCGTGAAAGACGTGATGAGCACCAACTGTTTGGACTGACTCGAGCTACACAACGAAAAATCGAAGTTGCAAATATCTGCCGAAACACAAGGGAAAACGCGCCTAATGGTCTATAGGAGAGAACCATGTATCTATGTATACTGCAAAAGGAGACTACTGAGAGTTATTGGAAAACCCACATTTTCGTCTTACGGCCAAGAAATGAAAAATAACAGGCTGTAACGAAAGTTAAATGGAGATGCATGGAACTAGTAGCCAGACGAATGGATGGTAAATGATATAAAGAAGTTTAGAAGTTATCTGTTGCACTGCGCGGGACTAGGAAAGACTAAGAAGCTAACCAAAGGGAACAACGGTTGGAAAGAAGTACTCTATATTTTAAGCGGTATCCGTATGGATCAAAACAAGAAAAATGACCAGTAAACATGGACTCTAAAACGCATACCTTAAGAGATCTGAGAACTTGTTCATTTTTGCTACGGTGAAACACGTCTGTGCTAATGTAATCTGTTTGCTATTACGGAAGTCTCCCAGAATGCAGCAAACGAATGAGAACACGTTCCTCTGTTATTGTGCGTGGACTCTGCATGCAGCAAATTTCTATTAGTGTTGTTACTGCAAACCGCATTCACTGTTAAGTTCAGGGCATACATTAGTTCTTATGGAATGAGTTTGTGTTATAAGTTCGTGAAACGCTTTTACACTGTAGTTTTCCTGGAGGATGGACCTTGGACCGAAACGAGAACAGTATCGAATGAAGTGGCAGAACGATGCAGACATTGGATTCACACAGCCTGTCGAGCAGACGTGGGAAACACAACCGAAACATCTTTTTACACTGCGATATAGAGCGCCCGGTGCACCATCGTGAAATAAACGACATTACTGTCCATGCGTGGAACAGAAAATTTTAGCGGGAGTGAATGGATATCTGTTGCTGACACGATGTACTCACCGAGGGGAAAATATCAGAGACGTTAGATAGACTCCAGTGGAAGACTGCGCAAGAGACACGCTCAGTAGCTCGGTACGGGCTTTTGTTGAAGTTTCGCGAACATACCTTCACCGAGGAATCAAGCGGTACATTGCTCCCTCCTACGTATATCTCGCGAAGAAACCATGAGGATAAAATAAGAGAGATTAGAGCCTACACAGAGGCATACCGACAATCTTTCTCTCCACGAACAATACGAGACTGGAATAGAAGGGAGAACCGATAGAGGTACTCAAGGTACCCTCCACCACATACCGTCAGGTGGTTTACGGAGTATAGATGTAGACGTAGAACTTGCCGCCTTGGGCTGGCAAAAAAGTGACTATCAAACTGCTCTAATAGACGTCACTTCCCCAATACAGTTTCACTTCGTGAACTGGCGCCTACACCCACGATTCCTAAGAATTTCGTCATGATTATCAATGTTATTTCAGATCATCTACTTTTATATTCCTGAAGCTTCGCTATGACAGGTGCGGAACGTACTTTATAAAACTTTTAACTTCCCCTCTGCCATTCTAGTCGGAATAGTTTGCGCTAAAAACGTTGTCCGTAAACTTCTGTGCAAGATCGAATATGTTTAGTCTTGCCTCCATGGTTTTGTTGCGGAACATACGTAAGAGGAAACAACACAATGGTTGAGTCTTCCAGCAACATACGCTCTCGGAACTTTAACAGTAAAAATCATCGAGATGTACAATATCTCTCTGGTAGTGTATGCCACAAGAGTTGATTGAGCATCTCTGTGACGCTTCTGTGCTTATTAAATGAATCTGTGAGGAGCGCTGTTCGACATTAGATTATCTCTGTTTAATCTGACAACAATATTACATAAATACACCAGACTGACCGGCAATATTCAGGTAAGCTTCCTTTTTCGTGGGTGGATTACACTTCCTGATAATTCATTCAATAAATATCAGTTTGACACTTTGCTGTTTTCATTTAATAGTTGCACTTCAGATTGCTCCGCACGAATACTCCCAGATATTAAATGAATGTGGTTACTGTCAGTAATTGTACTGCAATCTTATAAACATACACTAACGAGTCTTTCAGGTAATTTATGCACAATACGCTACATTTGCATCTATAGAGGGTCAACTTCCTGCATTCGCACAACGAAATAACTTACGTTCTTCGGGCTCTGATATCACTTTACGTATACGAAAATATGACTTGTGCATCCGAAAATAACAAAGATTTGGCGAATCGGTGGCTGAGTGGCAGATTAGAAATAAAATCGTTTGACGCTAGATCCCCAAGCGTTCTTAGGATTTTACCTCTCTCTCTCACCGCATCTCTCACTCCTGTAAATGCTGTAATTCTGTTTGGTATTTAAAAAACCAATCTCAAGTTGCACCGTAGTTGGAATTCCACCTTAAAAGATTGGTAGGTAAGTCAATTCACAGGTTAGAAGAAGAAGAGGAGATACCATGGTTGACAGAACAGCGCCTAAAAACCACTGTGGTGTTGCAGAGAAAAGAGCGTTATTCTGTTTTTTTATATAACGACAGATTTCTCAGATGGTGTCACAGAAAAGCGAA
The DNA here is from genome assembly GCF_023864275.1 of Schistocerca cancellata. Classification (NCBI taxonomy): domain Eukaryota; kingdom Metazoa; phylum Arthropoda; class Insecta; order Orthoptera; family Acrididae; genus Schistocerca; species Schistocerca cancellata. The sequence goes on along the minus strand of NC_064633.1, from coordinate 116,802,209 downwards.
TTAGTGCCAAAAACAAAGAAGATAATTAAATTCAAATTTAAGAAGCGGGATTTCTGACGTATGTCATACAGATTACGGAACAGTCACACAATCAGTGATGCGAATGTCTGTTGCGGTTTAAATCAAATGTGTGAAAAGGGTATAAGCCGGAGTACGCAGATTAAAAAGCTGAGTAGAGACACGCGATCCCTAGAGAAAAGTACAGGGTGAAGAAGTGATGTAATAAATTATGAAAACTTTAACAGTCACTAGAACAATTATGAAAACCTGAAAAAAAATGTTAATAAGGTGGATACTTCTTTTTATGGGGAACTGCAACGGAAGAATGAGTCAGTACGGTTCTTTGTGATTGGAAAAGAAGGATATTTTTGTAAAAAACTTGTAAGTAATCAGGCACAAGTGAGGATTGTGATGCGAGCACGCCAGTATGCGATAGATGTTTCTCAGTTTTCTATCTCAGCTCTTCTGTTAAGCACGACGTCTTAACAGGTTCTGTTTATTGTCCTGATACGGACAGTGGTTATCCCCGCTGATTGTCACGTGTTAGGTAGCAAGTGATCAGACATAACAATGTTGTACCTTCTCCACTGGCGCTGCACGTACAGAAATATTACACCCCAAGTCTTCTCTACGACAAACAGAAGCATGTTGTAGTTTTCTCATCTGTAAGTATTACGGCATTCTCCACACAGATCACATTTATGGTCTTCGCCATCCATTAGAAAAATAAGCAGAACTGCGACCCGAGCGCCATATGGTACAGCGCGATTCATTACCGGACAAAAAATATTTTCACCATTCCATGTTTCTTTCAGGTTGAGCTAGACAGCTCTTGAGGCAGCGCCAAGTGTCTCCCATTATGATATGCGGCTTATGAGCAGATGCGTGGCCAAGGACACGAAATTTACAACACTGGCCTAATATACTGGCGTTATGGTGCTAGGAATAGACAGAAATATTTTTTTTAATTTCGTCGTGGGAATGGCGGGGGTGGATCGTGAATGTATCAAGACTTCCGCCGCGCTTTCTGGTTTCTGGAAATCGAATTTTGTGCTGGCGCTCGTCGCTAGTAACAATTCTTGTGTTCTATTGCCACATAACAATGAAAATGTGTGTATTTACAGTGTCAGCACCCAGAGTTCGTGTAATCTGTTGCTCAAGGCTCTAGAAATTTTAGCACAGCCCTCCCACTCCCTACAGCACATATTGAGATTATTGGTCGTAAGATGTCATTAAGATCAATTTGGAGCATTCATTCTCTGAACATACACTCCTGGAAATGGAAAAAAGAACACATTGACACCGGTGTGTCAGACCCACCATACTTGCTCCGGACACTGCGAGAAGGCTGTACAAGCAATGATCACACGCACGGCACAGCGGACACACCAGGAACCGCGGTGTTGGCCGTCGAATGGCGCTAGCTGCGCAGCATTTGTGCACCGCCGCCGTCAGTGTCAGCCAGTTTGCCGTGGCATACGGAGCTCCACCGCAGTCTTTAACACTGGTAGCATGCCGCGACAGCGTGGACGTGAACCGTATGTGCAGTTGACGGACTTTGAGCGAGGGCGTATAGTGGGCATGCGGGAGGCCGGGTGGACGTACCGCCGAATTGCTCAACACGTGGGGCGTGAGGTCTCCACAGTACATCGATATTGTCGCCAGTGGTCGGCGGAAGGTGCACGTGCCCGTCGACCTGGGACCGGACCGCAGCGACGCACGGATGCACGCCAAGACCGTAGGATCCTACGCAGTGCCGTAGGGGACCGCACCGCCACTTCCCAGCAAATTAGGGACACTGTTGCTCCTGGGGTATCGGCGAGGACCATTCGCAACCGTCTCCATGAAGCTGGGCTACGGTCCCGCACACCGTTAGGCCGTCTTCCGCTCACGCCCCAACATCGTGCAGCCCGCCTCCAGTGGTGTCGCGACAGGCGTGAATGGAGGGACGAATGGAGACGTGTCGTCTTCAGCGATGAGAGTCGCTTCTGCCTTGGTGCCAATGATGGTCGTATGCGTGTTTGGCGCCGTGCAGGTGAGCGCCACAATCAGGACTGCATACGACCGAGGCACACAGGGCCAACACCCGGCATCATGGTGTGGGGAGCGATCTCCTACACTGGCCGTACACCACTGGTGATCGTCGAGGGGACACTGAATAGTGCACGGTACATCCAAACCGTCATCGAACCCATCGTTCTACCATTCCTAGACCGGCAAGGGAACTTGCTGTTCCAACAGGACAATGCACGTCCGCATGTATCCCGTGCCACCCAACGTGCTCTAGAAGGTGTAAGTCAATTACCCTGGCCAGCAAGATCTCCGGATCTGTCCCCCATTGAGCATGTTTGGGACTGGATGAAGCGTCGTCTCACGCGGTCTGCACGTCCAGCACGAACGCTGGTCCAACTGAGGCGCCAGGTGGAAATGGCATGGCAAGCCGTTCCACAGGACTACATCCAGCATCTCTACGATCGTCTCCATGGGAGAATAGCAGCCTGCATTGCTGCGAAAGGTGGATATACACTGTACTAGTGCCGACATTGTGCATGCTCTGTTGCCTGTGTCTATGTGCCTGTGGTTCTGTCAGTGTGATCATGTGATGTATCTGACCCCAGGAATGTGTCAATAAAGTTTCCCCTTCCTGGGACAATGAATTCACGGTGTTCTTATTTCAATTTCCAGGAGTGTAGATTTAGGATGACTTGAGGCTCTCTCCGAAACCTGAATGTTTTGCAGCCGAAATGTAAAAAGGATGAAGGGAGCAATCACTGGACTCCGTCGATTAACTTTCTTCTACTGCTTTAGTAGCTCAGGAAGTTCCATAAAATCACTCAGCTCTCTGCAGAACGCAAGATTTGTTCTCAAGATTCTTATTCACGAAACTACAAAGAAGAGCTACAGTGGGATAAGAAGAGTGAGAGAAGAACTAGCAGAAATGAAGTTGAAAAGACGTCTCGGCGCCTTTCCTGGGTTGCTCAGCTGGTAAAAGCGTTGCCCACAAAAGATAGTGGGTTGGGTTCACTCATGATACAAAAAATAATTATCTACATATACATCTACATAAACATAGATACTCCGCAAGCCACCTGACGGTGTGTGGCGGAGGGTACCTTGAATACCTCTATCGGTTCTCCCTTTTATTCCAGTCTGGTATTGTTCGTGGAAAGAAAGATTGTCGGTATGCCTCTGTGTGGGCTCTAATCTCTCTGATTTTATCCTCATGGTCTCTTCGCGAGATGTACGTAGGAGGGAGCAATATACTGCTTGACACCTCGGTGAAGGTATGTTCTCGAAACTTCAACAGAAGCCCGTACCGATCTATTGAGCGTATCTCTTGCAGAGTCTTCCACTGGAGTTTATCTATAGTTTCGCGATTACTAAATGATCCTGTCACGAAGCGCGCAGCTCTCGGTTGGATCTTCTCTATCTCTTCTATCAACCCTATCTGGCACGGATCCCACACCGGTTAGCAGTATTCAAGCACTGGGTGAACAAGTGTACTGTAACCTACTTCCTTTGTTTTCGGACTGCATTTCCTTGTGATTCTTCGAATGAATCTCAGTCTGGCATCTGCTTTTCCGACGATTAATTTTATATGATCATTCCATTTTAGATCACTCCTAATGCCTACTCCCAGATAATTTATGGTATTAACTGCTTCCAGTTGCTGACCTGCTATATTGTAGCTAAATCATAAAGGATCTTTCATTCTATGTATTCGCAGTACATTGTCTACATTGAGATTCAGCTGCCATTCCCTGCACAATGCGTCAATTCTTTGTAGATCCTCCTGCATTTCAGTACAATTTTAAATTGTTACAACCTCTCGATATACTACAGCATCATCCGCAAAAAGCCTCACTGAACTTCCGATGTTATCCACAAGGTCATTTATATATATTGTGAATAGCAACGGTCCTGCGACACTCCCCTGCGGCACACCTGAAATCACTCTTACTTCGGAAGACTTCTCTTCATTGAGAATGACATGCTGCGTTCTGTTATCTAGGAACCCTTCAATCCAATCACACAATTGGTCTAATACTCCACTTGCTCTTACGTTGTTCATTAAACGACTGTGGGGAACTGTATCAAACGCACTGCGGAAGTCAAGAAACACGGCATCTACTTGGGAACCCGTGTCTATGGCCCTCTGAGTCTCGTGGACGATTAGCGCGAGCTCGGTTTCACACGATCGTCTTTTTCGAAACCCATGCTGATTCCTACAGAGTAGATTTCTATTCTCTAGAAAAGTCATTATACTCGAACATAATACGTGTTCCAAATTTCTACAACTGATCGACATTAACGTGTCCACTCATTTTTTTCCTGAAACAAGCTAGTAAATGGGAAAACATAAACCAGTTTCACTTCCAGGTAGATATGTACAAAACTGCATGGCGCTAGCAGTGAGTGCGGACTAGCGCGGTGCTGTCTCTGCTGTAACACTAGTTTATTCCTCGTATTTTACTGTCGCTGCTAAAACATTCTGATAAAACGTGCATCGCAATAAACTATTTTTGGACCGTTCTACCGGAAAGGCACGAAAAATTCCACTTTAAAAATCAGATTATACCGGGAAACAAACCGACGCTTTCCATTGACACTGCGAGTCGCATGAAAGGCTTGATCAGCAGAAATTGTTTTGGCTGACTCCAGCTGCACACTGCAGAAACGAATTTGCAAATATCTGCGGAAACACCAGAGAAAACGCGCCTGACAACCCTTAGGAGGGACACCCTGTATTACGCAGTAAGACTGATTTCGGTTGAGTCCACTTTATAACCAAAATAATTCAGATTGTTTCGACAGCAATGTGTACTATCAGAGCGTAAAGCCTATATGTCTTAACTCTCACCAAGTGGTCACACACACAAACACACACACACACACACACACACACACACACACACACATTTTGAGACACGGGCGCCAAGACACCCAGATACGAAACAATTAACGAAACGAAATTAAAGATTAGGAGTGAGAATTTTATACTCATCTCAAACGTATCTGTTTGACCTGAAAATTGTCTGGCACAAAGATTCAGCTCTGAGGCAATCCAGTATTGAGTAAAGAAGAGAGGGCTCAATGTGTGAAAGATAATGTTCTCATAGAAGGGCAATATGAAGGAAAAATACTTGAAGATCGTATTATGAAAAACATACAGAAAAGAGATGAAGATGAGATGGGATACTGCGAGAAGAATTTGTCAGATCACTGTAATAATTAAGTTGAAACAAGGCCGCTGTAGTAGACTATTCTTCAATCTGGAACCGCGCTGGTGCTACGGTTGCAGGTTCGAATCCTGCGTCGGGCATTTATGTTTGTGATGTCCTTAGGTTAGTTAGGTTTAAGTAGCCCTAAGTCTAGGGGACTGATGACCTCAGTTGTTAAGTCCCATAGTGCTTAGAGCCATTTTTTGCAATGCACGGTATACCTTAGAAATGGCTGCAGGCGAACATGTTACAAACGTAGCCGTTTCGGGGACGTTTTCACTGTCGACCCGAAAGCCAATGATCATGCCCTTTTGGACATCAGACTATTCTTAATATCCTTGGGAAAACCAATCATGACCTAAATGTTCCACCTGGTACGTAGGATGTATGAGACAAGGAAAAGACCCTCAGATTTTGTAAAGTCTTGTACTGTAAGGAAGCAAGAGAGAGGATGTTCTTATAGGTGGCTGGTACCCTCTTACAACACAAATGCACACGTGGATTAATACGATTCTTTATTTACATGAACATTTACTTAACTGGTATCGAGTACATGTAAAGTGGCACAAGCTCAGCAGTAATAGTGCTCTTGCAGACAATATTGGTAATCCTGCTATAGTCACAAAGCTTGTCTCTTTATGTACTGTCACAGTCTGTGACGTGAACTGAACCCACTCTGCGAATGTACAGGGCTATTACAAATGATTGAAGCGATTTCATAAATTCACTGTAGCTCCATTCATTGACATATGGTCACGACACACTACAGATACGTAGAAAAACTCATAAAGTTTTATCCGGCTGAAGCCACACTTCAGGTTTCTGCCGCCAGAGCGCTCGACAGCGCAGTGAGATAAAATGGCGACAGGAGCCGAGAAAGCGATGTCGTGCTTGAAATGCACTCACATCAGTCAGTCATAACAGTGCAACGACACTTCAGGACGAAGTTCAACAAAGATCCACCAACTGCTAACTCCATTCGGCGATGGTATGCGCAGTTTAAAGCTTCTGGATGCCTCTGTAAGGCGAAATCAACGGGTCGGCCTGCAGTGAGCGAAGAAACGGTTGAACGCGTGCGGGCAAGTTTCACGCGTAGCCCGCGGAAGTCGACGAATAAAGCAAGCAGGGAGCTAAACGTACCACAGCCGACGGTTTGGAAAATCTTACGGAAAAGGCTACAGCAGAAGCCTTACCGTTTACAATTGCTAAAAGCCCTGACACCCGATGACAAAGTCAAACGCTTTGAATTTTCGGCGCGGTTGCAACAGCTCATGGAAGAGGATGCATTCAGTGCGAAACTTGTTTTCAGTGATGAAGCAACATTTTTTCTTAATGGTGAAGTGAACAGACACGATGTGCGAATCTGGGCGGTAGAGAATCCTCACGCATTCGTGCAGCAAATTCGCAATTCACCAAAAGTTAACACGTTTTGTGCAATTTCACGGTTTAAAGTTTACGGCTCCTTTTTCTTCTGCGAAAAAAACGTACAGGACACGTGTATCTGGACATGCTGGAAAATTGGCTCATGCCACAACTGGAGACCGACAGCGCCGACTTCATCTTTCAACAGGATGGTGCTCCACCGCACTTCCATCATGATGTTCGGCATTTCTTAAACAGGAGATTTGAAAACCGATGGATCGGTCGTGGTGGAGATCATGATCAGCAATTCATGTCATGGCCTCCACGCTCTCCCGACTTAACCCCATGCGATTTCTTTCTGTGGGGTTATGTGAAAGATTCAGTGTTTAAACCTCCTCTACCAAGAAACGTGCCAGAACTGCGAGCTCGCATCAACGATGCTTTCGAACTCATTGATGGGGACATGCTGCGCCGAGTGTGGGAGGAACTTGATTATCGGCTTGATGTCTGCCGAATCACTAAAGGGGCACATATCGAACATTTGTGAATGCCTAAAAAAACTTTTTGAGTTTTTGTATGTGTGTGCAAAGTATTGTGAAAATATCTCAAATAATATAGTTATTGTAGAGCTGTGAAATCGCTTCAATCATTTGTAATAACCCTGTAGTGACAGACGCCAAACTCGTTGAGTGAGTCCAGTCAGCGGAGGAGACTTAAATACATGCTGACGATACGGCGTTGTCGGCTTGTTGCTTGTCGGTATATCTGCGGCCTCTCTCGTGATGGGTGCGCTTGATCCAGCGCCTTCTATCGATCTTCGCTCTACATCTTTGCCGACCGGTGTGCTTGCGACAGCTTACGCCAGCACAGGTTTCACGATCAATCTTGATATCAAAGAAGGCGTGTACTGACAGGTATAAATAATGCCGAACCATCAGTTAAATAACTCACGATTGCAAAATATTAACACGAATTACCTACAGCAGAACGGTTAATAGAAACCGATCTTGGGGGAAGATCAGTTAAAATTCCGCAAAAATGTAGGAAAACGCAAGGAAACCTGGATTCTATTACACATCTTAGAAGATATGTTAAGAAAGACATAGCAACGTTAACAGTAACTGAGAATGTCAACTGGAAAACAATCTTCGATATTCTGAAGATATCAGGGACAAAATACAGGAACCGAATGTTATCTACAATTTATACAGAAAGCAAAGTGCAGTGAGCAGAGTTGAGGGACTGGAAAGGGACGCTGTAGTTGAGTAGGAAGTAAGATGTGGTTTTGGCCTGTCTTCCATGATACTAAATCTGTAGACAGAGCAAGCAATAAAGGAAACCTAAGCGGAATTCCTGAAAGGATAGTAAGTTTTGCAGGCGTCGTAATTCGGTCAGTGACTACCGAGGACGTGGAAGATTAGTTGAACGGAATGGATAGGGTATTACAAATAAGTTATGGTATGAACATCAACAAAAGTAAAACAAAGTTAACGATGTGTAGCTAAATGGAAAGCAAGCGAACCTATGCAAACTGGATTAGGAAATGAGACACTAAAAGTAGCAGATGAGATTTCCTATTTCGACAGCAAGAAATCGATTACGGTCGAAGTAGAGAGGATAAAAATACAAACCGGCAATAGCAAGAGGTTTTCTTCAAAACAGAAACTTCGAACACCTGCGTAGTCCTTTCTGGAAGTATTTGTCTGAAATGGAACGAGGATAACAAGAGGCAAGAGGAGAACAGAAACTTCTGACATAGGGTGTTACAAAAAAAAGAAAAGGTTAAAGTGGCTCTAAGCACTTGGGACTTAACATCTGAGGTCATCAGTCCCCTAGACTTAGAACTACTTAAAACTAACTAACTTAAGGACATCACACACATCAATACCCGAGGCAGGACTCGAACCTGCCACCGTAGCAGCAGCGCGGTTCCGTGCTGAGGCGCCTATAACCGCTCGGCCACAGCGGCCGACTAGAATGTTAGGGTGGAGTCGAATGTGGGAAAAATGAGACCTATGTCATAACTTGAGTGAAAGAGGGGATGAGCTGCTATGAGACACACTGGGGCATGAAGGAATGCCTAATTCGGTAACAGAGATATTTCATTGTGGTAGACAGCTACTTTAGCAAGCACTGACATTGATATTGAAAGTGGTATTTTAAAGAATGCTAGACTATAATTTTCCTTAATCTCTCTGCGAAAATAAATTGTACTGCTACTTGGAGCATCCTCTGGGTATCTGCATTTACGCAGTGTCCTTGAAGCAGGATGACAGGCGAGGGCAAAACTAAATTAGCCGTCGGCGCCAAGGTCGAGACGGAGCACAATGTCACTTTGCAGTGCTCCGTCAGCCATGTCAGCCACGGTGACGTCACAAGTGACTGAGTCAATTATTATTCAGGCTGGCGCGCCGCGCTGCGGTATCGATAGCGGCCGGCCTATCGATAGGGCGCGGGCGGCGCGTGTAGCACGCGACGCTGGCGAGCGGTCGATTTCTGCCGGTCGTGGCGTCGCCGCCGTCCGGCAACCAAGTAACAGAAGGACGCGCTTGCCAGTGGCCAGAGGAGCAAGCGGCCGCGCTGGCAAAAGCTGGCCGCGGCGGCTACTGGTGCTGCCGGAATCATGGTTGCAGTCGACGGGTCGCTATCGACGGCGCGCTGATCGATATTGGAATTCCGGAGGAGCCGATGGGCGCGCTGCACGACCGCGGCTGTCGGCCGATGCGGCCTGTTATCTGGCTCTCGTTAAAACGCAATCTCAATTTCCTGTCGGTTCCCATTTACATCGTAATTTACACCGCGTCCGATCGACGTAGATGCATCGCCCTCCTCCTGCCGGCTAGACACTGTATGCGCTCGCGCCCCCGGGATGACTTCGACGGTGCAGAAAATCCTATTTCACGTACAGGACTCATCTATCTCGCGAAATTCTGTACAGCGTACGCTCAGCTGAGGAATGCACATGTAGCGTGCACTGTGAAAGTAGGCACACAGGATAAAAAAACTAGACACCCCAGGAAACACCACACGACCTATAGCTTCGAAAATGACCCCCATTCTGCGAGGAAGATAATCCAGTAGTTTCATTCGATGAAAGTCTCTTGATTTCGGGCAGGATTCACCTTCCCCATCCAATGCCGAGGTGCCATTCCAACGCAGTTGGGGAACCTGTGAAGTGCTGTTCGAGCTTAGGGGGAATACCAAATGGGATGAGGCTTGAATAGTAATTAGGAGGGAGGCGGCTACGATGGTCTGTGCAGTTTTGGGCCCTGCATTGTCGTGTTGCAAAAGGACACCTGCTGACAGCAATCCACGTCGTTTTGACTTGATTGCAGGCCGCAGATGATATTTTAGGAGATCTGTGTATGATGCACTGGTGACAGTGGTTCCTCTAGGCATGTAATGCTCCAAAATGACGCCTTTTCTGTCCCAAAAGAGAGTCAGCATAACCTTCCCTGCTGATGGTTCTGTGCGAAACTTCTTTGGTTTTGGCGATGAGGAATGGCACCATTCCTTGCTCGCTCTCTTCATTTCCGGTTGATGGAAGTGAACCCAGGTTTCGTCCCCAGCAACGATTCTTACAAGGAAGCAATCACCTTCTCGTTCAAAGCGCTGAAGAAGTTCTTCACAAGCATCAACATGTCGTTCTCTCATTTCAGGAGTCAGCTGTCGTGGCACCCATCTTGCAGACACTTTGTGAAACTGGAGCACATCACGCACAATGAGGTGTGCTGACCCATGGCTAATCTGTAAACATGCTGCAATATCATTCAGTGTCACTCAGTGATTTTCTTTCACTATGGCTTCAACTGCTGCAATGTTCTGTGGAGTCACAACTCGTTGTGCCTGACCTGGGCGAGGAGCATCTTCCACTGAAGTCACACCATTTGCGACCTTACTACTCCATTCGTAGACTTGCTGCTGTGACAAACATGCATCACCGTACTGAACCTTCATTAGTCGATGAATTTCAATAGGTTTCACAGCTTCACTACGCAAAAACCGAATAACAGAACGCTGTTCTTCCCTGGTGCAAGTCGCAAGTGGGGCGGACATATTTCTACTGATACTGCGACGGTATGTTCGCATCTGCACTATACTGCTACCTACAAGCCATTATGCACGCTGTTTGTAGCACGCTTACCAACTTACAGGATAACGGCGCGAAATTTCGATTTGTTAATATAAATTTAAGGTTTTCATTTGACTCACCCTCGTACATCATCCATACTAAATTTTGAGAAGGCACACTATATTCAGTTCTGTACAATAAATAGCCATACCAACAACTGGTGCAGCACGTGAATAGTTGGTAAACAGGGTAGAATGCTCCAAGGTTTTTGTGTTGCCTACATACTGATGAAAACTTCAAGTGGAAGATGCATTTTACTGAACTGTTCGAACAATTAAGTTCAGTTATTTTTACTCTTAGTTTAACTGCTGGTCTTCGAAAGAAATAAATCAATCTCTAAACACATACTATATATTTCCACTCAATAATATCTTACGGAATACTATTCTGGAGTAACTCATCACTTAGAATGGAAGCACCGAATGTATAAAAGGAGGCAGTAAGCACCTCTTCAAGGTGTCAGGGATTTAAACTTCACCACCACAATACATATATTCGCTGACGACACTCTTAATAAATAATACATCACAGTTTGAGAAGAATAGTGATGTCCATATCTATAACACTAGAGGAGCAAGTGCCCTGTATTACACATTATTGAAGCTGTCTGTGGCTAAGAAAGGAGTCCAATATGCAGGAAAAAAATTTCTGATCATTTGCTCAACAATGTAAAATGTCTCAGAGGCAGCAAAGTAAGTTCTAAATGTAATCTAAAATCTTATCTGCGCAAGATCTTCTCTAATTCCACGGACGAATGTTTGTTTAAAAACGCAGCCTGTGAAAAAAAAACTATGCTTAGGACGGAAAAATAGAATGTTCATAAACGTTAAAACCAATCATTTATACATGTTCTGTAAATTGACTCGTTCCACCTGACCAGGCCAAGATTTTCCAGTCGTCTAGCATCCAATCAAAAATGGCTCTGAGCACTGTGGGACTGAACATCTGAGGTCATCAGTCCCCTAGAACTTAGAACTACTTAAACCTAACTAACCTAAGGACATCACACACATCCATGCCCGAGGCAGGATTCGAACCTGCCACCGCAGCGGTCGTGCGGTTCCAGACTGAAGGGCCTAGAACCGCTCGGCCCCACCGGTCGGCTAGCGTCCAATCCATATGGTCATGAGCCCAGGAGTGTGCAGGTCTATGGACTGATGACCTCAGCAGTTTGGTCCCTTAGGAATTCACATACATCTGAACATTTAATTTTTGAGGTTATTTCACGCAATGTTGCTTGTCTGTTAGCACCGACAACTCTGCTCTCGGTCGTTAAGTGAAGGCCGTCGGCCACTGGATCCTCCGTGGTGAGAGGTAATGCTTGTAATTTGGTATTCTTGGCACACTCTTGTGGATTTCGGGATACTGAATTCCCTAACGATTTCTGAAATGGAATGTCCCATGTGTGTAGCTGCAACTACCACTTCGCGTTCAAAGTCTGTTAATTCCCGTCGTACGGCCATAATCACGTCGGGTGGCTTTTCACATTAACCGCCTGAGTACAAAGACCCCTCCACCAATGCACAGCCCATTTCTACTGCCCTCTGTATATGTGCATCCTGCTATCCCATGACATTTGTCACTTCAGTCTACTGCCGTACACAATCTACAGATAAGTGCTGCAAAACTTTTATTAATAGATTATTGTAAACTGTTGCTTATTCGTGTTGCCACCTATTTTTACCATATCTGCTGCGTCGTTCTATTTGGCCCTGTGACGACCCTGTTTACTTTCTCCGTGAGAGCAACCAATCCCTAACAGCAACTACTCCGAATTAGGAAGTTCTCTTCCTGCAACATTTATGTGTTTGACGCGAAGGGTATTTGGTGAACACAACAGGTACATGTATCGCGGAACTTTAAGAATAATAATAGCAGCGAATTCTCACAACGTTGCCAACGCCGTAAGTCACTCTATATGAAAAACCATTATCGGTATTAAGTGAGCACTCATCTTTATCGGTATTGCACTAGCACCACGATTGTGAACACATGTCTGAAGACCGTGGCTACTGCAGCGTGCAAATGGGGAAAATGGTATTTCTTCCAGCCGACGTCTATTTTCCCCCTAGTGCTGGGTCTTTTATTTCTCTTTTCTCTCAGCTTCGAGTGGTACATCGGTTCTACCTATGATCTTTCAATTTGGCCCGAATTTGTTACTAGCAGCAGGTACATTCAGCAACTGATTGGGCGCCCTTACCTGGCTGGCATGTTTTCTGAAGCCGTTCAGATCGCAACCTCATCCCCGTGCACTAGCATCCGAGAGGTATACTCTGTTAAACATAGATTGTAACCTTTTAAAAATCATCGCCGTTTTCGCGACTCTTTAAGTTTCATGTTACTTGATTATTCCAACGTTGCTTGAAAAATTTCGACATCGATTTATGTAAATATGGAAACTGTCTTAGTAAAATATTAATTGGGACGGTGGAAGGGCAAGGGGAAGGGGGACAAATGATGCCTGTTCCCCCTCCCTCTGTTTCCAGATCCGCGCCTTGTTGTGAAGGTTCATCATCATAGATCTGCACCGAAATGGTGGGCGGATATAGTCAGTGACTGACTCGCGTAAATGCAACAGTGTACACTGTGATGCCGAGAGACATACTTCCCATGTTGTTGGAAAATACCTTACTTGACTTTCTCACAGTTAAGGTTTTGAATTCCACTCTTGTGACTGTAGCGAAAATGAAAACTTACAGCCGTCCTTATGATGTCATTTATTGTATATCTACCAGCTTCGGTACTTTAGTGCGCCATCTTCAGGCCTTAGCTAATGTTGAAGGGATTAACACCATCTGAATGTAAGATGCATCAGTAGCCAACATGTACAACTGTTGACAGTTGATGCGTGCATTCTGCGTAAACCAGTTGTACGTGACGGCCACTGATGCACCGTGTATACGAATTGTGTTACACCCTTCCCTTCAGCATTAGTTAAGCCCTTAAGATGGCACACTGAAGCACCAGCTCTGGTAGCTATACAATAAATTACATGATAAGGACGGCTGTAGGTATTTCATTTTCTTACATTATTATACTTACGTTGCGTTGTCCTTCAGGTTGACGCTGTTCCTCAGCAGAGATCGAATGTATAATTTTTTATTTAATTTTTAGTGCGTCCATTGATGACTTTACTGGTGAAAAATTACTTCTTCAAAAAAAGTTATTTCATTACTACGGTATCTTGAACGCATTGTATTGTGTAATGTTCCTTCAATTGCAAGGAAAAGATGTAAGAAGACACCCTTTTCATTGTACCTTTTGCCGTCCGGTGTGGCCGAGCGGTTCTAGGCGCCTTAGTCTGGAACTGCACGACCGCTACGGTCGCAGGTTCGAATCCCGCCTCGGACATGGATGTGTGTGATATCCTTACGTTAGTTAGGTTGAAGTAGTTCTCAGTTCTAAGGGACTGATGACCTCAGATGTTAAGTCCCATAGCGCTCACAGCCATTTTGACTTTGCAGAACAAACATACGACACAGTTAAATTTGCCAAAACCGCAACGTAATATGTTGCTGGGTTATCACAGAGCTCCTACTGTATTTGAAATACTTCATGTTGAAATCTTAAAACGGGAGAAGTACTAGTCCAAAGCAGTAGGTGGAAGGCGAGAGTTTTTCTCGTTTTGTGGCGTCTACGTCTAAAAATACCAAATCGGCAGATGCGCGGCGCTTTTACGAAACCTAATTTTAACCAGAAGAGGAGGATTGACGAAGTAACAGGTGCTTCAGACAGAAGACGCCACAAAAAGCTAAAATGTTTCCCCCAGCTGGTTTATATCACACAGCAGCTAGTGTTACACTGCACTGAATCTAAAAAAAAAGATACGAGTCCACTCCTCTGTGGGATCTATGCTTCTGCTTTGCTCGTGAGAGCACAAGCAAAAATACTAGGAACTGTTCTTCAAGAGAGCCAAAACGTCTCACGGCTGTGCCTGTGCCAGATCAGTCAGCTTTTACAGCCAAATTACCCGCTTCCGGTGCCGTTATCGCTACAGAAACAAACCACAGTGATGAATAAACCGTTGTTTGCTGGTTCGAATCTGTCAGAATAGTTAAGTTCTGTCAGTGTTGTGCCGTGATAAATCGTAGAGTACAATGTGTCAACGCAGCGTGGAATTTTCCCAACATCTTCGCAGTATCTCACTGAGTGAAGGTGCAAGTCGCTGATCCATCCTGTCCAGAAGGATGATGTGTTAACTTCCTGTTATCTGTTATCTCTCAGGTACGTGCCAAGCCATAACGTAAATTTACGTCCCTCAGACAAGAACACTTTTTTTGTGTGACTCTGTTACGAAAACGCAAATTCTTTGAAATGTACTTGAGGTATCGAATGACCACGAATTTACTGAATCAAAAACTCTGTGTCCGCAAGAAAAGTAGTGTTTCGAATAAGAATATTCAAGCGAACAAGAATGGTCGAAAGCAAGGAAATCGGAGCTTGTGTGTAAGACGTGAATACAAAATGACCATGACCACTCGTCCCCTCGCACTTTCGTTACAATAGCAATTACACTACTGGCCATTAAAATTGCTACATCACTAAGATGACGTGCTACAGACGCGAAATTTAACCGACAGGAAGAAGATGCTGTGATGGCTGTGGTGGCTAAAGTAGACGCTCGTGCCCAAGAATACAGTCCTGGAGATGCGAGCTGTGTGAACAGGGATCCTGTCTACCTGTAACACAGCATCACCACTGGAGATCAAACGCTGTACAATGGAATGGACCTGATCAGCCAAAATGGTCACATAGTCATTGGCAGTAAGGCGAACCTGTAGAGTAACGATAGTGCGTTTGGGCCGGCCGATGTGGCCAAGCGGTTCTAGGCGCTTCAGTCTGGAACCGCGTGACCGCTACGGTCGCAGGTTCGAATCCTGCCTCGGCATGGATGCGTGTGATGTCCTTAGGTTAGGTTTAAGTAGTTCAAAGTTCTATGGGACTGATGACCACAGATGTTAAGTCCCATAGTGCTCAGAGCCAGCCAGTGCGTCTGGAATACCATGATAAAGCTGCCCCAACCATCGCCGAGCCCTCGCCATGTTTCATGGGGCAAAAACTCGATCAGAGTTTGGAAGCAATGTGAAACAAGAGTCATTTGAGTAAATGACTTGATTCCATTGCTCCATAATCAGATTTATGCTTTCAACACTATGCTTTCTATTACGGGCAATTGCATCACTGATGGGTGTTTTCGGAATTCAAGTTCGCCCTAAAATTTTCTGCTTACAGAACTCCCTTCGTGTTGTTTCGATGGTATCAGAGGTAGAGAGTGCGACATTCGGGTCTGAATTGACTTCTGCAGGTGACATCCTCTTACTTATCGTACAATTCTTTAGCAATGACCATTTATCATGATCGCTCTACACTCATTTTTGTCACTTTGTGACTTAGTGGATGACGCTATTCTGCTTCCCCTGCATGATTTATAAGTCTTTGATATGGTGACTCCAGAAACACGAAACACTTCGGCTACCTTGGTGACGGAAGCGCCCACCACACGAACGCCAACTATTTGCCCACGTTCGAATTCTCTTAGCACCGAATAATGCACTCATAACTAAACAGAGCACTTTTCTCACCCACTATTGACACTTGCAACGTACTGGGGATATTGCGCAGAAGTAGTCTGTGATCAAATACAACTGCGAAACCTGCAGGCTTAGCTAGCATCTGCATTTATGTTCAAAATCAAAATGTTCAAATGTGTGTGAAATCTCATGGGACTTAACTGTTAAGGTCATTAGTCCCTAAGCTTACACACTACTTAACCTAAGTTATCCTAAGGACAAACACACACACCCATGCCCGAGGGAGGACTCCAACCTCCGCAGGGACCAGCCGCACAGTCCATGACTGAAGTGCCTAAGACCGCTCGGCTATATCCCGCGCGGCCATTTATGTTCAAGAAAGAATATCCTGTATTGTTTCCGTATAATTGACCAACCCTGTATTTGTTCCCCTTTATTCGTGTTCCAGAATCTTGTCATACTTCATTCACCGTTTCGTCAACGTATAAACAGTACTGGTAAGATGCAAATCTTCGTTCTAACACACTCAGTTTCAGAATGGTATAACTACCATCTTCTTTCGATTTTAAAACACTAAATCAGATATATTGTTTGTCTTTCAGACACTGATTTCGGACAAGAAAAATAAGAGACGATTCTCTCTATAGCACTGGTTACATAACTATAAGACTGCCTGTGAATTCGTATTAAAGTTTCAGGGATCACTTCACACTTTTCAAAACTGTCTTTCTCTGCATATTACCAGGTGTAGATGTGTGAAACAGGAATTTACCCATACATGGTGCTAGCCGTCAGTGTAGGGCCCGTGAGACCGCTTCTGCAGCGCCATCTGCTTCCGGTAACGGCTGACGACGAATGTCAACAAACAGTAACCCAAGTTCTGTACATTGGTATCTGTTTCAAATTCGTAAACATTTCCGTGCCTACGAACCACGATTTGCCGACAGCATTGGTGTTCCGTTATCATTTGAAGAAAACTGCTGCAAAATCGCATCGAATGCTTGTCGAATCTTTCGGCAAACATGCTCTTGGGAAAACACAGTGTTTCGAGTGGTTAAAAAAATTCAAAAGTGTTGATTTTGACGTGAGAAACGACGAGCGCGGGAAACCACCGAGAAAGTTCGAAGACAATGAATTGCAGGCCTTATTGGGTGAATATGACACTCAAACCCAACAGAAACTCGCGGAACAATTGAATGTGGCACAGAAAGCTATTACTCTTCAGTTGAAGGCTATGGGATAGGGGCAGAAAGTGGGTAAGTGTGTTCCGCATGAACTCAATGACGAACAGCAATTCGAAAGACCACTTGTGAAATGCCCCTCGCCCTTTGCAAAAAAAAGTCGTTTCTCTATCGAATAGTGACAGGTGATGAAAAACGGATATATCTTGAACATCCTAAGCGTCGTCAATCATGGGTGAATCCAGGCAAACCATCGGCATCCACTGCAAGACCAAATCGCTTTGGAAAGAAGACAGTGCTCTGTGTTTGTTGGGATCAGAAGGTTGTCGTTTATTATGAGCTGGGAAAACCTGGTGAAACCGTTAACATGACAACTACCAGCAGCAAATGATCGATTTAAATCGAACATTACGTGAAAAACGACCGGAATATGGAAAAAGGCAACAAAAAGTCATATGCTAACGCCCCATCACACACAGCAAAACGGGTCAGGGAAACGATCGAGGGGTTCAGTTCGGAAATACTGTGGCATGCGGCTTATTCTCCAGATTTGTCACCTTCCGATTATCGTCTATTTGCATCATTGGGACACGCTCTCGCTGAGCAATGCTTCAATTCGTATGAAAATGTACGAAAATAGCTCGCTGTCTGGTTCGCTTCAAAAGAAGAACAGTTTTTTTTTTTTTTTTTGTGTGTGTGTGGTATGCATAGCCTGCCGGAGAGGTGGGAGAAATGTATAAATAGCAATGGAGATTATTTTGAATAAAATATTGTTTATCGGTTTCAAACAACACACGTGTAATTATTGCAACCAAATTCCGGTTTCATGCTTCTACACCTAGTACAAGCCTGTCGTTAGGCGAAACAGTGGAGGTTCTTCCTCACACTTGGTAACGTACTGGACCGCAAGACAAAATACCGACTAGGCTGTGGTGTCCTACGCACACCAGTAACCACATATAAAGTAACCAGATTTAGTTTTTAAGGCCCTGTCGACAGCATGTTCTTCAGAGACTGTGCACGCGTCTCTTTGAGACATGGACAAGACCAGCGGTCGTCACTGCCTGTGTTGGAAATACGTATCAGCATTCATCTAATGCGTAATAAGTAAACAGTAGGAAGGCTGAAGCAGGAATGATACGGAAATTTGAAATACACTTTTTTATGAGTAAGTGCTCACTACGTTCGGAACTTCACGTGCATGAGGAAAAAACATCACGAATTTTCGCAGTTACAAAAAGTGGGGACAATACATTTCCGTTATTATATTTGCGCACAAAAAATGACGCGGAACTGAAGTATTTTGTTTCATCTCCCGAAGTAATTCCTGCCGTTGGTCGCAGTGTGAGACTATGTAATGAAAATAAAACGGTGAAGGTTGTCCGAGAGCAAGAATTTCATTTCCGGACGCATGAAACAGTAAGTCAGCGTGCGATGCAGCACCGAATCCGGTCGCAGTCTACTAAATGGACCGGACGGCTCTGTACGCCCGTCCGTTCCATACAGAAGGGCAGTTACGAATTATGCATGTGAAAATCTAATTTTTACGTGCCTATTCCGCGATATGTTTCGATTGGAACATATCCAATATCGCGTGTAAACACTGTGTCCCCTCTCAAACTGGCTTTTTTAAAAATTAAAGCATAATTGGAACGATGAGAATTAGGGCGCACTCAGGATATTGTCTGCGAGCGGTATTTGATTCTCTTAAAATTTTCGATACAAAACACATGTTTCCATAGGGGCCTCGCTCTTCCAATCAGTGCTAACGGCACACAGTCCAAATTAAAACCGTCAGAGCTTCTGTAGATAATCTGCGGGCGTGAATTATAGTCTCCGCTGGAGGAATATTAGACACAACTTTTTTTTAGAAAAATGAGGCTTCCTTTATCCATTCTGTTACCGCTATTCGCCACGAGTTACGAAATATTTTATTTTGTGCTCGAAAAAAGAGAATAAGTTTCGCCTATGATTAAGTACAGGGGATAAACAAAAATGAGGAAAACTGATGCCGCCGGCCGGTGTGGCCGTGCGGTTAAAGGCGCTTCAGTCTGGAACCGCGTGACCGCCACGGTCGCAGGTTCGAATCCTGCCTCGGGCATGGATGTGTGTGATGTCCTTAGGTTAGTTAGGTTTAATTAGTTCTAAGTTCTAGGCGACTGATGACCTCAGAAGTTGAGTCGCATAGTGCTCAGAGCCATTTGAACCATTTGAAAACAGATGCCATTTAAAACGACTTCCAGTCGCATCAGAATGGATAAATACAGGTCCTGTATTGTTTCCCAGGTAATACCATTCTTCCTGTGTAATACTCACAACTTTATTCTTGCTCCAAAATGGAGGCTACTTCAGATGACGGAGTGGATAGCGATTACGCACCTCTCTCTCCAAAGAACACCACGAAAGTGTTAGAGGATGCCAAGTATTTCATTCACGACATTTTTGAAGGTCCGCCTAGATCGGCCGTAAATGGACCTTTTTTACTCGCTTCTCTAACCAAGGGACAGCTTTGACCACGGACGCTCGAAACCGGATGAAACTACGCTTAGTTCCATTATAAAGACAACAGTAGTTTGTGGTTATTTCCAGTCAAAACTCCGCACTTGTTTACCAACGCCATCAGACGTCGGCGTGTTGTACCTGCACTAACATGTGCTCGAGTTGCGTGAAAGATACTCGCATAATGGCATTGCTCGAGTATGAAAGTGTCTCTTGCAGTGTTCGCATGTGGGGTACTGTGTAAGTGATATCACGAAGAGAATTAATCCTACCAATGTGGTCGAAATATCAGGGACAACGTTGGGACATGCTGAATATGGAAATGAAATCGGGGTCGAGGATAGAGAGTTCGCGGATAATTTTTCTAACATAATAATTCAGAAATGTAATGATGATGACACAGAAATACATGACTTTAGCTGGATAGGTACACTGATCAGCCACAGTATTATGGCCACCTACCGAATAGCCGGTACGTCCACATTTGGCACGGATAACAATGGCGACCACATCTGCACACAAAAGTCACCTGATTCCGGAGATGAGCTCTGATGCCACATTCAACCACATCCCAGATATGTTCCATCGGGCTCAGATCTGGGTAACTGGGGGGATCAGCACATCACCTGGAACTCGCCACTGTGTTCCTCGAACCACTCCATCACGCTCCTGGCCTTGTGACGTGGCGCATTATCTTGTTGAAAAATGCCACTGCTGTCGGAAAAACATGTTCGTCATGAAGAGGTGTACATGGTTTGCAGTCACTGTACAATACTCCTTGGCCGCCATGGTGCCTTGCACCACTGGTCCCAAGGATGTCCACGTCAATGTTTCCCAGAGCATAATAAAGCCGCCGCCATCTTGTCTCAACCCCACAGTACAGGTATCAAGGAGCGGTTTCCCTGGAAGACGACGGATTTGCGCCCTCCCCTAGGTATGATGAAGAAGATATCTGGACAATGCAACGCTCTACCACTGCACCAACGTCCATCTACATCTACTACATCTACATTTATACTCCGCAAGCCACCCAACGGTGTGTGGCGGAGGGCACTTTACGTGCCACTGTCATTACCTCCCTTTCCTGTTCCAGTCGCGTATGGTTCGCGGGAAGAACAACTGTCTGAAAGCCTCCGTGCGCGCTCTAATCTCTCTAATTTTACATTCGTGATCTTCTCGGGAGGTATAAGTAGAGGGAAGCAATATATTCGATACCTCATCCAGAAACGCACCCTCTCGAAACCTGGCGAGCAAGCTACACCGCGATGCAGAGCGCCTCTCTTGCAGAGTCTGCCACTTGAGTTTGCTAAACATATCCATAACGCTATCACGCTTACCAAATAACCCTGTGACGAAACGCGCCGCTCTTCTTTGGATCTTCTCTATCTCCTCCGTCAACCCGATCTGGTACGGATCCCACACTGATGAGCAATACTCAAGTATAGGTCGAACGAGTGTTTTGTAAGCCACCTCCTTTGTTGATGGACTACATTTTCTAAGGACTCTCCCAATGAATCTCAACCTGGTACCCGCCTTACCAACAATTAATTTTATATGATCATTCCACTTCAAATCGTTCCGCACGCATACTCCCAGATATTTTACAGAAGTAACTGCTACCAGTGTTTGTTCCGCTATCATATAATCATACAATAAAGAATCCTTCTTTCTATGTATTCGCAATACATTACATTTGTCTATGTTAAGGGTCAGTTGCCACTCCCTGCATCAAGTGCCTATCCGCTGCAGATCTTCCTGCATTTCGCTACAATTTTCTAATGCTGCAACTTCTCTGTATATTACAGCATCATCCGCGAAAAGCCGCATGGAACTTCCGACACTATCCACTATGTCATTTATATATATTGTGAAAAGCAATGGTCCCATAACACTCCCCTGTGGCACGCCAGAGGTTACTTTAACGTCTGTAGACGTCTCTCCGTTGATAATAACATGCTGTGTTCTGTTTGCTAAAAACTCTTCAGTGCCGATAGCCACGTGTACATTTCAGTCGTAGTTGCCGATGTCGTGGTTTTAACATTGACACATGCATGGGTCGTCAGGTGAGGAGGCCCATTGTTAAGAATGTTCGGTGGACTGTGTGTTCGGACTCACTTGCAATCTGCCCAACAGATGTTAGTTCCACCATAGTTGGCCGCCTGTCATGTTTTACCAGTCAGCCCAGCCTACGACATCTGTAATGGGGGATGGTCGGCCAACCCCACTACGTCTAGACGTTGTTACACCTTGGTTTCACCACGTGTTGAAGACACTCACTACAGCACTCCTCGAACACCCGATAAGTCGTGCAGTTTCCGAAATGCTTGTGCCGAGCCTCCATGCCATCACAATCTACCCTCGGTCAACATCAGATAAATCGCACGCTCACTGATGCTATAAGTACCGGGCGTGTGTCTGACTAGTAGTCATTTCTCGTCAGGTGATGCTGGTGTTGCCTGTACGGGTTTATATTGATAGCAGGTCTGTGGCCCTAACGTTCTGGGTGATCAGTTTATACACTCCTGGAAATGGAAAAAAGAACACATTGACACCGGACCCACCATACTTGCCCCGGACACTGCGAGAGGGCTGTACAAGCAATGATCACACGCACGGCACAGCGGACACACCAGGAACCGCGGTGTTGGCCGTCGAATGGCGCTAGCTGCGCAGCATTTGTGCACCGCCGCCGTCAGTGTCAGCCAGTTTGCCGTGGCATACGGAGCTCCATCGCAGTCTTTAACACTGGTAGCATTCCGCGACAGCGTGGACGTGAACCGTATGTGCAGTTGACGGACTTTGAGCGAGGGCGTATAGTGGGCATGCGGGAGGCCGGGTGGACGTACCGCCGAATTGCTCAACACGTGGGGCGTGAGGTCTCCACAGTACATCGATGTTGTCGCCAGTGGTCGGCGGAAGGTGCACGTGCCCGTCGACCTGGAACCGGACCGCAGCGACGCACGGATGCACGCCAAGACCGTAGGATCCTACGCAGTGCCGTAGGGGACCGCACCGCCACTTCCCAGCAAATTAGGGACACTGTTGCTCCTAGGGTATCGGCGAGGACCATTCGCAACCGTCTCCATGAAGCTGGGCTACGGTCCCGCACACCGTTAGGAAGTCTTCCGCTCAAGCCCCAACATCGTGTAGCCCGCCTCCAGTGGTGTCGCGACAGGCGTGAATGGAGGGACGAATGGAGACGTGTCGTCTTCAGCGATGAGAGTCGCTTCTGCCTTGGTGCCAATGATGGTCGTATGCGTGTTTGGCGCCGTGCAGGTGAGCGCCACAATCAGGACTGCATACGACCGAGGCACACAGGGCCAACACCCGGCATCATGGTGTGGGTAGCGATCTCCTACACTGGCCGTACACCACTGGTGATCGTCGAGGGGACACTGAATAGTGCACGGTACATCCAAACCGTCATCGAACCCATCGTTCTACCATTCCTAGACCGGCAAGGGAACATGCTGTTCCAACAGGACAATGCACGTCCGCATGTATCCCGTGCCACCCAACGTGCTCTAGAAGGTGTAAGTCAACTGCCCTGGCCAGCAAGATCTCCGGATCTGTCCCCCATTGAGCATGTTTGGGACTGGATGAAGCGTCGTCTCACGCGGTCTGCACGTCCAGCACGAACGCTGGTCCAACTGAGGCGCCAGGTGGAAATGGCATGGCAAGCCGTTCCACAGGACTAAATCCAGCATCTCTACGATCGTCTCCATGGGAGAATAGCAGCCTGCATTGCTGCGAAAGGTGGATATACACTGT
Source organism: Schistocerca cancellata (assembly GCF_023864275.1). NCBI lineage: Eukaryota > Metazoa > Arthropoda > Insecta > Orthoptera > Acrididae > Schistocerca > Schistocerca cancellata. The sequence continues at coordinate 116,778,511 of NC_064633.1, read as the reverse complement.
ACTAGTGCCGACATTGTGCATGCTCTGTTGCCTGTGTCTATGTGCCTGTGGTTCTGTCAGTGTGATCATGTGATGTATCTGACCCCAGGAATGTGTCAATAAAGTTTCCCCTTCCTGGGACAATGAATTCACGGTGTTCTTATTTCAATTTCCGTGAGTGTATTAATATCGAAGGGCAGGACGAACCAAAACCTGGAGGTGGTTGTTCAAACAGTACACGACGTTTATCTTCAGAGCAACAGGAACAGACCACTGGAAGCGAGTACGAACTATTACCACCCAAACAGTCGAGGCCCAGTGTATTAGAAGATACTGATGACAGTATACTAGAGAACATTTATAAAGACTATTGCAATCGTGGCTTCAATTCCTATGACAAATTATTGACGTGCTGTAAGTGCATTAAAAGTAAAGCTTATTGCAAAAGTAATTTTAAGACCAGCAAGACCTCATTTTAAGGTAAATGGACTGTCACAATTACAAATTATTAAAGAGCATGTAATATCGCAGTTCGATACAGAGAGGTCGTACTGATTTAAAGTTCACTATTGGCATCTGAAACTCTGGGCACTGGAAGCGTCTAAATTGGTTGGCTTGGACAGTGTCATTTCATCCTGGCATAGTACTATATTTGCCACACCTAACAGCAAATAAGACGATAACAGTATATGTGAGAAGGCACAACAGTTTGTGGAGGACGTGGACATGTTTATGACAGAGCATGGTGTAAAGGAAGAAAATACTGGGAACAGTGACGAGAGTCAATTCCAGAATGAAATGTCTTCATCATCAACCGTGTCCCACATAGGAGAGGAAACTACAGCTAGTGTGTTGCAGTCTGTCCATTGCTCTACTGACACCGACACAATTGATGTAGCTTTATCAATGAGAGGCAGACTAGCAGACAATTTGTACATCTGTTTTCAAGAGTCACAAGGCACATCCGGCCGAAATATTTCAAAGAAACTTGAAAGCTGCCCACGGTACATTTATTTGGAATCAGGCAAAAGTGGAAAAATGACTAAAGAACACATTAAACGTTTATTTTTGAACTTCAGTCCTTGGGGAACATATAAAAAGTGAAAAGAGCCTATTATTGTGTGATTCCTGACCAGGTCATACAGATCGTGCCCGTCTAAGCACATGTTTCCCAAATAAAAATGTATGCTGCAGATAATGCCACTGAAAAGAACAAAATATTTTCAACCCGTTGATGTTCACTTCTTCCCTGCAATGTGAGGGCAGTATTAGAAGAATTGCTGATTTTGTAAGACTACAACTTTCCAAACCACAAGTGAAGATACATCGTCGAACTTCACTGTGTGATTTACAATCAGTTTTCTGCTCTCAAGTATACGCCTACGTTGCAATATCCTTGGCGAAACACAGGTTATGATAATGTCATACGTATATCATCATTTAAAAATATAACTGGTGTGGCGTTTGATATTGGAATGCTTGAACGCGAAAGCTATTTTGATTGTAAAAACGTGTGTTTAGTGAGGTGTGCACATTGTTCCCTTCCACTTTGTTTTAATCACTTCATCGAAATCCTGCATCTACACTATTAGGACTAAAAGCACTGTCAGGTGTGTAGAATATGTGTGTCTTGCGCTATTATAATTACTTTAAGCAGAGGGTTTTTGGCGCTGTTGATTGAAAACGTAATGATACACAAAGAAGGGAAAGCAGAAAGGTGGAAGGAGTATATAGAGGGTCTATACAAGGGCGATGTACTTGAGGACAATATTATGGAAATGGAAGAGGATGTAGATGAAGATGAAATGGGAGATACGATACTGCGTGAAGAGTTTGACAGAGCACTGAAAGACCTGAGTCGAAACAAGGCCCCCGGAGTAGACAACATTCCATTGGAATTACTGACGGTCTTGGGAGAGCCAGTCCTGACAAAACTCTACCATCTGGTGAGCAAGACGTATGAAACAGGTGAAATACCCTCAGACTTCAAGAAGAATATAATAATTCCAATCCCAAAGAAAGCAAGTGTTGACAGATGTCAAAATTACCGAACAATCAGTTTAATAAGCCACAGCTGCAAAATACTAACACGAATTCTTTACAGACGAATGGAACAACTTGTAGAAGCCGACCTCGGGGAAGATCAGTTTGGATTCCGTAGAAATACTGGAACACGTGAGGCAATACTGACCTTACGACTTATCTTAGAAGAAAGATTAAGAAAAGGCAAACCTACGTTTCTAGCATTTGTAGACTTAGAGAAAGCTTTTGACAATGTTGCCTGGAATACTCTCTTTCAAATTCTAAAGGTGGCAGGGGTAAAATACAGGGAGCGAAAGGCTATTTACAATTTGTACAGAAACCAGATGGCAGTTATAAGAGTCGAGGGACATGAAAGGGAAGCAGCGGTTGGGAAGGGAGTAAGACAGGGTTATAGCCTCTCCCCGATATTATTAAATCTGTATATTGAGCAAGCAGTAAAGGAAACAAAAGAAAAATTTGGAGTAGGTATTAAAGTCCATGGAGAAGAAATAAAAACTTTGAGGTTCGCCGATGACATTGTAATTCTGTCAGAGACAGCAAAGGACTTGGAAGAGCAGTTGAACGGAACGGATGGTGTCTTGAAGGGAGGATATAAGATGAACATCAACAAAAGCAAAACGAGGATAATGGAATGTAGTCGAATTAAGTCGGGTGAAGTTGAGGGTATTAGATTAGGAAATGAGACACTTAAAGTAGTAAAGGAGTTTTGCTATTTGGGGAGCAAAATAACTGATGATGGTCGAAGTAGAGAGGATATAAAATGTAGACTGGCAATGGCAAGGAAAGCGTTTCTGAAAAAGAGAAATTTGTTACCATCGAGTATAGATTTAAGTGTCAGGAAGTCATTTCTGAAAGTATTTGTATGGAGTGTAGCCATGTATGGAAGTGAAACATGGACGGTAAATAGTTTGGACAAGAAGAGAATAGAAGCTTTCGAAATGTGGTGCTACAGAAGAATGCTGAAGATTAGATGGGTAGATCACATAACTAATGAGGAAGTATTGAATAGGATTGGGGAGAAGAGAAGTTTGTGGCACAACTTGACCAGAAGAAGGGATCGGTTGGTAGGACATGTTCTGAGGCATCAAGGGATCACCAATTTAATATTGGAGGGCAGCGTGGATGGTAAAAATCGTAGGGGGAGACCAAGAGATGAATACACTAAGCAGATTCAGAAGGATGTAGGTTGCAGTAGGTACTGGGAGATGAAGAAGCTCACACAGGATAGAGTAGCATGGAGAGCTGCATCAAACCAGTCTCAGGACTGAAGACCACAACAACAACAACACTGACGTCACTAAATTACGTATAATTTCCCTCCTATGGTATTGATATCTTCTTACTTAGTTTCTCTCTATTCAAATGTCACTTACGGGAGAATGCAGCAGTTTGCATCGATATGAAACAGACCACTGTTCTTTTTGTAGTTGCGTGTTATTCTAAGCATGGTTTCGTTCGGTTCCTAGCGATCGAGGTAAAGGTGTGTCTTGTAAGCAACAGGGTTAGGGCTATGAGAATAGAAGTGTCGCTGAGTGACAGAATTAAGCTACAAGCGTGGGATAAATTTTATATAATTTTTTTTCGAAATACGATTCAGTGACGTAACGTGCCACTTCGCAGTAATTCGACTTGTTAACGACAGAAGTACCTAGCCTCAGCAGCACACGCGATGGCAGCGGTGTAACAATGGATCTAAGGACAAGGTGAGCCCGGAGGCGAACACCAATTAATGAATATTTGATTTGAAACTACGAATGAGAGTCTTTCCACTGTATCTGTAACGAACTGACGTAATAACATTAGTTGTGCCAGGCCAGTTTATTTGAATGGCCTTATTGTTAAAACTGACTGAAATATTTAAAGGACAGCTAGGGATATACGAAGCGCAGTGCTTGTAACAGTTATATACATAACATGCGTTGACGTTACGTTACTGAAGCATTACGTCGTTTTTCTTGCTATTTTTAAAAAGCATGAGTGACCGTGCGGACTTCCAATTTATTAGTACAGTGCACGGTTTTTATTGAATTCAAGAATATTACGTGGAATTAGTGCAGTGGAACTAATACTCGGAAGATACAGATTGTTTGGCCTTTAAACTTTTACGTAGGGAACAGCTTCATTTAACACAGTTTTATGCACATTTAGGGCCACACATAGACAGTTTAGTCAGTTATTCGTTGTTGCGTATTAGGGTTTCTGAGTATCAGGTCTCTATTTGCTGGACGTTTCGCACGAGGCTAAACTATATATTTATTCAAGCGTTCAGGACAGGGAGGTTGGGATTGTTATCAGGCAGTCGCAAGTCTCCAGCTAACCCCGCACGTTGCCGTTGGTCAAAATGACGAAACCACAATCTCAACTAGCAAAGATCTACAATTCACACGCAAGATAATCGACGTATGCTGCACAAATACTTTATATGAAGAATGAGCAATAAATAACTATCGCAATGTGTAATTGGGCTGCTTTTCCCGCAGACGTGCGCAAACACAGAACCTCACTGCTACTAGCACGACGAGCGCCCCAAGACTATGGCCCTCGTCACACAGGATATGTATTTCATCGCAAAGCACGCCAGACGCAGTGTCTGTCGCGTTTGGCCGGCCGGGGTGGCCGAGCGGTTCTAGGCGCTACAGTCTGGAACCGCGCGACCGCTACGGTCGCAGGTTCGAATCCTGCCTCGGGCTTGGATGTGTGTGATGTCCTTACGTTAGTTAGTTTTAAGTAGTTCTAGGGGACTGATGACCTCGGTAGTTAAGTTCCATAGTGCTCAGAGCCATTTGAACCATTTGTCGCGTTTGACGCAGGCTTTGGAAAACGAACCTGCTACTCGTCGTGATTTGCGACCGCAGCGGCAGTCGTCAGCTGCATCTGGCGCGCAGATCACAGATTTTCTTTACGAAAATCAACGCGAATAAAATAGCAGCCTTAACTCGTCGAAGAAGAAGAAGTTTTTGGATGCGTCGATGTCTTTAACAGCGAACTGTTGGTAAAGGAAAACTACATAATGCTGTACAATGATCCCAGGTACATATTAGTAGAAGTTATTCGTCAACTCAATTGAATCTCGACCTCATATTCTGTTTGAAACTGAATATAGTTAAGTATAGCGTCAAAGGTCAGTTTGAACATGCGTAATATCCATATTCTCGATGTTGTATTGACAGCAATCACGCTGAGGTAATATATTTCACTAAACAGGTTTCAGATCGGGATTCATTTCGTAATTTCATACAGATGGAAGAGGAGAAATTTTAGGGGCTGCTCATCATCACTGAAAAAGATATCTACTGGCAAGATACAAACTAGAGGTAATCTGTATATATTTTACACGAAGTTTCATAGTAGCAAAAACTAGCAGTGTGTAGCTTGGGTGTACTTCCTAACATAGATGGACAGTCACGTTAAAATTTCTGACCACCTTGTAAACATTCTCGTCATTGGCCCTTGCAAGAAGAATTGCAGCAAATATATTATTTATAATAAATAACATCGACTGCTGTAAATAATACATCTATTAAATTAATAAGAAAGACCCAGAATCCTTTAGAAAACAAAAGGGGATGAAAGATTTGGGAAAAGCTAGACAGAAACGTGCTACCCATCAGTTTACACCGCTATCAGCTACGCTGCGACTTCAAGATTGCAACTGCTCTTCAGATATATACTCGTACATATTGTTAAAGGCTGTATCTACAAGTTGCATTATTTAACACTGAGCTACGACAAATGGTACCAAAAAGGACGCGCTCTTGATCTATCGTTGTGCCATAGCACTGAAACGGTATACATTCAAAGCATTCAAGTAATATTACTAAAAACATCAAATAAAAGATGACTTTATTTACCTGTATGATATTTCCTGTAATTTTATTATATCAATCTATCTGAAACGATGCGTTTTCGAGAGATCCGCGATTTTCTAATGCTTTGAAACAGCTTATATTCATACCAGTACCCTATAATAACAAAAATCATCAAATAAGAAGAATGAGATTTTCACTCTGCAGCGGAGTGTGCCCTGATATGAAACTTCCTGACAGATTAAAACTGTGTGCCGGACCGGGACTCGAACTCGGGACCTTTGCAAAGGTCCCGAGTTCGAGTCTCCGTCCGGCACACAGTTTTAATCTGCCAGGAAGTTTCATCAAATGAGAAGTTTAGCTTCATAGAATATGACGACTGTTAAGTTCTGCTAAAGACGTAAACCGGATGCCGCATCTCACTGGGTGCATTTCTCTTCACGAAACCTAAATCTGACAGGCCAGGTTGTTAATTTCACGCTTCGCAATGCAGATGAACGCGGAAGTCCACGCTGTGACGTCACCATGTCCTCGTCCATGTAGGTTTTCACGTCCTCTGAAAAGACAGCTTCACCGTCAATCCACTTCCTCGAGCACGGCACTTGGTAACCTGACAATGCTCCAAGTGATTCGGAATGTTCATTTCTTCTCGTATTTTGCTTATGTTATTATTAGATTATTGTAATAAAAGTTTTCTAATCAGTGAATTGATGATGTACTTTGTGTAGTTTCGCAAATTGATATTTGATATCTGACTTCTTGTTTAATGCATAAACAGTATTAAGTAACAAGTTATGTCACGTATTTTGTTAGTTAATTAAATACTCCATAGATAATTTGAACAATTCTTTTATCGAAATGATGTGGAACTACGCAGTTTACAGGAAATGTATATATGATTAGTACTGACATTAATGAACAGATTATCATTTTATTCCTATTTGTATAATTTTATTTATTTTATTACTGCGTACCTGTTTTTAAGTAAAAATTCGTCAATGGAATAGAAGGAAATGTCCAGGAGAAATGATTATAAATTAGATTTAAAACTTGCTTCGCTACCCGTCAGACAATTTTTGCAATTGGGCAAACTGCAAAAAATTTTTGCTACTAATTATTGAACTCCTCTCTGAGCCACTGGCAGCTTTAACAACGCGTGATATAGATTATTTTTCCCTCTAGTGTCACAAGTATATACATTACTCTTCTTCTCGAATTATGATGGATTATTTATGACGAATTTCATTAGCGAATATATGTATTGTGACGGCGTAATTAAAATGCCTTTTTCCCCTCTGGTGTCGCAGGTATATACATTACTCTTCTTCTCGAATTATGATGGATTATTTATGACGAATTGCATTAGCGAATATATGTATTGTGACGGCGTAATTAAAATGCCTAGCTCCTTGAAGAGGTAAACACCACATACACTACTGGCCATTAAAATTGCTACACCACGAAGATGACATGCTACAGACGCGAAATTTAACCGACAGGAAGAAGGTGCTGTGATATGCAAATGGTTAGCTTTTCAGAGCATTCACACAAGGTTGGCGCCGGTGGCGACATCTACAACGTGCTGACATGAGGAAAGTTTCCAACAGATTTCTCATACACAGACAGCAGTAGACCGGCGTTGCCTGGTGAAACGCTGTTGTGATGCCTCGTGTAAGGAGGAGAAATGCGTACCATCACGTTTCCGACTTTGGTAAAGGTCGGATTGTAGCCTATCGCGGCTGCGGTTTATCGTATCGCGACATTACTGCTCGCGTTGGTCAAGATCCAATGACTGTTAGCAGAATATGGAATCGGTGGGTTCAGGAGGGTAACACGGAACGCCGTGGTGGATCCCAACGGCCTCGTATCACTAGCAGTCGAGATGACAGGCATCTTATCCTCATGGCTGTAACGGATAGTGCAGCCACGTCTCGATCCCTGAGCCAACAAATGGGTACGTTTGCAAGACAACAACCATCTGCACGAACAGTTCGACGACGTTTGCAACAGCATGGACTATCAGCTCGGAGACCATGGCTGCGGTTACCCTTGACGCAGCATCACAGACAGGAACGCATGCGATGGTGTACTCAACGACGAACCTGGGTGCACGAATGGCAAAACGAAATTTTTTTGGATGAATCCAGGTTCTATTTACAGCATCGTGATGGTGTTTTGCGACATCGCGGTGAACGCACATTGGAAGCGTGTATTCATCATCGCCATACTGGCGTATCACCCGGCATGATGGTATGGGGTGCCATTGGTTACACGTCTCGGTCACCCCTTGTTTGCATTGACAGCACTTTGAACAGTGGACGTTACATTTCAGATGTGATACGACCCGTGGCTCTACCCTTCATTCGATCCCTGCGAAACCCTACATTTCAGCAGGACAATGCACGACCGCATGTTGCAGGTCCTGTACGGGCCTTCCTGGATACAGAAAATGTTCGACTGCTGCCCTGGCCAGCACATTCTCCAGATCACTCACCAACTGAAAACGTCTGCTCAATGGTGGCCGAGCAACTGGCTCGTCACAATACGTCAGTCACTACTCTTGATGAAATGTGGTATCGTGTTGAAGCTGCAAGGGACAGCTGTACCTGTACACGCCATGCAAGGTCTGTTTGACTCAATGCCCAGGCGTATCAAGGCCGTTATTACGGCCAGAGGTGGTTGTTACGGGTACTGATTTCTCAGGATCTATGCACCCAAATTGCTTGAAAATGTAATCACATGTCAGTTCTAGTGTAATATATTTGTCCAATGAATACCCGTTTATCATCTGCATTTCTTCTTGGTGTAGCAATTTTAATGGCCACTAGTGTATTATTCTTGCTGCTCGCTTTTGTGCAATCAGTACCTTCTTTTACTCCAGAAATTATTCTGTACGACATTACTGAGCGGAAGTATGCAAAATATGTCAGTAAGTTTATACGTTTGTTTCCAAGATTAGCAATTATATGAAGAGGTGATGTAGCTGAACTTAGTTGTTTGAGAAGTTCAGTAATAAGCTTCTTCCAGTTCAAATTTTCGTAAGTTGTACTTCTGTGGACAAACGGGGCGTGGCATACTACCAATGGTTCCACGTCTACTAAATGCAGGAGCGTGTCGAACTGCAGTCACGTGTGTAAACGGACACCGTGGCAGCGGTACTTGGTCGCAAACAACAATTAATATATTTTGGAGGAGATGGCAGCTGACTGCTACAACACGCAAGATACTTTGGATGACAAGAAAGTAATCACTCCTGCGAGAGTCAGAAATTTAAGAAACTCTTTCGTACGAGGACACCGAAGAGGTCGGATTACGACAGTCGCACATTGTGTTCGCAGCCATTCAGAGCGGAAGTCACAATCTCTCGTTAGTAAGGTGACAGCGCCGGGCAGTCGTCCAAGAGCTCGCGAGCCGGGGTCGATGGGGGTGAGCGGGCGCGCTGCAGCCGGCAGATATTCTTAGTGCGCGGCGGAGGCACTGGAGGGCCAGAGGTGGGCGTGCCGGCGCGGTCCGGGCCAGGCGTCCATTCTTCACGGCGAGCATTGTGCGCCGGCAGGGCCGGGCGCGCTGCCAGAGACCGCCCCCCGCTCATCTGGGTAGCGTCATCCGGAAGAGCCGGCGCGGCCCCTATCTGCCGGCCCGGCCGCCAGAAGCGGCTAGCGAGGCCGCGAACACAGTGTACACTGATCAACCGAGACATTACGATCACTGCACACCTCGAGACTGAATGCCTCCTGGTAGCGATGCTCGTACGTCCCGCGGGAAGCGTAGGACACAGGGACTCTCATAGTTCGTGGTACATTCTCCCAAAAGTTTTGCAGGGAACTTGGCAGATCCAGTTTTACTTACAAGGGAACCTCCCCATCGCACCCCCCTCAGATTTAGTTATAAGTTGGCACAGTGGATAGCCCTTGAAAAACTAAACACATATCAATCGAGAAAACAGGAAGAAGTTGTGTGGAACTATGAAAAAAATAAGCAAAATACACAAACTGAGTAGTCCATGTGTAAGATAGGCAACATCAGGGAATGTGTAGGCTCAGGAGCGCCGTGGTCCCGTGGTTAGCGTGAGCAGTTGCGGAACGACGTGTCCTTGGTTCAAGTCTTCCCTCGAGTAAAAATTTTAAATTTTTTATTTTCGTTCGTGATCGTGTGTCAATTATCGAAGTTCAGGCACTCACACATAATCAACTTCGCTCTCCTAAATTCCAGGACATGTTCAGATTTGCTTGGACATATGCAGGATTTGACGGTCTACACACGGAAAAATTTGAAAACGTTAAAACATATGTTTTGACAGAGCACAGGGAAAACTGCGACTGTGAAACTGTTTCATTCATTTGTTGCAGTTTATGTGACAAACTCTTATGTTTTCATCACTTTTTTGGGAGTAATTATCACATCCACAAGAAAACCTAAATCGGGCAAGGTAGAAGAATCTTTCTACCCATTCGCCAAGGAAGGTCGACAACATATTCCTGTCATGTGACGCATATGTCGTCACCAGTGTCGTATAGAATATATCAGACGTGTTTTCCTGTGGACGAATCGGTTGACCTATGACCTTGCGATCAAATGTTTTCGGTTCCCATTGGAGAGGCACGTCCTTTCGTCTACTAATCGCACGATTTTGCGGTGCGGTCGCAAAACAGACACTAAACGTATTGCAGTGAACAGAGACGTCAATGAACGAACGGACAGATCATAACTTCGCGAAAATAAAGAAAGTAAAATTTTCACTGGAGGGAAAACTTGAACCAAGGGCCTCCCGTTACGCAGCTGCTCACGCTAACCACGGGACCACGGCGCTCCTGAGCTTACTCTGTCCTCAGATGTTGCCTATCTTGCCATTCGCCTACTCAGTTTGTACATTTGCTTATATTTTTCATAGTTCCACACAACTTCTTCCTGTTTTCTCGATTGATCTGTGTTCAGTTTTTCAAGGCCTATCCACTGTGCCAACTTATAACTAAATCTAAGGGGGCTGCGATGGGGACGTTCCCTTGTTAGGAACTCATGTCCAGAAACGTCATCTAACGACGAATTAGATTGGATTGGATTGTTTGGGGGAAGAGACCAAACAGCGAGGTCATCGGTCTCATCGGATTAGGGAAGGATGTCGACCGTGCCCTTTCAAAGGAACCATCCCAGCATTTGCCTGGAGCGATTTAGGGAAATCACGGAAAACCTAAATCAGGATGGCCGGACGCGGGATTGAACCGTCGTCCTCCCGAATCCGAGTCCAGTGTGCTACCACTGCGCCACCTCGCTCGGTCATCTAACGACCCTACGGAGCGTCAAAGTTATATGCGCCTGCGCCTGCAGGTGTATGTGCACATATGTTCAGAAAAAATGGAACACATTGAACAACTATAGATAGCACGTTCATATACACAGGACATGTACGACGGTCACTCCAAAAGAAATGCACTCTATTTTTGTAAAAATACAGTTTTCATTCTGCATGTGTGAAAGTTTTACAGTTTGTAGATACATCCTTCCCGCTTGTTTTCAAACTTAGTTCAACCTGTTCCCGTGAGTGGCGCCGTCACATCATGTCTTCAAGACGGGTGCTACACTTGACGTTCGTCAGAAGCAACGTACTGTCATAGAATTCCTGTGCTGTAAAAACGAGGCAGTGGGAAACATCCAAAAGAGGTTGAAAAAGGTGTATGGAGATGCTGCTGTCGATCGCAGTACAGATAGTCGGTGGGCAAGCAGGTTACGTAATAAAAGTGGGCACGGCAATATTGAGGATTGTCTTCGCAGCGGCAGGCCTCGTACTGCACACACTCCAGACAATGTGCAGAGAGTTAATGAAACGGTGACTGCTGACAGACGCATCACAGTGAACCAATTGCGACGCTACGTTGGGATAGGAGAAGGAAGTGTTTGCAGAATACTGAAAGTCTTGGCGTTAAAAAAAGTTTGTGTCAGGTGGGTTCCCAGGATGTTGACAGTGGGTCACAAAGAAACTAAAAAAAAAAAAAACGGTATGTAGCGAACTTTTGGAACAGCACGAGAATGGTGGAGATGAATGTCTTGGAAGAATTGTGACAGGTGATGAAACATGGCTGCATCATTTTTCACCAGAGACGAAGAGGCAATCAATGGAGTGGCATCAGCAAATTAACCCAGGAAAAAAAAATTCAGAATCACACCTTCTGCTAGAAAAGTTATGGGTACGGTGTTTTTTCGATTCCGAAGGACTCTTGCTTGTGGACATCATGCCAAGTGGAACCAGCATAAATTCTAATGCATATGTGACGACACTGAAGAAACTTCAAGCTCGACTGAATCGTGCTCGACCGCATCGGCAAAAGGAGGATGTTCTGCTGTTGCACGACAATGCACGGCCACATGTCAGTCAAAAAACCATGGAAGCGATCACAAAACTCGGATGGACAGCACTGAAACACCCGCTTTACAGTCCTGATCTGGCTCCATGTGACTATCATCTCTCTGGGAAACTGAAAGACTCTCTTCGTGGAACAAGGTTTGAAGATGATGATTCCCTTGTGCACGCTGCCAAACAGCGGCTCCAACAAGTTGGTCCAGAACTTTACCGTGCGGCTATACAAGCGCTGGTTCCAAGATGGTATAAGGCAGTTGAGAGGGATGGAAATTATGTGGAGAAATGAAAATATTGTTCCTAAATGATGTATGCAGACACTGTAAAACATTCAACATGTAGAATAAAAGATGGATTTAAAAAAAATAGTGTGCATTTCTTTTGGAGTGACCCTCGCACATTAGTACACTCTGCATAAATGGTTAGCATTTTTGAACCATGTCGGTCCGCGTGTTCAAAGTCAACATCGATATCGCGGCCGAACGCACCTACCGGCAAAATGTGCCTGCGGTTCTCGTTGTCGCTATAAACCGAAGGCAACGGATCACTGTAACTTGAGCAGACGTACAGGATGCCTCGCAAATCGTATGCGTGAACTGTGCCGTCAAATCAGTGAGTTTGAAAGAGGGCGCATTACTGGCGCGAGAGAATGTGATGCATCCATCCCGGAAACTACTGCTTGTGTTGGGTGAAGTTTTTCGACAGTGCAACGGGTGTGTGTAGAATGTTTCACGGAAGGCTTTGGAACACGACGAGGTGGGTCAAGTTCCACCACACGGACCACTCCCCGTGAAGATCGACGCGTTAAACAAATGACATTGTTGGACAAATCTGCGTCCTCCTCGGCTCTGGCGCAACAGTACACTATCAGGGGTAATAGTCCATTGCCATTTATTATGATATGGGTTACGCACACATCATCCACTTCTTCGCCTATCTTTGACGAATGTACAGAAACAAGCTAGATTGCAATGGGGTACGGATCGCCGTCACTGGCGACAGGAATGGCAGTCAGATAGTGTTTGCAGACGAATCCAGTTTATATATTTTTTGAAATGATGGCCGTATTTTGTTCGCCCTAGACAGAGGGAGCAGCATCACAGTGACTGCATTCGCACAAGACATACAGTGCCAACTCAAGGCCTTATGTGCGGTGCTATTCCTCAGATTACAGTTCGTGCGTGTCCAGGGCAGTGTGACCACTGTGACCTACGTGAATGACATCCTACTTAGCCACACCTTTTGTGACAACACCCCAGACGCCATTTTTCAGCAAGACAATGTACGACAACATGTTGCTCCACGAACAGGTGCCTTCTTGGTATCATAGCATGTCAGCCTTTTGCTCTGGCCCACCAGATCAACAGACTTATCACCAATCGAAAATCTGTGGGATATGGTGGAACGATGGGTGCAGCACTGCGACCCAAAGCCAAATATCAAAGATGAACTTCGAAACCAGGTGAATGCAGCATGGATGACGATACAACAAGACGCCATTCCCACTTTATAATGCGTCGATGCCATCACACATGGAGCAAGATATCAGGGCTCATGGCGGGCCCTGCGCCTAGCCTACTAGTCAACAGGACAGGTGCTGAACTGAGGTGACTGAAATGCTAATAATTTGTGCAGGACATTCTCGTGTAGATATCCCGTGAATATGAACGTCCTATATGTAGTCGTTCAAGGTGTTCTGTTTCTCCTGAAAATGAGTGTATACACTCCTGGAAATGGAAAAAAGAACACATTGATACCGGTGTGTCAGACCCACCATACTTGCTCCGGACCCTGCGAGAGGGCTGTACAAGCAATGATCACACGCACGGCACAGCGGACACACCAGGAACCGCGGTGTTGGCCGTCGAATGGCGCTAGCTGCGCAGCATTTGTGCACCGCCGCCGTCAGTGTCAGCCAGTTTGCCGTGGCATACGCAGCTCCATCGCAGTCTTTAACACTGGTAGCATGCCGCGACAGCGTGGACGTGAACCGTATGTGCAGTTGACGGACTTTGAGCGAGGGCGTATAGTGGGCATGCGGGAGGCCGGGTGGACGTACCGCCGAATTGCTCAACACGTGGGGCGTGAGGTCTCCACAGTACATCGATGTTGTCGCCAGTGGTCGGCGGAAGGTGCACGTGCCCGTCGACCTGGGACCGGACCGCAGCGACGCACTGATGCACGCCAAGACCGTAGGATCCTACGCAGTGCCGTAGGGGACCGCACCGCCACTTCCCAGCAAATTAGGGACACTGTTGCTCCTGGGGTATCGGCGAGGACCATTCGCAACCGTCTCCATGAAGCTGGGCTACGGTCCCGCACACCGTTAGGCCGTCTTCCGCTCACGCCCCAACAACGTGCAGCCCGCCTCCAGTGGTGTCGCGACAGGCGTGAATGGAGGGACGAATGGAGACGTGTCGTCTTCAGCGATGAGAGTCGCTTCTGCCTTGGTGCCAATGATGGTCGTATGCGTGTTTGGCGCCGTGCAGGTGAGCGCCACAATCAGGACTGCATACGACCGAGGCACACAGGGCCAACACCCGGCATCATGGTGTGGGGAGCGATCTCCTACACTGGCCGTACACCACTGGTGATCGTCGAGGGGACACTGAATAGTGCGCGGTACATCCAAACCGTCATCGAACCCATCGTTCTACCATTCCTAGACCGGCAAGGGAACTTGCTGTTCCAACAGGACAATGCACGTCCGCATGTATCCCGTGCCACCCAACGTGCTCGAGAAGGTGTAAGTCAACTACCCTGGCCAGCAAGATCTCCGGATCTGTCCCCCATTGAGCATGTTTGGGACTGGATGAAGCGTCGTCTCACGCGGTCTGCACGGCCAGCACGAACGCTGGTCCAACTGAGGCGCCAGGTGGAAATGGCATGACAAGCCGTTCCACAGGACTACATCCAGCATCTCTACGATCGTCTCCATGGGAGAATAGCAGCCTGCATTGCTGCGAAAGGTGGATATACACTGTACTAGTGCCGACATTGTGCATGCTCTGTTGCCTGTGTCTATGTGCCTGTGGTTCTGTCAGTGTGATCATGTGATGTATCTGACCCCAGGAATGTGTCAATAAAGTTTCCCCTTCCTGGGACAATGAATTCACGGTGTTCTTATTTCAATTTCGAGGAGTGTATAAGCGGCGATTCCGTGGTGATGTCACAAATTTTTAAGAATGATGGAGAAAGATAAATGTATCAACTTCAGGAATGGGCTCATGTACCGGAAACGAACGAGTCGACAGTTATAAGCGAAAACCGTTCTGATTTCTCTGACCGTGGAATACGTGTACTGGTACTGTTGTTTCTAAGACTGTGGGGTAGACAACTTTCAGAAGTGGTAGTATGTACCAAAACAAGAAAATATACCCAGTAAACATGGGCTCTAAAATGCATACCTTAAGAACTATGAGCAGTAGTTCAATAGAGGAGATGTATTTCACAGTAACGAAGATGAACAAGTGCTCATAGTTCCTGAGATGTGCATTTTACACCCAAGTTTCCAGGACATGTTTCCTTTTTTTTTTCTTTTGGGTCATATTACCACCTCTTAAGGTTTCCTATCTTACAATCTTAACAACAACAGAACCATTACATGTATTCCACTGCCAGAGGTATAAGAATGGTTTTCGCTTATAACTTTCGACTCGTTCGTTTCCCGTACAGGGATCCTTAATTCAACTTGTACATTTATCCCTCTGCATCATCCTAGAAAAATTGTAACATCAACATGGAATCACCCTGTATATGCACGTTTGCAGACTCCGGTACCTAAAACTTTGACTCTCTGTAGCGTCGTTGGACACGTTGCAGAACAAGGGTTCCTACGCATAACTTGATCTAGTAACTCCCTACACTGCCTCTAGAAGTGTGTAACATGAGTTGTGAGACACCCTGTATAAGCGCAACATATAAGCGCCGACAGGGGCTTCAAATGGGGAGAACCAGCGATTTTGACATAGGGCGGATTGTTATGGCTTGGCGCGTGCGTACGAGCATCTCGGAAACAGCGAAGCTGGTCGGCTGTTCGCTTTCTGTTGTCGTGATCATCAGTGGACAGTGGCTGGAGGACGGTGCAACCGCGATTAAGCGACAAGGTTTTGAAGTCCACATCACATCACATTGAGGCTTATAAAGCAGGACAGGCGAAGATGTGGACAGTTTTGGCGGCAGAGTACAAAGCTGGCGCAGGCACAAGTGTTTCGGAACCACACCGTTCACCGCACATTGCTGCTCCACAGCAGAGGATGCACACATGTTCCCATGTGGACCCATTGACAACGTCAGTTACGATGCCGTTATCGACGCTGGACCGTGGATCAACACAAACGAGACGCCATGTCGGATGAATCGCGTTTCTTCTTACACCAGGCCGAAGATTGCGTTCGGATAAGCCGTCACCCACTGGACTCTCTAAACCCACACCACGCCAAGGACACTGGCTGGTGGCGGTAGTGTCATGTTCAAAATGTTCAAATGTGTGTGAATTCCTTCGGGACCAAACTGCTGAGGTCATCGGTCCCTAGACGTACACACTACTTAAACTAACTTGTGCTAACAAGGGAACATCCCCATCGCACCCCTCTCAGATTTAGTTATAAGTTGGCACAGTGGATACGCCTTGAAAAACTGAACACAGATCGATCGAGAAAACAGGAAGAAGTTGTGTGGAACTATAAAAAAATAAGCAAAATATACAAACTGGGTCGTCCATGCGTAACATAGGCAATATTAGGGGCAATGTGAGGCGAGGAGCGCCGTGGTCCTGTGGTTAGCGTGAACAGCTGCGGAACGAGAGGTCCTTGGTTCAAATCTGCCCTCCACTGAAAATTTTGCTTTCTTTATTTTCGCAAAGTTATGATCTGTCCGTTCGTTCATTGACGTCTCTGTTCACTGTAATAAGTTTAGTGTCTGTGTTTTGCGACCGCACCGCAAAACCGTGTGATTAGTTGACGAAAGGACGTGCCCCTCCAATGGGAACCGAAATCATTTGATTGCAAGGTCATAGGTCAACCGATTCCTCCACAGGAAAACAAGTCTGATATTTTGTATACGACACTGGTGACAGCATATGCGTCACATGACAGGAATATGTTGTCGACCCACCTAACTAGTACATTTGGCGAATGGGTGAAAAGTTTCTTCTACCTTGCCCGATTTAGGTTTTCTTGTGGATGTAATAATCACTCCAAAAAAAGTGATGAAAACATAAGAGTTTTTCACATAAACTGA
Source organism: Schistocerca cancellata (assembly GCF_023864275.1). NCBI lineage: Eukaryota > Metazoa > Arthropoda > Insecta > Orthoptera > Acrididae > Schistocerca > Schistocerca cancellata. The sequence goes on along the minus strand of NC_064633.1, from coordinate 116,761,090 downwards.
AAATAAAAAGTTAAAATTTTCGGTCGAGGGAAGATTTGATCCAAGGACCTCTCGTTCAGCAGCTGTTCACACTAACCACGGGACCACGGAACTCCTCGCCTTACAGTGCCCTTAATATTGCCTATCTTACGCATGGACTACCCAGTTTGTATATTTTGCTTATTTTTTCATAGTTCCACACAACTTCTTCCTGTTTTCTCGATCAATCTGTGTTCAGTTTTTCAAGGCCTATCCACTGTGCCAACTTATAACTAAATCTGAGGGGGGTGCGATGGGGATGTTCCCTTGTAAGAACGACACACACATCCATGCCCGATGGAGGACTCGAACCTCCGGCGGGAAGGGCCACGCATTCCGTGCATGGCGCCTCATACCGCGCGACCACTGCGCGTGGCGCAGTAGTACACTGCCGGGAAATTCGCGTGAGCTTCTGTAGGGTCTGTAGTGGTAATCAGAGACTTTGCAAAAACAGACATAATGTCTTATGGGATAACAGCAATCAGTGATTTTATAATGTTACTCAAAATCCGTCTTGATTGCAAATTTTTTATTCATATGACCGGTTTCGGTTCATTCAGAACCATCTTCAGATCTGATATTTCAGTTACAGGAGTGACGTAGCATGTGAAAGTTGCTGGATTTGGACGGGTTACTCACGTAACTGAAATATCAGATCTGAAGATGGTTCTGAATGAACCGAAACCGGTCATATGAAAAAAAAATTGCAATCAAGAAGGATTTTAAGCAACATTATCGACTACGAAAACATTACTGAGGGCCACCTGCATCCCTCCTTGTTTGATGTCTTCCCCAACGGCGAGGGCATTTTCCAGCATGATAACTTGCCGAATCCCTGTGAATCGCTGCTGTATTGCGTTACGAAGGCTGACCAGAGGTGCACCAACACGCTGTCATCGAGGTGGTCATAATATTTTGACTCATGAGTGCATACATTAACGAGCTATCTGATGGTTTGTGGAGGAGAGCACTTGGTGTACCACTAAGATTCCCCTCTTTCCTGTTCTCGTCGCGATAAGTGGGCGAGGGGAAGGATTGCTGGTGAGATCCCGTGTGATCCTGAATCTCTTTCATTTAACCTCCATAGTCCTTTCCCGAGAGACACATAATATTAAGAAAAAAATTAATCGACTTTTCTAGGAACGTACGCTCTCGTAGGCGGTAAACCACTCCTTAGGGTACAACACGTCTTTTGCAGCGTCTGCCACTGCAGTTGCGTGAACGTCCCCTTCATACTTTCGTGCTTACTAAACGAACGTGCGACGAAATGCGCTGCTCACATTGAATAAAGTCTATTACGTCTATCAAAACAGTTGTATGTACACTGAAGAGCCAAAGAAAACCGGTATACCTTCATAATATCGTGTAGGGCCCCCGGGAGCACGCAAGAGAGCCGCAACAACACCTGGCATGGGCCCGACTATAATGTCTGAAGTAGTGATGGAGGGAACTGACATCAAGAATGCTGCAGGGGTGTCCATAAATCCATAAGAGTACGAGTGGGTGGAGGAGTCTTCTGAACAGCACGTTGCAAGACATTCCAGGTAACACCAATAATGTTCATGTCTGGGGAGTTTGGTGGGCAGCGGAAGTGTTTAAACTCGGAAGAGTGTTCCTCCAGCCAGTCTGTAGAATTATGGAAGTAAAGGGTATCGCACTGTCCTGTTGGAATCGCCCAAGTCCGTCGGAATGCACAATAGACATAAGAGACACAGGTGAAATGAAATGAAATGATCGTATGGCATTGTTGGCCGGGAGGCCCCATGCGGGAAAGTTCGGCCGTGGTATTGCAAGTTCTTTGTAGTTGACGCCACTTCGGCGACTTGCGCGTCAACGACGATAAAATGATGATGAAGAACACACAACACCCAGTCATCACGAGCCAGAGAAAATCCCTAACCACGCCGGGACCCCGTGCGCCGGAAGTGAGATCGCTACCGCAAGACCACGAGCTGCGGACAGGGATACAAATTGTCAGGCAGGATACTTACGTAGGTGTCACCTGTCAAGAGTCGTATCTAGACGTATGAGGGATCCCCCACCACTCCAACTGCACACGCCCCACACCATTACAGAGGCTCCACCAGCTTGAACAGTCACCTGCTGACATGGATTCATGAGGTTTTTCTCCATACCGGTACACGTCCATCCGTTCGATACAATCTGAAGCGAGACCCGTCCGACCGGGTAACATGTTTCCAGTCATCAACAGTCCAATGTCGGTATTGACGGGCCCAGGCGAGGCGTAAAGCTTTGTGTCGTCATCAACGGTACACGAGTGAGCCTTCAGCTCTGAGAGGCCATATCGATCATGTTTCGTTGAATGATTCATACTCTGACGTTGATGGCCCAGCACTGAAATCTGAAGCAGTTTGCGGAAGGATTATTCTTCTGTCAAACTTGAACGATTCTCTTCACTCGTCGTTGGTACCGTTCTCGCAGGATCTTTTTCCGACCGCAGCGATGTCGGAGACTTGATGTTTTACTGGATTCCTGCTATTCACAGAACACTCTTGAAATGGTCGAACGAAAAATTCCCCACTTTATCGCTACCTCGGAGATGCTGTGTCCCATCGCTCGTGCGCCGACTATAACACCGCGTTGAAACTCACTTAAATCTTGATAAGCTGCCATTGTAGCATCAGTAGCCGATTTAAGAACTGCGCCAGACACTTGTCGTCTTATTTAGGCGTTGCCGACCGCAGCGCCGTATTCCGTATTTGAATACGCATGCCTATACCAGTTTCTTTGGCGCTTCAGTGTATTATGTCGCCATAAGTAAAGAGAGTGAGATATAGAGCAGAAAGTGAAAGGATACGTTAAACGGAGTCACATATTGGCGACTTTAAAGTTTATATAATAATAATAATAATAATAATAATAATTCCGTATGGTTAAGCGGTCTGGCGCAAATTTTTCGTCTGGACTCCACTTTGGCAACTTGCAGGTCTCTAACCTACTCGCTTATGGGGACCTACAGTTTAACGTTGAATTCCAACTACTTGTCATTCCTGGCGAATCTTCAAATCATTGAAAGGTGAAGGCTAGTTTAAGGATCGACGCAAATATTCCGTTGTCCAGCCGGAATTCGAGCCCGCGACCTTTCGGTTTCCAGGCACGCACATTATCCTACACCACCAGGACCGACAGTGTAGAAAGTGAAACTCATTACGAGATCATAACGCATAATGCGACGATCAGTTTTAAGGATGACCTTTGACTACTAACCTATCAAGATACTCCACTGTCCTAATCATGTTCATATTACTTGTTGCAGAATCTTTACTACATTATATCCGCCAAGAATCAACACCAGTTTTGAGTTAACTAACCATGAATTCCCGCAACAAGAGTACCGTGTTGCTCCAGATATGAGAAAGTCATCTGTGTACGTCCTTGACCTGCGCCTGCAAGAGATCAGTTACTATGCCAAGACCTTGCGGACGGCGATAAGGAGGTCGTACGTCTGCAACGCCAAATAAGGCGCACTGGTCACATCCGTGCTGCCAAGTATCACCAATCAAGGGCATCACACTATTTTTAATTTACCTCACAAAAAGACTTCTGTTGCTGCCCAAATTAGGCTCACATGATTAGTGAACTCAGTCTGTCATCATCGAGTTGGAGGTTAACATGAGAGTATGTCACGCATGCACTAAAATATTACTTTAGTTACGTTAGTTTTGGTTCACATTTGAGAACTATTACCTGTTACTGAGTAAACAGTCAAGGTTTTTCAGCTACACTAAGGAATGCCCCTTTATGTTCTTGAAAATCTGTGTGCTCATTGGTGTTTTTTCTTGGCATAAATCTTGTTATTGGTGAGACGCCTGAGCATTATAAGTTATCTGGTTTTCTGAAGTCCTTTACGCTTTGTCTCGTCTACAATGATCACAGATACCGATACATAAAAGGGACACGGATGCATTACAAAGCTGCCAGCTTTGGACTTGGTATGGACTTCCTGAAGTTCTATCTGTAGACCTATCGATTTGAGAACACAACAGAAACATAAAACTTTTCTCCTGCTTCCTTCGGCAACTTGTCATGCGGTCTAATTAGTTGTACCCCAGCAATTGGGTGGGGTACTAGAGCGATGCGGAGCGCAACAATTCTAGACTCACGTGATTCGAGATTCAGTACGTAATTTATACGTACATAAGCATAAGTTAAGGAAAAAATATATAGATATAATTTACTGACTGCTTCGAAATCTGTTGAAATTCGTGATGTTTAAAAAGGTATTATGCTTGTTACATTATAATAAACAACACAGCTGTTTCCCCGTGCAGTGTCTAATTAACCATACGAGGTGCATTCAAGTTCTAAGGCCTCCGATTTTTTTTCTCCGAACTGGAAAGAGATAGAAACATGCGCATTGTTTTAAAATGAGGCCGCGTTCATTGTCAATACGTCCCAGAGATGGCAGCACCGTACGGCAGATGGAATTTTACCGCCAGTGGCGAGAATGAGAACTGTTTTAAATACTCAAAATGGCAACGTTTTCCTTACTTGAAAAGCGTGCAATCATTCGTTTTCTGAATTTGCGTGGTGTGAAACCAATTGAAATTCATCGACAGTTGAAGGAGACATGTGGTGATGGAGTTATGGATGTGTCGAAAGAGCGTTCGTGGGTGCGACAGTTTAATGAAGGCAGAACATCGTGTGACAACAAACTGAAACAACCTCGGGCTCCCACAAGCCGGTCTGACGACATGATCGAGAAAGTGGAGAGAATTGTTTTGGGGGATCGCCGAATGACTGCTGAACAGATCGCCTCCAGAGTTGGCATTTCTGTGGGTTCTGTGCACACAATCCTGCATGCCGACCTGAAAATGCGAAAAGTGTCATCCAGGTGGGTGCCACGAATGCTGACAGTCGACCACATGGCTGCCCGTGTGGCATGTCGCCAAGCAATGTTGACGCGCAGCGACAGCATGAATGGGACTTTCTTTTCGTCGGTTGTGACAATGGATGAGACGTGGATGCCATTTTTCAATCCAGAAACAAAGCGCCAGTAAGCTCAATGGAAGCACACAGATTCACCGCCACCAAAAAAATTTCGGGTAACCGCCAGTGCTGAAAAAATGATGGTGTCCATGTTCTGGGACAGCGAGGGCGTAATCCTTACCCATTGCGTTCCAAAGGGCACTACGGTAACAGGTGCATCCTACGAAAATGTTTTGAAGAACAAATTCCTTCCTGCACTGCAACAAAAACGTCCGGGAAGAGCTGCGCGTGTGCTGTTTCACCAAGACAACGCACCCGCACATCGAACTAACGTTACGCAACAGTTTCTTCGTGATAACAACTTTGAAGTGATTCCTCATGCTCCCTACTCACCTGACCTGGCTCCTAGTTACATTTGGCTTTTTCCAACAATGAAAGACACTCTCCGTGGCCGCACATTCACCAGCCGTGCTGCTATTGCCTCAGCGATTTTCCAGTGGTCAAAACAGACTCCTAAAGAAGCCTTCGCCTCTGCCATGGAATCATAGCGTCAGCGTTGTGAAAAATGTGTACGTCTGCAGGGCGATTACGTCGAGAAGTAACGAGAGTTTCATCGATTTCGGGTGAGTAGTTAAATAGAAAAAAAAATCGAAGGCCTTAGAACTTGAATGCACCTCGTATAATCATACAAACTGTCGTGTTCTGAACGGAAGATGGCATTCCGGTCAATGGGCAATCACGCCAAGGATGACGTCAGGGCGCCTCCGAAAGGAGGTAGTGTTTGCCAAATAGTCCCACATACACAATGGCTGTGTGCAGTCACAAACGGTGCAGTATCACGCAGAGAACATACCTACCAGACTCCTTGCGGTGGAGGCCCATACAGAGAAAGGAAGCAGGACAATCGCAAATTGATCCGACCCCATGGCTTAGTATGAATTGTTCTGTTGCTTCCCGGATGCGTCGGCAGCTTATAGAGGTAGAAACTGTATCCCGATGACCAGGACAGCGCCGACCACGTGTGGCTTCAGAAAAGAGGACCGTTATTTGGCTGTAAAGGCACGACAGCGCCGCCTTAGCACTGCACGGCAGCTGCAATGTGAGCTCACAGTATCCGCTGTACGTGTTGTACCGAGGCAAACGGCGTGCAGATGGCTTCGTCAGAGTAGCCTTTATTAACGGAGACCTGCTGTATGTCTACCTCTGACGCGTCTTCACAGAAGGGAACGTCTAGAGTGACCAAAATGACACCTGGGCTATCGAGCAGTAGGCCAATGTTGTTTTCACAGATGAGTCCCGATTTAGTCTGGAGAGTGATTCCCTACGGATTCGCATTTGGAAGGAACGAGGAACACGATTTCGGGACCCAAGCATTGTGGAAAGAGATCGATATCGAGGGGGATCTCTAATGGTGTGAGCAGGGATTATGTTCACCACACGAATACCTCTTGATGAAACTGTACGGATGAAGCGGCAACGTTTAACTGCTGATAGGTATCGTGACGTGAGCTTGGGACCTCATGAAGGGGTTCCAGCGAGGTAGTCTGGGCCCAGACTTCGTATTGATGGACGATAATAGTCGACCTCATAAAGCACCGGTGGTTGTTGTTTTCTTGGAAACGGAAGATATTGCGCGCATGGCGTGGCCTGATCGCTCTCCCGATATGTACCCCATAAAGCATGTGTGGGATGCACTAGGGTGCCGGCTTGCATTACGTCGGCATCCACCAATCACTCTCCAAGACTACGAGCAGCTCTGCAAGAAGAATGGGCGTTGTTGCCTCAACGTGAGATCGATGACATCATTCACAGCGTGCCTAGTCATTGTCAGGGCTGTATTATTGTAAGAGGTGATCACAACCCATACTGAGCGCATTAACCAGGTGTGAGAACGTGTGTGAAAATCCGTTAAGTAAGAAGAAACGAAGGACATTTTTGTCTACCTTTATGCATGTTGCAGTTACTTATCTTCTGTATTCTTTACATTGTTTCTACTTTACTATCATCTATTTATACTGTTTTGTGGCAAAATAAACGCAACATTGCATAATTTCCGTATGTTGCTTTAATTTTGGACTCCAGTGGTATTACACTACATCGATATCGTATTACATACGCATATTTAGCAACATAATGTATTATCTTTATGGCAAATGAACAATCTTAGAGAACTGCAATTAAAATTGTAATTATTGTAAATATTATTAATTTAACGTGAATTGAAACTTCCTGGCAGATTAAAACTGTGTGCCCGACCGAGACTCGAACTCGGGACCTTTGCCTTTCGCGGGCAAGTGCTCGAAAGGCACACTCCGCTGCAGAGTGAAAATCTCATTCTGTTAACGTGAATTATTGAAATAATATTGAGTAAATAAATCTTACCAGCTATCTGAGAACTGCCTTATCATTCTTTATCAGATGACAAGTTATGCTTGTACGGAATGGTAGACACAGCTTTCTCCGTTCTCAGAATAGTTGTTTTCTACGTTGCTGGAACTTCGAACAAGTGAAGATTAAATAATTAATGTCTCCAACGTCTGTACTAATGCAATCACAAATGTCTGAACTTCTTAGTTTTAAGCGATGCAAATGAGGAGGGAAGTTGTCGTGGCTCAGTCTCATTCGAATGAGTATAAAAATAGCTCTGCCGTGTACTGACACGTCACGAAATCAAGATAAGCACGGTACGAGCAACTGAACACATCCACCATACTTTTCTTTACTGCTGCTCGATATCTGCTGTTCATCAGCCTACTGAGACATGAGTTCAGTTATTACTTGATGTGAGAAGTCTGTGAATGGTAAATGGATACCGGGGTAAGCATCAGCTATAGCAGCTTCCTTTATCGGTGGTGTACTGTTTCGTTGTGTAAAATACCTGCGTGAGCTGTCATCACATCTAGAGACTGTTTCAGAAACTCACCGACAAAATTCCAGAAATGATAGGTCACACAAACAGATCCATTTTTTACGGAACGTAGTAGTCTTAAACGCCTTCTTATGGTGATAATAATGAATAAATACAATTGCACAAAAATGATTTTAAATCAATATTAGGCATGTTCCGACAGTAATTTACCTGAATGGTTCAAACCATCCACCCTATGCCTCAATACATGCTGCGCAGCTTCGTATTAACACCCGTCCAACTACGCGGAGCACGTTAGGGCTCTGTCGGATTTGGTGGAATGCATCAGTGATTCGGGCTATCAGTTCAGCTCTAGTGGCAGCTGTAGTGACGTAAAAAATACTCTTGACATGTCCCCAAAGAAAGTAATCAAGCGGCATCAAGGCAAAAGAGCACGTTTGTCACGAAACAGTTCCTCTTCGTCCTACACAATACCCAAAACCGACTGTTGATTGTGGTCGGGCATCAGCACTGAAGTGTGTTGGGGCTCCATTCTTCTGGAACCAGAGGCCTCTGCAAACAGCAAGCAGTAGACTATCCAAGAGTTCCGAAGTGTGATCTGGATGAACTAAAAATGGTTCAAATGGCTCTGAGCAGTATGGGACTAAACATCTGAGGTCATCAGTCCCCTAGAACTTAGAACTACTTAAACCTAACCACACATCCATGCCCGAGGCAGGATTCGAACTTGCGACCGTAGCGGTCGTGCGGTTCCAGACTGAAACGCCTAGAACCGCTCGGCCACACCGGCCGGCTGGATAAACTGTAAGTAGGCTGCTACAGTTAACTAGCTGGCAGTATTACAGGTCCTAGAAAATAATTATCCACAATTCCCGCCCACATGTTTATGGAAAACCTTCCTTGGTGCTATCTAGCAGCAACAGCATGCAGGTTTTCGTAATCTCTGATGTGGCTGTTCCTGCAGTTAAAGTACCAATTACGTGTACAGAAGACATCAGCTATACGTGAAACATGTGTGTGGATCGTTCATAGTTTGGTGTACGAATCACTGCACAAACTGTGTACGACATGGATTATCAGTTGGTCCAAAAACCTGCACCCTTTGAAGATGGTACACGTGTGGGTTGTATTCCTGCAATACTCTCCAAAAAATTACATAACCTGTTCCCGTGGAACGTTCTAGAGCATGTGTGTTGCTTGGAAGCCTATTTCTAAATCTATGGATCACTTCGTCTTCAAAATGTTTTGCTTCTACGGAACGTCTACAAGTACCATCATGCTGAGGATGCGAACTCACTGGTTCTCGTAAGCCTCGTAGAATTGTGGCAAAGGCATTATGAAGTGTGTGTCTTCTGTTACGAAACCGATGTTCCCAGGTGTGAAGAGCTGCTCCTCCATTTCCCCTCGGCTCACTGAAACACGTAATCGCGTCAGTGACCCCATAAAATCCATGCCCCATGTTTCATTGAATACTAACAGCAATAAAAACTGAATTCAGGACTGTTAAGATGCTCAAGACTGAAGGTACAACATTAAAGCACAAGCTGAGTGACAGGACTGGTACGACTCCACAGAATAACAACCTCACTAGCAGCTGCATAGCAGGTCTCTAGGTGGCAGTGTTCATGATGACCACGTGCATAGCTCAAATGGCAGACCAAAACGAGTACGTTCCGTCACAGAAAATGATCGTCTTTGTGAGAACCACCTCCCCTCAAGGTTGGTGAGGTCCTAAAACACCTTGCATACGATAAAGGGCTAGAAGTCACCAAAGTTAGTTGCTGGTCGCCTGTGCAAAACCTTCAAGGGGGCAGAAAATTTCGATTTTTGAATGTTTCATATAGCCATGCCTGAAATTAAAAAAATTAAAATTCTCGCATAACCTACTCGTTAAGATGTGTAATCTTGAGCTATAAGTTTAACACTGCAAGTAAAGTATTAAATTTGTAATCTGTGTATATGTCTTGACGTAGTGTAAATCACGATGAGCAAAATAGGCTATATTCACAGTATTTGTGAATGAGGCCGCTTACCGACTTCCAGCAAAAATTACACATAATTTCAAATATTTTACTTGTTTTCCAAACTTTTCCGCGCTGACTCCCCTGAAAATAAACAAAAAACAAATAGTTTATCGCTTGCCATATTTTCGCTCTTCAATCTATAATACGTCATCACGCATGACGTTTTAATTTGTTACTTCTTTACTACCAAGAAAATTCGCAAGACATTTTTCAGACAGTGTCGACATATGCCACTGAACATACCATCAAACTGTTATCTGTTTTTTGGACATAGTTCAGGATGTATGACGCCATAAACATTGAGATGCGTGAAAAACTAAGTTTCTTACGCATCGTATGAATTATAGAACTGATACAATAATATTTTTATGAAATCATATTTTTATGTTGCAACTTAACGACTTTGCTTTCAGAAGTTACTTTTGCTATGATGAAGCCTACATCTACATGACTACTCTACAATTGCCGGCCGCGGTGGTCTAGCGGTTCTGGCGCTGCAGTCCGGAACCGCGGCACTGCTACGGTCGCAGGTTCGAATCCTGCCTCGGGCATGGGTGTGTGTGATGTCCTTAGGTTAGTTAGGTTTAAGTAGTTCTAAGTTCTAGGGGACTTTTGACCTAAGATGTTGAGTCCCATAGTGCTCAGAGCAATTTGAACGATTTTTGAACTCTACAATTCACACTGAAGTGCCTGGGAGAGAGTTCATAGAAACAGTTTCATTTCATTTCTCTACCGTTCTATTTTCGAACAGGGCGCGTGAAAAATTAACACTTAAATCTTTCCGTACGAGTTCTGAGTTCTCTTATTTTATTACGATGATCATTTCTCCCGACATAGCTGGGTACCAACACAATATTTTGCATTCGGAGCAGAATACTGGACATTGAAATTTCGTGAAGAGATATCACCGTGACGACAAACGCCTCTGTTTCAATCATTACCACCCCAACTCGCATATCATGCGCGTGACACTTTCTCTTCCGTTTAGCGATAGTAGAACACGATCTACCCTTCTTGGAACATTTTTCGTCAATCCTGTCTGGTAAGGATCCCATACTGCACAGCGATAGTCTATCAGAGAACGGACAAACTTTGTGTAAGCAGTCTCTTTAGTAGACCTGTTGCATATTCTAAGTGTTCTGCCAATAAAATGCAGCCTTTGGTTCACTTTCCCCATATTATCTACGTGAGTGTTCAAATTGAAGTTGTTTGTAATTGTAATTTCCACGTATTTAGTTGAATTGACGACCTTTAGATTTATGTGATTTATCGTGTAAATGAAATTTAATGGATTACTTTTAGTACTCACATAGATGATCTTACAGTTTTAATTACTTAGGGTCAATTGCCACTTTTCTCACAACAGAAGTATCTTATCTACTTCGTTTTGCAATTGGCTTTGAGGTCCTGATGTCATTACTAGATGGTAAATGGCAGCATTATATGCAAACAGTCTAAGATGGCTTCTCAAACTGTCTGCTGAATTACTTACATAGATCAGAGGGCCTGTAGCACCTTGTTGGGGAACGCCGTATACCACCTCTGTTTGTCTCCATCACTCTCAGTCAATAACTACGAACTGACAGGAAATCGCGATCAAGTCACACAACTGAGACGATAGGCAAGCAATTTCATTGGAAGTTTCGTGTGCGGAACAGTATCTAAAGCCCTGTGGAAATCTAGAAATGTGGACTCAATTGGAGATTCCCTGTTCTTAGCACTCATCACTACTTGTGTTTAACGAGAACGGTATTTTCTGAATCCGTGCTGGCTGTGTGGCAAACAGATCGTTTTCCTCGAGGTAATTCATAATGTTCGAACACAGTATAAGTTGGGAAATCTTACTGCAAATCAAGGTCAGTGCTGTAGGTCTGTAATTCAGCGGATTACTCCTAGTTCCTTTCCTGAGTATTGGTGTGCAGCGGTTCCAGTCACTAGGTACGTATCTTTCGTCGAACGAGCGGTTGTATACGATTGCTACGCATGGAGCTATTTTTGAACATATTCTGAAAGGAATCTAACTGGTATACAATCTGGACCGGAGGGCTTGCCTTTATTATGTTGATGATGATGGTGATGTTTGGTTTGTGGGGCGCTCATCAGCGCCCGTACAAAGTCCCAATCTTTACGCAGTCCAATTTTTACACAGTCCAATCTAGCCACTGTCATGAATGTTGATGATGAAATGATGAGGACAATACAAACACCCAGTCCCCGGGCAGAGAAAATCCCAGACCGGCCGGGGATCGAACCCGGGACCCAGTGATCCACAGGCAGCAACGCTAGCCACTAGACCACGAGCTGCGGACGCCTTTATTATGTGATTTTAGATGCTTTGCTACATCGAAAATATCTACTTCTAAGTTTGTCATTTTGGCAGCAGTTCTTAATTCGAATTCTGGAACATTTACTTCGTCTTCTTTGGTGAAAGAATTTCGGAAAACCGTAATTAGTGACTCCGCTATTGTGGCACTGTCATCGGCAAAATTATCATCACCATCGCGCATTGAAGGTGTTGATTACGTCTTGCCGCTGGTGTGCTTCATATTTGACCGGAACGTCTTTGAATGTTCTATCAGATTTCCAGAGAGAGTTTCGTTGTGAGGCTTATGAAAGCATCTCGCGTTGAAGATGGAAATAAATTTGTAGCTTCTGTAATATTTCGACAATCTTGAGGATTTTGCTGTTTCTTTTTTTTTTTTTTTTCGTTGTTTCTGCAAGGTTTTGCGTCTTCGACCATAATCATTTTAGCTGATTAACGTGAAATACACTGGTGTCCAAAATTAAAGCAACAGTCAAAACATGTCCGTAGGATCGTGTTCTTAACGGAAGGTGGCATTCCCGTCAATAGACATCCACGCCAACGATGACATCGGGCTCATATGAAGCGGGGTAGTGTTTTCCGGTAGTCCCACATCACAATAGATATGTACGCAGTTACAGACGGTGCAGTATGGTACAGAGAAGACGCCTACCAGACTCTGCAGCTCATATGAAGAATGGAAGCAGCCAGTCGCAAACTGATGTGGCCTGATGGTTTAATGTGAGTTGTTCTGTTGGTCTAGGGTGTGGCTATACTTTGTGGAGACCGAAACTGGTACCCAAAGATAAGGGCAGAACCAACAACATGGGAGATGAGAGAGGAACTTTATTTGGCTGTAAGGCACGACGGTGCCACCTTAGTACTGCACGGCAAGTACAATCTGACCTCGCAGCATCCACTGTATGTGTTGTATCGAGCTAATGATGTACAGAAGGCTTCGGCAGAGTGAATTGAGCGAGGCCTTCTGTATGTGTCTTCACAGAAGGGAACGGCTAAGGTGGAGTCGTCAACATGCCACCTGGACGGGCGAACAGTGGACCATTGTTCATTTCACTGATGAGTCCTGATTTGATGCGGAGAGTGATCCTCGAGAGATTCGCATCTGTAGGGAATTTGGAACACGAGTTCGGCACTCAAACACTGTGGAAAGAGTCCGATATCGAGCAGGATCCCTGACTGTGTGCACAGGGATTACGTTGACCACTCAGACACCTCTTCATGAATCTTATTGGTGAATCAGCAAGGTCTAACTCCCGTCAGGTGTTGTAATGAGATCTCTGGACCTGATGTGTGGTTGTTGCGAGGTGCTGCGAACCCAACTTTGTAGTGATGGACGTTAATGCTCTACCTGGCAGATCATGAATGGTTGATGTTTTTTTGGAAACAGAAGATACTGCACACATGGCGCGGCCTGCTCGCTGTCATTTGAATCCCATACAGCATGTCTGGGATGTACTGGGGAGATGGCCTGCATCACATCAGAATTCATGATTCACTCTCCAAGACTTGCGAGTAGCTCTGCAAGAAGAACAGGCATTACTGCCTAAACATGAGATTGATGGCACCATTCACAGCACTTCCCGTGGTTATCAGGCCTGGACTGCCGTCAGAAGTGGTCACACCCAATACTGGGCATATTAAGCAGTTGCGTGCAAATCCGTTAAGGGGCTCCGGAAAGGCTCAAAATCATGAATACTTCAATTTTTACTTTTTTGCGTTTTCTGAATCTGTAGACTATTACCTTTTAATAGATATATAATTTATTCAATTCCGAAGACTAGAACTATTATTAAATTTTTTTTGAAATGTGTTCTACATGGGCGTGACCCACTGTGGCGCTGTTAAACTGCTGTCAAATGGTGTTATTATTAACCAATTATTAATAATTAATAATAATAATAATAATAATAATAATAATAATAACTGAACTGTTGAAAAAGTGTATTCACGCAAAAACTCAAAACCTCAATGAAAGTGTAAATAGTGTTATATGGTCGAGAATCCCCAAGACTGTATTTGTTGGAATAGAAACACTTCACTTTGGTGTGTATGATGCTGTTGCGACTTTCAATGATGGCAACATTGTAAGGTGCAAAGTATTTAGAAATATGGGAATGAAGATAGGTTCTAACATGGTACGAGCGATGCTTGCTTTAGACAAGGAACGCCTTCGGGCTGCAAAAATGGTTCAAATGGCTCTGAGCACTATGGGACTCAACTGCTGAGGTCATTAGTCCCCTAGAACTTAGAACTAGTTAAACCTAACTAACCTAAGGACATCACAAACATCCATGCCCGAGGCAGGATTCGAACCTGCGACCGTAGCGGTCTTGCGGTTCCAGACTGCAGCGCCTTTAACCGCATGGCCACTTCGGCTTCGGGCTGCAGACAGGGCTGTAAAGAGTCTAGAAATACAAGCAAGAGTAAACAGGAGGAGGAACAAGAGGAAGCTGGAGGAGGAGTTTGCAGAGGATGAAGATAATCCATCCTATGGACCTGGAATGCACTAAAAAGTTAATCCAATCTTTGTCGCTCGATTCCCAAAACTTTTATTTTCTCATACTAATTACATGTTTTCTAAGGATCTTCCAAACATATTTGTTTCAAACTTTCAGTAAATGTTACACAGTACCTTCTGCATAATTTAACACAGCCTTTTTCCTAAAAACTGTATATTTTTGAATATATAAATAAAAAATTGCAAAAAAATGTTGTGAATTTTCATTACAATTGAAAATAAAATCATCTTTAATAACTGAACTAAAATTTTGTAAAATCCTTGTGTTAAGTTGTAGCCCATATTCCAATGAATAATCTGTAAAAAGTTCAACTTCCTACCTCAAATACTTTGTGAGGAAAGATGTAATTTATAAGCGTTATTTTAGCATTGCAACTATAGGGCGTTCCGGAGCCCCTTAAGTCGGAAAAAAATGTTGTGGTTGTTTACGTGTATTTAAGACAGTAAAGTAATCATTCGTCGGAGGCTGTTTTACACATGGGTTGTTTGAAGAATCGAGGGTGGTGGGTGGAGAGTAGTGGTGTACTTTGAGCGGCAGTTTCTGAAAGTTCGGGCAGCAGAGCCCGCACATGGGCCCGCGACGTCTTGCTGAGCGGTACGGCGCTCGGCAGCGCCGCCTCCGCCTGCGCGGAGCTAGCCCAGCCCGGGCGTCCTTGGCCGTCGCGGCCGCCAAGGGTACGGGTTCATTTCTCCCGGCGGCCGCCGTCTGCGCAGCCGGCCGGAACAGACCGGCCGTGGCGGCGGAAGTGACGCCAAAGCGCTCGCCGCCCGCCTGGAGGTGTGCGACGGGGTGTACGGTTACTGTCCCGTACAGGCCGCAGCAACTCACAAGCCGAGGTCGTATCTACAGCATCACAGCACTTCCCTTCACACGCACGCTTTTTGAACGCGTCACTCCCCGCTTGCACCACCGAGGGTGTCATCGTCGACTGCACTCGAAGCGCCGCGCGCCGCTCTCATCTCTGCAGAAGAGACATGGCTAGCCACACGATCGCAGTGTATCTGCACACTCATGTCTCACCAATAGATGCTTCTACTCTGACTTTCAGGGTAAACAGTCAAAACGAAATGGTGTACGAGAGTCAATCCAAAAGAAATGCACGCTATTTTTTTTAATATCCATCTTTTATTCCACATGTTTCAAAGTTTTACAGTGTGTAGATACATCCTTTAGGAACAATATTTTCATTTCTCCTCATGATTTCCATCCCTCTCAACTGCCTTACGCCATCTTGAAACCAGCACGGTAAAATTCTGGACCAACATGTTGGAGCCACTGTTTGGCAGCGGGCACATGGGAGTCATCATCTTCAAATCTCGTTCCACGAAGAGAGTCTTCCAGTTTCCCAAAGAGATGATAGTCACATGGAGCCAGGTCAGGACTGTAAGGCGGGTGTTTCAGTGTTTTCAATCCGAGTTTTGTGATCACTTCCATGGTTTTTTGACTGACATGTGGCCGTGCATTGTCGGGCAACAGCAAAACATCCTTCTTTTGCCTATGTGGTCGAACTCGACTCAGTCGAGCTTGGTTTCTTCAGTGCCGTCACATTTGCATCAGAATTTATAGTGGTTCCACTTGGCATCGAAAAACACCGTAGCCATAACTTTTCCAGCAGAAGGTGTGGTTTTGAATTTTTTTTTCTTGGCTGAACTTCCATGATGCCACTCCATTGATTGCCTCTTCGCCTCTGGTGAAAAATGATGAAGCCATGTTTCATCACCTGTCACAATTCTTCCAAGAAATTCATCTCCACCATTCTCGTACTGTTCCAAAAGTTCGCTGCATACCGTTTTTCTTGAATCTTTGTGAGCCACTGTCAACATCCTGGAAACCCACCTAGCCGGCCGGTGTGGCCGTGGGGTTAAAGGCGCTTCAGTCTGGAACCGCGTGACCGCTCCGGTCGCAGGTTCGAATCCTGCCTCGGGCATGGATGTGTGTGATGTCCTTAGGTTAGTTAGGTTGAAGTAGTTCTAAGTTCTAGGGGACTGATGACCACAGATGTTAAGTCCCATAGTGCTCAGAGCCATTTGAACCAACTATACAAAACACGATAGTTGCCATCTACGCGGATGACACTGCCATCATAGCGCAAGACTGGAAACCATCAAGTATCACCTCACGACTGCAGACTGCACTCAGAGCTGCCGAGCCTTAGTTGGAATTATGGCGTGTTAAAATAAACGTCGACAAGTGCGAGGCAGTGCTGTTTTCTTGTAGACCGCAACAACAGCACAAACACCAACATTGCATACAAATAAACCCCCCCCCCACACACACAATACATTTCCGTGAGACTGTCAGGTACCTAGGTGTCTGGCTGGACCGGAAACTTGGGGGGGGGGGGGAGGGCGGATCACATACAGAACGTCGCAAACCGAGCATAAGCTATGGTCCACGATACACACGCAACGTGGGCCTTCACAATCAGTACTGCCTCGAGACTCTCTCGAAGGTATTCAAAAATTTCGCCACACTACTCGAGTCACTCGAACAACCCCTTCATCCTGAATCTGGGGAACTACGATCACAACCATAAGTGGGAGCACAATCGTCCAAAGACACTCCTTAGTACCGACACACAACCACCTACGGCGAGCTAAGGCACACAAACAACGCAAACAACAGCGAACTTCTGCATCACAGCAAAACTGACTAATGCCGCCAGATGATTCACAAAGCCGCTCAGCAGGCCACGTCAGGGAAGCTAAGTCTTGCCCGATGAACACAAACAGAACCCACACAATCTCGTCCAATCTGCGATCGATTCTGAGACCAAGTGACCACTAATATGACGAAAATGGCTTTTACAGATACGCAGACTCTGCAGCTGGCCCAGCCCAACAGTACCTCACGTCGATTCTGATCGATACACTTCTGACGAACCTAAGCTATAACCCTGGTATCGAGTATTGCACGATACCCTTTCACTAACCAATCTTACCCTTGCATGATCTGTCGCAGACAGCAAGAAAATCGCTACTGTTCTTACTGCCCGCCCGGACTGTCGTATAGGCTTCTTGCTCCTGGTGCTTGCCTTGGCACTTTTTTGTTTGCCGTAAAACCCGCTACTCTTCACCGATTTGAGTTCACTTCAATCATCTAGATGGTCCCGTGACAGTGGATAATCCTACCCAGACGCACGGACAACATAGGGGCCTCTTATTGGAAACGTAGCTAACAACACAGAGGTGACAGTAGATTTATTGAGATGGTCACCACGTCGGTGTGGGCATGGACGGGCTCCATCCTTTAGGAAAAACAAGGAATGTATCCGCAACGGAAGACTACTGCGGCGAAACGCAGAATTCAGCTGCGGAACGAAATGCGGAGAGCCTAATCTCGACACAGCCGCCGTGACTCCAAAAATATTGTTTTACGTAAACGAAGAACAGGTACGTCCCTCTATGTAGTTACTTTCCAGTTAGAACTCATGCTTTTCGCCTAAAGATTAACAACCCCTGTTTTGGGATTCGCCCTCGGTCTGCGCTTTAAATCTTTCTCATTCGATTCCGAGGAAATTATTCCGTAAAAAAATAAAATAAAATAAAATAAAAATAAATTTAAAAAATGGTTGTCTCACATCTTATAGTCGTATATCGTAACGACTTGATAATGGACTGGCTTTCTTTTTGTAATTGTTCAAAGTTTTCATGCTATTCTGAAAGTAAATGAAACAACGGCTGACTTTCGAAAAGTTTACGGTGCAAAATGTCGTCGTCTGCCACGAATAAATGAGCGATTAGTATTGGCGTTTGTCCGCAACGGACTACGCCACGCCACACTCAAGGCTATGATATCTCGCTATGCGGAGTTGTGGCCCGTGTTTCTCTGCTGCGTGGTGTTTACAGTTATAGTCCTACTTTATCGTAACATTGGATTAACAGGTTTTTCATTTTAAAAGAGAGATAGACATCTGAAGACTTTCTTTTTCTTTTGGGTTTTTCTGTCTACACTAACAGTTCTATTCACGTAACATTCAATAACGATTATTGTTAGCACAGTTTAAAAGAAAGAAAAACCTACCTGATAATTTACCTTGCGACTAAATAACAACAGAAATTAAAAAAAACAGAAATTCTAGAAATATTTTAGGATCACGGTTCCCTTCGTTGCTGCGAGCAGTCCACCCAAGTTGACTTAATTTAATTTTTTCCTTCTTCTTTTAGATGGTAGTCGAGACGGATCTTCGACACTGTGCAATAGTGACGTCCACAGGGGTGTAAGCTTTGAAGAAAAAGTAAAATGCATCGAATGTATGCATCCAGTAGTGAACAGTCTTCTTAGGTTTTGTTTGACAAGCTACACAAAGATGTAGCGAAATTTTTCAACTACTTCATAATGTATTTCTAAAGGTTTGACAGATTACTTTGCTCGCTGGGAAACGCTTTACAGAAGCAAGATACGAATATGAGACTGACTATACCTTCAGTGCAAATATTGTCTATAATTCTGACGCCTTATATACAGGGTGGTCCATTGATAGTGACCGGGCCAAATATCTCACGAAATATGCATCAAACGAAAAAACTACAAAGAACGAAACTCGTCTAGCTTGAAGGGGGAAACCAGATGGCGCTATGGTTGGCCCGCTAGATGGCGCTGCCATAGGTCATACAGATATCAACTGCGTTTTTTTAAATAGGAACTCCCATTTTTCATTACGTATTCGTGTAGTAGGTAAAGAAATATGAATGTTTTAGTTGGACCACTTTTTTTGCTATGTGATAGATGGCGCTGTAATAGTCACAAACGTATAAGTTCGTGGTATCACGTAACATTCCGCCAGTGCGGAAGGTGTTTGCTTCGTGATACATTACCCGTGTTAAAATGGACCGTTTATCAATTGCGGAAAAGGTCGATATCGTGTTCATCTATGGCTACTGCGATCAAAATGCCCAACGGGCGTGTGCTATGTATGCTGCTCGGTATCCTGGACGACATCATCCAACTGTCCGGACCGTTCGCCGGATAGTTACGTTATTTAAGAAAACAGAAAGTATTCGGTCACATGTGAAACGTCAACCACGACCTGCAACAAATGATGATGCCCAAGTATGTGTTTTAGCTGCTGTCACAGCTAATCCGCACATCAGTAGCAGACAAATTGCGCGAGAATCGGATATCTCAAAAATGTCGCAGTTGAGAATGCTACATCAACATCGATTGCACCCGTACCATATTTCTACGCTCCAGGAATTGCATGGCGACGACTTTGAACGTCGTGTACAGTTCTGCGGCACAAGAGAAATTACGGGACGATGACAGATTTTTTGCACGCGTTCTATTTAGCGACGAAGCGCCATTCACCAACAGCGGTAACGTAAACCGGCACAAAAATGCACTATCGGGCAACGGAAAATCCACGATGGCTGCGACAAGTGGAACATCGGCTACCTTGGCGGGTTAATGTATGGAGAGGCTTTATAGGAGGAAGGATAATTGGCCCCCATTTTATCGATGGCAATCTAAATGGTGCAATGTATACTGATTTCAAATTCAAATGGTTCAAATGGCTCTGAGCACTATGGGACTTAACATCCATGGTCATCAGTCCCCTAGAACTTAGAACTACTTAAACCTAACTAATCTAAGGACATCACACAACACCCAGTCATCACGAGGCAGAGAAAATCCCTGACCCCGCCTGGAATAGAAACCGGGAACCCTGGTGCGGGAAGCGAGAACGCTACCGAACGACCACGAGCTGCGGACTTACTGATTTCCTACGTAATGTTTTACCGATGTTACTACAAGGTATTTCACTGCATGACAGAATGGCGATGCAGTTCCAACATGATGGATGTTCGGCACATAGCTCGCGTGCCGTTGAAGCGGTATTGAATAGCATATTTCATGACAGGTGTATTGGTCGTCGAAGCACCATACCATGGCCGGCACGTTCAGCGGATCTGACGTACCCGGATTTCTTTCTGCGGAGAAAGTTGAAGGATATTTGCTATCGTGATGCACTGACAACGCCTGATAACATGCGTCAGCGCATTGTCAATGCATGTGCGAACATTACGGAAGGCGAACTACTCGCTGTTGAGAGTAATGTCGTTACACGTATTGCCAAATGCATTGAGGTTAACGGACATCATTTTGAGTATTTATTGCATTAATGTGGTATTTATAGGTAATCACGTTGTATCAGCATGCGTTCTCAGAAATGATAAGTTATCAAATGTACATGTATCACATTGGAACAACCGAAACAGAATGTTCAAACGTACCTACGTTCTGTACTTTTATTTAAAAAACCTACCTGTTAGCAACTGTTCGTCTAAAATTGTGAGCCATATGTTTGATTTCTTTATGTACTACACGAATATGTAATCAAAAATGTGGGGTCCTATTTAAAAAAAAAAAAAAACGCAGCTGATATCCGTTTGACCTACGGCAGCGCCATCTAGCGGGCTAACCATAGCACCATCTGGTTTCCCCCTTCAAGCTAGACAAGTTTAGTTCTTTGTAGTTTTTTCATTTGACGCTTATTTCGTGAGATATTTGGCCCGGTCACGATCAATGGACCACCCTGTATATGATGACTTTTGAACATTATTAAGGTAAATACATTGTTTGTTCTCTATCAAAACCTTTCATTAGCTATGTCCATCAGTAGTTAGTGTCTTCAGTAGTTAGAATCTTCAGCAGGCTGTATTGGCGCTCGCTGTGTTGCAGTAGTTCGAGTAACGAAGTTTTTTGTGAGGTAAGTGATTCATGAAAGGTATAGGTTATTGTTAGTCAGGGCCATTCTTTTGTATGGATTATTAAAAGTCAGACTGCGTTGCTCTAAAAATATTGTGTGTCAGTTTAGCGATGATCAGAATAAGTAAAGAGAAAATTGTTTGCCTACGTTGAGTTTTGCTCACCTATTTGAAAATAAAATGACGTAGAAGTTTACCAGCACAGTCATTCATAATGTTTCAAGGGGATGTTTCATATGTCGACTCTTAGACGAGGATACCTCACTGGAATCTTCTGATTTTTTCTTGTAGTTTGAGTAATTAGTGTAGTTGTCACAGATGCTACAATGCCTCGCCATCGCTGCTATGTTACATACGTGTTTCATAGTTACTATTTTTTGCTAGCGCGTAATTGTAGAGAGAATTTCCTTTGTGGTTGTTTTTCATTGTTGTAAGCCGCACTTGCAATTAATTAGATATTATTTTCAGTGCTACGTAGAAGTTTACTAGCACAGTCATTCTTAATTTTTCAAGGGGATATTTCAGATGTAAGCGGAGCAGACACAGGCGTGGCATGACTCTAGCGAAGATAGGGGTTCCAAATGGGGAAATCCATTGAGATAAGAGACTTTGATAAAGGGCAGATTATTATCACGCAGAGCCTGTGAGCGAGTATCTCGAAAACGGCGAAGCTGGTCGGACGTTCACGTACTACTGTCATGAGCGGTGAGCATCTACGGAAAGAGGTAGAAGAACAGTGAAAGTACCACCAGGCGCTAAGTGGTTCGACGTCCACGACTCTTCATAGAACGTGGGGTTCTGAGGCCTGTCTGCTCTGGAAAGTAGTGTAGATGGTGATCTGTGGCATCTCTGCCGAAAGAGCACAATACTGGTGCACGCACAAGTGTTTCGGGGCACACTGTTCATTGTACATCGTTGAACATGGAACTCCGCAGCAGACCACCCTTACGTGTTCACACGTTGACCCAACAACATGGTCAATTACGATTGCGCTGGGCACAGGAACATCAGGATTCAACCGTCGATAAATGAAAACGAGTCGACTCTTCAGCTGAATCACATTTTTGCTATACTAGGTTGATCGTCCTCCCCACAAACGCCATCACTAAGGTGGACGGCAGCTCGAAACGTATAGCGCGCCACGGACTCAGACTGGTGCTAGCAGTAATACGCTATGGTAGATGTTCTCCTGCGCTTGAATGGGACCTGTGTTAGTGACACCTGACAGCTGTAAACCACCTTTATCCCTTCATGCGGCTGGTCCCAACGGAGGTTCGAGTCCTCCCTCGGGCATGGGTGTGTGTGTGTGTTTGTCGTTAGGATAATTTAGGTTAAGTAGTGTGTAAGCTTCGGGACTGATGACCTTAGCAGTTAAGTCCCATAACATTTCACACACATTTGAACATTTTTTCCCTTCAAAAAAATGGTTCAAATGGCTCTGAGCACTATGGGACTTAACTTCTGTGGTCATCAGTCCCCTAGAACTTAGAACTACTTAAACCTAACTAACCTAAGGACATCACACACATCCATGCCCGAGGCAGGATTCGAACCTGCGACCGGAGCGGTCACGCGGTTCCAAACTGAAGCGCTTAGAACCGCACGGCCACACCGGTCGGCTTTTCCCTTCATGCTTGATGTCTTCCCCGACGGTAATGCCATCTTTCAACAGTATAACTGTCCGTATCTCGGAGCCAGAACCGTGCTACTGTGGTTTGAGGAGCATTATAGTGAACTCATGTTGCTGTCCTGGCGATCAAATCCGCCTAATGTAACTCATGGCCCGCCCGGCTGGCCGCACGGTCTAACGCGCTGCTTCCCAAGCGGGAAGGCGTGCCGGTCCCCGGCACGAATCCGCCCGGCGGGTTAGTGTCGAGGTCCGGTGTGACGGCCAGCCTGTGGATGGTTTTCAAGGCGGTTTTCCATCTGGCTCGGCGAATGCGGGCTGGTTCTCCTTATTCCGCCTCAGTTACACTATGTCGGCGATTGCTGCGCAAACACTGTCTCCAGGTACGCGTGCACCGTACTTACTCTACCACGCAAGCATCTGTGGTTACACTCGTCTGGTATGAGACGTTCCCGGAGGGGTCCACTGGAGGCCGAACCGCACCCTGTGTTCGGTGTGGGGCGGCGGTGGAGTTGGTGGACTGCTGTGGCCTATTGTGGGGTTGTGTACCACTGAGCGCTACGACGGGACGAAGCCTCTTCGTCGTTTCTAGATTCAGGTTCAAAACAATACAATCAATACAATATAATGTAAATCATATGGAACCCATCTGGGTTGCTACCGGGCGCCATCACCGCGTAAGCAAATCAGAGGCCCGTTATTTACGCGAATTTCATGACCTATGTGTAGAATCTAATGCCACGTATCTCCACAAACCTACCAAAAAACTATCGAATTCCAGGTACGCAGAATCAGTGATGTATTTCGTTTCAAAGACTGACAAACAAGCTATTAAGCAGGTGGTCATAATGTTTTGGCTAATCAGTGCATTCTTTATATCGAATAATTGTAAATAAATAATTCAAGATTTAATTCTTCTTTGGGGCTGATGTATCCTAGAGTGCTCATCACCTCGTTACATCTAAGAAACAACATTACTGATAATGTAAGCAAATGTAATGCAAACGCTGGAAAAGAACACTAATACGTGGAAGTACAGGTTGAATATACAATCTTTACTTGATTACAGTAATTAATTTCTCAGGAACTATGATAGATACAGTTATGTGGTTTTTGAAAACGGTAGCTTAGCTCACAAATTTATTTATGGCTTACTCTGTCGCAGGCGCTTCGTTTGTTGCACGTACAACGTCCATGTGATACTCAGTTTCTGTCCACGTCTTGGCCAACACCCCTTTCGTCACTGTCTCTGTAGCACCTCATATTTGTGCCGCAAGAGATTGCATGTCAGGAACTGGTGAACTCAATACTTTATCCTTAACGTAACCGGACAGAAAGATTGTCAAGATGGTTTGTGTGTGGTGATGGCTATTTCTTGGTCCGCCTCTACACCCCGTCTGTACAAGAAGGCTTCATCCATTCACTGGCGATTAAATAAACCCCAATGTAGCGGTGCACCATCTTGTTGAAACTCTACGCATGGTTGTAATTTCTGTGACTGAGGTACAACGTACAGTTCCAGCAAGTACAGATGAACTGTTGCCGTAAATGTAGCGTCAGTGAAAAAAGAAAGGTTCAGTTATAGTGTTGTACATAAAACCACACCACACATTCACTTTCGGGCTGTCCGTTACCTGCTGTACCACGGTATGTGGGTGCTCCGTGCCAGATCCACACATTACGTCTGTTTGCTTTTCCGTATTGTGAAAGGTTGCTTAACTGGAAAAAAAATCGTTAAGGTAGTCATTGACTGCATCAGTTCGTTCCAATGTCCCCAGAAAATTCAGCACGTCTGGGACTTTTATCTGACTGCAAAGCTTGCAGGAGTCGTACTTTGTGTTATAGGAAATGCAGCCTCTACATGAAATATTCCCCACAGTGCTCTCAGATATGCCCCTTCCTTCGGAAACGCGACGTGTCGAAACGCTGTACTCATGATATCGACAGTGTTCGTTACTCACTCCAAGGCTACCTCTTCTCGCCTTGTCTCCAACTTTGCCATCCTCTTTTAAACTTTTCATACTAACCTTTGATGCTCTACACATCTGACTGATCTCGACCCAGGCACTTCAGAACCGTCGCTTAGCTGTAATAAGCGACCGTGTTTCTTGAAACCACAAAACACATTGCGGTTCACATAGACGCTACTGTGGCAGCAGGATTCGTGAATGATGTTACCTGTAACAAGAGAGAGAAAAAAGAAATCAGATGCTGTCATATGTAAAAGTGTATCAATAAAAACTAAACGAGTGAAGCTAATATTCTGAAAAAACTACGCAGACATGTGGAAGCGTATCCACATAAAACTTGATGAGTTCAGAAACTGCGTAGCTGTGTCTAACATAGTTCATTAGAAATATTTTTTTTTAACCAGACAGTGACTTTATGACCACCCTTACATCATCATTAATAGACCCCAAACGATCTTATCGTATGTGGGAGAGGATATTCCACGTACTGCTACAAGTTTCTCTGTATCTAATTCTCAAGTGTTGCGAAGAGTTAATGGCTGACGACATGCCTCATTTTACTGACATTGTCGTCTTGCAAGATATAATTGGAAGTAATTAATACATTGCTTCACTGTTGTTGGAATGCATGTTTTCAGAACGTAACTGTAAGTCATTCTGAGATGCACAAGTCCTCCCTTGCGTGTGCCTATGAAGTTGTACGAGCATCTTCGTGACGTTCATGCTCAAAGAATACACAGATAAAAAATTCGACAGATAAGGATATGAGTACAAATATTTTCAGTATAATTGCTGTTCCGTATATTAAATACTGATAGCTGGATATTGGAACTAAGAAAAATTATAAATTTTCGAGAGTCACATTCCGATATAGCCTACTTCATCTGATAGAAGGCGAAGAGTTGATGTAAGAGAAGAATTTCATGCGGAGGCGCGCTGGCGGAGAATAATATCATAAAATCGCTAAGCAGAATCAGATAGTAATGAAATCATACGAAAGCTGTGCTCCAAAAAAGTTATTTACTTAACAACAACAGAATAATAAAATACTGTAATGTAATAACTTAACCGGAATGATTATGCAATGCAATTATTCGACACTTAAAATACCAGAAACCACTGAAGATTCTTCATAAATAATTTTAATCGAAAAAAGTTTGGCACAAACAATGCAGTCTTTCATTTAGTAACATTGACGTACCACATGTCCAAAAACATAAATGCAATTAAGGAACTATGGAAAACATGAAATAACTGCGAGAATAGAAAAGTATTTAACAGCAAAAGATCGCAAAGTATGCATTAAGCGTTTCAGAAATATTTCCGTCTTCAGAAATCCAAGTGCAAAGCCAGCACAAAGACAAGAAAAATGGTTCAAATGGCTCTGAGCACTATGGGACTTAACATCTGAACTCATCAGTCCCCTAGCACTTAGAGCTACTTAAACCTAACTAACCTAAGGACATCACACACATCCATGCCCGAGGCAGGATTCGAACCTGCGACCGTAGCGGTCGCGCGGTTCCAGACTAAAGCGCCTAGAACCGCTCGGTCACAACGGCCGGCACAAAGACAAGAGCGTTCCTAGTTGTGTACATAACATGAGATGACATACGTCAACAGGTAACGTTCTTGTCCTTGTGCTACCTTTGCACTTGGATTTCGAAAGATGGAAATAATTCCAAAACGCGTCATGCATACTTTGTGGTCAATAAAGTCGTTCTTCACCTGCTGTATGACTTTTATGCGACATAGTCAGCCTAACTACAGATCTTTTAAGATGGAGGATGTTGTGAAGATCTGATGAAACCACGTTATGTAGATTACTAGCAGATGTTAGAACTTACGGCCCAAACGCAGAAACGAAGAACATGTAATCACTTAAAACTAAAGTCAAAAGCAGACGAGCTGCCTCTTGTTGCACGTATGCTGGACCAGGATTCGAAACCGAATTTCCGTCTTTTGGGGTCAGTTCAAAAATGGCTCTGAGCACTATGCGACTTAACTTCTGAGGTCATCAGCCGCCTAGAACTTAGAACTAATTAAATCTAACTAACCTAAGGACATCACACACATCCATGCCCGAGGCAGGATTCGAACCTGTGACCGTAGCGGTCGCTCGGCTCAAGACTATAGCGCCTAGAACCGCACGACCACTCCGGCCGGCTTGGGGTCAGTGCCCTGCCCTACTGACTGTGTTGTACGAGCACACCTCACATCGCAGACCTGCTCATACCTTCAAGGGAAAGGGAGTTACGCACGAATATACTACATAGATACGAAAATATCAAACGACATATAGACACAACAGTACAAACAAACGGCGAACGAAAAACTCATAGCGTTAGTTGGTAACACCATATACAGTAAACACACATAACCTAAAAAAAGTGAAATATTTAAGTGTGGTCGAAAATTGTTCAAAAACGTACAAAATCGGGAATCTCCATGTACGTAGGTCAACTAAATACAAGTAAGGGCGACACTCATGGAATAAGGAGATCATAAAATCGTAAAGTAGAACCAGATAATGGTGTGATCACACGGAAGCTGCACTCCAAAAAAGTTGTTTTTTACTTAACAACAACAGAATAAAACGCAATTATTATGAAGACCACGGAAGATTCTTCTTAAATGTACAGAAGCGAAAGGCCTATGGCAAAAACAAAGCACCTCTTTATCAAGTAACATAGACGTACCACATCTTCAACTTTTTTTTTTTTTTAAATGACTTGTAGTCCGAGGTGATGGGTTACAATACCAACAACACAAATGAATGTAAAGAACGACGGAAAACCTAAAATAACTGCGAGATTAAACAAGTGTTTAGCAGCAAAAGAGCGTTGTAAATAATGTAGGTATTTTCTAGTTTGACGATCACAAGAAAACCTTCACGTAGCACAGGGAGTTTGGATACTCTGATTTTTTACAACTCACCCAGAACATAATTCTCTGACAAAGGATTATAATGCACAGATCATACAATGAATTGGAGAAGATTATAGTAGACATGGAAGAGCGCAGACAGTAATCATTTTGCAGATGCAGCATCTACGAATGTAATTAGAAAAGCTGGTAATACTTGTAGGATGTAACCTCACACACGCACTATGCAGATAAAGGTATAGGGATCAGACAACTTTATGCGAATAATAACACCAATAATATTGCAAGAAAGTCGTTCCATTTGTCGCAGTCTCCAGTACAGATGAAAGAATGTTACAGAAACTGTCAGCACACCCCGCGGATTGTTCTACAACAAAACAGTCGTGATCAGATGACCTTGCAGTTTTACGGCGAAGTACTGTTTCTTTTCTAATTACACGGTCTAATTCACTGTGCACTACCTTGCCCGTAGTAATTAATGCGATCAGTCATACAGTAATCTGTTCCGAAAACAATTAACGCTCCAGTGAGTCCGTGTCCTTGGTGCAGAGAATGCGGCCTTCACTTCAGTACATTCTCGTTTGCGAATGTCTTTGTACACCGACTGTTACACCACCAGTTACCTACCACGCGAAATCTCTATCCATCAGCTCTGTGCGACGGCGCGGAAATTGATCGTGGCTTTAAAATTGCTCTATAGACTGCACTTTCAGGTAGACACTACTAGATACTCTTTAGCCCTGTTCGGCGTTCTATTGGAGATGAACAAACGAAAAATCGGAAACACAAATCCCTCATTTCGGGAACACTTTCACTTTCGTTTGATCTTCTGTGTGAATAAATAAAATAGAGATCTTCGTAAATAAATCACGCCACGACTAGAAAATGTCTGAGTAGTAACCGGGAAATGCTATAATCAACAACCAGTGCTCCGAAACAGGATGGTATATTCAGTTTTTGCTTCTAACATAGTCATAGCAGACGTACCTCGCCACTTCTTTTCTTTCAAATTATACGAGAGGTATATTTGAGGTTTTGCACTGCAGACGGGCATCACAAGTCATTATCTGGTGAAATGCTGTTATTAAGTTATTATGAATAAAGTTCAAATGAAATATAGTGAGCTTGTGAATCTCGTTGCTGGTAGCAATGATTAAAGCCACAGTTGATACAGGCATAGTCAACAAATATCCTTATTCTGTGGCAAACAGAGTGTGACCTCCTAGGTTTTCGACAGAAGTATACTGCATTAGTGTGCTCAAAGGTCTAATCCGCGAGAAGCGGCGCAGAGGTTGACACTCCACTCATATTTGGCAGACGCGAGCTTCTTTCAGAAACCATCCGGCCATCCAGATTTTGCCTTTCTGAGCTTCCTATACACCAATAACCGCGTACGTCTGGACTATTCCTTTGATAAACGTACTGCCGATCTCTTTCACTACCTACAACATATCGAAACGGGTACTAAGTCTCTAATAGCCAATCGTCGACGGAGCGTTGAACACTAATCTTTCGCACTTATTTGTAAGAATAATTGTGGAGACATGTCCATTGTGCCGTTTTTATAGTGCGTCTACAATTTTCCCGACGTGGTGTAAGTCGGCTGTTTTGGTTTTTATATTGGTAACGCCACGTAGCGCTCTGTATGAAAATCGCTGGTTGTGCTGTGTGCAGTATGTGGCTGGTTTGCATTGTTGGAATATTCGCTATTGTAGTGTTTGGCAGTTGGATGTGAACAGCGCGTATCCTTGCACAGTTGGAGGTGAGCCGCCAGCAGTGGTGGATGTGGGAAGAGAGACGGCGGAGTTTTGAGAGTGGATGATCTGGACGTGTGTCCGCCAGAAAGAGTAAATTTGTAAGACTGGATGTCATGAACTGGTATATATATTATGAGTTTTGAACACTATTAAGGTAAATACATTGTTTGTTCTTCATCAAACTCATTTGCTAACTATGCCTATCAGTAGTTAGTGCCTTCAGTAGTTAGAATCTTTTATTCAGCTGGCAGTATTGGCGCACACTGTATTGCAGTAGTTTGAGTAACGAAGATTTTTGTGAGGTAAGTGGTTCATGAAAGGTATAGGTTATTGTTAGTCAGGGCCATTCTTTTGTAGGGATTTTTGAAAGTCAGATTGCGTTGCGCTAAAAATATTGTGTGTCATTTTAGTGTAGATCAGAATAAGTAAAGAGAGAAATGTCTGAGTAGGTTCAGTTCTGCTCAGCTGTTTGAAAATAAAATAACGTAATAGGTTTATCAGCATAGTAATCCATTAAGTTTTTCTAAGGGGACGTTTCATATGTCGACCCTTAGCCGAGGATACCTCACTGGAATCTTCTGATTTTTTCTTGTAGTTTGTGTAATTAGTGTAGCTATTGTTTATTGCGAGAGCGTAATTGTAGAGAGAATTTCCATTGTAGTTGTAGTCTTTCACTGTTGTACAGTAAAACAGTTGTGGCATGCATGTAAATTTGCACCAAGTATTTCGCAGCTGCGCTTGCGATTAACTAGATATTATTCAGTGCTATGTTAATGTGTTTCCTTATTTTTGCTCTTCAAATTGTGCTTTTATTGTTATCGTGTGAAATACGTGATAATTATGGCGTGTGAAAAACGTAACACTAGGCTCCAAAGTAAACTGAGAAATGATAGTGACGACGATTGTAGCTTTTCAGCATCACCGTGTAATGAATTAACAGACATTCAACGTAGTAATTTGGCAATTGTGCATAGGGAAATGGAGCGGGCGGCAAATAATGTTATAGACAGTGAATCAATTAGTGAACGGGGAAGCATTATCGATCGATCTGTCGGCAACAGCTCGCCTCAGGAATCCGAAATGATAGGACACAATCTTGCAAATACTGTAGATTCAGGTTTTGGGTCCTCACCAATTTCTCAAATAAGTCAAGACACATTTTCTGCTTGTCAAAATGTGAATGTTGCCGGTGCAAATGCACTGACGAAAAGCATAGAGGAACAGATTCCAGACACCAATACATTATTAATGCAACAAATGAAACAAAATCAGAGACAAACACAGCAACAGTTACACACATTGGAACAAAATCTTCAAAAGTCATAATATATATACCAGTTCATGACATCCAGTCTTACAAATTTACTCTTTCTGGCGGACACACGTCCAGATCATCCGCTCTCAAAACTCCGCCATCTCACTCCCCACATCCACCACTGCTGGCGGTTCACCTCCAACTGCGCAACGTTACGCGCTGTTCACATCCAACTGCCCAACACTACAATAGCAAATATTCCAACAATGGAAACCAGCCACAGACTTCACACAGCACAGCCAGTGATTTTCATACAGAGCTCTACGTGGCGTTACCAATATAAAAACCTAAACAGCCTACTTACAGTGGGAAAATAGTTCGCCAGTACAATGAGGCAGACTGATAAAGGAGGGGCAACTAAACGCCACATTGGCGGCCTGTTAACTATCTACACAGTTCACTCATTTTAATGTTCTTGGTACGTCACTAAGGAGTGCAATGCGTCCATTAATTAAGAAAGATGACATATTTTCTTCTCGATAGATTTACAAATAAATGCTGACTATACATGTGAGTATTTATATGTACGCTAGCTGAGTATCCGAAGTTCCGCAGGTTTGCGTTTGTTCCCGTCTTCTGTTAGTACATCTCTTCCTCTCTGTCCATCTCCACCGCCCTCTCTCTGCCCATCTCCACCTCTCCCCACACTATTCAGCAGTTATTTGTAAAACGCAAATGTCAATTACAATATTTTAGTACTGAATTAAAAATTACTATATCTTATTACAGATAAACACAAAGTGCTGTTGGATTAAACTGCGTCATCGAAAAAGTTAGTATTTGACAGTTAAAGTACAACAACAGCTACTGTTACTGGGCGCTTTCATTTTGCCACGGAACCGCTTCCAATCCGTCGAAGTATGATTGGAAAGTGTTGGGTTGTTTAGTAGGAAGAGACCATACTGCGAGGTCATCAGTTTCGTCGGATTAGGGAAGGGCGGGGAAGGAAGTCAGCTGTGCCCTTACAAAGGAGCCATCCCGGCATTTGCCTGGAGCGATTTAGGGAAATCACGGAAAACCTAAATCAGGATGAGGAAGGGCGGGGAAGGAAGTCGGCCATGCCCTTTGAAAGGAACCATCCCGGAATTGCCTGGAGCGATTTAGGGAAATCACAGAAAACCTAAATCAGGATGGCCGGATGCGGGATTGAACCGTCGCCCTCCTGAATGCGAGTCCAGTGTGCTAACCACTGTGCCACCTCGCTCGGTTTTAAAAGTGTTTGTGACGATTTGACCTTCCTATGATGTCCTGCGGAAAGTTCTTGTTGAACTATTTCGTTAAAGTGGTAATACGATAAAACTTTCTTATAATTTCGCGGAGTTAAAGTAGTCACCGCCTTCACGGTCAGTTGAAACTTCCTGGTAGATTACAACTATGTGCCGGACCGAGACTCGAATTCAGTACCCTTCCCTTTTGCGGGCAAGTGCTCTACCGACTGAGCTTCCCAAGCACGATTCCCGACCCATCGACACAGCTTTAATTCCAACAGTACCTCGTCTGGGTCCGGCACACTGTTTTAATATGCCAGGAAGTTTCATATCAGCGCACACTCCGCTGCAGAGTGAAAATTTTATTCTGAAAACATCCCCCAGGCTGTGGCTAAGCCATGTCTACGTAATATCTTTTCTTCCAGGATTGCTAGTTCTGCAAGATTCGCAGGAGAGCATCTATGAAGTTTTGAAGGTAGGAGACGAGGTATTGGTGGAATTAAAACTGTGAGGGCGGGTCGTGAGTCGTGCTTGGGTACCTCAGTTAGCCGGCACAGTAGCTCAACGTGTTCGGTCAGAGCGTTAGCTGCCCTCTGTATAAAAAACAATAAAAAATAAAAAAATTATAAAAAATATCTAAGCTAATGGGTCAACGACGAACTGAAACGGGTGTCATGCGACGTCCGCCCCGAGCAGATACAACGAACGAAAACGAACAAAATGAGATAAAAAATAATAATAAAAAAAGTTGGTAGAGCACTTTCCCGGAAAGGCAAAGGTCCCAGGTTCGAGTCTCGATCCGGTACACGGTTTTAATCTGCCAGGAAGTTTCATATCAGCACACACTCCGCTGCATAGTGAAAATTTCACTCTAGTAATTCAGTTTTTCAGTAAGCAGACACATTTGACTATTCTCTCTGAACTGTCAGTTTTATTTTCTGTACGTTTTCTTTGTAAACGCCACTAGGTAGGAATAAAAAAACTCTACCGCAGATCTATTTTCACTAAATGGTGAACTGACGCTTATTTTCTGTTTCTTATTAAGAAATGCTTTCTTTTACAACAGAAAATAACAGGCAACCCCATGTTCAGGTAGACCCACAACATAACTGCTAATGCTTCCCGATCGTATCGCGACAAATACGGACCTATTGTAGGTGTAGCCTTGGCAGAGGAATGGAGGGTTGTTATCCAGATGCCTGGACTCCTTTCGTGCACCGCAGTTAACATGAATGTTTCCCGCGGAAGAGCGGGTCCACAGATGAGCCCCGAACAGCACGCGATTCTAATCCGTCAAGAAGTTTAATTACAACGAGCACTGCACGACAGAGCAGGAAGTTTGTATCTAGAACAGTAATTGTCTCTGTGTTAGCGTCAACAGGTAAATTACGTCCGTCCGACGAAGAACAAGAAAGTTAGCCAACGGCGAGTTTGTTTTGTCGCTGTCGAGCACC
The DNA here is from genome assembly GCF_023864275.1 of Schistocerca cancellata. Classification (NCBI taxonomy): domain Eukaryota; kingdom Metazoa; phylum Arthropoda; class Insecta; order Orthoptera; family Acrididae; genus Schistocerca; species Schistocerca cancellata. Next base: position 116,727,463 of record NC_064633.1, on the reverse strand, counting down.
GACAAACACGGACTCCTTTTTTCTGTTTTTCTCCCGGGACCTGCTTTTCTTTCGCTTACTTTCCTTTTTGGCATTTCTTGGGCGCTCCCGCTGCCGGCTAATCTCGCCCTACACCGTGCCGAACACACTCGGCCAGCTGAAAGGTCTTCCTCGCTAAGGCTATAAGGGAAGGTTTATCCGGCCGAAGCGCTAATACACTTTGCTGCCGGAGCCCTAATGCCATTAACCGGCCGGGGATAAAAAAAAAAAGAGAGAGTAAAAAGAGGTGGGAGAGGAGGCAGAAGATCGGCACGTGGCTTTGCGGCACCAAGCTGGCTGGCGGCCTGACGCGGCAACCTTTTACCTACGTGACGCGTATGGGGATGGCGCAGCGCGCTGTGGTCGCGGAGTCGCGCTTTTGGCGCGAGGTTGGTACTACCTGCTCCATACCGCAGTTATCGGAACAGGCAGAAGAAGGCAAGTGCGTACAAGTACGAGTGCGTACAAAGTTTTTCTGCTTTGGATGTCTCTTTGCAAGCACGTATATGACCAGTTCTGAGCTTGGCTGTACAGTTTGTTGTCATGCTGTCTACATTTCATATACGATCTTTGCAAATATGTCGACGAAGAACCATGACGCAGTCATATTGAAGCGTACAGCTATTATTTACTTCTGAGGATTTTATTATTCGTTTCGATCACGCGAAGATTACACTTTGCGGTACATAATTACCATCTATGGATTTACTAAACAACAAATACGGTGACGCGACCTCATTTGCATGTAGTCTTTCTAGCGGCTTCCACGGGACAACAGTTTTTTTTTCCAATGTACCAGTAATTAGTAAAGTTAGACGCAAATAGTTAAAAACTCACTTAAATTCAGTGTTTGTTGAGTGGGAGTAAATATTATAAAGAAGTGTGAAAATACATATCTTTTGACTGCAATATTACAAAAAAATGGCTCTGAGCACTATGGGACTCAACTGCTGTGGTCATAAGTCCCCTAGAACTTAGAACTACTTAAACCTAACTAACCCAAGGACATCACACACATCCATGCCCGAGGCAGGATTCGAACCTGCGACCGTAGCGGTCGTGCGGTTCCAGACTGTAGCGCCTTTAACCGCTCGGCCACTCCGGCCGGCTGCAATATTACAATAGATTGTTTTGACTACGAGATTTCTCTAGCACCTGAAACCCTTTTCTTTCTGTAAAACTCTTTCGTATCTGGAAAATAATCCTTTAGCAGCAGCATTGTAGAATTGCAAGCAGGAGGATATTCAACCAGCCGATGACAACTGTCGACGTTTGCGGTAATGGCTTCAATTGGTTCAAATGGCTCTGAGCACTGTGGGACTTAACATCTATGGTCATCAGTCCCCTAGAACTTAGAACTACTTAAACCTAACTAACCTAAGGACATCACACAACACCCAGTCATCACGAGGCAGAGAAAATCCCGGACCCCGCCGGGAATCGAACCCGGGAACCCGGGTGCGGGAAGCGAGAACGCTACCGCACGACCACGAGCTGCGGACTTTGCGGTAATGTCGCAATGTTTTATGTTAGAGTAATCTGGAAATCGTATTAAAAAACCGATTTGCTCATTCACCACTTAAGTTTCTCGTAACTAGAAATCACATTTCTGTGATCTCGTCTTGAGCGAGAGCAATATATAACACAGTGCCTAGAAGAAAATTCTTTGGCACTATAGTCACCTATTTTGGAGGCTCGTGCGTAATGAGATATGCATTCAGTGGCTAAAAGGGTCATAAATATAAGCACTTCTACAGCAAAATAAAATACAGTAGAAATAAGGTTAATCAGACGGTACACATTCTGGCGAGTTATATATCGTCCCATATTTACTATCAATTGTGCGGTATTGTTACAACATTTTCCCATGAATGTAAACATAGAAATATCAACAAAAGTTTCTGATCTAGCCGTAAAGGAGAAATTTCCTACATTAAAAACATAGTAACAGTGAGACGAGTTAAGGTACTAGCACTGAGAGGATTCTACACTGGAGAACAGTAGTAGCTGTCGCATCACTGACTGTACGCAATTTCGCCTCTACTCTAATTTTTGCGATTTCGTCTTTCTGTGCAAGAACGACGTGGCTTCAAATTAAAAATTTATACCAACTCTACACATTAAGTTGGGCGTATTGAAACAGGTTGAGAATGCTTTACCCAAAGATGGAAAATATGTCAAGCATCGCTGCGAGGAGTTTCCACATCTGCCAGAAGCGAAAATGAAAGAAGATGTGTTTGCTGGACCCAAAATTCCAAAAAATATAACTTGTTACAACTTAGAATAAAAATATGGCTACGAGTGAGAGGGGGGCTTGCGTAACATTAAAGGAAACTGTTACTTTGTGTAGTTACGCATCAAAAAGGATTCACATTAAATTTCTTTTGAAGCCAACATGCTAGAAGACTTCTGGAAGTAAGGTCGTTTGACGAACATCGAGCAGTCATGGACTGTGCGGATGGTCCCGGCGGAGGTTCGCGTCCTCCCTCGGGCATGGGTGTGCGTTTTTGTCCTTAGGATAATTTAGGTTAAGTAGTGTGTAAGCTTAGGAACTGATGACCTTGGCTGTTAAGTCCCATAAGATTTCACACACACACACACACACACACGAACATCGAGATTTATTTTTTAACACTCAACTTGAACTTTCTCCCGAAAGTCTGTGTGACTTCAGTGTCGAACACGGTGAGTACTTTCAACAAAACTTCAGAATGATGGGAACACGGTATTATTGCCGGCTAATGTCAGTTTCACGGGGGACTGCGTTTGGTCATTTGACTTAGGCGGGTAACATGCGAGCCATCGGAGGAAGATGTTGACAAGAATATCGAAAGGAAATGTACGTCATTAAACACACAATTTCTGTGTAATAAAGAGATATTTTCGTGTTCGCATGTCAATGAATCCTTGCTCACTTTGCAGGTTTTCTAGTTTAGAACAAAACTTTACGTGATAAAGAAAAGAACCGAGATCCGTTATGGATTCAGTGCCCAGGAAAAATGGGATTAATCTATGGTATGAAAAAGTTGCCGAAAGATAATTTTTCGAGGGCTTGTATTATGGATACATAGTACGGCTGTGTGACGTGGGAACGGCGTACTTCCGCTGACGCAATTGATTGGTTGGTTGGTTGGTCATAGCTCGTGACCAAAACCGTTCGTGGCGCGTGCTCGTGTCGGCAGTGCTACTAAAAGTTTCGATAAAGACCCCTAATCACACGAAAAAGCGTATTTCAGTAGATACGCTGTGATTACCCGACAACGCAGCTTTACGGGCAAAGTTGCCGCGAGTATCATTTACCAACAATTTAAGGGCGATTAGAACATCGACTACGCAAAAGAGAGGGTGGCATAGTGTCACCCTAAACAAACTGTGATATTTCAGATATTGTAACTTTGTCGACTTTCGACATTAAACTGATTACGCAGTGGTGTAAGTCTGGAGCCGAGCGAGGTAGGACAAAATGTTTCAAATGGCTATGAGCACTATGGGACTTAACTTCTGAGGTCATCAGTCCCCTAGAACTCAGAACTACTTAAACCTAATTAACCTAATGGCATCACACACATCCATGCCCGAGGCAGGATTCGAACCTGCGACCGAAGCGTTCGCGCAGTTCCAGACTGTAGCGCCTAGAACCGCTCGGCCACCTCGGCCGGCGAGGTAGGACATTTGATTAGGAAATCCCCGTCAGATCTTCGCGATTTATTTTTTCTTTTATTTGCCAAAACCATTTAAGGGAAAAACTGGAAACGGTCGATTTCGTTTTACATCCTTCCCCAAACCGACCTCTATTCTCCGCTTCTGATTAATTCATTGCCCAAAGAACATTTAACGCTTGTCTTTCTTCGATCCTAGGAGGCATGGACAGTGACATAACGAATCTTTAATTGATTTTCGAAATGTTTTTCGAATGGCTGCATCACACGAATTGTCAATTGTACACAACGGTTTTTAAAATCAGCATCAAGGATTCAGTGTTGACGGAGCAGTGGGTTGGCTTTCCAACATCCGAAACACAGCTATTCTCACTCTTGTTGTAGTGCTGGATTTTGAACTTTAGCCTCTACTTAATATCAGTTTTATTACTTGCTTGATTTTCGTGTCAAATTGTAAAGGTTAAATGTGACTTCATGTTAGTGTGTGCGTCTTCTACCTAGAACCTAAAATAAAATGTTTATAGGTTTTACAATAGACACACTAAAATCCCTCTGTGCATTAATAAGCACGTTATAGACGCCCTGTACGAGTTTTTTTAATGAGTTATACAACTGTACAGAAGTACAGATCTCTCAGGCACAGTGCCAGCAAAATATGGCTTTTGATTAACCAAGAGAAAACAGAATATATGGAAACAGGTCGAGTCATAAACCCAAATACTTACTTTGAAATCGACCAACATTCTAAATTCAGATAAGTTATGCAGTTTAAATATCTTGGATCACGTTTCAACAGTAAAAATATAACAACAATGGATATGAACGAAAGAATAGCCTCAGGGTCAAGATGTCTGTACTCACTAAGCAACCCACACAAAAGTAAAGCTTTGTCAATCACCATGAAGATGAAGATATGCAACACTATCATCTGCCCCATAGTACTGTATAGTTAAGAAAGCTGGACCCTTACAAAAGTGAAAGAGAAAAACTGATTGTTTTCGAAAGAAAAGTAATGAGAAAAATCTGGGGACCTGTGTTGGAGAATGTCATATGGAGAATTAGAAAGAGCAACGAAATTTATCAGCTAATGAAGCAACCCACTACCATCCAGAAATTAAAAAGTAGGAGACAGCAATGGGCTGAACATGTGGCTAGAATGGAAAACAACACAATCACCAAAAAAGCATTTGAAGGAACTCTCCAGGCGACAAGAGCATTGGGCCGACCTCGTACAAGGTGGAAAGATGACATAGAGAAGGACATCGCAGGATTAGGAATTTCCGCAAGGTGGAGAGAGACTGCGAGAGAGAGACGGCGGTGGAAGCAGATAGTTGACGCGGCGCATGGTCTACAGGGCCTGTGATCGCTGAGGAGGAGGAGGAGAAGGAGGAGGAATACAACTGTAAAATTTAAGTTTTCGTGACAGAAAATTTATTATTAAATTATCAAAATATTATGCAGTGATCGAATGAATTTCTTGCAGAAAGCCAACGTTTCGTCCCCTTCCGCAGAGGAAAACTTCCAACGTGGGTTTTTAACTTCTATGAAGTTCGATGCACACCGTGGATCGCTACTGACTCAGGTGAAATTTCATTTCCGCTTGCTACCCCGCAGATGCGTAACGTAATAAGTTTAAAAACTCGAGCGCGATTGGCCATTCTCCTTTACCGCTGCTGTATGCCCACGGTGGAAGCTGTTAGCTTTTTCCTAGTACGAGAATCTAGATGCCATTCAGTTTTACACACTACTCCTTCCGATTAAAATTATTGACGTGGTTAGTGCTCTCTACCTTCCCTCTGTACAACCTATTACACCGGGTGATCAAAAAGTCAGTATAAATTTGAAAACTGAATAAATCACGGAATAATGTAGATAGAGAGGTACAGATTGACACACATGCTTGGAATGACATGGGGTTTTATTAGAACCAAAAAAAATACAAACGTGCAAAAAATGTCCGACAGATGGCGCTTCATCTGATCAGAATAGCAATAATTAGCGTAACAAAGTAAGACAAAGCGAAGATGATGTTCTTTACAGGAAATGCTCAATATGTCCACCATCATTCCTCAACAATAGCTGTAGTCGAGGAATAACGTTGTGAACAGCACTGTAAAGCATGTCCGGAGTTATGGTGAGGCATTGGCGTCGGATGTTTTCTTTCAGCATCACTAGTGATGTCGGTCGATCACGATACACTTGCGACTTCAGGTAACCCCAAAGCCAATAATCGCACGGACTGAGGTCTGAGGACCTGGGAGGCCAAGCATGAAGAAATAATGTCACCTAATACCATGGAAGGGGGGAGGGAGGGAGGGGGGAGATTAGTTTTTAACGTCCCGTCGACAACGAGGTCATTAGAGACGGAGCGCAAGCTCGAGTGAGGGAAGGATGGGGAAGGAAAATCGGCCGTGCCCTTTCAAAGGAACCACCCCAGCATTCGCCTGAAGCGATTTAGGGAAATCACGGAAAATCTAAATCAGCATGGCCGGAGACGGGATTGAACCGTCGTCCTCCCGAATGCGAGTCCAGTGTGCTAACCACTGCGCCACCTCGCTCGGTACAAGCATGACGAAAGTGGCAGCTGAGCACACGATCATCACCAAACGACGCGAGCAAGAGATCTTTTACGCGTCTAGCAATACTTATTTTTTTGTTCTAATAAAACCCCATGTCATTCCAAGCATGTGTGTCTATTTTTACCTCTCTATCTACATTATTCCGTGGTTTACTAAGTTTTCAAATTTATACTGACTTTTTGATCACCCGGTACGTAGTATCGGTCCCTACAGCCAATCTCATTTGATGGTATCTGACGGTCTCCTGGCTGCAAGAAGTGTTCAGCAACAGCTGATCGATCCCCTTTGCTGTTGCCCTTACGTTCTTCTCCTGGCTGCAAGGAGTATTTACAAACAGCAAATCTATCAAATGGTTCAAATGGCTCTGAGCACTATGCGACTTAACGTCTGAGGTCATTAGTCGCCTAGAACTTAGAACTAATTAAACCTAACTAACCTAAGGACATCACACACATCCATGCCCGAGGCAGGATTCGAACCTGCGACCGTAGCGGTCGCTCGGCTCCAGACTGTAGCGCCTAGAACCGCACGGCCACTCCGGCCGGCAGAAAATCTATCCCCTTTATTGTTGCCGTTACCTTGTTCTAGCCGCTTTTCCTCCATTGGACTTTTGTGCACTGACGGAAAAGAATTCTAACAGCAAAAAATAATAAATGTAGAGTAAGGAAATTCAGGGAATACGTCTGCCTTGGAATATTATTTAAGTGATTAACACTGCAAGATCACAAGTTAATGTAAGCGCGAGATAACCATTGCAAATGTCAAATGCTGGTACCTTAATAACTAGAGTAACCGCCAGAATGCTGAACGGGAGACTGAAAACATGCACGCATTGTGTTGCACAGGTGACAGATATCAGTTTGTAGGATGGAGTTCTACGGCTGTTGTACTTGGTTGGTCAATACAGGGACGGTTAGTGATGTTTGCGAATGACACTGGCGTTGTCAGACGTTGACGCCCAATATACGAGCTAGTGGAGACAGATTTGGTGAATGAGCAGCCCAAGGCAACATGTCGACATTCTGTAGAGCGGTTGGATTATAACAGCGATATGTGGGCGGGCGTTATCCTGCTGGTAAACACCCCTGGAATTCTGTTCATGAAATCTACATCTACATCTACATCCATACCCCTCAAGCCACCCAACGGTGCGTGGCGGAGAGTACCTTGAGTACCTCTATCGGTTCTCCCTTTTATTCCAGTCTCGTATTGTTCGTGGAAAAAAAGATTGTCGGTATGCCTCTGTGTGGGCTCTAATCTCTCTGCTTTTATCCTCGTGGCCTCTTCGCGAGATATACGAAGGTGGAAGCAATATACTGCTTGATCCCTCGGTGAAGGTTTGTTCTCGACACTTCGTACCGAGCTAGCGTCTCCCTTGCAGAGTCTTCCACTGGAGTTTATCTATCATCTCCGTAACGTTTTCGCGATTACTAAATGATCCTGTAACGAAGCGCACTTCTCTCCGTTGGATCTTCTCCATCTCTTCTATCAATCCTATCTGGTACGGATCCCACACCGGTGAGCAGTGTTCAAGCAGTGGGCGAACAAGTGTACTGTAACCTACTTCCTTTGTTTTCGGACTGCATTTTCTTAGGATTCTTCCAATGAATCTCAGTCTGGCATCTGCTTTACGACGATAAATTTTATATGGTCATTCCATTTTAAATCACTCCTAATGCCTACTCCCAGAAAATTTATGGAATTAACTGCTTCCAGTTGCTGACCTGCTATATTTTAACTAAATGATAAAAGGTCTTTATTTCTATACATTCGCAGCACGTTACATTTGTCAACATTGCGATTCAATTGCCATTCCCTGCACCATGTGTCAATTCGTTGCAGATCCTGCTGCATTTCAGTACAATTTTCCATTGTTACAACCACTCGATCCGCAAAAAAATTTCAGTGAAATTCTGATGTTATCCACAAGGTCGTTTATATACACTCCTGGAAATTGAAATAAGAACACCGTGAATTCATTGTCCCAGGAAGGGGAAACTTTATTGACACATTCCTGGGGTCAGATACATCACATGATCACACTGACAGAACCACAGGCACATAGACACAGGCAACAGAGCATGCACAATGTCGGCACTAGTGTATATCCACCTTTCGCAGCAATGCAGGCTGCTATTCTCCCATGGAGACGATCGTAGAGATGCTGGATGTAGTCCTGTGGAACGGCTTGCCATGCCATTTCCACCTGGCGCCTCAGTTGGACCAGCGTTCGTGCTGGACGTGCAGACCGCGTGAGACGACGCTTCATCCAGTCCCAAACATGCTCAATGGGGGACAGATCCGGAGATCTTGCTGGCCAGGGTAGTTGACTTACGCCTTCTAGAGCACGTTGGGTGGCACGGGATACATGCGGACGGGCATTGTCCTGTTGGAACAGCAAGTTCCCTTGCCGGTCTAGGAATGGTAGAACGATGGGTTCGATGACGGTTTGGATGTACCGTGCACTATTCAGTGTCCCCTCGACGATCACCAGTGGTGTACGGCCAGTGTAGAAGATCGCTCCCCACACCATGATGCCGGGTGTTGGCCCTGTGTGCCTCGGTCGTATGCAGTCCTGATTGTGGCGCTCACCTGCACGGCGCCAAACACGCATACGACCATCATTGGCACCAAGGCAGAAGCGACTCTCATCGCTGAAGACGACACGTCTCCATTCGTCCCTCCATTCACGCCTGTCGCGACACCACTGGAGGCGGGCTGCACGATGTTGGGGCGTGAGCGGAAGACGGCCTAACGGTGTGCGGGACCGTAGCCCAGCTTCATGGAGACGGTTGCGAATGGTCCTCGCCGATACCCCAGGAGCAACAGTGTCCCTAATTTGCTGGGAAGTGGCGGTGCGGTCCCCTACGGCACTGCGTAGGATCCTACGGTCTTGGCGTGCATCCGTGCGTCGCTGCGGTCCGGTCCCAGGTCGACGGGCACGTGCACCTTCCGCCGACCACTGGCGACAACATCGATGTACTGTGGAGACTTCACGCCCCACGTGTTGAGCAATTCGGCGGTACGTCCACCCGGCCTCCCGCATGCCCACTATACGCCCTCGCTCAAAGTCCGTCAACTGCACATACGGTTCACGTCCACGCTGTCGCGGCATGCTACCAGTGTTAAAGACTGCGATGGAGCTCCGTATGCCACGGCAAACTGGCTGACACTGACGGCGGCGGTGCACAAATGCTGCGCAGCTAGCGCCATTCGACGGCCAACACCGCGGTTCCTGGTGTGTCCGCTGTGCCGTGCGTGTGATCATTGCTTGTACAGCCCTCTCGCAGTGTCCGGAGCAAGTATGGTGGGTCTGACACACCTGTGTCAATGTGTTCTTTTTTCCATTTCCAGGAGTGTATATTGTGAACAGCAACGGTACTACGGCACATCTGAAATCACTCTTACTTCGGAAGACTTCTCTCCATTGAGAATGACATGCTGCGTTCTGTTATCTACGAACTCTTCAATCCAATCACACAATTGGTCTGATAGTCCACATGCTCTTACTTTGTTCATTAAACGACTGTGGGGAACCGTATCGAACGCCTTGCGGAAGTCAAGAAACACGGCATCTACGTGGGAACCCGTGTCTATGGCCCTCTGAGTCTCGTGGACGAATAGCGCGAGCTGGGTTTCACACGATCGTCGTTTTCGAAACCCATGCTAATTGCTAGTAGATTTCTAGTCTCTAGAAAAGTCATTATACTCGAACACAATACGTGTTCCATGAAGCACAACAGGTCAAATCACCAGACTGGCGGACGATTTTGTAGTCAGGATGTGTGGAATAACCACGGGAGTCTCCTGCGGTCATACGAAATCGCTACCCAGACCGTAACTCCTGATGTAGGTCCACTGTGTACAGCACGCAGACAGGTTGGTTGTAGACCCTCAACTGCCCTCCTCCCAATAGACATGCGGCCATCACTGTCACCGAGGGACAACCAGCTTTCATCGGTGAACATAACAGACCTCCACCGTGCCATCCAATCAGCTCTCGCTTGACGCCACTGAAGTCGAAAATGACGGTGGTTTGGGACCGATGGAACGCACGCTACAGGGCTTCTATCTCGGAGCCGTCCTTGAATTAACCTATTTGTAACGGTTCGTTGTGTCGCAGTGGTGCCAACTGCTGGTCGTATTGCTGCTGCATATGGATTACGATGCGCCAGAGCCATACGCCGAAAACGATGGTCTTCCCTATTGGTACAGCCGCGTGACCGCCCGGAGCCAGGTCTTCTAGCGACGGTACACCCTCGTGACCACCGCTGCCAGCAGTCATGTATAGTAGCCACATTCCTGCCAAGCCTTTCTGCAGTATCGTAGAAGGAACATCGAGCTTCTCGTAGCTCTATTGCACCACCTCGTTCAAACTCTGTGAGGTGCTGATAACGGCTCCTTTATCGCCTCAAAGGCATTCTTGACTAATATCGATTCACGACGTCTAGTCTCAAAGATAACTAACACTCACGACCGTTACAGCCTGTATCTAAAGCACACTCACAGAGGCGCTACTACCACCACTCTTATGCGACTGGTATGGAATTTCAGCAGCGTTCAGATGTAGAAATACGCCTATCGTCTTTCGTTTATGCCGCACAGCTCCTAATTAGTTTTTCGATTTTTTTTTTCGGAGGGTTTATTAACCACGTACACGATTCCACCCCCCACAGGCTATCTTACAGATTCCTGCTATTTCTAGGCGTTTTCGTACACGATTGGCTCACCTTAGGTGTTTCGGGTAGCTTTGTAAACTATAGCGACAAAAAGGTTTCTTCAGCATCATGCCCATGCTCCAGTCTTCAGGGAATTGTAGGAAAACTATGGATTCTGATGACGGTTGTACACTACTGGCCATTAAAATTGCTACAACAAGAAGAAATGCAGACGATAAACGAGTATTCAGTGGACACATATACTAGAAATGACATGTGACTACATTTTCACGCATTTTGAGTGCATAGATTGTGAGAAATCAGTACCCAGAACAACCACCTCTGGCCGTAATAACGGCGTCGATACGCCTGGGCATTGAGTCAAACCGAGCTTGGATGGCGTGTACAGGTACAGCTGCCCAAGCAGCTTCAACACGATACCACAGTTCATCAAAATTAGTGACTGGCGTATTGTGACGAGCCAGTTGCTCGGCCACCATTGACCAGATGTTTTCAATTGGTGAGAGATCTGGAGAATGTGCTGGCTAGGGCAGCAGTCGAAAATTTTCTGTATCCAGAAAGGCCCGTACAGGACCTGCAACATGCGGTCGTGCATTATCCTGCTGAAATATAGGGTTTCGCAGGGATAGAATGAAGGGTAGAGCTATGGGTCGTAACACATCAGAAATGTAACATCCACAGTGCCGTCCCCTAGAACTTAGAACTTCTTAAACCTAACTAACCTAAGGACATCACACACATCCATGCCCGAGGCAGGATTCGAATCTGCGACCGCGCGGTTCCAGACTGTAGCGCCTAGAACCGCTCGGCCACCCCGGCCGGCCCGGATCGAATACCCGCGGCGCACAGTGGGCCAATCGCTTCTGAACAGAATAGGAAAAAAAGGGTGTGCCTTCCCTCTTTAGCACTACGAAATCTTGTGTAGATTGCACTGGTGGAGAACTGCCCATCGCTGCGGTGTCATTTCAGTCTCAAGTCGATATGATACGTGCCGTGTTAGTTGTCGGTAAACAGGGAATCGGCAGCGATACGTTTTTCAGATATTGTCTGTGTATCCTCTTTAATACATGACAGCGATCTTGCCCAGTTTAAGGTGGATCGCACTCCAGAAGGTACGTGTATAACATTCTTCACCGGCGTAGAGACGTATATCGACTTAAAACTAAACTACAACCGATATTATCCGAAATCGTTGGCTACAAAGTATCCTCTGCGTGACTCCACTTTTGTAAATGACTTCCGTACAGGTTTAACACTATAGCTAACGAATTCAAATGTATCTGCGTGCAGTCATTTGCATGTTTTAATGTACGGTCATTTTCCTACCTTGCGGCAGTGCCACACCGTTAAAAATGGAACCCTCATTATTGGAATTATCTCATGAATTATTATCTGCACAAACAACATCATTAGAGTTTTCTGCGGAATTCTTTGGGAAATATTCGGAATTGTGATTATATTTTTTTTTCGCAACTTGTCAAATAACATTTTACGAGTTTTAAGTCCTCACGAGTAATATGACGAATGTGACTATTATTTTGATTGAAAATGTGAAAATATTGAAAAAAACGCTTCAATAGAGCAATTTCTACTACTAAGTCGTTATCAGAGAATTCTGAATACTTCATTCCCGAAGTTTTACTCGATTCTGCTAAAGTTACGATTTTCGATCCGTCAAATTGAAACTGGATCCGCAATTTTGAATGTTGTCATTACGACTTCCGAATGCTAGTCAGCGATCAAAAGCATCTAAAAGGAACACAGTTTTGTAGGATTTTATATCCAGTTTTCTATTATTTCGAAGTGCGGAGAGAGTTGGGTCACTATGTCCGGCCTGGGTGGCCATGCGGTTCTAGGCGCTACAGTCTGGAACCGCGCGACCGCTACGGTCGCAGGTTCGAATCCTGCCTCGGGCATGGATGCGTGTGATGTTCTTAGGTTAGTTAGGTTTAAGTAGTTCTAATTTCCAAGGACCGATGACCTCAGAAGTTAAGTCCCATAGTGCTCAGAGCCATTTGAACCATTTGGGTCACTATGCGGAGGGTTAATGACGAGGTGTCGGCGTGCCGGCCAGCGTGGATGTTGTTTTTAGGAGGTTTATTACATCTCACTAGGTGAATACCTGGCTGTTTCCCATGTTACGTCTCACCTACACGCTATGCGAACATTTAGAACATTTTTTCTCACTTGCACATAGTGTTTACTTTATACGCTGGCAGATTATGTGCATTGCTTCTGTCTGGGGATGAATAGGAGACTGAAGACCTTCGCTGTTTGGTCTACTTAAACACATACTCGGCATCAGTAGCATCCAAGACAGTTCGTTACATTCCAACCAAACCTAGACCTCGGGCTACGCTACAGTCTGTCACCGCAACCCACGTTTTTGGTTTTACATTTGTCGGCTTCACCAATTCACAAGCAAACTGTCACGTTGCAACCTGATATAGACCCGCCTAAAGATGGGAAAACCATCCAGTTGCAGTTGCTTCAACCTTTCAAAATATTTTGAAATTAATTCCTAGTAACACGTGTTGTAGACTATAGCACGCTGCGCTACACTGCTGTACTGGTAACAAATACCTAGGATGCCTGTCTTCTATCTTCAGATCCATTTATCTTAGCAAGAGCCCCAGGGTCGGAGGAGATAGCTCTTCGCCGAAGTGTCACCCCACCACAAATAATTCAGGGCGTGGCTACACTCTTTGGTAGTGGCGCAATGCCATAGATTAATAAATACAATTTTGCCATGAACAGCTCATACGACTGGAAATCTTCAAAATCATTCTTCTTTCGTCTAATTCTCGAATAACATCCCTTAGCAGATTGGCGGATGACACCGCCATATACAGTAGCAGTCGCACCCTCTTCCTTGGCCGGCCGCAGTGGACAAGCGGTTCTATGCGCTGCAGTCTGGAGCCGCGCGCTGGCTACGGTCGCAGGTTCGAATCCTGCCCTGAGCATGGATGTGTGTGATGTTCTTAGGTTTGTTAGGTTTAAATAGTTCTAAGTTCTAGGGGACTTATGACCTCAGAAGTTAAGTCCCATAGTGCTCAGAGCCATTTGAACCATTTGAGCCAAGCTTCCTAATCGTCATCTCACCATTGACGGCAGAGAGTTAAGCGGAGAAATTCAGTTATTTACCTGGGCCTCGAAATAGATTGGCGCCTAGCGTGGAACACGTATTTCACCACCGCAGCAAACAAAGGCTGCGCCCTCTTCTGTACGTTATATCCGCTGCTGAAAGGCGACGGAATAACCATTCAGTGCAAACGTCTCCTATGGCGCCAGCTCATACTTCCGGTCATCTTGTAAGGCCCGGAGGTACGGTCTATGGCGTCAGACAAACACGGTTGCAATGTCTCCATAACAAAGCTTTCCGTGTCATCTCAGGCGCTGGCACATACGTCCACAACACAGACATAAGAAACTTCTTAGGTCAAATCACCATTTACACACCCCAAACACAAGCCTACACACTGGAAACACGCAGACAACCCCAATTCCTCGTCTCCATGAGAACCCCTATCGCATTCTGAAGTCAGACGTGCACACCCCAAACTACCACAGCCTCGTCGTCGACTATTCCACAGTTTCCGTATCTTCATCTCTGCGTAACTGCTACACCACGAATGTGTCTGATATCTTTCACAGGAATAGGCCAACGTCGAGACATGTATACTTCGGTTCAGTCTAGACAGCTCCGTTATTTTTGCTTAATTATTTGATGTGGCCAACGATTGCCCCATGATACATCACCATATCTAAGAGCCAATTTCCGTTTATTGGAATTCTTCTCTGCTTATCACTCCACCGTCAATCACTTTGGAAATGAATGCAAGGCGGAATCACACGGAGCGATGCAGATCTCACGGAGGGGGAGGGTGCAGAGCAATTAATCTTCTCGAGACGCAGGTCTCGATGCAGGTAGCAATCGAGCAGACACGTAATTCTGAAAGCGAACCCTCCCCTCTCCCCCTGGCTCGCCTGCTTACAAGCCACCTTTCTAATTAATCACCGAAGAGCGCGACGGTGGGTTAGGCCCGCGAGGGCAGGGGAGCAGTTACCTACCTGCGAACCACGCCCGCGTTAATATTAGGCTCGCGCGAACAGACTCCGGGCGAGATAAGGGCATTACCTGCCGCTATCTTTATTTAATGGTTAACAGAAATAAATGAGGCATATAATTGGGGAGCCCGAACAGCGAAGCAACGGCAGCCCCAGGAGCCGTTCGTTAGCCGCTCCCATCGCGCAGGTCGTAAAACACGGCCCAGACTCGAAACGGAACGCCTCTCGAAACGAAACAATATAATAAAAAGGACGCGGCGCTTGCTCCCTGAGCCAGATAGCTCGGCGCAGCCGCCGTGTTCTTTATCACCGCCGGGAACAGCGTTAGCTCCCGCGGGACGACAAACTGCAGCCTCCTCGACCCATTAACAGTCAGAGAGAACGCCCTCCTGCCCAAAAGCAAAGGAGCAAAGTCACCGACTGAGAACCCCAGGGAAGAGCTGCTGTATTGTTTTCCGATTGTGTAAATTGCCTGCAGTTCCCCTTCTTAAATCTCTGGAGCATGAATTACGGCGTCAGAGTAGGTGAATGTAGAATTTCTTCAAAATACTTTCACTATTCACCGTTCTCTTGTTTGAACTGAAATCGAAGCTTTCAGGAATGCCACCCACTTTACGTTACAGTATCCCTTGCTTTCTCCCACTACCAAAACCTTTGCATCACATCTGTTGGTACTACAATTGGCTATGACACGCCGAGCTGATAACATACGCTAATGGCCATTAAAATAAAAATAAACCACAAAGATGACGTGCTACAGACGCGAAATTTAACCGACAGGAACAAGATGCTGTGATATGCAAATGATTAGCTTTTCAGAGTATTCACACAAGGCTGGCGCCGGTGGCGACATCTAAAACGTGCTGACACGAGGAAAGTTTCCAGCCGATTTCTCATACACAAACAGCAGTCGACCGGCGTTGCCTGGTGAAACGTTGTTGTGATGCCTCGTGTAAGGAGGAGAAATGCGTACACTCACGTTTCCGACTTTGATTAAAGTCGGATTGTAGCCTAAGGCGATTGCAGTTTATCGTATCGCCACATTGCTGCTCGCCTTGGTCGAGATCCAATGTGTGGAGTCACCGCCAGACACCACACACTTGCTAGGTGGTAGCCTTTAAATCGGCCGCGGTCCGTTAGTATACCGCGGACCCGCGTGTCGCCGCTATCAGTGATTGCAGACCGAGCGCCGCCACACGGCAGGTCTAGAGAGACTTCCTAGCACTCGCCCCAGTTGTTCAACCGACTTTGCTAGCGATGGTTCACTGACAAAATACGCTCTATTTGCCGAGACGATAGTTAGCATAGCCTTCAGCTACGTCATTTGCTACGACCTAGCAAGGCGCCATTACCAATTACTATTGATACTGTGTATTATGTACCGTCAAGAGCGACGTTCACCATTAATAGATTAAAGTTAAGTATTCCACCAGCTACGTCCGTTTTTTCTAAATTCTAATTTCCTTGTCCTGTTCCAGACCTCACGCCAGCCTGCGTGAGCTAAAACGCGTGCCTTTCGGCTTCCTCTAGTAACACGGTATTGGCTCTCCTGCCAACCCACAACACAATGACTGTTAGCAGAATATGGAATCGGTGGGTTCAGGAGGGTAATACGGAACGCCGGGCTGGATCCCAACGGCCTCGTATCACTAGCAGTCGAGATGACAGGCATCTTATCCGCATGGCTGTAACGGATCGTGCAGCCACGTCTCGATCCCTGAGTCAACAGATGGGGACGTTTGCAAGACAACAACCATCTGGACGAACAGTTCGACAACGTTTGCAGCAGCGGGACTATCAGCTCGGAGACCATGCCTGAGGTTACCCTTGACGCTGCATCATAGACAGGAGCGCCTGCGATGGTGTACTCAACGACGAACCTGGGTGCACGAATGGCAAATGTCATTTTTTCGGATGAATCCAGGTCACATCCGTCTTTGGCGACATCACGGTGATCGCACATTGGAAGCGTGTATTCGACATCGCCATACAGGCGTGTCACCCTGCGTGATGGTATGGGGTGACATTGGTTACACGTCTCGGTCACCTCTTGTTAGCACTGACGGCACTTTGAACAGTAGACATTTCTGATGTGTTACGACTCGTGGCTCTACCCTTCATTCGATTCCTACGGAACTCTGCGTTTCAGCAGGATAATGCACGACCCCTTTTTCAGGTCCTGTACGGGCCTTCCTGGATACAGAAAATGTTCGACTGCTGCCCTGGCCAGCACATTCTCCAGATCTGTCACCAATTGAAAACGTCTGGTCAATGGTGGCCGAGCAACTAGCTCGTCACAATGTGCCAGTCCACTACTCTTGATGAATTGTGGCATCGTGTTGAAGCTGCATGGGCAGCTGCACCTGTACACGCTATCCAAGCTGTGTTTGACTCAATGCCCAGGAGTATCAACGCCGTTATTACAGCCAGAGGTGGCTGTTCTGCGTACTGATTTCTCAGGATCTATGCACCCAAATTGCGTGAAAATGTAATCAGATGTCAGTTCTAGTATAATGTATTTGTTCAGTGAATACCTGTTTATCATCTGCATTTCTTCTTGGTGTAGCAGTTTTAATGGGCAGTAGAGTAGTTCCATTTTTGGTAGTCTTGTAAAGCATGTCCCATAAAGAAGGCAACTTTTGGAAAGCTCACCATTTATGTTCTATTAAGTTGGCAGCACTAAATGCCGTACTGTTTCATCTGTTTTCCTTGCGTTTAGCAAAGGGACCGGTTCACTATGGAACAGTGTGTTGTCATAGTGAAAGCTTATTACAAATGTGGTCCATGTTGTGCAGTGACTTTCTCCAAATTCCTGGAATGTCTGATCAACGTAATGCATCGCGTAAGTCGACTCTGATGAGACCGACTAAAGAGTAATAATACTATATCAACATCCGATATATTGATATTGTTTTATTAGGCAACCAGTTTCGACATTCCGGTCACGTCACCTGTAGGTCTGTCGCAGGAATGACACCAAGTATTACTCGTGCATGTAAAAGGTAAGGCACCAATACTCGTACCTGGTTCCGTAGGTGTCCGAACTACGTGAGCATGTATGCTCTTCACACATGTGACAGCAGCAGAAAGATATTGGTGTTCGTTTCCTTCTGTGCGTTGTTCGAGAGTGGAATAATAGAGAACAAGAGTGAAGATGGTTCGATAAACCCTGTGGCAGCCACCTACGTGTGATTTGCAGAATATCAAAGTAGATGTAGATGTACACCTATTAATGCATAACCAGCACGATGCATAAAATAACATTCTTGTGAAGCACTGCTGGCTAATCTCAAGTGATTCAATACTTATAGATTCCCAGAAGGCTTCTCACGCTATTTTTCAAAAGATTCTTCTAGTAAACTTCCATGCGTATGGAGTATCACTTCAGATGTGCAACTGGTTCGTGATTTTTTGTCGGGAAAGGGAGAGGCTGTTATGGATATGACAGTTGAATTAGGGTGCTACGATTAAAACAAAAGCGTTTTTCTTTGCTCTGAGATCTTTTCACGGAATTTCAATGGGCATCTTTTTCCTCCAAACGTGAAAATATTTTGTTGAATCCCACCTACCTAGCCGGCCAGAGTGGCCGTGCGGTTCTAGGCGCTACAGTCTGGAGCCGCGTGACCGCTACGGTCGCAGGTTCGAATCCTGCCTCGGGCATGGATGTGTGTGATGTCCTTAGGTTAGTTAGGTTTAAGTAGTTCTAAGTTCTAGGGGACGGATGACCACAGCAGTTAAGTCCCATAGTGCTCAGAGCCATTTGAACCATTTGAACCACCTACCTAGACAGAAGCGACTATGGTAATAAAATGAGAGAGATCAGAGCGCGCACGGAAAGATTTAGGTGTTCATTTTTCCCACGTGCTCTTGTAGAGTGAAAGGGTCGAGAAGCAGCCTGAAGGCGGTTTTCTGAACCCTCTGTCATGCGGTTAAGTGTGAGTTGTAGCATACTAAGGTATACGTAGATGTAAATTAGATTTGCATGGGTGACTAAAAGGTTCTTTCCGTAATTCTTTTTTTTTCTGATGAAGTGTAGCGATTTTCTCGGACTTCTCCAATGCCACTCCTGGCCTAGCTGGTTTAACTCTCGGCTAAAATCGATACGCAAACTGTGATACATCCCGAGCAACGAACAGGATAGCAGCTGTGGCCTCTATGCGAGGTGAGACTTGCTGGTTCCAGCGCAATGTCGAATACAGCGCTAGTGTCGTCTTACTTGAAATACCGTGCGTTTCATGCCAGTGCCAGGATGGTTCAAAATGCCACGCCGGTTCCCTTGCCAGTTTTCGCGTATCTGCTCTAGTGCAGAGTATATATATCTGCTCTAGTGCAGCGTATTTAATGATCGCGCTTCCGACCTGATATTAAACTCCAATTTTCGTCTTAGCGAGCGTGTGACACGGCAGCTGGGGTAGCGCAGTGACTAAGCTCTGGCCTCGTGACTAGCAGTTCGTCACAGCTCACCTCACAAAGCCGCCCTGCCCTGTAGCTGGCCTTGTACAGCGCAGCCCGTTGAACGCACAGCAAGCACTGAACAGTTGGCGCACGTGGCTCCTACAACAAACCACACTCCCGTCCCTCTAGACAATGAGCAGCACCGTAACGAGCTGACTCTGCAGATTGCAAATCCCGATTTGTTCCCTGGCGCATGCCGTATTCAGCTCACCTAACGGACGTCGTACACTACAGTGAAGTAAGGACACACGAGTTGCCAACCTAATGCTGATTGTTCCGCTGCTACATGAGACCGCTGCTACGTTCTAGACCTTACATCGCAGATGGTCCATAATGACATTACGTTGAAACCATCATCTCTGTCAGCATACTGGTGGCAGTATCCACTTGTTGGGTACTTCTGATATACTGTTCTGTTTATCTACACTGTATTTTCAGTAACCGTCTATTTATTGCAATGGTCATACACTACAGTGCAGTAAGGACACACGAGTTGCCAACCTAATGCTGGTTGTTCCGCTGCTATATGAGACCGCTGCTACGTTCTAGACCTTACATCGCAGATGGTCCATAATGACATTACGTTGAAAACCAACATCTCTGTCAGGAGACTGGTGGCAGTATCTACCTTTTGAGGACTTCTGACACACTGTTCTGTTTATATGTACTGTAATTTCAAAAAAACGTCTATTTATTGCAATGGTGAACTCTTGTGCAGCATTTGGTTGCACCGAAAGGTATGTGACAGGAAGTAATATGCCATTTCACAAGTACAGATGTTTCAAAAATATATGAATTATGGAACACAATTTTTAATACTTAAGTCAGTTAATTAACAGGCTGAAGCTGAGGAGTGATACCGTTACCTAGCAGATGTGAATGATCTTTTGTCAGAGAGTATTTATAAGTACCAAATACATTGACGGAAAAGACATCGCCGGCCGAGGTGGCCGAGCGGTTCTAGGCGCTACAGTCTGGAACCACGCGACCGCTACGACCGCAGGTTCGAATCCTGCCTCGGGATTGGATGTGTGTGATGTCCTTAGGTTAGGTAGGTTTAAGTAGTTCTAAGTTCTAGGGGACTGATGACCACAGAAGTCCCATAGTGCTCAGAGCCATTTGAACCATTTTTTTTTTTTTTTTGAAAAGACATTGCAACATCAAGAAGGCGTCGGACGACATAAACGAAAGTTAGTAGGCATGATACTACATCTGAAAGATGATGTCTATTCAGATTTCGCGCCATTCGCATAAGATTGGCGCTAGTACATTCTGCAACTGTCCTAAGCGTTAGTTACCTTTGAGGGTGGACACAGTACGCTGATTTTAGTCAAAGATACCTTTAAGGTGACAATGACGCCACTATCAACAACTCACTGAGTTTGGAGGAGGTCGTGATATAGAGCGCAATTTCGTATAACAGCAGGAGCACTCTCGTGTAAGTCAGTGTGGTGATTCGGCCTATAGTGCTGAAATTCATGAACAGCATTCCAGGTAGTTTTTGCAATAGAATAACGATTTCCCATATACCGCTGTTGTAACACAACATGCTCTAAAAATTGTCGACATGTTGCCTTGGTCTGCACGACCGCCGGCCGTTGTGACCGAGCAGTTCTAGGCGTTTCACTGCAGAACCGGGCAGCTGCTACGGTCGCAGGTTCGAATCCTGCCTCGGGCATGAATGTGCGTGATATCCTTAGGTTAGTTAGGTTTAAATAGGGGACTGATGACCTCAGATGTTAAGTCCCATAGTGCTTAGCGCCATTTGAACCTGCACGACCACCAGATCTATCTCCAACCGAGCACATATGGAAAACTATAGCGCTATCCGCAAACAGCATTAACCACCGCTGTGTTGACCGGTCAAGTGCAACAGTCATGTCACGTGGGGCAGTGTATTCCAGAAATTTCATTACTCATTTTTTGGTGGTACGATTTTCCGGCATTGTAAAACGAAATGAACGATAAGTGTCATTGGATATTTATCTGCCGGTCTTAGTGACCGAGCGGTTCTAGGCGCTTCAGTCTGGAACCGCGCCACCGCTATGGTCGCAGGTTCGAATCCTGCCTCGGGCATGGGTGTGTGTGATGTCTTTAGGTTAGTTAGGTTTAATTAGTTCTAAGTTCTAGGGGACTGATGACCTCAAATGTTAAGTCCCATAGTGCTCAGAGCAATTTGAACCATTTGTTATTTATCTCATAAAAATAAGTTCGTTTTCAGATTTAAATCTCGGTGAATATTGAAGATTTTGATCTTACAGAATGTTAACATCTCACTGCAAGAACTTTCTCTATAATCATCTTTACCTAATACGACGTCTGCTCTTAATTAGATACTGTTTTAGTATCTGTACCGGATTAATCAGAATTCAGAAAACAGAAACGCTTATTTTGTGTCAATGCCGGAATTTATGAATGGAAAGAGAAGTCATATCTTATTAAATAATTACAGATGCATTATTGGAACGGTGAATAAATTGTTTAGAGTGCGGCAAAAGCAAAAATTCGATGAAGAACTGTAATATTCTGGTCGTTGTAAACAGAAAAATATTGTCAGTACGATGTGTCAAACTGTTCCTTACCCTTTAACCTGGCAAAATGAAAATACTATATCTATTGCATTAATATTCAGAATTTCGGAGATTAACTGTACTATTGCATGTTCAATACTAATACAAAAAGTCATTCAAGTGTTGAAATGAACGCTCGATTTCAGATTTAAATCAGAAAACCGTAAATGTTGGCTTAATTTCGCACAGTGCGTCATGACAGAAACTAGCTTATCACTCGCTGTCTTGCGTCAAAGACCTTGATTTCAAACCTTAATACACCATAAAAAAAGTTTTGCATCACACCGGTTCCCAGAACTCCTGAAGACAGATGTTGACTGTGGATATTGTATAACAGACACAGTCCCTTTGACTGTTCAGAGATGTCACTGAACCCGTCCAGAGATGTAAACAACAATGCCAGTGCAGCGCCTATTAGACGGAGGGGGTCCGGTAGCCGATCAGTTCCAGTCATTCCACCAGGAAGGAGACACACCGTTCGTGTTGACAGTCGATCGCGTCCGCATTGTTACTTTGCGCCAGGAAGGGCTCTCAACAAGGTAAGTGTCCAGGCGATGTTTGTTCGGACATGGAGGTGATACAGAGAGACAGGAACTGTCGGTGACATGCCTCGCTCAGGCAGCCCAAGTGTTACTACTGCAGTGGATTATGGCTCGAAGCAACGGCACCATGTTGAATAATGCTTTTCGTGCAGCCACAGGACGTCGTGTTACGACTCAAGCTATGCGCAATATGCTGCAAGATGTGAATCTTCACTCCCGACGTCCATGGCGAGGCCCATCTTTGAAACCACGACAGCATGTAGCGCGGTACAGATGGGCCCAACAACACGCGAGGGGACCGCTCAGGATACGCGTCACGTTCTCTTCACCGATATGTGTCGCATATGCTTTCAACCAGACAATCGTCGGAGACGTGTTTGGAAGCAACCCGGTTAGGCTGAACGCCATAGACACACTGTCCAGCGGTTGCAGCAACGTGGAGGCTCCGTGCTGTTTTGGGGTGGCATTACGTGTGGCCGACGTACGCCGCTGGTGGTCATGGAATGCGCCGTAACGCCTGTACGATACGTAAAAGCCATCCTCCGACTGATAGTGCAACCATATCAGCAGCATATTGGTGAGGCATTCGTCTTCATGGACTACAATTCGTACCCCCATCGTGCACATCTTGTGAATGACTTCCTTCAGGATAACGGCATCTCTCGACTAGAGTGGCCAGTATGTTCTCCTGACATGAACCCAATCGAACATGCCTGGGATAGATTGAAAAGGGGTGTTTATGGACGACGTGATCCACCAACCACTCCGAGGAATCCACGCCGAATCGCCGTTGAGGAGTGGAGCAATCTGGATCTACAGTGCCTTGATGAACTTGTGGATAGTATGCCACGACGAATACAGACATAAATCAATGCAAGAGGAAGTGCTGCTGGGTATTAGAGGTAACGGTGTGTACAGCAGTCTGGACCACCACCTCTGAAGGTCTCGCTGTATGGTGGTACAACATGCAATGTGGGTTTTTTATGAGCAATAAAAAGGGCAAAAATGATGTTTATGTTGATCTATATTCCAAATTTTTGGACAGGTTCCGGAACTCTCGGAATCGAGGTGATGCAAAACTTTTTTTGATGTGTGTATTATAGAGACAGGGTGCACGCGGTCCATTTGTACCTAAGGCCTAAGTTTCACGTCCTTACAAACAATTTCTTAAGAAATAAAGAAAGACGTCACGATATTTTTAAACAATACACAAAAACATAAGTGGGCCTCGATGGCTCAGTCGATCCTAGAATTTTTTTTCCCTACCACTAGCATTTCCTTTTACCTCTGGCAGTGACTTGCAAATCTGACAAATGCCGATCTGCCTTGCGAGTCGGAGTCAATTTCAGAACTGTAGCAGCCATATAATTGGCTGGGTTAGTTAAAATATCAGACGAACACTAAGAAACACATATCACATCCAACGGGACCATATTCACTACTCACATAATTTCCGGAGGAAAGGTGCATTCGGGCGTGGAGGATGAATACGTTCCCTTCTCCGTGGATAATTTTATCCCTCGTCGTCCCTTGTTCAACAGTTCTATATTTCTCTTTCTTTTCATTAATAGGGTCCACATAGAGCGGAGTGGTGAATGGAAATACATTGAACTCGTAAATGAGAGGAAGGTTGTTCATATTCCCATCCGAAATCCATATTTGCTTTCTCCGTGGTTTTCCTACATCGCTCAAGACGAATGCCGGGGTGGTTCTAACGAAGGGGTACGGCCGATTTCCTTGACTATGCTTTTGTTTGCCAAGCTCGTGCGCCGTCTAGTATCTAATAAAACCTCGTCGTGAACGGGATATTAAACCCTTATCTTCATTTTGTCCTTCCATACCACGTATCGGCTGCACACTCTTATCTGGCAAGTGTAATTGGAATGGTCTCTGCAGCTTGTAATGATCCTATTGCATTATCAGGGAGTACTTAAGAAGAAGGTTACAGAATTTGTTTTCTAACCGAAGATCTTATGTTCCTCTCGTATAGACGCGGGTGGTCGGAAGTGGTAAACAAAAAGCGGCAATCGACTCGACTACACAGGCGTGGCCAACCTCATGCCAGCCACAGTGATCGGAGGGAGTGATACTCACTACGGTAAAATAAGAGACTGCCCAGTGACACACAGTTAGATTCAACCATAGGAGGATCGACTAATATATGAGGCTTATGGAATACCACTTTCGGTATAATGTATTTTAATCACGCGTGTTTCATATGCTGATGTATGGGCAACCCTTATCTTGGATGGCGGGCTGTCCACCATCCTAGCTTACATCAGCAACAGTGTAACAAACATTTTGAAGTTTTTTATACGACCGACCTTTTATGTAAATAAAATGTTAGGTAGACGATATCAGTAAACTCTCTTTAATTAAGTGCTCAGTTGCCCACACATAGCAGGCAGTTTTAGCATCTTTATTCAGCGGATTCAGTTTCCATCGAATGTCAGTTTACATCGAATGTCGGGGTCAGTACAGCTTTCCTCAACCACGAGGACGTATGTGAATGGATACACTAATTCACCAGCCATCGTGTAAACAGAGAACTCATTTAGTACTATTTGGTGTGCCAAAAGGACGTTCTTCCAAATGATTGACATATTTTAATGCTTGAAACAGTAAATGACGCACTGATATCATCAGTGACAAATCACTTACTTTCGTCGAAATCACCAACATTCTAAAGAAATCTGCTGATATGTGTTCCTGAGGAATCGTCGCAGCAATTTCGCTTCTGACAAAAGACGTCATTCAAACCACGAGAAATGAATATTGATCAGATTATAATCCGTATGATCTCACTATGCGCAGCGATCGTTGAATGTACACAATGCAAAACGAACAGCAATAAATGGTGAAATCCGTCGTTTTATTACAGATACAAAACGACGGATTTCCAAATCGACTGCTATTATTTGCTCCAGTGAATATTGATGTACAGGTGAGATTCAGACGAGGCTAACGTAAATTGATCTGCCTGCCTTAAAAGTCTGTTACGCAAGCCCATGACTGGGCTACTGTCCTGACTATAGGCAGACTGAGCTTGTCTTTGCCGCTGCACTAGAAGGGGGAGTGTGGCGAAACCATCAGCCTGGTCGTCTTTTACCCCGACGAAGATCCCGGTACTCATCTGACAGACTGATGAGTGGATCTCGAGTCGTCATGGAGGGACTGAAACCAGAAGAAAACTGACCCTGCCTGGGATGGAGCCCGAGACATCCAGCCCACTAGAGAACTATGACCACTGCATATTTTAATGTGCATGAAATACAGGATGTTTCACAATTTACATTTAAAACTTTGACCATCTATATATCAGAAACGGAGATAGGCAGAAGGGTGCGGTTTGCGGCATAATTTGTGTGTGGGCCATGCGATATTCCTTCCACATTTGCATAACTCGTAAGTGGACTCCCAGAAATCGGCCTCTTCACGACACCTGAACCTCGTGTACTACTACTGTCTGACGGGGCGATGGGACGTGATGGTAGTGTGTTTCTGTAAGTATCCGCAATTTCCGATGGACCTGGGTGTGCCATCTGCTAAGGGTGACGGAGGGAGTGCGGGGTGGGGGTGGAGACAAGGGGAGTGTTTTTGTTAGTAAATAACCTGCGTAACGAAAACAAAAGAACTAAGTGTGTGATCAGATTTGTAAACGTTATTTTGGAACATCCAGGCTGGTTTGGGTTTGCTCACCTTGTACAATAAGGGAGCTGATAAGCAAGATGATGAGCGCCCCAAGTCCAACATCAACGGCACCATCTATTGTATCAGGCTGCTGCATAAATTCATAGCGTTTTCCATATGTTTAATAAACATAACAGATACACATAACAGGGACTTTAATCATCAATAATATGTTCTCCTTCACTGTTTACAACAGGCTGCCAACGCTGGGGTAAAATTCGATTTCGCGAGTGTAGAAATGATGTGGAGCTGAAGAACTTGATCGATTCATGAGAACGAAGTTTTTCGCGGCGGCACTTATGTATAAAATATTCTCGGTATTCTTGCCGCGTCAGTTCTAGATAAAATCTCGAGCTTTCGACGATTACCTCCATCGTCATCGTCAGGAGCTGACTGTCTCTACTGCTGCTATGGTAGCCTCTATATAGCCCGAAGACGGCTTCTGATTGGTCGGCGATTACGTGCTGCTGTCCCAGACGGTGTCACTGTGTGCGCCGGTGGCGCCACCGCTTCCGTTTGAACGTAAACCTTGGAAGGAACGTCTCTGCTGCTTCTCTGCATCAAGCGCTCGTTTCCACGCACAGCTCAGATGGTATCCGCTATCGCGGTTAAAGTTCTTTTGGCTCATTCTTATTTCAACAGCCTCCTTAATAACAGAATCCCAGTACGTGGAGGCATGGGACAGAATTTTAGTTTCATCGAACAATATTTTGTGTTTGTTCGTGAGGCTGTGCTCCGCAACTGCCGATTTCTCCAGCTCTCTATTTTTAATATGGCGTTGGTGTTCTGCACAGCGGTCGGAAACGGTACGAATAGTCTGACCTATATAATTGCTTCCACACTCACAGGGTATATTATAAACTCCAGGGACCCTGAGCCCGAGATTGTCCTTAACAGGGCGCATCATCTCCCGACGCATACCGATTTATACCTGAACGCACAGAGTTTCCATCACCCTGCTCAGAAGAGAGCCGTTTTGAACACGTTGGTGTATAGAGCCAAAACTGTTTCTGACGAGGACCACCTAAGGTTCGAGATTAATCACCTAAAAAACGTGTTCCGAAAGAACGGCTATGGTGCACGCGATATAAAGGCAGTGTTCTCCAAAAGAAGGAAACGTGATAATGCTGCAACCTCACAGGATGAAACACCGATTGCGGTTCTTCCTTTTTGTGGCGCAATTTCCAGCAAAATAGGAAGAGTCCTGCGTAGACGTGGTATTAGACCGATTTTTCGTTCTCCTAAGAAAATTAAGGAGATGATGCGCCCTGTTAAGGACAATCTCGGCCTCAGGGTCCCTGGAGTTTATAATATACCCTGTGAGTGTGGAAGCAATTATATAGGTCAGACTATTCGTACCGTTTCCGACCGCTGTGCAGAACACCAACGCCATATTAAAAATAGAGAGCTGGAGAAATCTGCAATTGCGGAGCACAGCCTCACGAACAAACACAAAATATTGTTCGATGAAACTAAAATTCTGTCCCATGCCTCCACGTACTGGGATTCTGTTATTAAGGAGGCTGTTGAAATAAGAATGAGCCAAAAGAACTTTAACCGCGATAGCGGATACCATCTGAGCTGTGCGTGGAAACGAGCGCTTGATGCAGAGAAGCAGCAGAGACGTTCCTTTCAAGGTTTACGTTCAAACGGAAGCGGTGGCGCCACCGGCGCACACAGTGACACCGTCTGAGACAGCAGCACGTAATCGCCGACCAATCAGAAGCCGACCAATCAGAAGCCGTCTTCGGGCTATATAGAGGCTACCATAGCAGCAGTAGAGACAGTCAGCTCCTGACGATGACGATGGAGGCAATCGTCGAAAGCTCGAGATTTTATCTAGAACTGACGCGGCAAGAATATCGAGAATATTTTATACACTTGATCGATTCATGTTCGGAGCGCATTTTCTCCGGAAAGGAAGTTCCTTGAAGGTTGTTCGATAGAGAGCGGGAAAGGTGACAGTCTGAGGGTGCAAGATCAGGTGAATAAGGTGGCTGCGGAAAGACTTCCCAACCCAGATTCTGCATAGTGTTTCTTGCCGGTCGAGCTCAATGGGTGTGGGCGTTATCATGGAGTAACATCATTTCCCGCAGTCGTCCTGGTCGTTGCTCTAAGACTACGTATGTAAGACGTCTCAGTTGTTGACAATAAATGTCAACAGTTATGGTTACACCTCGGACAAGCAGCTCGTAGTACACCATACCACCGCTGTTCCACCATGTGCATAACACCAACTCCAAATGACAAAATGACTGTATGTAAACTCAAGTAGCAAAATCCATGGTCACCGGAAAGCGAACATGCGAAGCAAAAACGCCACGAACTTACGCATTAACCTAGTAGGTCTGTGCCGCCCCAGTCGCCACTTGCTCTTCCATCAGTGGCTACATACGGTATGTGAAAGAAACGGTCTCCACCAGCTGAGAGGTACCGGTCGGTCAGCGCTATCGGCCGGGAGGCAGCTGGCCGTATCTTATCCGCCGCATTCCGCAGAGGCCGCGGTCCGCGCCGCCGCCGGCTCCGCCCAGGGGTCACGTGGTCGGCTCCGACCTGCCGCCGCCCGCCAACGGTCTCGCGGAAGCCGGGCAGTGCCGGGCACTGGGCGCCTATTTCTGATTTCACGCTGGATTAGCCGTGATTAACGAGCCGCTGATAAATCTCGCGCCGGCAACTTGACGGCAGCGAAGCGCCGTTGCGTGCCGCCGCAGCGCCCCGCCCCCGCACCGCAGTACCGAGCTACGGTGCCGTGGGGCTGGCACGGGAGCGAATAAACCGCGTAATGAGATCCGCGCGAATAGCCGCCTCTGTCGGCGGGCGGAAGAGCTGAATTCTCCGCTTCTCCCTCCACTACTCGACGGCGGCGTCAACCGCTTGTTCGCGAACGCATCTCCGCACACACTCTATCTGATCAAAGTATCCGGACACCTATTAGTGGCGTGTACACCATTCGCCTTTTTGACGGCTTGAACTCCGCTGGGAAGACTTTCAGCTAGGTGGCTGAATGTCTGCAGACGTGTGCCAGGTCATTCTTCCCCTAGAGCCGATACCAGAGAATTAGTGATGTTGGACCTGGGGCTCTGAAGCTAAATCGACGTTGTAAATCATACCAAATGTGTTCCATTGACTTGCAGCCGGAGCTCTGGCAGGCAAAGATGATGTTTCGTTTGTGGGGCGCTCAACTGCGCGGTTATCTGCGCCCGTACAAAAAAAATGGCTCTGAGCACTACGGGACTCAACTGCTGAGGTCATTAGTCCCCTAGAACTCAGAACTAGTTAAACCTAACAAACCTAAGGACATCACAAACATGCATGCCCGAGGCAGAATTCGAACCTGCGACCGTAGCGGTCTTGCGGTTCCAGACTGCAGCGCCTTTAACCGCACGGCCACTTCGGCCGGCGCGCCCGTACAAATTCCCAACCTTTGCTCAGTCCAAACTCGCCACCGTCATGAATGATGATGAAATGATGAGAACAACACAAACACACAGTCATCTCGAGGCAGGTGAAAATCCCTCACCCCGCCGGGAATCGAACCCGGGACCCCGTGCTCGATAAGCCAGAACGCGACCGCGAGACCACGAGCTGCGGACTCTGGGTGGCAAGTTCATTCCACGAGTGTTACTGTATACAAGCGATTGGCTCATATATGCTGCTTTGTGACAAGGTGCACCGTCATGCCCGCATCTCGTGGTCGTGCAGTAGCGTTCTCGCTTCCCACGCCCGGGTTCCCGGGTTCGATTCCCGGCCGGGTCAGGGATTTTCTCTGCCTCGTGATGGCTGGGTGTTGTGTGATGTCCTTAGTTTAGTTAGGTTTAAGTAGTTCTAAGTTCTAGGGGACTGATGACCATAGATGTTAAGTCCCACAGTGCTCAGAGCCATTTGAACCGTCATGATGATACAAACAAATCCTTTCATCGGACTGCCTGGTTCATCGCTCCACGTCAAGTTATCCACTGCCCTGTGGCCAACTCGAGCGACATTTTGCACTGACACAAAAATTCGTGGCTTATCGGCAGCTACCCAATCATTGTATCTAATTGTCTTAACTCCCGGGGACAGTCAGTGTCCTAGTTGGATTACTGGTAGCACTTTGGAATTCATAAATGATACATTCCAATGGTTTAATCCAGTTTATTACAACCGAAACATCCCCTTAGAAAAATTAAGAATGACAGTGCTGGTAAACCTCTTACGTTATTCGATTTTCAAACAGCTGAGCAAAACTGAACGTACTCAGACATTTCTCTCTTTACTTATTCTGATCGTCACTAAACTGGCGCCGGCCAGAGTGGCCGAGCGGTTCTAGGCGCATCAGTCCGGAACCGTGCTGCTGCTACGGTCGCAGGTTCGAATCCTGCCTCGGGCAGTGATGTCCTTAGGTTAGTTAGGTTTAAGTAGTTTCTAAGTCTAGGGGACTGATGGCCTCAGATGTTAAGTCCCATAGTGCTTAGAGCCATTTGAACCATTTTTTTCACTAAACTGACACACGATATATTTTTAGCGCAACGCAATCTGATTTTCAACAATCCCTACAAAAGAATGGCACTGACTAACAATATCCTATACCTTTCACGAATCACTTACTTACCTCACAAAAATCTTCGTTACTCGAACTACTGCAATACAGCGCGCGCCAATACTGCTAGCTGAATAAAAGATTCTAACTACTGAAGACACTAACTACTGATATGCATAGTCAGCAAATGAAACATTTTGATAGACACCAAGCAATGTATTTACCTTAATAATATTCAAAAGTCATCATATATAATATCAGTTCATGATATACAGTATTACAAATTTACTCTTTCTGATGGACATACGTCCAGTTCGTCCGCTCTCAAAATTCTGCCATCTCTCTCCCCACATCCACCACTGCTGGCGGCTCATCTCCAACTGCGCAACGCTACGCACTGTTCACAACAAACTGCGTAACACTACAATAGCGAATATTCCAACAATGCAAACCAGCCACAGACTAAACACACCACAGTCAGTGATTTTCATACAGAGGGCTACATGGCGTTACCGACATAAAAACATAAACAGCCTACTTACACAACCACCTTCTGCAAGCTTCAACGATCCGTACATGAGGTCTGTCTGGTCTTGGTTCAGCGATGGTTGTCCCTTTGTGTTTCCACTTCATAATCACATTACCAACAGTCGACTTGGCCAGCTTTACGGGTGTTGAATTGTCCCTGATGGATATGTTACTCAGGTGACATCGAATGACTAGTCCACGTCACCAGTAACGGAGATCTCCTGGCCGACACTTTGTGCTGTTATCACTTGTATACGGACAATGAAACAGACTCCACCCCATTTAATGCTGGAGGGACCGCCTTACGTGACATTTTGCCACTACGTTTCACACTGCAGACTTTGAAGGGCATCTAGTGGTCAAATCTGCACAATTTCGGTGTTTGCTTATTATTGAACAGGAAAATTTCTCATCACGGAAATAAAATCTGTGGCGAACTAAAGCCATAACTAACCTATAAGAGTTCCAACACCCGAAAACACTGCTAGAGTGAAGAAACGCCGCCGGCCGCAATGGCCGAGCGGTTCTAGGCGCTTCAGTCCGGAACCGCGCAACTGCTACAGTCGCAGGTTCGAATCCTGCCTCGGGTATGGAGGTGTGTGATGTCCTTAGGTTAGTTAGGTTTAAGTAGTTCTAAGCTCTAGGGGACTGATGACCTCCGATGTTAAGTCCCATAGTGCTCAGAGCCATTTGAACCATTTTGAAGAAACCCCAGGAACAAACTTTGTTTATCTCGAAGTGGAAATTACGAGACTATCTTGTCGAAAAATTATCAAAAAGGACCTGCATCTGTACCCCAAAAATTTGCTGTTGCGTCTAGGCAAAATTTCGCGTTCTGAGTTTTGCGGGTGGTTTCTGTGTGAAGTCGAATCACTACTTCTTCACATGAGGCCTGGTTCAGCCTGTCAGGGTATATGATCTCATACAACATGCGCCATTATGCATCAGAAAATCCCCATCAGCGCGTTATGTCATGATTGGCGTTAGGCACGCGTAATATCTGGTCCGGCCGGAACCGTGACACGATTCTTTCACCAAATGATAACCAGTATGTGAAGCAACTGTTTAATCCACATGTGGATTAACTCACGGAAGATGAAGCACTGCGTGGATATTTTCAGCAAGACGAGGCAACAGTCCACGTCGCCTTGACAACCTTGTCACTAATGCGTGAGGTGTTCGTTGAGGAAAGGCCAGTCAGCATAGGTAGTGCAGTCACCTGGCCACCTCGATCGCCTCATACCTCTCCCTATGCTTTTCACCTGTGAGGCAAACTGAGGAGTCAGGTGTACACAAATAATCCTCGCACGCCGGAGGAGTTACAACATATAAATGAAAATGCTGCTGCTGCTATCCCTCAGGCAGGATTGATAAGTGTGTCTTACAGTTTAACAAATCGAGCGCAGCGCTGCGTCAAAGTCAACAGTGGCAGTACCAGCGTCTCATGTGACGTTCATCAACAAGGGATAAGTAGCCCTCAAGTTTTATTCTTCCCGCAGCCTTTCGAGACGGATTTGTCGTGTAAACTATTCTCGGGACACCTGTGAAGTTACTTCTCCGTGAAAATCCAAATTTTCGGCAATAACCAACATTATCTTCGTCAGGAAAGCGACTGACTGTCGAAAATGTAACAGAACCACACCGATGCAACAGTTGTGGCAGCGACGACTGCGGCAAGAGACAATGGTAGACGTTGTGCCAGAAATAAATGAATATAATACCAGCCCCCAGTTGCGACCAGGTTTTCCGCGAAGTTACCCTTGGCTACCAAGCGAATACCGTAGCTGGACACCCTGTTGCTAATATTGTCTACTGAGACCCTCTGTCTCACTTCCAGGCTGTTCTGATGTTTGGCTGAAAAGAACGAAGTTCCAAAACACCCCGTCGCGTTCTCATCAGAATTTAACGAAAGATATTGAGAAAAGGAGTAAAAATTCTTTTAAAATACGGAAATTTGTCTGTTCTATCACACATAAAAGCCATTTAAGCGTTAAAACTCTATATTTATGTACAACAGATGTTTGAAGACTAACAAATTTAAAGATTACAAGAGAGTAATAAAGAAGTACTATCTGGCAACAGACTGAACATTTGTTTCTTCTTCTTTTTCTCGTACCTTTGAACCACATCAGCGCAGGGTCTGCATGGTTATTTACGGATTTGGTGTAACTAGTTAAAAGGGTGGACTCATGCTCCTCCGGACGTGGGACGGAGTAATATGTATCACAACTGTGAGTGTGGAGTGCTATTCACGTGAAAGTGGGCGACAGTTTCCTAAATGTTTGTGAAGTCGTGGTACTCTCCATCGGCAATGCTGGAATTCATTGGCGATCCCTTAGCATTGATGACAGCTTCCACTACTCTCGTAGGTATTCATTCAATCAGGTGCTGGTACCTTTCTTGGGGAATGGCAGGACATTCTTCACGGAGTGCTGCACTGAGGAGAGGTATCAATGTCGGTTGGTGAGGCCTGGCACGAAGTCGGCGTTCTAATGCATCCCAAAGGTGTTCTATAGGATTCAGGTCAGGACTCTTGTGCAGGCCAGTCCATTACAGGGATATTATTGTTTTCTAACCACTCCGCAACAGGCCGTTCATTATGAACAGGTGCTCGATTGTGTTGAAAGATGCAATCGCCATCCCCGAATTGCTCTTCAACAGCGGGAAGCAAGAAGGTGCTTAAAACACCAATCTAGGCCTGTGCTGTAATAGTGCCACGCCAAACAACAAGGGGTCCAAGCCCCCTCTATGAAAAACGTGACCACACCATAACACCACCTGCTCCTAAAATTGGTTCAAATGGCTGTAAGCACTACGGGACTGAACATCTGAGATCATCAGTCCCCTAGAACTACTTAAACCTAACTAACCTAAGGACATCACAAACATCCATGCCCGAGGCAGGATTCGAACCTGCGACCGTAGCAGCAGCACGGTTCCGGATTGAAGTGCCTAGAACCGCTCGGCCTCAGCGGCCTGCCCACCGCCTCCAAATAGGAACTACACACGCTTGCAGATGACGTTCAGCTAGCATACCCAGACCCTGTCATCGGATCGCCACATTGTGTACCGTGATTCGTCACTCCACACAACATTTTTCCGCTGTTCAATCGTCCAATGCTTACTCTCCTTACACCAAGAGAGGCGTCGTTTGGGATTTACCGGCGTGATGTGTGGCTTATGAGCAGCCGCTCACTGTGAAATCCAAGTTTTCTCACCTCCCGCCTAACTGTCACAGCACTTGCAGTGGATCCTGATGCAGTTGGGAATTCCTGTGTGATGGTCCGGATAGATATTTGCCTATTACACATTACGACCCTCTTCAACTATCGCCGGTCTCTGTCAGCCAACAGACGAGGTCGGCCTGTACGCTTCTGTGCTTTCACTGCCACATCCGAAACAGTGGACCTAGGGATGTTTAAGAGTGTGGAAACCTCGCGTACAGACATATGACACAAGTGACAGCCAATCACCTGACCACGTTCGAAGTCCGTGAATTCCGCGGAGCTCCCCATTCTGCTCTCTCACGACGTCTAATGACTGCTTAGGTCGCTGATATGGACAACCTAGCAGTATGTGGCAGCACAATGCACCTAATATGAAAAACGTATGTTTTTGGGGGTCTCTGGATACTTTTGATCACACAGTGTGTTGGGAGCCAGCGCGCTTCTCCGTTGCCGAAGCGGCGCTTCAACACGCAGGGCTATCTGGAAGGCCAAAAGGCTAAACATTTGGTTGAAAAACAATTTATGGTAACTCCTAGAAACAGATTTCCCAAAATAGAAGTTACTGTGTTTTAGTACATTCTTCCGTTGTCTGTCTTCGACGTGTAAATGTGTATTTTCAATGAAGTGATTATAAAACACAGCGGAATGGAACAGCCAGTGCTAAAAATTAGATAACTGCAGTGTAGACACATCGGAAAATGATGTAAGCGTAATGCTACCCCTGACAGGTGTGTGCCATTCCACCGCCTAAATGGATGTTGGGAAATGGCGGAAAACCGAAACCATGATTGTCGGCGTGGTTTCGAACCTCGCGTTGTCCAAATCTTTGCTTTAACCACTTATCTGGGTATATGACACTAAGATTGCTGATCAAATAGTTTACACGCAACCTGATCAAAGTCAATATACACTCCTGGAAATGGAAAAAAGAACACATTGACACCGGTGTGTCAGACCCACCATACTTGCTCCGGACACTGCGAGAGGGCTGTACAAGCAATGATCACACGCACGGCACAGCGGACACACCAGGAACCGCGGCGTTGGCCGTCGAATGGCGCTAGCTGCGCAGCATTTGTGCACCGCCGCCGTCAGTGTCAGCCAGTTTGCCGTGGCATACGGAGCTCCATCGCAGTCTTTAACACTGGTAGCATGCCGCGACAGCGTGGACGTGAACCGTATGTGCAGTTGACGGACTTTGAGCGAGGGCGTATAGTGGGCATGCGGGAGGCCGGGTGGACGTACCGCCGAATTGCTCAACACGTGGGGCGTGAGGTCTCCACAGTACATCGATGTTGTCGCCAGTGGTCGGCGGAAGGTGCACGTGCCCGTCGACCTGGGACCGGACCGCAGCGACGCACGGATGCACGCCAAGACCGTAGGATCCTACGCAGTGCCGTAGGGGACCGCACCGCCACTTCCCAGCAAATTAGGGACACTGTTGCTCCTGGGGTATCGGCGAGGACCATTCGCAACCGTCTCCATGAAGCTGGGCTACGGTCCCGCACACCGTTAGGCCGTCTTCCGCT
Source organism: Schistocerca cancellata (assembly GCF_023864275.1). Classification (NCBI taxonomy): domain Eukaryota; kingdom Metazoa; phylum Arthropoda; class Insecta; order Orthoptera; family Acrididae; genus Schistocerca; species Schistocerca cancellata. The sequence goes on along the minus strand of NC_064633.1, from coordinate 116,691,400 downwards.
CACGCCCCAATATCGCGCAGCCCGCCTCCAGTGGTGTCGCGACAGGCGTGAATGGAGGGACGAATGGAGACGTGTCGTCTTCAGCGATGAGAGTCGCTTCTGCCTTGGTGCCAATGATGGTCGTATGCGTGTTTGGCGCCGTGCAGGTGAGCGCCACAATCAGGACTGCATACGACCGAGGCACACAGGGCCAACACCCGGCATCATGGTGTGGGAAGCGATCTCCTACACTGGCCGTACACCACTGGTGATCGTCTAGGGGACACTGAATAGTGCACGGTACATCCAAACCGTCATCGAACCCATCGTTCTACCATTCCTAGACCGGCAAGGGAACTTGCTGTTCCAACAGGACAATGCACGTCCGCATGTATCCCGTGCCACCCAACGTGCTCTAGAAGGTGTAAGTCAACTACCAGCAAGATCTCCGGATCTGTCCCCCATTGAGCATGTTTGGGACTGGATGAAGCGTCGTCTCACGCGGTCTGCACGTCCAGCACGAACGCTGGTCCAACTGAGGCGCCAGGTGGAAATGGCATGGCAAGCCGTTCCACAGGACTACATCCAGCATCTCTACGATCGTCTCCATGGGAGAATAGCAGCCTGCATTGCTGCGAAAGGTGGATATACACTGTACTAGTGCCGACATTGTGCATGCTCTGTTGCCTGTGTCTATGTGCCTGTGGTTCTGTCAGTGTGATCATGTGATGTATCTGACCCCAGGAATGTGTCAATAAAGTTTCCCCTTCCTGGGACAATGAATTCACGGTGTTCTTATTTCAATTTCCAGGAGTGTAATTATGCTTCCATAAAATACGCCGGCTATTACAATATTGTCCACTGATGAGTCACAATGTGCTCCGCTTCGTAAGAAATTTACACGAATTACTCTTTCACAGCAGATACAGCGGCAACCGTACGACATTACCAAAATGAATATCTGACTTAACGAAGAGAATAATGAGGACACGCTATGGAAATTTCCGCCTAGCTACCGGAAGCGTGAGGAGTAGGATGCAACGAGCCAAACGAAGCATTTTCCTTTACGTATTCACAAATTAAGGTACTTCATCAAACGCTTCGACGCCCGCTTTTGTGTTTCCCATTACTGCCCGCGCTGTTCGCATATTGGAGGGAAAAGCACGGCTCCCGTTGCGCCTAATCGCGTCAGCCATCTCCGGCGCTTAACTCGTCGGCGGGATTACGCATCCCCTAGACAGGCTCTCGCCTCATTTAACTAGAAACTTGTTACCCGACCCCCGCTCCCGCCTCCGTGTTAACGACCGTACCGACAGCAGTCTTATCAAGAGACACGCCACTGCAGCACACCGGGCCACGTACACCCTCGTAAGTTACGGGACTCTAATTATTACCAGTCATTGATTTGCGCGAAGAAAAATCGATGCATATTACTATTACGTATCTTGATTCTTCAGGGCCTCTGAGATTAGTAGTTGGCTAGATAGCACACCATGTTTGTCTCGTTTACAAGTGCTTGTAGGGCGCCATGTACGAGGTGCATTCAAGTTCTAAGGCCTCAGATTATTTTTCTAATTAACTACTCACCCGAAATCGATTAAACTGGCGTTACCTCTCGACGTAATCGCCCTGCAGACGTACACATTTTTCACAACGCTGACGCCATGATTCCATGGCAGCGGCGAAGGCTTCTTTAGGAGTCTGTTTTGACCACTGGAAAATCGCTGAGGCAATAGCAGCACGGCTGGTGAATGTGCGGCCACGGAGAGTGTCTTTCATTGTTGGAAAAAGCCAAAAGTCACTAGGAACCAGGTCAGGTGAGTAGGGAGCATGAGGAATCACTTCAAAGTTGTTATCACGAAGAAACTGTTGCGTAACGTTAGCTCGATGTGCGGGTGCGTTGTCTTGTTGAAACAGCACACACGCAGCCCTTCCTGGATGTTTTTGTTGCAGTGCAGGAAGGAATTTGTTCTTCAAAACATTTTCGTAGTATGCACCTGTTACCGTAGTGCCCCTTGGAACGCAAAGGGTAAGGATTACCCCTCGCTGTCCCAGAACATGGACACAATCATTTTTTCAGCACTGGCGGTTACCCGAAATTTTTTTGGTGGCGGTGAATCTGTGTGCTTCCATTGAGCTGACTGGCGCTTTGTTTCTGCATTGAAAAATGGCATCCACGTCTCATCCATTGTCACAACCGACGAAAAGAAAGTCCCATTCATGCTGTCGTTGCGCGTCAACATGCCACACGGGCAGCCGTGTGGTCGTCCGTCAGCATTCGTGGCACCCACCTGGATGACACTTTTCGCATTTTCAGGTCGTCGTGCAGGATTGTGTGCACAGAACCCACAGAAATACCAACTCTGGAGGCGATCTGTTCAACAGTCATTCGGCGATCCCCTAAACAATTCTCTCCACTTTCTCGATCATGTCGTCAGACCGGCTTGTGCGAGCCCGAGGTTGTTTCAGTTTGTTGTCACACGATGTTCTGCCTTCATTAAACTGTCGCACCCACGAACGCATTTTCGACACATCCATAACTCCATCACCACATGTCTCCTTCAACTGTCGATGAATTTCAATTGGTTTCACACCACGCAAATTCCGAAAACGAATGATTGCACGCTGTTCAAGTAAGGAAAACGTCGCCATTTTAAGTATTTAAAACAGTTCTCATTCTCGCCGCTGGCGGTAAAATTCCATCTGCCGTACGGTGCTGCCATCTCTGGGACGTATTGACAAAGAACGCGGCCTCATTTTAAACCAATGCGCATGTTTCTATCTCTTTCCAGTCCGGAGAAAAAAAATCGGAGGCCTTAGAACTTGAATCCACCTCGTAACATCAACCTGAGCAATACTCCACGACTTGCTAGTGCTGTAGCTGAGTATGCTGCATATTACACCGGTTATTCGTAAGTACCTCCCAGGCGTCGGAAGACGATTGTGAGAAAACAAAAAACAGACACATATCAGTGGATAGAGCATCACTAAATGTTTTCAGTTCACATTACAGATTGCGGCGGCGCGGTTCTTTCCGTCCCTTTACGACGTACCTGCACCTACCTGTGAACATTGTCTCAGCTTATCATCATTAGGGAAGCCGAGCGAAACCTACTGCACTTCGACGTGAACCAGGCTGCAATTACAGTCACTAATCTACGTTTCGGTAGAAAGTTTTCACACGAAATGAAAGGTTGGAAATTTTGTCCTTAATTAATATATTCTGAAACTTAGGTGAACAAGTATCACTGCCAAGCCGGTGCTAGTCTTAACACAGACACAATCCTTTTCACTCACGTTAGCAAGTTTATGGTGTTGCATTTCCCGAAAACGTAGTAGCTACAAAAATACGGATTGTTTTTGGTCGAGAATGCTCGCCAAATACTAAGTCTGTCGGTACCTAATGCAGTCACAGTTTTTAGCCACAGAGCTGCTCTATACGCCACGTGGAATTTATGACTTTTCTCGTCACAAAATTCACTTAATTTCTACACACCCATCGGAATAATTAAGCAGTCACTTCACCACACTTTTGAGGTATGAAACACTGCTAGATCCGGCAACTTATCATTTCCATCGGAATTACTACTACACACGTCCGAACTGTTTCATGACTAGGCTCCGACTCTTCCCTAGAATACTCTAAGTCTTCTCTACCAGCAGAGAAAGGCGCGCGAAGATTATTGCTTTACCATTGGTCAGTTTACTCAACAGCCAATAGCAAAACAACATTCTCCTGCGTCAGTCCGCGCTTTTCATCAATAACAAATCGCAAAATAGTAAACCTAACGAGTGCACTTTTTACCGACCTAATTATCTAATATGCTGAAGTTTTGTTTAGGCATAAAGTTATTTACTATTGTTATTTGTTCCTGAATTAACTTTCCCTTTACCATAAACTTACTTTACAAATCTATTCTACAAAATTCCCCTTTGTCCACATCCATACTTCTTCGAAGTGTTTCCACACTAAATCCCACTACATAACTCGTTAAACAATTATCTTCATATTAACCTGAAACTACACTCACGCATCATTCACACTGCTAAAACACATTTATAACATTTTACCTACACAAAAAGACATAACAACACTTTATGAAAATACTATAACAGTTTATGAAAACCATTCTATTACTTTAGCGCACTCTAGAGGGCACAATCGAAACTAAATCAGTCCCCTGTCCAATATTGTCCTCTATCGGCTGATACATAAACTACGTGCGCGTCCAGTCTCGCGTCACCATCTGTCACTATCCAGCTCTGAAACACATCTCCCACTTAACCGCCTCCAAGGCAGGGTCGGTATACGGCGCTACGCCTCAAGATGCTCAATATCGACACCGTTTCTGATGCGGCCAACATCAATACGTGTTTGCCAAGAGCGTGCGTCTACGACGACAGCAGCCCGCTTTTGGAAAAAATGCATTAAGTTCTCTAGAGGAGCAAACTAATTCGATGCGATAATACGGAGTGTACGATTTGTCTTCATGTTTTTACACACCTACACCGTAGTCCAACTACTACACGCTGCGTATTACGAATCGAAACTTGAAGACACGCTCTGACCATAGGTATGCGTATTTTTTCTGTATGTCATGCAGTTCTACCGCCGTTGCCTTCTGAAACCACAGAAGTAGTAATGAATGATCCCGTAAGGCAGGACATGTAGACTCATGAGACTATCCGCATGGCTGAAAGAGCATATAGTCAGCGTCCACAATCTCTTTCTCCCTCTCTCTTTTGTATGTCAGCGGCGGTTTGTAGCTATAGTCTCTGAGGCGAGGCCCTACAAAATATACACTCCTGGAAATGGAAAAAAGAACACATTGACACCGGTGTGTCAGACCCACCATACTTGCTCCGGACACTGCGAGAGGGCTGTACAAGCAATGATCACACGCACGGCACAGCGGACACACCAGGAACCGCGGTGTTGGCCGTCGAATGGCGCTAGCTGCGCAGCATTTGCGCACCGCCGCCGTCAGTGTCAGCCAGTTTGCCGTGGCATACGGAGCTCCATCGCAGTCTTTAACACTCAGATAGTCTGCTAGACCTACTCCTGCAGGTTTGCGCTCGCAGAGAAGAAAAATTTGATCTCGAAAAATTATACGAAGATCACGTTAGGGCCTATGGAAGGACCTACTTTGATTTCAGTCAAACAGGAAGTAAATGCTACGTTCACGTGAAGCATCCGATCTGAGGGTTGCTCAACTGAACGCCATGAGAAGCACACACGTCAGTCTGGAACTTCCACAGGTCCTGAATGAGCTAAACTGCGATATCCTGTGCATACAGGAGCCATATACGAAACAAGGCCATATCACCAATATCCCCACCCACGCGATATCAATATCGGGTAAGGCAGACTGCAAGGCGTCAGTCATAATCCTCAACACAGACATTCACCCAGTTAAAATAACGGAATTATGCACAGAACACGTTGCTACAGTGGAGATTACGTACAGGGGCGATACATGGGTCGTTGCATCGATTTATGCTCAATACAGCCATTGCATTAATCCCTATGCAAATGCTATCAGAAAAATTGCACAATACGCCGGCAATAAAAAATTATTAATCTGTGCAGATATTAATGCAAAATCCACTCTATGGCACTCCAACAGAACAGATGACAGAGGACGAATAATCAATGACGTAATACACGAAAATGGACTGAACGTCATCAACGAGGAAGGACACCATCCTACATTCACAGGGCATGACGGCTCCTCTTCCAACATAGACATCACCCTTGCAAATAACGCCGCGACTACCTACATACTAGACTGGACGGTACACGACCACATTACCACGAGTGACCATAATGTCATCACGCTAACTCTACAGAAGACAGCAAACAACAACACTGCAACACAACCCAGAAGACTGCTCTTTCATAGGACAGACTGGGACACAGTAAGACACAAGATACAGGAACAATCACTGCAGAACATCAGAGGCAGTGTTGACTACAGAGCACACAAGTTAACAGAAATCATTACACACATACAAAACACCTGTATCCCCACATCACGCAAAACAAAACAGCAGACCAGCCCTTGGACAGCACACCTAACACAACTCAAGCAGGACACCAGACGTAGACGCAGACTCTACCAAAGGGCAATCTCAGACAGAGAAAGACAAGTAAGACTACATGAATACCGGCTTGCCAAGGACAGATACAAACAAGAACTAAATAAGACTAGAAAAGACCAATGGAATGACTACGTAGCAAGACAAACACAACTTAACATATGGGGGGAACCTTACAAGATCGTGACCGAAAAAATCAAGAGCCCACTGGTTCTGGGAACGCTACGACAGGATGACGGGGTGATGACTAAAGGATGGAGAGGCACAGCGGAGTACCTGCTAGGCAAACTCCTTCCTGACGACATCGCCACCACAGACACACCTGAACAAGCAGCATTGAGACGAGAACTCATCACAGCCTACACCACACCAACCGTCACCTGTCCGTTTGCGCAGGAAGAGGTGGCGATAGCGATCTCAGAACTTAAAAATAAGAAAGCGCCTGGACCAGATGGTATCCACTCTGAGGTACTAAAACAGATAGCACCGCAGATCACCCCATACCTCACAACTCTGCTGAACGACGCATTAAGGCTAGGCCGTGTACCTGCAGTGTGGAAAGCCTCTAGGGCGGTCATCATCAAAAAAGCACCAGACAAAGACCCCTCAGAACCCAAATCATACAGACCCATATGCCTCATCAATACACTCGCTAAAACACAAGAAAAACTCCTTTGCAAAAGACTACAAACACATCGCACACTTCGGGGACTGACACCACACCAATATGGCTTTCGGGAAGGAAAGTCTATTGACGATGCAATCAACAAAGCACTTCAAATTGTACACAACACACCTACAAAGTACACACTAGCCATTATGATTGACATATCGGGTGCATTTGATAATCTATGGTGGCCGGCCCTCTTCAAGAGGCTCAGACACCTGCAGGTACCGGAATCCCTGTACAACAGTCTTGTAGACTACTGCAGGGACAGAACAGTCGCTTGGCACATGGACGACAAGAAAGTAATCAAACGCATTACCAAAGGTTGTCCACAAGGATCGATCTGCGGCCCCATCTTCTGGGACATAATGTTAGAACCGCTCCTAGAATTACTTGAGGAGCACAATGCGACAGATGGAGTTGTCGCTTACGCTGACGACCTGCTTGTGGTAGTGTCAGCAAACAACCGTGCCCAGCTAGAAGACAGAGCCAATGATACACTCACAACAATTACACAATGGTGCACAGACAACAAGCTCAAGGTAGCAGAAAATAAAACAACTTACACACTACTAAAGGGCATCCTGCATAGGAACCCAGCAGTCAAAATCGGGGACACAAACATTAAAAGATCAAAAGTAACACGCTACCTTGGAGTCTACATAGACGAACGGTTGAACTTCCACGAACACATACGAATATCCACGGACAAAGCAGAAAAAATACTGCACAAACTGGCAAGGCTAAACTCGAAACAATACAGACTACCACTGTCAGTCATACGAACATATCATTGCGCTCTCTTCGAGTCGGTACTATGTTTTGCTGCCAGCACGTGGGCCCATAGACTCAGCCTATCCACTAACAGAACCGCCGTACGGCGGGGGCAAAGAAGCATTCTGCTTCGACTAACAGGGGCCTTCAACACAACCTCAGTCGACGCACTTTGCGTCGTGATGGGAATCTTCCCAATAGACGTAACCATAAGATACCGTGCGGCAAAGTACTGGCTAAAGATGGGGAAACTAGACCAGGTTCGGCAGATCACTGGTGAACCATATGCTACATCACGTCAACTCAAAGCATGGCGAGTGGATACCTGGCAGAGCGAGTGGGCTAACAGCGATAAGGGCCGACGAGTCTATAGCTTTTTCCCTGACATCAAAGAACGATTAAGACTGAAGCATATCGATCCTAGCCGCGGTATGGTACATTTTCTGACAGGCCACGGCCCTTATCCCACGCACCTGAGCCGCATGAGTCTGCAGCAGACTACCAGATGCACATGTGGGGAAGAAGGCTCCCCAGAACACACTGTCCTATTCTGCGGGCAACGCACAAACATTAGACACACACTACACATTACCCGGCAGAATACCCAAGATGAAATATACACCATTCTACGAGACCCAGACCTATGTGACAAACTTAATACACTAACTGACGAAATATCCAGGTCCCTGTATACCGAATATCTAAACAATAGACCATTCAGAAGGCAAGGCCGGGGACGCAGACCACAGAGTGCCCATGAGATGGATAGCAGTACAAACACCTCGGGCGAAGACACAGATGTTGAGATAAGCCATGTCGACGACCCATTGTGGCAACCTGCGTATGAGTAGTCTAGGTACCTGAACAACATCCAACACTAAAGAACACACACATGCACACAAAATCACAAATGAGTAATAGTCAAAATCCAGGCACTTACCCCAGGGACCTACGCATCCTGGCGAGAAGCAACACCCAGCCTGGATGGAAGGATCTTAATTGTGGTTCCCCTTAGCTGGGCCCAACCCGACGGATACTTAACGTAGATCGGGGAAAACCACCGTCCAGGCTGAGTTGCCGCGTAACCAGGAGGCGGGAACTGGTCTTACATGCATATGTACACACATACACACACACGCACATAGCACATACATACAAGAACACACACAAGAGGATATGCAGTCAAAAGGTGACATGACACCTGTAAACAAGGGTTAACTCCAAGATAGGCACCTACCATATGAACCTACGCCTCCCGACGAGAGACAACACTGGGCCTGGATGGAAGGATCTTAATTGTGGTTCCCCTTTGCTGGGCCCAACCCGACGGATACACAATGTAGATCGGGGAAAACCACCGTCCAGGCTGAGTTTGCCATATAGCCGGGAGGTGCCAATCATTCATCAAGCGAGAACTTGTCTGACAAGCACACATACACACCCACAACCACACATAATGACACACACACAGACCTAAACAAATTCAATAAAATCACTCCATCACATCTAGACTAGTTAATATTTAATTTTGCACTATGTAATAGTAAAAAGCTAACTAAGTTTACAAGTACATATGTGAACTGTGAGTGGCGGCCAGCGTCTTGAAGGTCATTCCAAGACCCTGACCGCAACCCACACATAGGTGGTGGTAATTTCTCTATCCTTTTCTTTCCTATCTTTCTGTTTACTCCTTCTTAAATTCAAAATGAAATTGTTTTCCATTTCCGTATTATTTATATTATTTGTAACGTATCTAAAGCTGCACAACGAACAAGTAACGTAAAAGCCCGCCTCCACGTGGCAAGACTTGGGCAACAGTGTGAGTGGGATCGGGAACAGGGGAGGTAACTCACATAACCACTCCTGGGCCCGAGCCCAGTCACAGTGGCTAAGAGGCTTAATACGACCTACCATAAGCAATTAGAAGGTGGGTCAATAAATAAAGAGCAGCAAAAAAAAAAAAAAAAAAAAAGTCTTTAACACTGGTAGCATGCCGCGACAGCGTGGACGTGAACCGTATGTGCAGTTGACGGACTTTGAGCGAGGGCGTATAGTGGGCATGCGGGAGGCCGGGTGGACGTACCGCCGAATTGCTCAACACGTGGGGCGTGAGGTCTCCACAGTACATCGATGTTGTCGCCAGTGGTCGGCGGAAGGTGCACGTGCCCGTCGACCTGGGACCGGACCGCAGCGACGCACGGATGCACGCCAAGACCGTAGGATCCTACGCAGTGCCGTAGGGGACCGCACCGCCACTTCCCAGCAAATTAGGGACACTGTTGCTCCTGGGGTATCGGCGAGGACCATTCGCAACCGTCTCCATGAAGCTGGGCTACGGTCCCGCACACCGTTAGGCCGTCTTCCGCTCACGCCCCAACATCGTGCAGCCCGCCTCCAGTGGTGTCGCGACAGGCGTGAATGGAGGGACGAATGGAGACGTGTCGTCTTCAGCGATGAGAGTCGCTTCTGCCTTGGTGCCAATGATGGTCGTATGCGTGTTTGGCGCCGTGCAGGTGAGCGCCACAATCAGGACTGCATACGACCGAGGCACATAGGGCCAACACCCGGCATCATGTTGTGGGGAGCGATCTCCTACACTGGCCGTACACCACTGGTGATCGTCGAGGGGACACTGAATAGTGCACGGTACATCCAAACCGTCATCGAACCCATCGTTCTACCATTCCTAGACCGGCAAGGGAACTTGCTGTTCCAACAGGACAATGCACGTCCGCATGTATCCCGTGCCACCCAACGTGCTCTAGAAGGTGTAAGTCAACTACCAGCAAGATCTCCGGATCTGTCCCCCATTGAGCATGTTTGGGACTGGATGAAGCGTCGTCTCACGCGGTCTGCACGTCCAGCACGAACGCTGGTCCAACTGAGGCGCCAGGTGGAAATGGCATGGCAAGCCGTTCCACAGGACTACATCCAGCATCTCTACGATCGTCTCCATGGGAGAATAGCAGCCTGCATTGCTGCGAAAGGTGGATATACACTGTACTAGTGCCGACATTGTGCATGCTCTGTTGCCTGTGTCTATGTGCCTGTGGTTCTGTCAGTGTGATCATGTGATGTATCTGACCCCAGGAATGTGTCAATAAAGTTTGCCCTTCCTGGGACAATGAATTCACGGTGTTCTTATTTCAATTTCCAGGAGTGTATATTAAACATGCTTTCCACTTAAGTATCACAAATTTTAAATTATCTGGGAACATTCCGAACTTTTTACACACAGATTTAAATCACAAGAGTGACACAGTCTAGAACTGTTGATATCGAGTGAAGTGTTTCAAACAGGTGTTAGCTAATCTTAGGGTTGGACAGTGAAATGCTGGTTACCTCCATGTAGCAGGGGTTTGGAGGAGAGGCTTCTATGGAATACAGCTCTTACGGGCTTCCAGAAGTATCGTCTAGTACGACTAAGAGATTCGTACCAACCTCTACAAGATTTCTACGTTCAGCTTCTTACAGTGAAGCGGAATCGTCTGAGTTGTTGAAGTTTAGCGGGCGCTTCACGAAATATTAGAGGAGGTAAGGGTGTAAAACTCTTTGTCACTCTAAAATTTCACCACATTTGCAACAGACTCACAACCTTCCTCAGTATGGAATCCATGAGCTGCATCTGTCATGCGACATTTTTCCATTCTCTTTCATTTTCTTCTCCTCCGCACACACACACACACACACACACACACACACACTTTCAATCGGCTCATGATAATAAATTTGAAACCAAAACAAAAGCAATCAATATAAATAGAAGAAAAGACTCAATAAGTAAGTTAAGTTGGCTAAGTAGCCACTTAAAACGGAAAGACGTTCAGTCGCTACACAAAATAGTTAAGGTACCGAAATTGTCTCTATACTAGTTCGCAGCAAGAGATGTCATGAAAATATTTCAGCCCGTGTCATCTTTGGCTGTTCTCTTAAACATGTAAAAAGCTAATACATTCTTGCTTTCATCTGGCAAACATTTCGCCCGGCTATTGTCGTACGTATAAAACCAGACATAAAAATGACCGTAAAAAGAGTTTTATCTCCACTACGTAGGAAACGCATTTGCACCACTACGTCAACCGGAACCACGCTGATCTCTCTGTCTGCGTCGCGGGGAAGAATTATACAGAAACTCTGCGATGTATTTGATCACAGTATCTACTTCCTCTTCTCTAGTTAGTTGTAAGTTATGTAATTCGAAAAATGTGGTCGATAATTAGGCTTTAAGTTTATTTCTACTTTTTTGTCAGAGTTTATCCTCTTTACTGTAGGATAGAGCTTATATCTAGTCTACTCTGATGCAGCTGAAGGAAATAAGTTTCCATGACCTGAAATTAAGGCTTTCAATAATCATCATCATCATTTTCAGTTCATGTCGTAGTCGGCGCAGCCTATCTCGGAAACCGTCTTGTCCTCGGACGTCCGACATTTGGCTGTCCAGTGGGCTTGTAGTTCGTGGCGATTCTAAGCATTCCTTTTAACCATTTGTTTGGCACACAGCATTATTTCGAAGAAAAAGCCTTAAGTTACTTAAATTAGAAGCATGCGGTCATGTGAGTAACTTTTCATACATCATTTCTAAATACAGTGTGATATACGTAAGTATCGTTGCCCACAAAAGGCTCATGGGTGCTAAAACAAATGTACTACATCGTTGTACCTGTAGCTGAAAAATGGTTGAATTTTGCACTATTGCATGTGAAATATCTTTAGACAATTCCCTTCTTACAAAACACGGAACATTTCCACATTCACAGTATTTTACATTAGCCTGTCCCTGAGGGCAATCTTTACTTTTGGCCCATATTATGGCCAGTGAGCAAAACTGTCATTTCCTATATAATTCATTGACTCAGGCTTTCACGTAAATTTCTTCTTCTGGTATTTTTGTCCGTAGAATACTCAAAAACAGGCTCTGTGTTTCCAGAAAATAAACGTCCATTTGCTATGTCCTAGGTAAAAACTCGTTAACACGGCTCCATAGTAACTGACGTTCAAGACTTTCTCTTTCCGTTTATAAGGAGTTTTCGTTGCACAATAAAGAACAGCAGCCACAAATACGAATCAAAGTGCTGCACTGGTTACTGATGCTGACACAATCTTGCAAGACGTCCACTAAAAGCGCTCATTATTCAGGAACATTTCACCACAGACTACAGAATACCATCGTGTGTGAGCGCTTTGCAGGCATCATTACCCATCCAGGGACGGAACTTGAAACATGTTGAAGGAAACAGAGCGCAATATTGAAGTCGTCTGATAGCAACAATGCCAAATATAGGGTTAAATGGTTACACTAGTTGACTTTCTGATTTTTTAATTTTGCTTTACAAATCGAAAATCTGTATCAGTTATCTCTGTGCTTCCCACTTCGTCCATTATTTTCTGGCGAAAAGCATGATACGATCCGAAACTAGGATAAACGACAAAATATTGTAGTAAGTACCCATCTTTAAATGTCTTGGATGTGAAATATTCCCAATAATAGATGAAGACATATGAAGGAAAACCTTGTGAATTTATCTGAAATAAAAAATCACGATGGATGTCAGTAATATTCGTGGGAATTAAACTGAACGCGTATCCAATACGATACTGTGCCTGAACCCTTCGTGATCGTCAATTTCTTTCCACTATGGTGCAGGGACCACCAGTTAACAGTAAACAGATATAAATATATACTGCGCGTAAACAGGCGGGAACACGCACTACTGTTCGTTATGAGTGAAAACACACACGACACCCATTTAACGTTCGAAAATATCATTGTGTTGAGTGTCTTTTCGTTCATAATGTGTAAAATTTTCTACCAGGGATCGTCGGAACAGTCAACAAATGCATACTGTTCGATTACACTACTGGAGCTTAGTCACTGGGAACAGCATCAAACGTAAAACGCACACGAATGTGTGCGGATGGACCTAAAATGGAACACCCACGCAAAACTGTAGAAGGAGAAGCCGATTTCGGACTGGCATCCCTAGCAAGGATTCTAATTCACAGCGAATAACCTAAGAAAATACATGGAAGTCATTCGGACGATGGTTGAGAGTTGTTCGGCAATCTGGGTCTTCGTCGGGTAGCGTTAACAGACGAGCTAGACGAGATCCTTGGGAGATCGGCTCTGCATTTATTTCCAAACGCGGGCTGCTGTCGTTGCAGACGCACGCTCTTTCCAAGCACGTATTGATGTTGGCCACATCAGGAACGGTACCGATATTGAGCATCACAGGGGAGCTCATCGAACCCCACCGGCAGAATGGATGCGCCACGAGACACGTACAAACACGGGTTTGCTGCAGCTGCCACAGCTACACTCCTTGAATATTTTTTTTTCCTTTTTTCCATTATCCACATAATGCATTCAGACATAGTTACTTAAAATGACTCAAGTCTTATCCAGACAACATTTCATTTAACTTCAATATTCACGGTCTAAATTACAGATCAAATGGTTCAAAGTGCTCTGAGCACTATGGGACTTAACATCTGTGGTCATCAGTCCCCTAGAACTTAGAACTACTTAAACCTAACTAACCTAAGGACATCACACACATCAATGCCCGAGGCAGGATTCGAACCTGCGACCGTAGCGGTCACGCGGTTCCAGACTGAATCGCTTAGAACCGCACGATCACACCGGCCGGCAAATTACAGATCACTTATGACAATAACACACCTGTTAACCAGGTGCACTGCTAAAAATTGTTTTAAGATCGACCTAGCCATCATTCTCTTCTTTTCAACAAACGCTTTATTTTACCAAACAATTTCTGCAGTATTTCAAAAGTTGTTTGTATTTAAAAATTTCGAGTTATAGAATCTTCTAATTTCAAAATGCAATTCTTTCCAAACATCCAGTACTACAGTTTAGAAGGCGTGATTCTTCTGTTTTGAAAAGGTATAATTTCACTATTTTAGTGAAATTATACCTTTTCAAAACAGCAAATTAAATAGTTAATTATTTAAATTAGAAAATTTCACTATCTGGAAAATTCTAGTCAATTTTTGGGAATCCGCGTAAAGCTTAAATCGTCCTTCCTATAAAATGGTATCTATTATTTTGACATTTTGTAATGATGCATCTTTTAGTTAAACATATTTACTTGGTGGTCTACTGTATTTTTACATACTTTATGTTTTTATGTCTTTTATGTTAATAACTAAAATGTATTTTAGCTATTTGTAATTTCTGCAACACGCGCGTTCACAAATAGATGTCGATTACAGTACCAGAGTCATCCAGTGCCCGGTAGGCAGAAGTTATAAATCCACTGTGAGTTTCTAACGAGCGTCGAAACTATAAAGTTCCTAAGTGGCACGCGAGATTTCAGTCTGTACAGTCTCTATGTTATTAGTCACTCATACTCGAACTATGTTAGTTAGTCCCTGTCACGAGCGAACTGTGTGAAACTTTTGTTGATTGTTATAGCTTATTCATCTGTGTTAAATATTGAGTGCGCTATGTCTTACGAAGCTGATCATCGAAATGGAACTTAGTGTCAATAAATCTGGAGAGACGGTAAAACAGTTTCTGCAGTACTGTGTACGTTAGTTCACAAAAAATCGTCAAATCCAATAATCGCAGGAGGACGTGTTAAGAAGAAATTCCTGAGACTTACGAGCTAAATGCAGGTCGATAAACGATAATGATTCACACTGGTAGGTCTACCGCGAAAACCGAGAGAGCGAATATTTAAAGAAGAACCAGGCAACACCTGAACTGCGCCATCAAACGTCTCGACAAGTGACCGCACCGAGAAAATTAGAAAAATTTACGTCTTTCAGGGTCTTACAGATGGCCATTCTTCCCGTACATTATTCGTGAATGGAACAGCAAAGGGAGGAAACTAAAACGTACGGAAACCACCCTCCGCCGCTTACCTTAAGATGGCTTACGAAATACAGGACGTTAAAAAAGTAAAGTGTCAAAGATTCCTTCTTGAGACAGTAGGGTAAAAACTATTAGAAACGTTGCAGTACTGAAGTGTCCGGTAAACATCATCTGTTGAGATATGACCAAAGTGTCCTCTCATTTCCATATGCCTGTTACGTAGAAGCATACGCTACAGCCAGTCCTAGATGTTGCTACCATGCAGCCTAACAGATCCTTCTCCCCCTCTTCGCAGTGAATCATGCGCTCTTCCGAAGATACCTGCCTCTATTCGGATTGGCTCATATGCTTTTCACACGCTGATGTCACGTCTGCACATTGTCGATGGGTTAGGCATACACCAGTGTCTTTAAACGTCCCCTTGACGAGAAATCCAATGGATACATGACACACCATGCTACCGGACCTCTTCGATCAATCCACCGTCTGCGAAAGGTATCGGTGAGGTACTGCCGCATGATCCGTAGAAACTGGGTTAGGACCTCGACTGATAGATGTAACAGATCGTTGCACTGCTGTGACTTCTAACAGCGCCATCAACATCCTGTAGATTACAACCATTGTGAAAACCGAAATGAAATGCAACAGTAAGACGGACTATATCACTGAAAGTTCAAATGGCTCTGGGCAATATGGGACTTAACTTCTGAGGTCATCAATCCCCCAGACCTTAGAACTACTTAAACTTAACAAACCTAAGGACAACACACACACATCCATGCCCGAGGCAGGATTCGAAGCTGCGACCGTAGCGGTCGCGCGGTTCCAGACTGTAGCGCCTAGAACCGTTTGGCCGCTCCGGCCGGATACATATTAGTCATCCTGACTAGAATCCGCCATATCCCAATGGTTACTGGTAGCCGGACGTATAATTATAAGAATTTTTCTTATAATTTCAATCAACACTAGCTCTTGTAGGAATATATGTAATTTTTTTTTAAACACCCAATACAGAAGGAGATTTGAAGTTTGATTTTTGCCTTCAGTAAGCAACATTTTCCAGTTAAATCACCGTAGAGTCCAGTATTTCCTCCAATTTGTCCTTAATTAACTATGTTATTCCAGCTGATGCCGCAGGCGCACGAATGGGAGGACGCGGAAAGAAAGAAATTCACGAATAGCTCGTCTGTGAATGCACAGTCGCCTAAGGTGATAGAGCCATGTAAGAGTATCACTGCAGACCTATCACTTACTTTAACTTCTCTCAGACGAGAGTAGGCTATAGTTTGCGTAAGATCTATCATTTTACGATCCCGACGTGAAGTCTGCAGACAGAACATACAAGTTTTCGACAGCGTGTGTTTTCTCGGAACAGCTAAGAACGTAACTGCTGTCTCGCGACATTCGTCTCATAATATTCCAGTAAGCGTGCTGAGGTCCTCGACGTTTAGCACATAACCGTAACAGGCACACCATCCAGTCCCTCGTATAATGATTTGCAATTTCTCCTATTTTGCATGCCAATGTCCATTACTACCAGTCGTCCTCTTCCAGAGCTTTGTCAATCTTTTCTCCACGACATATTTTAACGATAATTCTTGTGCATTGGCAACAACGGCCACACCTGCCCGTTCAAAAATTAACTGTACAGGTAAAGACGCATTTAGGAAAGTATTTAAATTTAGAAGCGTTATATAGCTCTATAGAAGAGAGCTAAAATATTTTTAACCTGCAGGGCTATGAGGAATCGATATGATGAATACGCCACTTTACCATACCCGATATTTAGTATGGCATATATTGAAACATCCCCTTAGAAAAATTATACAAGACTGTGCTTAAACTGACAAACAATATTTTTAGCGCAACGCAATCTGACTTTCAAAAATCCCTACAAAAGAATGGCCCTGACTAACATTAACCTATACCTTTCACAAATCACTTACCTCACAAAAATCTTAGTTACTCAAGCAACCGCAATACAGCGAGCGCCACTACTGCCAGCTAAATAACCGATTCGAACTACGGAAGGCACTAACTACTGATGGGCATAGTTAGCAAATGAAAGATTTTAATAGAGAACAAACAATGTATTTACTTCAATAGTGTTCAAAAGTCATAATGTATATAGCAGTTCATGATATCCAGTATTACAAATTTCAAAACTCCGCCATCTCTCTCCCCACATCCACCACTGCTGGCGGCTCACCTCCAACTGCGCAACGCTACGCGCTGTTAACATCCAGCTGCCCAACACTACAATGGCAGACAACAATGAAAACTAGCCACAGACTGCACACAGCACAGCCAGTGATTTTCATACAGAGCGCTAAGAAAACCTAAACAGCCTACTTACAATATGAAGTAACTTAACTTCATAGCACTTCTGACGCTTATGGCTTCACCAGTTCTCTTACAGCGTTATTAAAATGTCAGCTGCAGATAACTTCATATCATCCACTGTAAGTCTTTGCTTTCACGGTGTTTCTGTGGTGTCACCGCCAAACACCACACTTGCTGGGTGGTAGCCTTTAATTCGGCCGCGGTACGTTAGTATACGTCGGACCCGCGTGTCGCCACTGTCAGTGATTGCAGACCGAGCGCCGCCACACGGCAGGTCTAGAGAGACTTCCTAGCACTCGCCCCAGTTGTACAGCCGACTTTGCTAGCGATGGTTCACTGACAAATTACGCTCTCATTTGCCGAGACGATAGTCAGCATAGCCTTCAGCTACGTCATTTGCTACGACCTAGCAAGGCGCCATTATCATTTGCTATTTATCTTGTGATGCATGTACCGTCAGACCGATGTTCACCAATTATGAATTAAAGTTAAGTATTCCTGTAGTTACTTACGTTCTTTGCTACTATAAATTTCCTTAACTGTTCCGGACCTCACGCGAGCCTGCGTGAGCTTAAACGCGTGCCTTTCGGCTTCCTCTCCTAGTGGCGTGGTTGTCTTGCCAAGTCACAACAGTTTCTTTCGATATGCTCTACTCTGAGCTCTACCAAACGCGTCAGTACATCTTTAGACACGAAAAATTTTTTTATTCCGAGCAGGTTGACCAACTGTTTCGAAATTAAGAGGTAATTTGCAGATCGTAAGACATACGAACATTTGCAACAGAAACGTCAGGTAGAGCACCTAGAGCGAGTCCTCTCGAATTCTGCACGCGAATAAAAGACCGTCTGGAAGCGCGTCAGGTTCGGACCGTGTGCGCGTGACTGATATTTGAAATGGAGCTCGTCACAAACCATGAGAACCAGGGTGCGGCGTTTCAACGCCAGAAAACGACGACCGCAGGGGAGCTAGCATTCGTTGCCGTGCCGTCTTGTTAATACAAAGTTACTTTATTTGTTGGAAGCCTATTCATACGAGATGAGAACAGAAAGTTATTACGATAAGAAAATACCGAGCAAGGATCGTACACGATACCAACAGTTGTTGAACATATTCTAGGAACTATGGCACGAGACCACGTCGCGCTACCGGCGGATCGTAGAGGTGTGATTATACCGCACAACGTTGACAGCGGTGAATGACAGGACGACTCTGGATAATTTAGGTTGGCAAACTTGTCGGGCAGGTTTTGAAAGAGTTTTCTAGTAAAATTCTGATCATCCAGAGGGCAGTGGAAGTCGTAATGAAATATCTCGTGTCCAACCGCACTATTACCAGATGTCTGTATGTGAGATATCACTTGCGCCTGGCTTGACAAATTTTTCTTTTAACAACCGGTTAACAACAGCGAAGGAATGAATGATTCCTCCTCAAAACGCCTTGGCCTACCGCCGACTGGTAGCATATTATGGTGTTCACTGAAGATTCCCAATTTTCTTCCAAAGGGGGCACCTCAGCCACCACCAAGTAATTTGTTTTGCTTTCGAGCGCCACACTAGGTGAGGAGCTGGTGACGTGTCATTAGATGCGACTACGGATATTGCAAAGTCTCCGCTTAGTATTGTGCATGAAGCACACGCCTCTATACTGAGGAGAACATACAGCGTGTTGCCTTCTCATTTGTCTCGTTGTCATCGTTATGGTACAATGATCACATCGAAGGAATGCATACTAGTAATAATTACAACTACAAGAAGTGCACTTTGACCTGATCTCTCCACCATACGAAGTATATGGTTTAGGTGAACGAGTCATGCGGAAAAAACTTCAGCCGAGCAGTATTCAGAAAATACGACAAGAGATAAACGTCACACTGGGTACACTAACGTCGCCATGCATATCAGACACTCCAGGAAGCCTTTCCTCGACGCCCAGAGAACTGGAAATTTGTAGCCGAGTTACTGCAGGAAAATACGAGACGAATTAGGCAAAATTTCTAGTTCATGTAATCAACGGCAGCGAGCTCTAAATGTAGTAAAATGTAAGTTAATGTGGATGAGTCAGAAAAACATCCCACAATGTCCGAATACAGCATTAGTAATGTGCTGCTTAACACAGTTACGTTGATTAAGTGTCAAAGCGTAACGTTGCAAACCAATAACAAATGGCATGAGCACGTAAGGATTTTAGTAGGGAAAGTGAATAGTAGACAAATGGCATGAGCACGTAAGGATTCTAGTAGGGAAAGTGAACACTCGACGTCGGTTTAATGGGAGAATTTTAGGAAAGAGTGGTTCGTCTGTAGAAGAGACCTCGTATAGGACATTAATGCAACACATTTCTGAATATTGTTCGACTGTTGGGGATCCGCTCCAGGTCGGATTGAAGGAAGACATCGAAGCAATTCAGAGGTGAGCTGCTAGCTTTTTTACAGATAGGTCGAACAACACGCAAGTATTACGAAGATGCTTCTTGAACTCAAATGGAAATCGCTGGATGGAAGCAGATTTTATTTTTATTTTTTTCATCCCCGACGAGCACTATTGAGAGGATTTAGAGAACGGGCATGTAGGACTTGCTGCAGAATGATTCTACTGCCACTACAGTCAGTTCCCGTAAGGACCACGAAGACAAGATTAGAGAGATTAGGGCTCGTACTGAGATATATAGACAATCGTATTCCCCTCGCTTTATTTGCGAGTGGAACAAAAAAGTAAGTGAATAGTAGTGGTGCAGGGTACCTTCCGCCACGCACCATACGATGGCCTTTGAGTATGTATGTATATTTAGTCTAGCTTACGTGTGTACCGGGTGTTTCCTGATGGCATCGAAATTTTAAAGTTACTGTCGAAGAAGCCCGACGGGATAAACTGAAAACAGGAGGCCACTCCATGAAACCATCCGAGTTAGTTCCTCCAAGTGCTATTTACAATGCTTGTAAGTTATACGGTATCACTTTCAAGCACCATGGACCATACATGTGCCGCCCTCAACCGCCTCGAAAAGTGACCGCACCGAGAAAATTAGAAAAATTTACGTCTTTCAGGGTCTTACCGATGGTCATTCTTCCCGCACATCATTCGTGAATGGAACAGCAAAGGGAGGAAACTAGAACGTACGGAAACCACCCTCCGCCGCTTACCTTAAGATGGCTTACGAAATACAGGACGTTAAAAAAGTAAAGTGTCAAAGATTCCTTCTCGAGACAGTAGGGTAAAAACTATTAGAGAAGTTGCAGTACTGAAGTGTCCGGTAAACATCATCTGTTGAGATCTGACCAAAGTGTCCTCTCATTTCCATATGCCTGTTACGTAGAAGCATACGCTACAGCCAGTGCTAGATGTTGCTACCATGCAGCCTAACAGATCCTTCTCCCCCTCTTCGCAGTGAATCATGCGCTCTTCCGAAGATACCTGCCTCAATTCGGATTGGCTCATATGCTTTTCACACGCTGATGTCACGTCTGCACATTGTCGATGGGCTAGGCATACACCAGTGTCTTTAAACGTCCCCTTGACGAGAAATCCAATGGATTCATGGCACACCATGCTACCGGACCTCCTAGATCAATCCACCGTCTGCGAAAGGTATCGGTGAGATACTGTCGCATGATCCGTAGAAAATGGGTTAGGACCTCGACTGATAGATGTAACAGATCGTTGCACTGCTGTGACTTCTAACAGCGCCATCAATATCCGGTAGATTACAACCATTGTGAAAACCGAAATGAAATGCAACAGTAAGACGGACTATATCACTGAATACTACATACTAGTTCAAATGGCTCTGAGCAATATGGGACTTAACTTCTGAGGTCATCAGTGCCCTAGACCTTAGAACTACTTAAACCTAACAAACCTAAGGACAACACACACATCCATGTCCGAGGCAGGACTCGAACCTGCGACCGTAGCGGTCGCTCGGTTCCAGACTGTAGCGCCTAGAACCGCTTGGCCACTGCGGCCGGCTACATATTAGTCATCCTGACTAGAATCCGCCATATCCCAATAGTTACTGGTAGCCAGACGTATAATTATAAGAACTTTTCTTCTAATTTCGATCAACACTATCTCTTGTAGGAATATATGTAATTTTTTTTAAGCACCCAATACAGAAGGAGATTTGAAGTTTGATTTTTGCCTTCAGTAAGCAACATTTTCCATTTAAATCACCGTGGAGTGCAGTATTTCCTCCAATTTGTCCTTAATTAACTATGATATTCCAGCTGATGCCGCAAGCGCACGAACGGGAGGACGTGGAAAGAAAGAAATTCAAGAACAGCTCGTCTGTGATGGCACAGTCGCGTAAGGTGATAGAGCCATGTAAGAGTATCACTGCAGACCTATCACTTATTTTAACTTCTCTCAGACGACAGTAGGCTACAGTTTGCGTAAGATCTTTCATTTTACGTTCCCGACGTGAAGTCTGCAGACAGAACATACAAGTTTTCGACAGCGTGTGTTTTCTCGGAACAGCTAAGAACGTAACTGCTGTCTCGCGACATTCGTCTCATAACATTCCAGTAAGCGTGCTGAGGTCCTCGACGTTTAGCACATAACCGTAAGAGTCACACCATCCAGTCCCTCGTATAATGATTTGCAATTTCTCCAATTTTGCATGCCCATGTTCATTACTACCAGTCGTCCTCTTCCAGAGCTTTTCCAATCTTTTCTCCATGACATATTTTGACGATAATTCTTGTACATTGGCAACAACGGCCACAGCTGCCAGTTGAAAAATTAACTGTACAGGTAAAGACGCATTTAGGAAAGTATTTAAATTTAGAAGCGTAAAACAGCTCTATAGAAGATAGCTAAAATATTTTTAACCTGCAGGGCTATGAGGAATCGATATGATGAATACGCCACTTTACCATACCCGATATTTAGTATGGCATATATGAAGTAACTTAACTTCGTAGCACTTCTGGCGCTTATGGCTTCACCAGTTCTCTTACAGCGTTATTAAAATGTCAGCTGCAGATACTTCATATCATCCACTGTAAGTCTTTGCTTTCACGGTGTTTCTTTCGATATGCTCTACCAAACGTGTCAGTACATCTTTAGATACGAAAAAAAATTTTATTCCGAGCAGGTTGACCAACTGTTTCGAAATTAAGAGGTAATTTGCAGATCGTAAGACATACGAACATTTGCGACAGAAGCGTCAGGTAGAGCATCTAGAGCGAGTCCTCTCGAATTCTGCACGCGAATAAAAGACCGTCTGGAAGCGCGTCAGGTTCGGACCGTCTGCGCGTGACTGATATTTGAAATGGAGCTCGTCACAAACCATGTGAACCAGGGTGCGGCGTTTCAACGCCAGAAAACGACGACCCCAGGGGAGCTAGCACTCGTTGCCGTGCCGTCTTGTTAATACAAAATTACTTTATTTGTTGGAAGCCTATTCATACGAGATGAGAACAAAAAGTTATTACGATAAGAAAATACCGATCAAGGATCGTACACGATACCAACAGTTGTTGAACATATTCTACGAAGTATGGCACGAGACCACGTCGCGCTACCGGTGGATCGTAGAGGTGTGATTATACCGCACAACGTTGACAGCGGTGAATGACAGGATGACTCTGGATAATTTAGGTTGGCAAACTTGTCGGGCAGGTTTTGAAAGAGTTTTCTAGTAAAATTCTGATAATCCAGAGGGCAGTGGAAGTCGTAATGAAATATCTCATGTCCAACCGCACTATTACCAGATGTCTTTATGTGAGATAACACTTGCGCCTGGCTTGACAAATTTTTCTTTTAACAACCGGTCAACAACAGCGAAGGAATGAATGATTCCTCCTCAAAATGCCTTGGCCTACCGCCGACTGGTAGCATATTATGGTGTTCACTGAAGATTCCCAATTTTCCTCCAATGGGGGCACCTCAACCACCACCAAGTAATTTGTTTTGCTTTCGAGCGCCACACTAGGTGAGAAGCTGGTGACGTGTCATTAGATGCGACTACGGATGTTGCAAAGTCTCCGCTTAGTATTGTGCATGAAGCATACGCCTCTATACTGAGGAGAACATACAGCGTGTTGCCTTCTCATTTGTTTCGTTGTCATCGTTATGGTACAATGATCACATCGAAGGAATGCACACTAGTAATAATTACAACTACAAGAAGTGCACTTCGACCTGATCTCTCCACCATACGAAGTATATGGTTTAGGTGAACGAGTCATGCGGAAAAAACTTCAGCCGAGCAGTATTCAGAAAATACGACAAGAGATAAACGTCACACTGGGTAGACTAACGTCGCCGTGCATATCAGACACTCCAGGAAGCCTTTCCTCGACGCCCAGAGAACTGGAAATTTGTAGCCGAGTTACTGCAGGAAAATACGAGACGAATTAGGCAAAATTTCTAGTTCATGTAATCGACGGCAGTGAGCTCTAAATGTAGTAAAATGTAAGTTAATGTGGATGAGTCAGAAAAACATCCCACAATGTCCGAATACAGCATTAGTAATGTGCTGCTTAACACAGTTACGTTTATTAAGTGTCAAAGCGTAACGTTGTAAACCAATAACAAATGGCATGAGCACGTAAGGATTTTAGTAGGGAAAGTGAATAGTAGACAAATGGCATGAGCACGTAAGGATTCTAGTAGGGAAGGTGAACACTCGA
The DNA here is from genome assembly GCF_023864275.1 of Schistocerca cancellata. NCBI lineage: Eukaryota > Metazoa > Arthropoda > Insecta > Orthoptera > Acrididae > Schistocerca > Schistocerca cancellata. Next base: position 116,667,073 of record NC_064633.1, on the reverse strand, counting down.
CGTCGGTTTAATGGGAGAATTTCAGGAAAGAGTGGTTCGTCTGTAGAAGAGATCTCGTATAGGACATTAATGCAACACATTGTTGAATATTGTTCGACTGTATTACGAAGATGCTTCTTGAACTCAAATGGAAATCGCTGGATGGAAGCAGATTTTATTTTTATTTTTTTCATCCCCGACGAGCACTATTGAGAGGATTTAGAGAACGGGCATGTAGGGCTTGCTGCAGAATGATTCTACTGCCACTAAAGTCAGTTCCCGGAAGTACCACGAAGATAAGATTAGAGAGATTAGAGCTCGTACTGAGATATATAGACAATCGTATTCCCCTCGCTTTATTTGCGAGTGGAACAAAAAAGTAAGTGAATAGTAGTGGTGCAGGGTACCTTCCGCCACGCACCATACGATGGCCTTTGAGTATGTATGTATATTTAGTCTAGCTTAAGTGTGTACCGGGTGTTTCCTGATGGTATCGAAATTTTCAAGTTACTGTAGAAGGAGCCTGATGGGATAAACTGAAAACAGGAGGCCACTCCATGAAACCATCCGAGTTAGTTCCTCCAAGTACTCTTTACAGTGCTTGTAAGTTATACGGTATCACTTTCAAGCACCATGGACCATACATGTGTATATTATAGGAAATTGTAATGAATCGATGGTAGTATAATGTTATTTTCACGTTGGCGTGCGTTAGGACGGAAAAAGAGATGAAACGCAGAACTACACACATCATGTATACGTGTAGACTTCTAAGTGGTGAGGCTCGCCACAGGATCTGGAACGATTAACAACTTGCCCAGATCATTGTATGACCTTACGTATTGCCTTAAGCGTGTGACCGAGAAAGGTGGTAAAACAATGGACGCATTTTCGGGAGCACAGAAGTTCAAATAACCTTCCAGCCGTCCAGATTTAGCTTTTTTATAATTTCTCTACATCACTTAAGGCAAATGCCGAGATGGTTCATTTGAAAAGGACACGGCCTATATACTTCCCAAATCTTCTCTTTTGCGAGCTTGTGTTCCGTCTCTAATGACTTCGAAGTCGATGGGGTGTTAAACGCTAATTTTCCTGTGTACTGTAAACTTTCACAGTTGCTGATAAAGAGAGAGTTACGTAAAGATCACAGTGACTTGCTGACGTCTGCGAACTCAAGAGTTTTCCTGTCGTTCACTAAAAGTATCACTGACCGCACAGGGAAGATCATGATGAAATGAAATATCGTCGTAATGTCCAAACCCAGTCGACAGGTAGAGCAAAATCTTATGTCTGTTAAGGATGCTGACTAACTGTCGGAAAAAATTATAAATTTACAGAATAACGTAGTAGTAGAGACGTGTATGTGGGTGCTACAAAAAGAATGGTAGAAAAACAGGTAGAAGAGCATTAGGGCAACTGTAGAATTGGAGGAAAGGATCGATCCGCTGGTCTGGAACATGCTTTGCATTCGGGTGTCCTTTAGACTCGATATGGACCGAGAGGGTATAGAGATTGATAAACACGCTAGTAATTTTAGTGGGAACGAGAAGGGTGTGAAACCGAATGGTATGTGGATTCCGGTGCAGAAGAAGATGGGTTCCAGTCTTCCACCGTGCGGCGATAGCAATAACGGACGACAGCAACAGACAACGCTCGACTTTTGAAAACATGTAACGTCGTGCCTCTGTGTCAGAGCGAAGGAGGGTGCGCATCGGACATTCACAGAAGCTGTAACGCCCCGACCCTTCTCCCGCCCCTTCCTGGAGATACCCAACGCATAGGGGGCGGAACGTTGTGTTTCTCCAGGAAATTCATTCATAGCTTTTCTTTCTTTCTTTCTACCTCTCTCTTTTTTCGCGTGAGTAAATAAAGAACTCATAGTCGTACTTCGAGATGAGGCACTAAATTAATATTTGGTTTCTATTGACGTAAACAACTTAATCTCATATTTTATACCAGCGTCCTAATAGAAACTGTTGAAATTTACGACTCGGAGTCTGGTTGAGTTCATTACAAGATAAACCGTTGCCACAACTGAAAAATGAATTCAAAGTCACACAAGGACGCATCACCGGAGCACGTTACTTTTGCAGGGGTGTAATCTCTACTCCACCAGTTTTCTGTACCCCGTATACTTCGACGTACGTATTTCAGAGGAAGTTGACAGGTGCTTGTTGATCAGTTTTCCTCCGTACTATGCAATACCATGTTCTCCGTTTCCACTGTTCGAAAGTTTCTCTGTCATGAACCTTTGCCAGCTGTCTATGATTATTAATGATACTATTTCTAGTACATTAATAACGACACGCCTGAACTTATTTCTGTTACGATGCTGGCCGGCCGAAGTGGCCGTGCGGTTAAAGGCGCTGCAGTCTGGAACCGCAAGACCGCTACGGTCGCAGGTTCGAATCCTGCCTCGGGCATGGATGTTTGTGATGTCCTTAGGTTAGTTAGGTTTAACTAGTTCTAAGTTCTAGGGGACTAATGACCTCAGCAGTTGAGTCCCATAGTGCTCAGAGCCATTTGTTACGATGCTGCCAATTGCAAAATTACTCTGTACATTCGTTTGGCTTTCAGGGCACAATATCGCGCTGCACTACACATTATATACATGTCTTCAATTACCCACAATGAGTGATGCTCCTTGCTTCACAATCAACCATGAACTGTAAGCAACGATGAAGTCCACCGCGGACAAGAGACTCTGTAAAAAAGCACAGCGCCACTAACGTCGATGTGGTAAGCAGTTGTTTGTTTTGAAACCGAAGCAGTCTACTTTGCGTCTCTCACACTCACTGCTCTGTCATGACCTCCCTCCGCCTGAAATATTCATTCCCAATAACGGGTTCCGCATCTCAAAATATTCGGTTTAGGAGCATCTATGTCGACACTCTGTGTACGAGAATTTTGGAATTTACTGTCGGGAAATCTCGTGACCAGGAATTCAGTCAACACCACTCATCATACAGTTAATGTCATTACTTCGAAGGATATCTCTTTCCGTGCCACATTCAAAACTCATACTTTGCGACAGAACGGTGCTACGTAATTGTTGTTTAGAGACTTCTGTAACCGACGATGTTCGGCGCTGGTCAGTAATGAACAAAGATGCGCTATGCGTGCCGTATCTAGAAGTCGAAGTACATCATTCGGCGTTTATTTATTTAAGGCAGAGTGTTGTCTGTGTGGTTACATTTACACTGAACGACAACTCATCAGCACCGTAACGCTCGTTGAATTATGTAGGACGTCGGCAGACCGGAGACTGCACAAATGTGTTTTTGTTCCTGTGGAGTTAACTGCAGCATATAGTTGTGCTCCGATTGACTATATACAAGCAGTAAGCTTACATCAAACTATAAATAACATAGTTCTACGTCTGCAGTGATTATTTCCAATGGAGTTCCGGTGTGTTCACATCAGTACCTGGTGGTTATAGAGTACTCACGGAGGCCCAATGTGGATTGTTTTACTATAAGGCAGCGAAACTTTGTACATATGCTAATGCATTAATGCGAACACGATTTACGCTGGAAATAATTAGTTTCAATTTTGGCCATCAGTTGGAAATCTGGCGCTCTACAACATCTCGTCGATGTCTCCGGTACTCATATTGAACAAATTGTGAAATTGGCGGTTAATAATAAAATCAACCTTATCCCTTTCTCACTTGTTGGATCTTTTTTTTGCTCACGTACCGTTCCCAATCCATCACGTAGGGAAACATTTCTATGCGTCTTTCCGCATCTGCATCTACTAAGATACTCCGCAAGCCACCACATGGTGTGTAGCGGAGGGTACCCTGTACCACTGCTAGTCACTTCTTTCTTGTTCCACTCGCAAATAGAGAGACGGTAAAGAGACTATCTACACACACTAAATTTGTTTTGTATTACCTTGTTAGAGAGAATTCTGGAACCTGTACCGAAAATTGCAATAGAGATCAACATAAACATCATTTATGCCCTTTTTATTGCTCATGAAAACCCACATTTCATGTTGTACCACCATACAGCGAGACCTTCAGAGGTGGTGGTCCAGATTGCTATACACAAGTACCTCTAATACCCAGCAGCACGACCTCTGGCATTGATGCATGCCTATATTCGTCGTGGCATACGATCCATAAGTTTGAGAGGTGGCATGAGCCCCCTCTCATATTTCTATCTTACGATTCTCCTCTATAATTGCATGCGGTGGAAAGTTGCTATTCCTTCACGCGCGGACTTCCCACGCAGCGTCTCTCGTCACCCGGGTGGTCCGGTGACAGGCGGGCTCTGCTGATCTGGAAAGCTTTAAGCCGACGGGTGTGAGGAAGTCGAGTGAATGCTTTGCAGACACCGACATTGTCAAGAGGCACGCCCGCAGAGCTTGAAGTAGTGGCTGGGCTAGAGGTTCCGTTACTTCGCAGAAACTTAGCGAAAACACTTTCTGGCGGGCTACCAGCGAGGCGTGGGAATGACTTGTGTACCCAGGCAGCTGTGGCGGGAAAATTCCCGCACTTTCTGCAAAATAGTAACTGTGATTGGCTTGCTCAGGGCATAGCTCCGTGACGTAGCAAGATCGGCGCAGAAATTGGCGCCAAGAATCTCCATTGGTGGAATGGTAGCGTTCCGGCAATGGAGTGGAATTTCCGCCGGTTTTCGAGTTGCTGATTGGAACGTTTAACCACGGCCACTGTCGTGGGGGCGGGAATGTTCTGTGTTCGGTTTTTGTACGGGTGCTCTTGGGGGTAGTCGTCTCTCGCCTTTCGGTCGAGGACGTCGAAGCAACCAGCCAACGGCTCCGGTACGGCAGATCGTGTTCTGGGGGTCAAGAAGTCGGTTTGGTAATGTATGTCCGCAGCACCGGCAGATAGGGATTTTCCTAGGTGACAATCAGAGCTCAGCAGAGTGCGCCTGTTCGTCTTTTTTTTTCCTAACTTTGTTCTGTCTTGGGTAGCAGCAATTAATGGTGGGTTGGCTATGTGTTTTCTCTAAGAATTGAGTTGCTAGGAATTGGCTGCACATACCACTTCGTCATAATCCTCACAATCTAGTTTAGGGACAACTTCAATTTCACAGCGTTTGTTTAAGTATCCAATTAGAGCCAATTTGATATATTGTTAATGTTTCATGTGTTGTTGTTTATTATTTTGTGTTTAGTCTTAATAAATCATATTGTTATTTTGGACAGAACTTTCATTCTGTTAATAGATAGAGCAACCCCATCATTCCTCACTATGTTAATGAAACCTTCGTTTAATTAACTTATTTAACAAATTAAATTATTGCAGGTGCCAAACTCTCTTCTACTCCACTGGCAGGGTTGATTAGAGTCAGTTCGCGTATTTTTTTTATCCTTGTGCAACAGGAAAAGTTGGAGTTAGAAAAGGGGGGGCTTAGAGCATCATGTACATATGTAAATTCTCTAAGAATTGAGTGTTAAAAACACTGCTAGCCCCGGCACCTCGCAAGTTCACCAAGGCACTGTTGGTCCAGATTGTAACATTCGTCAACGGCGGTTCGGGGTAGATCCCTCAGAGTGGTTGGTGGTGTCACGTCTTCCATATACAGCCCTTTTCAATCCACCCCATGAATGTTCGATAGGGTTCACGTCTGGAGAACATGCTGGCCACTCTAGTCGAGGGACGTCTTTATAGTGAAGGAAGTCATTCACAAGATGTGCACGATGGGGGCACGAATTGTAGTCCATGAAGACGAATGCCTCGACAATATGCTGCCGATATGGTTGCACTAGCGGCCGGAGGATGTCATTCACGCATCGTACAGCCGTTACGACGCCTTCCATGTCCACTAGCGGCGTACGTCACCCCACATAATGCCACGCCAAAACAGCAGCGAACCTCCACCTTACTGCAACTGCTGGACAGTGTGTCTGTGGCTTTCAGCCTGACCGGGTTGCCTCCAAACACGTCTCCGACGATTGTCTGGTTGAGAGCATATGCGACACTCATCGGTGAAGAAAACGTGATGCCAATCCTCAGCGGTCCATTCGGCGTGTTGTTGGGCCCCTCTGTACCGCGCTGCATGCTGTCGTGGTTGCAACGATTGACCTCGCCATGGACGTCGGGAGTGAAGTTGCGCATCATGCAGCCTATTGCGCACATTTGAGACGTAACACGCCGTCCTGTGGCTGCACAAAAAGCATTATTCAACATGGTGGCGTTGCTGTAAGGGTTCCTCCGCGCCATAATCCGTAGGTAGCGGTCATCCACTGCAGTAATAGCCCTTGGGCGGCCTGAGCGAGGCACGTCATCGACAGTTCCTGTCTCTCTGTATCTCCATCATATCCGAACAACATCGCTTCCGTTCACTTCAAGACGCCTGGACACTTGCCTTGTTGAGAGCCCTTCCTAGCACAAAGTTACAATGTGGACGCGATCAAACCGCAGTATTGTCCGTCTAGGCTTGGTTTAACTACAGGGAACACGAAAGGTGTACCTCCTTCCCGGTGGAATGACTGGAACTGTTCGGCTTTCGGACCCCCTCCGTCTACTAGGTGCTGCTCATTCATGGTTGTTTACATCTTTGCGTGGCTTTAGTGACATCTCTGAACAGTCAAAGGGACTGGTCTGTGATACAGTATCCACCGTCAATGTCTGTCTTCAGGAGTTCTGAGAACCGGGGTGATGCAAAACTTTTTGTTGGCGGTGGTAGAACTGTTCTGCAGTCAGCTTCAAATGGTGGTTATCTAAATTTTCTCAACGGAGTTTCTCGAAAAGGACGTCGCCTTCCCTCCAGGGATTCCAATTTGAGTTCCTGAAGCATCTCCTTTACATTTGTGTTCGAACCTACCAGTAACAAATGTAGCAGATGTCCTCTGAATTCCTTCGATGTATTCCTCTAATCCGACCTGAGACCAATCCCAAACACCCGAGCAGTACAAAGGAATATTTCGCTCCAGAGTCCTATATGCAGTCTCCTTACAAGTGAACCACTCTTTCTTAAAATTCTCGCAATAAACCGACGTCGCCCTTTCGCTTTCCCTATTACAATTCTCGCATGCCCGATCCATCTCATATTTCTTTGCAACGTTACGTCCACATATGACTTGACTGTGTCAAGCAGGACACTAGTACTGTATTCGAACGTCATAGATATGAACTTCCTACCCATCCTCATTAACTTGTATTTTTCCAAATTTAGGGTTAGCTGCCATTCGTCTTACCAAATGGAAATTGTATCTTCCTACAGTCACTCATTTCGACGCCTTACAGTACACCACCCTGTCCGCCAAAACATTTATGTAAACAGAGAAGAACGGCTGTCCTATCACACTTCCCTGGCACTCCTGACGATACCCTTGTCTCTGATGACCACTCGCCGTCGAGGACAACATAATGGGTTTTATTATTTAAGAAGTCTTCGAGCCGCTCACATATCTGTGAACTTATTCCATACCCTCGTACCGTCGTCACGGCCTGAAATAGGGCACAGTGTCAGATGCTTGCATTCACAGCGCAAAATTTGCAGTTGGTGGCCAAAATTGGGACACATTTTTTTTCCAGCTACGCATTAACGCATTAGGACAGCTACCAAGTCTCGGTAGCATACGATAACAACAGTCCGCACCACTCAATCTCTGTAAGCAGCTGCACTTTTCCATATACCCATCTAGTACTACACCGCTGTGGACCGTAAACTGTTTTCCGGTAACTGCAACGATAAATAGTTCAAGTACTACGTCCATAGACCGCATGGGCATTGTTGGATTAAAAATATCTATCGACGGTGTCCGCCCCAGTAGCTGTGTGGTCTTATCGGTCAGAGAGTTTAGCTACCCTCTGTAATAAAAAACACTGAGTGAACGGATCAACGAACAACCCGGACGGGTGTCATCGGACATCCGCGACGAACAAATTCAACGAACAATATAGAACAACATGAGATAAAAAAAAAGTGGTCAGCGCGACAGAATGTCAATCCTAAGCGCCCGGGTTCGATTCCCGCCTGGGTCGGAGATTTTCCCCGCACGGGGACCGGGTGTTGCATTGTCCTTATCATAATCATTTCATCCCCATCGACACGCAAGTCGTCGAAGTGGCGTCAAATCGAAAGACTTGCACCCGGCGAGCGGTCTACCCAACGGTAGTTATACTTTTCAGTACTTATAGCTACAACGAGACATTTTTTTTCCATAACAGAACCGCTTGATATACGACTGCATATATTAGCAAATACAACAGTTTCAAATACAGAAATGAAATTATGATATTGTAAATATTACTGATATATCTTGTCAATTACAGTGCCTAAATTATGAATTATGGGCCAGTGGTGAAAATAATTACGCACTGGGCATAATCCCATAGTTTATGTGAAGTGACTGGTGGGGAACCTTACTTCTTGAAGGAAGCGTCCCTGTATTCGCATGAAGGCACTTAAGTAAACACTGGAAAACAGAAATCAATATGAGTGCTACAGGATTGAAACCCCTTGTCACCCCGAATACTACTCACAATGCACTATCGGAAACAACATCCATAATAACCATCTTTATTGATCATTATATATTTTTTGAGATCGCTGACAAGTTTGTTCTGATGATAGTCGAAAAGAGCACATTAGGAACGAGCTTGGTGTGGAGAGGGGCAGGGGAGGAAACGCGCCTTGTCCTTTCAAAGGACATTTCGCTTTGGCGATTTACAGGAAACAGGGAAAGCCAATAGCTGTAAATTTAAAGCGATGTCCTCCCGTGCCTCACCATTGCGGCATGTCGCTCGGTTTGTGACTAGAATTTGATTCTTTGCAAACACCAGTGCTGAAGTGATGTGATATTCACGCGACAGTATTTGTCGTCCGACAGTATTGCAAATTTCTGTTGCAAATGACGATCAGATTGCACCGAATGTCACGCAAAAGTAGCTTCGGAGCGCGCCTCTTTGTGTACGATTTGAGGGCAATACTTTTGAATTCCTACACTGAAAAGTGCGAACCACTCCCTGCCTTTGAATCACACACGGATGAGTCTACCGATCCCGTCTGGGCAGCACGTCTATGTTAGGATGCAGATTCTATGGACATCATCTGCAGAGCGTACACACATGTAGACGGCAGCCGTATGTATCTAGATGCGGCAAAGCCTTTGTATGCCTACGCAGCTGGTCAAATACAGACCCGAGGGGAGAGCGAGAGAGAGACAGAGAGATTTCGCATGTGCTGTTAGATTGACTGCGCTGTACAGAGACCGGACGGGTGGAGCATCCGGACTCTCTCTCTCTCTCTCTCTCTCTCTCTCTCTCTCACACACACACACACACACACACACACACACACACACACAGAGTCGCTCGCTCAACAACACCGCAAACTGTTTGGAGCCTGATCGCTCTGGCACCATAAATGTTGCGAGTTCAATGGAATGTGGCTATTGAAGGGGTGACGGGGTGGGGGAGAGGGTGGGGGCGGGAGTGCTTACTACGACAGTAAGGTTTTAACCGAACAGTCGACCACTGACTATCAGTGGTGTGATAGAGGAAAACAAGGGGACAGTTCGGAAAACAATTTAAAAAACAAACACGTAATACATGTGAGACACTTTGTACAAGTGGCCAAGGCCGTTCATACTCAAAACTTTAGTAAAGTCGACGTCCACCTAACGATATGCGCCATAGCGACCATGTGTGCGCTACGAAGGCCAACTGATTCACATGTGAAACTCTCACGTGGGCACGAGGTAACAGATGTGATCAAAAATATCCGTCTTTCATATTAGGTGCATTGTGCTTTTTTATTGTTTTTTTTTTTTTAATTCTTTATTAGCAAAAAACCATTATAATTATACAAGTTAACCCACTTCCTTAATTCATTAGTGGGTCATAACAGTTATACATTTATATTCAGTTTGCAGCTAGTTTCTGTTTTAATAAGTGAGCTACAGTTATTAACAAACAATGGGCATCAATATCTAACATCTACTGTTTATACCTAATTCCTATAACTAATTTATATATATTCTGGAGCGTCACATGTGTGCCAGTGAAAGATATAAACGTACTTTCATCTGCCTTGCTCTTCGAGCTAATCCCGAAGAGCATGCCCCTGGCACTGGGCAGGCCTCGATGTTAAATTCGCTGCAGTAATTTCCTATAACTAAGTCCTACAAACTAACTTATCCTACGTCAGATCGGGTGTGTGTCACAATCGGTGGTGTTGATCCATACTCCCCCTAATCCTGCACGTGGCGGATTCCAACTGAGATGAAGTCGGCCGGTCCACGCACAGGCGCAATCGGTGGTTATTGTCATTATTATTTAGTGTAGCTCTCTTAAGTATTCAGTTAGAACTTTTCGAGGTACCTCGTTAGCCAATATGTTTAAGGTCTGAAAAGTTTCCCCTCGTCTGAGTAGTTGATATGTGTCATAGTTGGGTAGTCTGTCTCGTAGTGTGTTTGCGATATCATTGAAGAGGGGACATTCGTAAACTACATGTTCGGGTGTACCCTCCGGATGGCCACAGTCACACGCTGGTGTAGCCCTCTTCCCAAATCGACATAAATATGTCGGATAGGGTCCATGGCCAGTGAGAAAGTGGATCAGACCTCGTGTAGGCTCAAAGTATTTCAATTTCAGGCGTTCCCTTGCATCAGGTATAAACTGGAAAGTTCTACGTCCAGTCCAGCCTCTTCTACCTCCCAAGACTCCTACCAGAGCTCCTCCCCTCTTTTCCTTATTTCTCTTTTATCCCCCACCCTAATACCCACGATATCTACAATCTTCTCATAATTTCCCTTTTTGGCCCAATACCAAGCCGCCTGTTCTCTTATCTTTATGTCTTTATGCACTGTGCTTCATCTACTGCCAGGTGCTCCATATCAGCGACCTCAGTAGTCATTCGACATCGTGAGAGAGCCGAATGGGGCGCTCCGCGGAACTCGCGCACTTCGAACGTGGTCAGGGGATCGGGTGTCATTTGTGTCATACGTCTGTACGCGAGATTTCCACACTCCTAAACATCCCGAGCTCCACTGTTTTCGATGTGATAGTGAAGTGGAAACGTGAAGGGACACGTACAGCACAAAAGCGTACAGGCCGACCTCATCTGTTGACTGACAGACTGCCGACAGTTGGAGAGGGTCGTAATGTGTAATAGGCAGACATCTATACAGACCATCACACAGGAATTCCAAAGTGCATCAGGACCCACTGCAAATACTATGACAGTTAGTCGGGAAGTGAGAAAACTTAGATTTCATGGTCGAGAGGCTGCTCATAAGCTACACATCACGCCGGTAAATGCCAAACGACGCCTCGCTTGGTGTAAGGAGTGTAAGCATTGGACGACTGAACAATGGAAATATGTTGTATGGAGTCACGAATCACGGTACACACCGTGGCGATACGATGGCAGGGTGTGGGTACGCTGAATGCCCGGTGAACGTCATCTGCCAGCGTGTGTAGTGCTAACAATAAAATTTTAAGGCGATTGTGTTATGGTGTGGTCGTGTTTTTTATGGAGGGGTCTTGCAGCTGTTGTTTTGCGTGACAGTATCACAGCACAGGCCTACATTGATGTTTTAGGCACCTTCTTGCTTCCCACTGTTGAGGAGCAATTCAGGGATGGCATTTGCATTTTTCAACACGATCAAGCACCTGTTCATAATGCCCAGCCTGTAGCGGAGTGGTTACACGAAAATAACATCCCTGTAATCGACTGGCCTGCATTGAATCCTGACCTGAATCCTAAAGAACACCTTTTGGATGTTTTGGAACGCCGTCTTCGTGTCAGACGTCACCGACCAACATGGATCCCTCTCCTCAGTGCAGCACTCCATGAGGAATGGGCTGCCATTCCCCATCTGACTTAACGTATGCCTGCGAGAGTGGAAGCTGTCATCAAGGTTAAGGGTGGGGCAACACTATACTGAATTCCAGCATTACCGATGGAGGGCGCCACGAACTTTTAAGACATTTGCAACCAGGTGTCCGGATTTTTTTCATTACATAGTGTATATCGGAGAACCATCTTTGGGTTTTGGAAGGCACTTACCGTGTGTACTGTCCCGTCGCCTGAAGCAGACAGAATGTCATTAAGGCGTTTGGTGCCTTCGTACGAAAACACAAAATGTGCAGTGCCATTTAGTACTGACGGACAGAGTGCCCTGCATGAATTACGGTGAGACATCCTCACTGGAAAAGCGATTTTACGGACATTATATAAGGCATATAGTTTACGTGTTAGGAAGACAATCCTCAGAGCATCTCATGGTACCAAAATTGGATTTAAATTCGGGGAGCAGCGTCGTTATTCTAGACACTTTATGTCTTCGTGTTGTAGGTGTTTGTTGAAATATGCGTTTGGGTATTATCATCCAAGAGACAGAACCGAGATTCTTATACATGGAAAAGGTTCACGTACGATTATAGGTCGTCTCCCCTACAGACAACAGCCCCAACAGAATCGCTTGAAAACACACTCAATGGCCTTAGTGCCCATAACATGAAGATGAATGTAGGAGAAAACTGGCTTCCCAAACTTGTCCGTCGGGCATTGGGCATCTTCTGAAAAGAAAGCAAGAATCACTCTCTAGGCTAACCTGTGAGTCATTAGTGAGCGGGACACGACCTCACCACAACAAGAAGACTTACGATGGGCAAGGCAGCACATTCGCCGAACCAGGCGGCGTCTTTGTGCGACATTAGTCCATCGGGCGCGTCGGCGAGAATACAAAGCAAAGACTTGGAAGCCTACGTTACGCAGTATGAGGAACATGCGTGACGCAGGGGCTGCCTCGAGGTCTCCAGTGAGACAAGCCCCCATGCTCTTTGGACGTCTTCAGAGACTGTAACTTTGTTGGGCCTATGGACGTTATATAAGGCACATAGTTTACGTGTTAGGAAGACAATCCTCAAATCATCTCATGGTACCATAATTGGATTTAAATTTGGGGAGCAGGGTCGTTATTCTAGACACTTTATGTCTTCGAGTTGCAGGTGTTCGTTGAAATGTGCGTTTCGGTATTATCATCCAAGAGGCACAATCGAGATTCATATACATGCAGATTGGATTATATGCAACGAACATGGCACACGCACATCGCAAAGCGACTACGTCACTACGACTAACTAAAAAAAAAAAAAAAAAAGAGCACTTAAGGTTTCCGAGGAGACGTCGTTGGACAATTAGTGACGGATAATGATCTTGCCGATGGGTTTCGCAATCTTATCGATCTCGCCCGTAGTATTTTAACAAGTTTCCACTCTCATAGAATACGTGAAGTTATGCGATGTTTAAAGTCCAACTCACAGCCCACCTCGTGCCGTCAACAGCTAGCCTGTAATCCGTATAAATAATACAGTCCCGCGAAATCTCTTTCAAACGTTTTCACTGTGCCATCTCTCTTCTCTAATAATGAAGCACTGTGTATCAGATGCACACAGCGGCGCAACCACTCCAAACCAAACACCTATAACCATATGCAGTGTAGCGGCCGTAACAGTCGAACACTGGCTATAGCGGCCTCACGAAAATAGGAACCTAAAGGCCATCTCAACGTCTTGCAACATAGCCTATTAGTGATAATTTCAAATCTTAGAAAAAATTCCGAAATAAAATACTGGACAGCTCTACTTTTTGTCTAGAATGTGATGGAATACTTTCCAAAAGAAAATTCTTGGCAGCTGCTGTGAGAAAATAAAAGCTAACTCAATACGAAATATTGAAGAAAAATATATCTTCTTCTACCTGTTGAAAAAAATAGAGTCACTAACATACTTGGAGTGAAAAACGTATATTTCATAAATATTTTATCGTGAAAACATTGCAGTATGCCGATATAAAAAATAAAGTGCCGTAAGAAGTGTTTATCTGTTCCGCCTGTGTGACGAAAAATGTCGTCGCTGATGAATTTGTGTTATGTAGGAGTTTGTAGAAACTTCCAGCGAGAAAGTTGTTAAAATTAATTTTGGTAATATCTGGGACATCATTATTGTTCTGTCACCTATGAAAGCCGCACGCGGCAACTCGCGAATATTTGCATACGGCTTCCAGGCTTATAGTTTCGACGAATCGCCTTACTACGAGCGCGAATATTCCCCACCACCCGAAATTTTTTTTGTTTGCAGCACTTACTGAGCCTTCGTCACTGTCCCACTACCCAAATCGCCGATATCCGCTATATAACTGCAGCTGTTTTCAGGTCAGTATTTTCGCTGAAGTCGAGAAAAATATATTTGTGCGTATAGTTTTGTGAAACCTAACTTTTATCGAAGTGTACTACAAGACTATTGTCTTCAGCACTCAAAAGTGCATTGTAAACAAAACTTCGTTCTTGCTGCTACTATGTCTTTGCATTTCATCAAAATTTTTCTTCTACATTATATTTTCTGAATCAAAAACAACCAAAAGAGTGGAGAAGACAATGAACGGATTTATCTATGTCAGAATATATCACTTTTCCGCCGAGGTCACTCTGTATTTTTCTTGCCGTTGGATACCCTCTTCCATCGTTGTATCTAAGTGCAGTTGAATGGACTAAGTTTTTGTCATTATCGCCAAATTACGTAGATTTTATTTTATTTTATTTATTTTTGGGGGGGGGGGTGGAATTGAAATACGTGTTCACATCTAGAGATTCTGCCAACTTCACTTCACTGTTAATATGGAATACTGTCGATTCCGAAGTACCACGAGGTTTTGTTGTCATTAAATGAACGTGCATAAAACTTCTGTTATTTCTGGTTTCTTCAGGTTGGCCTGATAAGTACAAAACTTTAGTGCATACGACACAACGATTTTAGATTGGTGCCGAGTGGCTTTCCATCTTTTACGCACGCCGACTGGAGTAGCGCTATGCGTAGGCTCTTGCACCTACATTTCGCGACCGCGCAGCGTCGCCACCATGACGCAATATACTTTCCTGGACTTCAGATATCTCTTGACTTACTGACGTTTGTGTGTCAAGTTACTCAACAGCATCTGAACTCTCACTAGAGACGAAAATCTTGTGTTTTGGCCTTTACTGGAATGGATCTTTCACGCTCCCAGGCGATTAGTGATGCGTCGTACCAAAGTGCAGAACCAAAATGAACGGGAAACTTAATTTTTATGTATCAACAGTAGTAATAAATGGACAGATCAAGCGCAAAGTCAGTAGAATGTAGACAATTACTGATGTGTTGTGTCAAAGTGGAGGATAAAACCGTACGGGAATTTTATTTTTCTTTCCTCAGTAATAATAAGCCTAATGGCGGTCAACGAAATCTGTATAATAATTATGAAACTGTGGAATCGTAAAGTGTCCACGAAACCGCAAAGTGTAATTAGTAATCGAAAACGTGGAAAACAATGAAACAATGTTCAAGATTGTATACGTATATCTCAAAAGTACGTTAACTTAGGAGAAAGGTGGCATAAAAATTTAACTGAAAGAAATCTTGCTGAAACTACAGCGAAATATGGCATTAAGATAGCGTACAATAAGACTAATGTACTGAATGCATGGACCAACAGGAAAGCTGAAGGAAGATGGAGGTGCGCATGTCTTCCAGCGTATGTGTGAGAGCTAATAGGTAAGATACCGACGAACAAGGGCGTGAAAGGCAGGTGCAATGAAGGTCATCAGCATTGGTATGTATCATCTGGAAGAGAAGGAACGGTTACTTAGACGATCACTTAGCAAAAAGTATTTTTCAAAAGGAAATATGGCTAATCAGTGCTAACCTGAGGACATCACACACATCCATGCCCCAGGCAGGATTCGAACCTGCGTCCGTAGCGGTCGCGCGGTTCCGGACTGAAGCGCCCAGAACCGCTCGGTCACAGCGGCCGGCCCAGTGTTTAACGTATGGTTGACGATGAAGTCATTAGAAACGGACACAAGTTCGGATTGGACAATGATAAGATGCTAAGTCAGCTGTTGCCTTATCAATGGAAACATTCCAGCATTTGACGTACTTTATTTAAAGGATACTACAGAAGTTTATAACATATTTTATTACCTAGCTTTCTTGTCTATCTGTCTGTTCAGTACAAATAACCCAGTTGGTTTTAAAATAACGTCCCGATGAGCTAGATACTTGTAATTTTAAACATAGTTCAGAACAGGTTGACTATACACTGTCAACTTGGTTTATTGTTGTTCTGTTCGGTAGGGATGGAAGTGGGGTTAAAATATTTGGTAGTGTCTGACATCTCAGCTGCCCTGCAGGACTTGCATGTTATGCAGGTAATATACAAATGTATGCGAGAGGGCAGGCATGGGGGAGCAGAGAATAGGGGGAACAGGAAATGTGCAAAGAGGGGGGGGGGGGGGGAGGGGGAGAATATGTATGCAGTATACGTGACATACACATACATGGGAACAGCCATAGGTAAAAAGCAAATATAGATACAAATACAAATAATTACTTAAATGAATATATAAACTTATCAACTCCAATGAGAAATTTCGCATACAAGACTAAAAAACAGAACTAATGACTTAAATAAAAATAAACTTTTAGTATAAGACGTTTTTAAATCAAAGAAATATGATTTCTCCTAACCCCATACATGCCTAACCCCTTACAGACATCCTAAAAAGATGTGCTTTTGAATTTTTAAAAGCTATGTCAATATTTGTGAGATCTGTAACGAAAAATGTGGGGCACGTACAGTAGTTACAAGGTAAACTATTTATTCATCAATTATGTATGGGGTAGGAGAAATTACTGTAGACTGTTTTGTCCATTTTAAAATCGTGTGATATTAAAATTTTATTTTTATTTAAATAATTATCGGCTTTGTATCTATGTTACTGTACGTGGCAGTCGAATAACATAGCAGTATTAAACAGGAAAGCAATATTTGACCGACTTGAATTGTGAAGTCATTCACAGTACTACAGGCCTCACCGTCTATACACATGGAAAGACAGCATATACACTAATACTCTCTCTAGCGTGACTACACAGGTGGTTAAGCAGTATGTGGCGTCTGCGAAAGGTACCGATCGGATTCTGACGCCAGGGAGCACACTGTACAGATTTGGAGCAGCCGCAATGTAGGTATTGTAAACTGTGCTCTATTAAAAGGCGTGAACCTAAAAGTTTACCGTTGTAGATAACAATTCTGCGGCAGCGTATTTTGCTTTACTGGAGGGGAGAACAAGATGACAGTGTAATGCGTACATACATTCCCTTCACGTGTTTAAGCAAGTATTACGCACATTTATGCGATCGGGAATGCTCAGTAGCAGACAGGCTACATGTACATTTAACAATTAAACATGAGCAAGGAGCATTGGTGATGAAATCATACTAGTCAATGTTGTGCAACCTTAGTAGGGACAAGATCCGACTATTCGGGAGTAGGACCTTACAATCTGAGACAGTGTTCAGAGAAAGTGAAGTTATTAGTTATCAGAACGCCACGTGTCGTGGTCAGTGTCTACCATTATGTAAAGTCACAAAACTGTGATAATGTGTGTAAAATGTCGAATGTAACGACGTAGCCCAGAGCCACCTTATTGCAAATTCTGATTCTGTGACGTGTGTCACTAAGTGATCTCTGTATTAAAACAATTATAGTACAAACGTTGTTGACAATTAACAACTGGTATCCCTAAACACTCCACTGCAGCAGGATCACCACCTACATGGAACATGGCAACTGAGCGCTGCTATTGTGCTACGAAGGACTTACGAAGCAGCAAGACACAAGGTTAGTGATACCGCCCAGAGAAATACTTCCTTCTCGCTACAATGCCAATGAGGGTGTTGTAACAGGAGACGCATTAACCTGTCACACACACAGTTAAGACAACAGATATTATCTTTTCATTCGTTGCAAGGCGCTGTGCTGATAACAAGTAAGAATTTGAGTTTATCGACAGCAGAGACGGAGAGGCAGTTCCGTCCGTTAAGTATCATGTGCAGTATGCAAAAGTTGTATCGGTTGGTAGAAATATTTACTTACGATCACAACTAAGACGAGACAACTGAATGTACGAACATAGGCCACGTATTACAATATGGAACCCCTTTGTTCCAAAATGTGAAGAAGCATGGTGCCTTGTACTGAAAAGTAAACATGTGCTTGCCCTCATATGGCGAGGGGTGGGAACACGTAATGCACCCAGGAACTTCATCTAACATGATCGTTTTGGTGATGCAGGTCTTATGATGTAGGGAGACATACCGTTGCATCGGCATATTGACCAACGACACACTAAGTGGCCAAAGATATTGCGGCACTCTGTACCCTTCCGATACGGGTCTTCCCACTGCCATTCGGCCATGATTTCATTTTTATCGGTGAAAGTGAGCGACCGCACCGAAAAGCCAAGGTGGAGGAGCTCCTGGAACGAGACCGTTCTCCAGACTCAAAAATCCTATCGGGCACTTGTGGGATGCATTGGGGAGACGTATGGAAGCGCCTCCACATGCCCCATCGACCATCCAGCAGTTGCCAAGCGTGCTGATGGAGAGATGGAAGGACCGACCACAAGAAGTCGTTACCAACCTTGCGGCCAGTTTGACAGCACTTAGCAGAGCATGCGCTGCCCTCCGTGGTGATCACATCCCTTATCAAGAACCGCGTCACACCGTTTCTAGTGTCCAGGATACCATCACAAACTGCGGTGACTTCAGTTCCAGTGGCACATTACGCCAGTTGCAGTGGCACATCACGTCAAAGGTACACTACTGGCCATTAAAATTGCTACACCAAGAAGAAAAGCAGATGAGAATGCGGTATTCATTGGACAAATATATAATACTAGAAATGACATGTGACTACATTTTCACGCAATTTGAGTGCACAGATCCTGGGAAAACAGTACCCAGAACAACCAACTCTGGCCGTAATAACGGCCTTGATACGCCTGGGCATTGAGTCAAACAAAGCTTGGATGGCGTGTACAGGTACAGCTGTCCACACAGCTTTAACACGATACCACAGTTCATCAAGAGTAGTGACTGGCGTATTGTGACGAGCCAGTTGCTCGCCCACCATTGACCAGACGTTTTCAATTGGTGAGAGATCTGGAGAATGTGCTGGCCACGGCAGCAGCCGAACATTTTCTGTATCCGGGAAGGCCCGTACAGGACCTGCAACATGCGGTCGTACATTATCATGCTGAAATGTGGGGCTTCGCAGGGATCGAACGAAGGGTAGAGCCACGGGTTGTAACACATAAGAAATATAACGTCCACTGTTGAAAGTTCCGTCAATGCGAACAAGAGGTGACCGAGACGTGTAACCATTGGCACCCCATACCATCACGCCGGGTGATACGCCAGTATGGCGATGACGAATACACGCTTCCAATGTACGTTCACCGCGATGACACCAAACACGGATGCGACCATCATGATGCCGTAAACAGAACCTGGATTCATCCGAAAAAATGACTTTTTGCCATTCGTGAACCCAGGTTCGTCGTTGAGTACACCGTCGCAGGCGCTCCTGTCTGTGATGCAGCGTCAAGGGTAACCGCAGCTATTGTCTCAGAGCTGATAGTCCATGCTGCTGCAAAAGTCGTCGAACTGTTCGTGCAGATGGTTGTTGCTTTGAAAACGTCCCCATCTGTTGACTCAGGGATGGAGACGTGGCTGCACGATCCTTTACAGCCATGCGGATGAGATGCCTGTCATTTCAACTGCTAGTGATACGAGCCCGTTGGGATCCAGAACGGCGTTCTGTATTACCCATCTGAAGCCACGGATTCCATATTCTGCTAACAGTCATTGGACCTCGACCAACGCGAGCAGCAGTGTCGCGATACGATAAACCGCAATACGCGATAGGCTACATCCGACCTTTATCAAAGACGGAAACGTGATGGTACGCATTTCTCCTCCTTACACGAGGCATCACAACAACGTTTCACCAGGCAACGCCGGTCAGCTGCTGTTTGTGTATGAGAAATCGGTTGGAAACTTTCGTCACGTCAGCACGTTGTAGGTGTCGCCAACGGTGCCAGCCTTGTGTGAATGCTCTGAAAAGCTAATCATTTGCATATCACAGCATCTTCTTCCTGTCGGTTACATTTCGCGTCTGTAGCACGTCATCTTCGTGGTGTAGTAATTTTAATAGCCATTAGTGTACTTTTATTAAGTTTCGATCTTGACGCGTCTTTTGGAGCTCGATAAACTCGTGATGAATTTAATCTGCTTAGTTTCAGACATGTTCGCCGACACACAGTGAATAAGAAATGGACATTCTGTAGTCCGGCTGTACATCGTTGACTGCATCTATCGGAGAGCGTGTCCGGTGTAGTGCCCTCGCGTCAGTTGACTCACAGCCGGAGATAGCTTTATCGCCACGGAACACGGTTACAGATAACGGCCACTCTTATCGTGAGACTTACAACAGATGATTGGACGTTATCAGCAATACAGCTGCGTTCACCTGCAGGAGGAAAAACAGACTTATTCTGTTCCTGAAGCTGATGAGGATTTACAAGAGGAGTACACACAAAAGACGCTGGGAAAAAGCGGTCGCGTTTTAGGCGATTACTAACAGCGATATGAAAGAGCTTGGAGCTCCAGTGCTAAAGAGCACAGGGTAATTTCTTCAAATCAGAGCTGCTGTCGACGTCAATAGATCAGAATTTTGTAACCGTTCGTCTATGGATATCTGTGCCAAGGCCGGCATCGGTAGCCGACGGTTCTGCGCGCTTCGGTCCGAAAAAGCGCGACTGCTACTGTCGCAAGTTCGAATCCTGCCTCGGGCATGGATGTGTGTGATATTCTTAGGTTAGTTAGGTTTAAGTAGTTCGAAGTTCTAGGGGACGGATGACCTCAGATGTTAAGTCCCATAGTGCTCAGAGCCATTTGAACCACTTTTTTTATCTGTGCCAAAGCAAAACAGCTGAGTATTCAGTTAGCCATGGTATCTTAAAACGACAACTGGTTTATAATTTTAGTTTTTTTAATATTACAATGAGAGGAAGCTGGACCTTAAGGCATGCAGTTTATCTTAAGCCTGTGCACTTGTATTTGCATCCAGCTACTTCTAGTAATTTCATACTACGAGTTCTGTCTAAAAACTTTTAGGATGAGAAGAATCACCTGGAGGTAATTTTTGAGCAATGAATGTTCGACAAAGCTGATACGTAAACGTTTTAAAATCTATTTCTATTAATCTGTTACGGAATCAAAAACAATAGGGAGACTTCTAAATACCGGGTTTTTCAGCGTTTTTGAGTCAAATGTCCGTTAAAAATACAGGGTGTTTCAAAGTCTTTGCAATAAAGTCACTGGGCGATAGACCACGTCATGGAGAACAACTCCTTCTAAAGATAAAATGTTCACTTATATTTCCTGGCGATCCCAGGTATCTTTTCATAGAATTCGCTGGCCCTGGGACGATGTGATTTTGCACAACTAACCAGGTGTGGCGCTTACTACCTACCCCAGTAAACTGATAGAGTGATTTTTATCAAGAAAACTTACAAAAGAGTGTCTCTAAGCGGAGAAAAATATTTTAGAATCGGATCAGGTGCCGTAATTTTTCTGGGCCTGCCCTCCTTCATACGGAGCAGATGGTTAGATTATACGCACGTCGCAGAATTCCTAAGCTCCGGCGCACCTCACAGCCTAATTTACACAAAAGGACATTTAGTATCGCCGAGAAGCGTCAGTGAACATTTTGTCTCCAACGAAAATTTTTCTCCATAAAGTGACCTACCACCCTTAGACATCATACAAAGACTTCGAAACATCCTACGTCTTTTTTCTTCTTCTGTAAGTATTCAATAGCGGAGGCTGCTGGCGCACGTCTTTCAAATGGCACTCGACTTGGAGGGAAGCCGGTTCGAATCCTGGTGGTTCGTGAAGTTTTCACAATCAGTATTTTGCCGGCAGTGCGAGGAAATATGGTGGCAAGTTTAAATTCACCACTCTTTACGCCATGTTCTGAATTACACTCCTGGAAATTGAAATAAGAACACAGTGAATTCATTGTCCCAGGAAGGGGAAACTTTATTGACACATTCCTGGGGTCAGATACATCACATGATCACACTGACAGAACCACAGGCACATAGACACAGGCAACAGAGCATGCACAATGTCGGCACTAGTACAGTGTATATCCACCTTTCGCAGCAATGCAGGCTGCTATTCTCCCATGGAGACGATCGTAGAGATGCTGGATGTAGTCCTGTGGAACGGCTTGCTATGCCATTTACACCTGGCGCCTCAGTTGGACCAGCGTTCGTGCTGGACGTGCAGACCGCGTGAGATGACGCTTCATCCAGTCCCAAACATGCTCAATAGGGGACAGATCCGGAGATCTTGCTGGCCAGGGTAGTTGACTTACACCTTCTAGAGCACGTTGGGTGGCACGGGATACATGCGGACGTGCATTGTCCTGTTGGAACAGCAAGTTCCCTTGCCGGTCTAGGAATGGTAGAACGATGGGTTCGATGACGGTTTGGATGTACCGTGCACTATTCAGTGTCCCCTCGACGATCACCAGTGGTGTACGGCCAGTGTAGGAGATCGCTCCCCACACCATGATGCCGGGTGTTGGCCCTGTGTGCCTCGGTCGTATGCAGTCCTGATTGTGGCGCTCACCTGTACGGCGCCAAACACGCATACGACCATTATTGGCACCAAGGCAGAAGCGACTCTCATCGCTGAAGACGACACGTCTCCATTCGTCCCTCCATTCACGCCTGTCGCGACACCACTGGAGGCGGGCTGCACGATGTTGGGGCGTGAGCGGAAGACGGCCTAACGGTATGCGGGACCGTAGCCCAGCTTCATGGAGACGGTTGCGAATGGTCCTCGCCGATACCCCAGGAGCAACAGTGTCCCTACTTTGCTGGGAAGTGGCGGTGCGGTCCCCTACGGCACTGCGTAGGATCCTACGGTCTTGGCGTGCATCCGTGCGTCGCTGCGGTCCGGTCCCAGGTCGACGGGCACGTGCACCTTCCGCCGACCACTGGCGACAACATCGATGTACTGTGGAGACCTCACGCCCCACGTGTTGAGCAATTCGGCGGTACGTCCACCCGGCCTCCCGCATGCCCACTATACGCCCTCGCTCAAAGTCCGTCAACTGCACATACGGTTCACGTCCACGCTGTCGCGGCATGCTACCAGTGTTAAAGACTGCGATGGAGCTCCGTATGCCACGGCAAACTGGCTGACACTGACGGCGGCGGTGCACAAATGCTGCGCAGCTAGCGCCATTCGACGGCCGACACCGCGGTTCCTGGTGTGTCCGCTGTGCCGTGCGTGTGATCATTGCTTGTACAGCCCTCTCGCAGTGTCCGGAGCAAGTATGGTGGGTCTGACACACCGGTGTCAATGTGTTCATTTTTCCATTTCCAGGAGTGTAGATTCCAAACCTCTCTGCAGTGTCTCATGAAGTGAGGGCATGTAACGTTACTGATGACGACCCGTCCGTCGGATAGGGACGTGAAGTTCGTCGTGCCCCTAGTCGCTTTTCGGGAGGAGTAGACAACTTGTCGATACTGGGTTCCAACCTCTCCCTTCCCTTCATCCACAACAACCACGACACAATTATGCGCTTGACCTTCATAACAAGTCGGCGGAAGGCAACGAGAACCACATCCACTACGTGCTTGCCACGAACGCCGGTACTGCATTACTGCGCTTACTCCCCCCACGCTCATTCGCCGAGTATGGGACTATTTACTTATGTTCTTAGTAGTATTGCGAACGAACTTCGCGGAACGCCGTACAGTGCCTGACGTAGGGCTTTTTCGTGGAAATGCTATCTGACGAGGGTCCGAATTGCTATGTCCTTTTTTATTTGTTTTTCAATTAGAGAGAAAAACATGCAGTTAATCGTCTTGAGTGCAGCATCTAAAGTATCCATAGTATACTGGTATAAATTACGTTTGGTGTTTTGTTCTCGGCTGCGAAGACGTGAACAGACTTGGTATAGTTGTTCATCTCAGGGACATGTTCTTTAAAATTCGCTCTCCAACCTCAACTGTTTTCAAAAAAATGGTTCAAATGGCTCCGAGTGCTATGGGACGTAATTTCTGAGGTCATCAGTCCCCTAGAACAGTAGCGGTCGCGCGGTTCCAAACTGTAGCGCCTAGAACCGCTCGGCAACTCCGGCCGGAGAACTGTTTTCCCTTGCGCTTCATTGATATATGTGCTGTACGCTAACATTACCGGAAACAGGAGCCTTTCGAGTTATCTGAAATGAGTGGAATTTTTGATATGAATAGTGACTTGCCGTTTTCTTTTCCGATTAATATTTACGCTTGTATAACGTTTCGAAGGGTGAACAGAGAATATTGATCAAATTTAGGAATTCATTTGGGATGTTCACTATTCTCTCGTTCGGTTTAAGTACTTCTTTCTTCCCCTAGTATTATATTCCGTACTTGCTGGCTGGTTGATTGAACTATGTCGCTTTTTTATTGATAAAAATTGTTCACTCACGCAAATATTCTTTAGTTTGTACTTTCTATAGGATGATGTATTTTGTCGATGAGTTGCTCATCTGTTTTTACTACGTTGCACAGCTCATCGGCTAAGGCGATTTTGTCGCACTGTCGATCAATCTGGACGTGTACCGTTTCCAAGTTAGAACAAACGAGGATATTCTAGAACGATCGAAACATTTGAGAATATTCTTAAATGCTAGACAACACTATAGAACAATCTCGAATTTTGATGCCAAAAATAGCAGATAAGTCCTGGTGACACCATGATGTCATGGCGACCACTTCAAAACGCACAAAAAAACTTGCGAACCATGGGTGGCAATCATAGCACCAGATTCATAAACATCAGATACATAAACCACATAATCCAGCGTTTGGTGGTGCGTGACTTTGGAGATATTGTGAGGATTACCTGCAGTCCATTTACTTCTGTAGTTGTATTACCAAACTAAACTCATTCTTACCTCAAACGCACTATATCATCAACTTCAAATAACTGGCAATAAGTATTTGTCTTTCTCGTAATAAAATTTAAGAAATCTAACGACCGGAAAATCTTAAAAAAATGTTGTGGTTAAAGGTTAAAAGGGATTGGTTGTGAAGTATGGAAACGGTGGTAAAAATGCAGATAATCATGTAAATTTGGGAAAAACATATTTAATTTACACAATACAATCCGCAGATTGCTCTTAATTAAAACTGTTAAAAGAATTACTTACCAGTAACAGAAAAAAATGGACGATAATGAATTTGTTAAACAGAACGAAATTTTCACTCTGCAGCGGAATGTGCGGCGATATGATGAAACTTCCTGGCAAATTAAAACTGTGTTCCGGAGCGAGACTCGATCTGGGGACGCTCGCCTTTACCGGAGAAGTGCTCTAACAGCTGAGCTACCCAAGCACGACTCAGGACCATAAGGAAGTTTCATATCAGCGCACTCTCCACTGCAGAGTGAAAATTTCATTCTGGAAAAATCTCCCAGGCTGTGGTTAAACCATGTCTCCGCAACATCCTTTCTTCCAGGAGTTCTAGATCTGCACGTTCCGCAGGAGAGCTTCTGTGAAGTTTGCAAGGTAGGAGACGTGGTATTGACGGAAGTACAGCTGTTAGGGCGTGTCACGATTCGTGGTTTGGTGGCTCAGGTGGTGGAGCACTTTCTCGCGAAAGGTAAAGGTCCCGAGCTCGAGTCCCCGTCAGACACACAGTTTTAATCGGCCAGGAGGTTTCAAATCTGTTAAGTTTATTAACGTCAAAACAAAATTCTGAAACGGTTATTTGTTTATGTAGTAGATTCGTTTTATTTTCACCTTTTGTGGAAGTCACAAATGTAATCTTCGTTCTCTAACACGTATTCCATGTTGCTCGACACGCCATCTTTCACTTCGAATTATACAAACAGAGCAATAAATATCAACCAAATACTCTTTTACTTAAAAAATTGGGTATTTTTAATCGTTAGTGTCAAGTTTCAGTACTTACTGCATATTTTTCAAAACTTAACTGCAAAAATTTTGTGAAACTAAGAAAACAAATTTACTGCGTCGTCACTAACAGGAAATCCACAGATGAGCCCACACATGAATGCTGTCAAGCCTGGTTACCCTATCTGCAGAAGCTGGAGCTCTGATCTAGAATTGTTCGCAGGAGCGTCTTGTATTTGATATCCCGCACAGATACACCCCAATTTTTTTTCGGAAAATTCCCAACTATTCTATACCTCACATTCACCTTCCCTGCTACTCATTCCGCGTATTCTTTACATTCCATATCGTTTATGCTTCGTTATTTGAGCGATGTAACTGTCTGCAGAGTTTTACCATTAATCTTATATTATAGAGTTTATCTTTTTTATGGACGTTAGATTCTTTTTATCCGCAGTTACATACAGCTGGCGTTTGGTACACCAAGTGGAAATTTTGTCTTAATCGTTCTGCGCTTTCGTACAACCAGGAAGCGAAGATACTGTTACTATAGCTAGTGCACAACAAACACGAGTTGGGTGTCAAACAACGTCGTTGGAGCCGTCATTTACAGCGGAGTAAATCTGCATACTCACCAATCGTTTAAAGACTAAGACACAATTAAAAATCTTTGCTTCAACGAAACTGTAGCAACAGGCCTTGTTTTAATGAGTAGTAGCAATGACTTCCACTGCTGGCAGAACATAAGTTGTGGTTAGATAAAGAACGTAATTGAGTTCTGTTCTGATAATTCGAATTTCTAAGTCCGGTATTCGGGTTAAGCGGTTCACAGATAACACAGAAAACGAAAATCTGAATGGCCGAACGGGGATTCGAACCCCTATCCTCACGACAGCAGATCCAGTGTCTTAGCCGGCTGCACCACCTAGTTGATTCATTTTCACATGTAACTGTGTTTCCTTGCAACACCCATGTACAGTATACATGAGTAAACTATTCAGTTTCAAGGAACCGATCCCTATTCTACGGAATGTCACAGTCTCTATCTGTATATCGGTATCGCATTGCTACCATGTTTGAGTTTCGATATTCTAGTTCACAGCACTGCAAGGTGCAACAAGATTTTCACAGTCCTTTCCAGGACGACGTAAACATTTGTCATCTGGTATTGCTACTCTTGCATTGTGCGCGTTTGCAGTTGCAAATTATTGGATGTAAGGTACGCCTGTTATCCAAACACGGTTTCTCATGCGAACCCCAAAAGTTTCAGCACATTTGCAACGTCTTCAGTGGGTTTTCTTCATTGAAATATGTAAAATTTGAACACGTATTAAGAAGTAATTAACCTACGAAAACTAAGCCTAGAATAGCGTTTGTTTGTTTTTGTCATTATCTTAACATTTTTTCACTTTATCGAGTTATCAAGAATCCTCTCTACCTTATCGTGTACTTGCAGCTTGTCACCTGCAACTATATTATGTTACTCTAGATTTTATTGGCGACTTAATACATCATTTTGTACCTAAACATTACTTTTTATTTCGCGACTGTATCTGCGATTTCTCATGTTTAGCTCTCGCAAATCCTTTTTCATCTGCATTCTCAAGAGCTGTTGTGAAGCACAGACACAAACTGCTGAACACACACACACACACACACACACACACACAGGTACAGAGAGAGAGAGAGAGAGAGAGAGAGAGAGAGAGAGAGGAAGTAAAAGAAGACTGGGCACACAACAAAAGTTACGCTACGTTTTGGCACAGGTTGATCCGTATTATTTACAAAGGAAATTCTGCAAAATATGTGTAGTGTTTGTGTTTACTTCGTAACAGCAAATGAAAATGGATTTACGAGAGCTTTAAGTAATCGCAAATACACTTGCGAAACACCTTAGTAAGACAAAATTATTACATTTAGATATAAAGTGATGAGTTAATTCGCCAACCGCATTCATTTTAAATTAATGTAGTTGAAGATGACTAGCTAGAAATACACTATAATTTACAGAGAGTCCTGTATAACCCTACAGTGTAACATTAAGGCAGTGACATCGACAGCAAACGTTATTTTAGGTTTCATTTTCGTAGATTAACTATCACTTAAAACATGTTCACATTTTACCGACTTAAATAAAGAAAATCCGTTAAAGACGGTGCAAATGTGCTGAAACTTTTGAGTCTGTATGAAAATGCAAAGTTTTGCATGACAGGCGTACCTTTCATCCAGTAATTTTTATCTCCAATCGCGGCCAATGCAAGAGCAGCAATACCAAATGACGAATATTTATATCGTCTTGTAAGGACTGTGAACATCTTGTTGCACTTTATGGTGCTGTGAACTAAAACATCGAAAATCAAAGATGGTAATAACGCTATAAAGATATACAGATAGAAATTGTGACATTCTGTTGAACACGCCTCCGTTCCATGAAACTGAATAGTCTACGCATTGTATACAGTAGAGTGGTGTTGCAAGTAAACACAACTACATGTACAAATGAATGGTGGCACAAAGATACTAATACTTGCTTGGGTCTATATGAAAAAACCGGTTTTTTGCTTAAAAAGCGTACCTTATACCCAATAACTAGATTTAAATGATAAACACGGACGAATCCTCTAAAGTGTCTACAAATACCAAGTGGGAGTAACAGAAGTGTACAACTAAGAAACAAAAATTTTTGTTACAATGGCTGTAAGTCAGAGCTACAAGAATATCTATTGTGCGTAATGGACAGTATACTCAGCAGAGAATAATGCTTAAAGATGAACAGAGCAATAACGAAGGTGATGGATGTACGGACGACACAGAAGTGGAAGAATTCTCTCTTCTAGAAAGCAAGGCTACACAAGATTGCAACGAATATATCTCATACAAATCGCGTAAGAAAAAGTGAAGCTCCCGGGAGAGATGGAGATAACGAAATGAAACTTCACGGGTTTAAAGTGCATATGATGCTATTTCAATGATTACGAAATGGAATCAATTCTAATAAGAACTTGGCAGTATGATGCCACTTATCAGCACTACGTTGCACCCCATCTGACCTGCACGCCTACACTGATTCGGGGCAAAGGTGTCTAAGTCGTTGAACCCCCTCCTCACCCAAGCTGGCCCACAATCCTTGTAATTGGTGGTTGATATTCTGGAGGAGTGCACTGCGACAAAGTTGAGGACCTAGCTCGTCCCACACATGTTTTGTCGGGGATAGATCTGGCGATGTTGCTGACCTCGGGAATACCGCAACGTAACGCAGACAGTTCATAAATGCATGTACCAGGTGTGGACGAGCATTGTCCTGTTGAAAAGACAGTTCATAAATGCATGTACCAGGTGTGGACGAGCATTGTCCTGTTGAAAAGTGGCACCGAAAAACACGTAACTCTTGAGGATGGAGGATGTCAGCAATGTTCCGCTGTGCCCTCGGAGTCCCTCTATCACTACCAGCCATGACACGAAGTCAGGCCTTATGGTTCTCTAGACCATGGAGCCAGGAATAACACTGGCGTGCCTTTCTCAAGAGTTGCGAACATGGGACCTCTCCAAGGTCGCCACCATAGTCGTGACAATGGTCATCCGGATTAGTGTACAACTGCGATTCATCGCAATACATTCATCAGCAGTATTGGTTCCCGATCATGGCACCACTACAAATGAATCCGCTTGTTTTGTGGTGTTACAGCAGTCTACGTACATGTTGGTAATTACCTAGTCCGGCTGCTGAGAGTCCACTGCTTGTTCTTGGTTGGCAGGAGCAGATGAGACGAGGGTTACGATGTGGTTGGTGCACAATACTACGATCCACCTTTGTGGTGGTCACACTTGGCCGACAGGAACCCTGACCACGAGTGCCTGTTCTCATGTTCCTATACAGTCCAACATCGGACCACTGTCACATCTGTATGCCCCACAAATTTGGAAACTGCACTACTCGACTAGCCGCCAATTGGAGACCCACAATGAAGTTCCCTTCAAACACGATCATGCACTGATAGCGGTCCCTCACATGAGTGCCCGCCAGCCCTCTGTCCTTCACAGACTTTGGTTAATATCTTACACTGTTAACGCCCCTTATACACTGATCAGACAGAGCTTTATGACTACCGATATAATCAAATGGCTCTGAGCACTATGCGACTTAACTTCTGAGGTCATCAGTCGCCTAGAACTTAGAACTAATTAAACCTAACTAACCTAAGGACATCACACACATCCATGCCCGAGGCAGGATTCGAACCTGCGACCGTAGCGTTCGCTCGGTTCCAGACTGCAGCGCCCAGAAACGCACGGCCACTGCGGCCGGCCCGATATAATCCCGACCAGGTGATGGCAGTGGTACTTGGTGAGGAAGACTGCTAGTCAGACAGATGCATGGTGCACGCAGTAACAGTGAGCGCGCTGTCCATCTGTAGAATGGATTAGGCAAGCGATCCATCGGAGTTTCACCGAGGGCAGCATTTGATACCCCGGAGGCTCGGCACGAGCATTTCGGAAATTGCACGACTTGTCGGGTGTTCGAGGGATGCTGTGGTGAGTGTCTTCAACGCGCGGCGAAACCAGTGTGAAACCACGTCCAGGCGTCGTGGGACTGAGTGGCCACACCTCATTTCAGATGTCGGCTGTCGTAGGCCGGGCATCCTGGTGAAACCGAACAGGCGGTGAAATGTGGCGGAACTAACATCAGACTTTAATGCTAGGGAGAGTACAAGTGTGACTGCACATACATTGCTCCGAACACTCCTGATCATGGGTCTCCGCAGCCGACGACCCATGCATGTGCTAAAGTTAACAACACGACATCGGCAATTACAGCTGAAATTGGCACGTGACCATCGGCACTGGACGTTGGTGCAGTGGCGGAGTGTTGCATGGTCTGATGAATCCGGATACCTTCTTCATAATGCCGATGGGAAAGCGCGAATCACCGAGCGAGGTGGCGCAGTGGTTAGACACTGGACTCGCATTCGGGACGACGACGGTTCAATCCCGCGTCCGGCCATCCTGATTTAGGTTTTCCGTGATTTCCCCAAATCGCTCCAGGCAAATGCCGGGATGGTTCCTTTCAAAGGGCACGGGCGACTTCCTTCCCCGTCCTTCCCTAATCCGATGAGACCAATGACCTCTCTGTCTGGACTCCTTCCCCGAACCAACCAACCAACCAACCAAAGCGCGAATCCGTCTTCTTCCAGGGTAATAGCTCCTTGACACCTGTACTGCGGGACGGAGACAAGCTGCAGAGGGCTATATTACGCTCTGGGGGACATCAACGTGAACAGCCATGAGTCCAGCAAAGCTCGTTTAAGGTACCATGACGGCCAAAGAGTATCGTACTCTGGCTGTATATATCTGGGGTATACCCCTTCATGACGATCATGTTTTTTGACGGCAGTATCATTTTTCAACTAGATATTGCGCCATGTCACATGGCCAGAAATGTGATGGAGTGGTTCGAAGGACGCCGGATCTGAACCCGATCGAAAACATGTGGGATGTGATTGAACATGGCGTCAGAGCTGATAGCACCCTGCCTGGAATTTACAGGAATAAGGCCAGATGCGTGTGCTGATGTGGCACCAACTCCCTCCAGCGACCTACCAACGCCTCACTGCTACCATGCCACGACGCGTCGCCGCTGATATCCCTGCCAAAGGTGGACATACCAGCTGATAGATTGGTAGTCATGTTCTGGCTGGTCAGTGTGTACACTATCAGTCCTTGCAATAACACCATACACGGACAACACTAACGCATTACGGTGGCCTTTCCGCTTGTCACAGGCAAATTCTAACCATTTACGTACGCGCCGACGATGTGTATGTGCGCGAAGTGAAATTTACATACCACCACATTTTCAGACTGCTTCACTCATTTTTTCAGGCAATGTATCTTGGTACATGTGAAAAACGCTATCTTCGATAAAAGAATTTTACTATTGTCAAACCGAGCGAGGTAGCGCAGTGGTTAGACACTGGACTCGCATTCGGGACGACGGCGGTTCAATCCCGCGTCCGGCCATCCTGATTTAGGTTTTCCGAGATTTCCCTAAATCGCTCCAGGCAAATGCCGGGATGGTTCCTTTCAAAGGGCACGGCCGACTTCCTTCCCTGCCCTTCCCTAATCTGATGAGACCGATGACCTCGCTGTCTTGTCTCCTTCCCCAAAACAACCCAACCGAAACCAACTATTGTCAAATACTAATGTGGAACTGAGGCACAAGTTCCGGAGCAGAACATTTCATGGGAGTGAAACGTGGATCATTAGAAATCTGGATAAGAAAAAACTGGAAGCATTAGAAATGCTGTGCTATTGAAAATTGTATAAGTGGGCAGACAAAGTAGGAAACGAAGAAGTAGTAAAAAGAATAGGTCAGTAATGACGAACTATCGAAGATCCTTTGCAGAACAACCGACACGTTCGAGAGCCCTGCGCCAAGGAATTCAGGAATAGTTCAGCCTAGTGCTGCAAGGGGCAGTACATGGTAAAACTATTAGGGGCAACTCAAGAATAGAATATGAAAAAAAGATATAGTAAAATATGGGTGTAACACTTACAAGAAGAATTAGAGATTA
This sequence comes from Schistocerca cancellata, assembly GCF_023864275.1. NCBI lineage: Eukaryota > Metazoa > Arthropoda > Insecta > Orthoptera > Acrididae > Schistocerca > Schistocerca cancellata. Next base: position 116,634,738 of record NC_064633.1, on the reverse strand, counting down.
GCAAACAACGAAGAACAGCATGAAATAGTCAAAATAGTAATTATTTTAAAGGAATGACCATTTCGCTGACTGCAGATAAAACAGCTCAACGTTTACACCAGTCCATGAAGTTAGCAGATGGCTGGAAGATGAGGAATCTCAAGCACAATTCGGTTACATTCTTACAAGTAATCGATCACCCAACATGCTGAGGAACCAAACAGTTCAGTCATACTGTGATTATGCAATTGTGGTTAGAGTCCAAACAAAGAGAAACTAAATCTGAGCTCCACATCCGGACGTAAACATAGATGTTAAAAACAAACTGGATTCCGTTGGGGGTACTAGATATTTGGAGCAATCCCGTAGAAGTTATGGCGGAAGATGTAGTCCGGAAACTGCACAAGTTCTGTTAACGCGAGCAGGGCACGGGGCTGGTGCAAAGAGAACAGCGGAGCGTTTCGTCTCAGTTTCGAAAAATTAATGCTTACTATTGGTGACAGATAGCCAACGGCCTTGCCGCAGTGGTAACACCGGTTCTCGTTAGATCACCGATGTTAAGCGCTGTCGGGCTGGGCTAGCACTTGGAAGGGTAACCATCCGGTCTGCCGAGCGCTGTTGGCAAGCAAGATGCCGTCAGCCCTTGTGAGGCAAACTGAGGAGCTACTTTATTGAGAAGCTGACATACGGCCGGGAGAGCATTGCGCTGACCACATGCCCCTCCTTATCCGCATCCAGTGACACCTACAGGATGACACGGCGCCCGGTCGGTCCGTTGGGCCCTCATGGCCTGTTCGAGAGGAGTTTAGTTTAGTTTTATTAGTGACAGATGATGGGGAGGTTACGTTGGTTGATAATTTGACAGCAAATACTTCAGAATTACTGACAGACGGCGGACACGCAAGCATAGGTTGTATACAGGCTTTTTCACAATTCTTGTTACAGGTTTGTAGTTCTTGTAGAGGAGACCAAAGTCTCTGAGAGGAACGCATGTTCAGAAACGTACCCTTTAGATGTAAAATTGGCTTTCAGATCGAATCACTGTCAAATCTCCCGCTTCACGGTATGCACAAATCGACGACTCTGCTGTTCTTTGCACAAGGTGCAGTAGCGAGGCATGATTTCAAACACACGGTCTACAGCCGTTGGTGAGCGTCCGTGGAACACCACAGTCAACCGTCCGTGATGATAACCTCCCAGTTTCTCGCACCCGTTGGTTTAGTCGGAAGAGAACTATATGTAGTGGACTGAGGCGATACGGGAAACAGTCATGATACATGCATTGCGCAGCTCCACCTAGGACCGGTTCATCGCTGATTATCGGAAGTATGATCGTATAGGATATCAAGCGAGATTTGTGACTGGAGTGAAGATTTCCTGCTAGGGAGGATACGGCATGTTATCCTGGATGGAGACTAATCGATATATATAATTAACTCCAGGTGTGCCCCCTGGGAAGTTGTCTAATGATGACCTTGCAGAATTTTCGTAGATGACGTACTCAGCTCTAATAAAGTACTGTCAGGAAAAAAGACTGCACAAGTTTTTAGTCATATCTTGATAACATCTCAAAGTAGTGCTAGGATTGGCAACTTGTTTTAAATGTTCAAAAATGTAAAATTTTGCAATTCACAAAAAGAAAAACCTTACGATGTAATGACTACAATACCAGTGAGTCACAGTTTGAATCAGTTAACTCATACACACATCTGCTTGTAGCAATTTGTAGCTATGTAAAATGGAACGATCACATAGGCTCATAGTCGCAGGTATTGCAGATCGTTGACTTCGGTTTATTGGTCGAAGATTAGGGAAATGCAATCCGTCTATAGAGATGATTGATTGCATGATAACTCCTCGTGTGACTCACACTAGAACATTGCTCAAGTCCGTGGGATCCGTACCAGACGGGAAAAAGAGGGAATGCTGAACTGGTACACAGAAGAGCAGCATGACTGGAGAATGGTGTGTCGGAGATGCTGAAAGACACGATGCGAACTATCACGTTAAAGTCCACTTAAAAAAACTGCTAGGACCAGCATTAAAGTGGTAAATCTAGCAGCCTACGTATCGTTCCCACAGAGATTGCGAAGACAAGGTTTGACGAATTACAGCGGCCATAGAGGCGCCCCATGCACATTTAGAAAGAGAAAAATCTCTAATAACTAGTACAGTGAGAGGTACTCTTTGCCGTGCACTTCACAGTGGTTTGCAGAGTGTAGATGTAGAAGCATATAGAGAACTATTGAGGAATGGATTTTAAGGAATTCATCAATGATTAGTTTTGCCCAGCAGAGGGCAATAGAGACTAAGATTTAAAGGGCAAACATACACTGCAGAATGCAGAAAATACTAAAGAAATTTCTGCTTATAGAAACTTATAAATGCGAAGAGATCATCAGAACACATAACTAAATATACGTCCACATCGGACCAGAAAAAACAATGTTGGCTTGATAGAAGTGCTCTAACGCAATGGTCATGGAGTTAATTACAATCAGAACTTTGTTACTCGTGAACGACTTTTTGGAAAATTCGCCAGGTATTACAGAAACAAAAGTTTTTTTAACTTTACTGACTGTACAAATATATTCGTGTTTTACTTAAACTGTTAGACACTTCAAGGTTGTTCCAACTTTAAATGGGAACGAACGAAGGCCGCGAAATGTGTTTCTTTCGCATTACGAATGCAAATACTTAACTACGGTTCGTCGTTAGCTAGTAAGCATGTTGATTATTTTTGCTTTGATCAAAAGAAATTTTTGTACTGTAATTAAATATGAAAAGGAGACTCGAGAGAAAATCAATCGGAAACCTTAAGAAATTCACCCCGAAGGAAGGTGAATTATTAAGGGTAATGATTATTACACTCGCTAATTGAATGTCCCGCCTGTGTTTCACTGAAACTTTTCGTGAACATAAATGAGGACACGGAAGTGCTGAATACTGTACACAATTTATTGAGTAATGAGACGCCATTCGGTTTGTTAGACGGCTATCACGTAATTCAGCGGAATGTGACACAGCTTACAAATAATGGATGGTGTAGAATATTCATCAGTGACGTGTTTTCACACAGTGTTGCATAGTTACAACCAATTGGCGTTTTGAAAACTGACAAGAGATGCGCTACTGTTCATAAAAACTGTAATAACGTTGACAGATTTACTTCATAAGTAAGAGAGATATTATGCGTCCAGATATCCGAATACATGCAAGATCATTAACAGTTAACAAAATAGAATGAGAAGGGAATTTTTTCTTGGATGTTATGAACACCAGCATCGATGTTGAGCAGTCTTTCGCAGAACTACGTGAAAATGGTACGTAATGATTTTTGCCATTAGCCTCAGAGTACATGAAACCCTACTAACATTATATACTGTACTCTAATTAGGGAAATATTACGATCCGCAGAAAAGATCTTAGTGTGTACATTGTTTTCGATTATAAACTGATCTATCCATGTAACGTTTTATATGGATTGTTACATCTGCAATACTGCACTTTTCAGTATGCTCTTGTTTATGGCACACGAAGATGCAATCAGCGAAATTGACTAACCGTTTCAATAAACCCAAATGTATAAAACAATTTTCATTTTTAAATACTGCTGTTGAGTGTTTCGTACGTGCAGCTCTTCGAAGGTTGCTGTAGGTCAAGGGCAAGATACGGTTGAGGTCAATTGTAGTTCTGATCACTCTTTACCATCACAACCCGGCGTTTGAGAATAAAAGCTTATGAGTGATGGGTTGTGATTAATTTCTGGAAATGACCTACAGCTTACAAACTCCATTGTGCAGACAACTACTTACTACTGTCATCACAAAAATCATGTTGGTGTTCTATTAAAAAAAAAGGATATTTGATTGTAGAAAACATTCCAGACAGAATATAGTACTAAGGAGAAAACGTTTTGAGAAATCAGATTAGCATTACTTTCTCAGAAATTAATACGTATTTTGTTTAACTATTGTGTCTGAGGGTATACCCTCAGACTTCATGAAGAATATAATAATTCCAATCCCAAAGAAAGCAGGTGTTTACAGATATGAAAATTACCGAACTATCAGTTTAATAAATCACAGCTGCAAAATACTAACGCGAATTCTTTACAGACGAATGGAACAACTGATAGAAGGGGACCTCGGGGAAGATCAGTTTGGATTCCGTAGAAATGTTGGGACACGTGAGACAGTACTGAACCTACGACTTATCTTAGAAGAAAGATTAAGGAAAAGCAAACCTACGTTTCTAGCATTTGTAGACTTAGAGAAAGCTTTTGACAATGTTGATTTGAATACTCTCTTTCAAATTCTGAAGGTGGCAGGGGTAAAATACAGGGAGCGAAAGGCTATTTACAATTTGTGCAGAAACCAGATGGCAGTTATAAGAGTCGTGGGGTACGAAAGGGAAGCAGTGTTTGGGAAGGGAGTGAGACAGGATTTTAGCCTATCCCTGATGTTATTCCATCTGTATATTGAGCAAGCAATAAAGGAAACAAAAGAAAAGTTGGGAGTAGGTATTAAAATCCATGGAGAAGAAATAAAAACTTTGAGGTTCGCCGATGACATTGTAATTCTGTCAGATACAGCAAGGACTTGGAAGAGCAGCTGAACGGAACGGACAGTGTCTTGAAAGGAGAATATAAGATGAACATTGAGAAAAGCAAAACGATGATAATGGAATGTAGTCCAATTAAACCCTGTGATGCTCAGTGTATTAGATTAGGAAATGGGGCACTTAAAGTAGTAAATCAGTTGTGCTATTTGGAGAGCAAAATAACTGACGATGGTCGAAGTAGAGAGGATATAAAATGTAGACTGGCAATGGCAAGGAAAGCGTTTCTGAAGAAGAAAAATTTATTAACATCGACTATAGATTTAAATGTCAGGAAGTCGTTTCTGAAAGTATGTGTATGGAGTGCAGCCATGTATGGAAGTGAAACGTGGAGGATAAATAGTTTAGACAAGAAGAGAATAGAAGCTTTCGAAATGTGGTGCTACAGAAGAATGCTGAAGATTAGATGGGTAGATCACATAACTAATGAGGAGAGGTATTGAATAGAATTGGGGAGAAGAGGAGCTTGTGGCACAACTTGACTAGAAGAAGGGATCGGTTGGCAGGACATGTTCTGAGACATCGAAGGATCACCAATTTTAGTATTGGATGGCATCGTGGAGTGTAAAAATCCTAGAGGGAGACCAAGAGATGAATACACTAAGCAGATTCAGAAGGATGTAGGCTGCAGTAGGTAATGGGAGATGAAGAAGCTTGCACAGGATAGAGTAGCATGGAGAGATGCATCAAACCAGTCTCAGGACTGAAGGCAACAACAACAACATTGTGTTCCTTACCTCGAGGTACTGTCAAAATTTATGCAATGAACGAACATAGGACAATATTGGCATTATCGGTTATGGAAAAGAAGGGAGGAATAAACGTTAGACGCGTAAGAGATAAGGCACGTCCCGGTTTCTATGCAGAAAACATTATTTGCTGTCATATCTCTCGCACATGAAATCAATGTTCAGAAATCAATTTAGTTGGATTCATGCCGTCACGGGGTGTAAGAGGATTTCATTCATTTATTGTTTCTTTTCGGCTTAGATGAGATGATTACTTACGACAGTCCGTCATTTGTGACCAGGTGCCATAACGTGAACCGAGGCAGACAGAGCAGACATTTCTTTGTGCGCGTAAATAAGCGGAAGCCTTAGAGCTGATTGCAGAATGACTGCGTCCGCTCTTCCTTCTGTAGTGCACGCCCGCTATGCAACTCAGCACTGTGTCCGGCAGATAAAGGGCAGCATCCATCCCGGATAGCGGACAACTAGCGTGCGTGTATCAGCTGTCTACATCCGGTGTCTCATTCCGCCACGCACAAACGTATTCCGTTCTGCGAGCGAGTTTCCAGTGAGAACTGCGGAAATTCTGAAGCCCTCTGGTTTTAATTTTTCTCTCCATCTGTCCTATCGATACAACGTGATCTCCCCTAAAACACGAAGCATACTTCAACGAAACATACTTGTTTTCTCACACGTTTAAACAATGCAAAGTCTTGTACGATTTTAGTCATATGCTGTTTCGGGCATTGCGATATGAAATATATAAATATATGTTAATGAAACGCTTTAAAAAATACCTTTAGTGAATTAAGAGAAACAAGAAATTCTCCTAGAAAGGTTGTGAGTAAAACTCTGGTTTTACATGTCTCTGGGACCTGAGGCGAACCGACAACTTTCTTGAAAAGTGAACAATAGGCACTATTTTTAACAACATTGTAATATACTGTATATATTATATCGTTAATGAAATGAAAAACGTTATTGCATTCATTGAAGGCGTATGGCGTAAAAATGTTTCCGACATGTTTCGGACATCGTGTCTTCTGAATCGAATCGAACATTCCAAGTCAGTAGCCTCGATATTAAGTGTTATTCATGACTGAACTAACAAGTGTTCTAAGAGAGAACTTCCGTCAGCACAGTCGTATCTTTTGCAACAGTATTTGGTTATACTTTCACGTACTTGCTAGCAACTGTGCAGTCAACTAAACCATCTATTGCAAATTTTTAGAAAATTATGTAGGAAGGTGCTTGCTTGGTGCTATTTCGAAATATAATCACACTTGCTGTTAGATATTTCCCAATAAAGACGAACTTGTAAGAGACGACAACAACGACGGAATTTCGACAGGAGCAGCGCAACAAAAACAAAGATTGTCCGCCGAAATTTCGCGTCATCTTGACGTTACTTACAAACACAGCTATGCGACATATCAGCTTTGTGAAAACGTGAACAACACTGGAACATTTAAGAAATCTGAGGTCACACACTCTTTTCTGTCAAGAAATATTCTGTAAAATAAACGGGAAGTTGATCCTGCGCTGAAAAATCTTTTTCGGTACGCAAGTTATTGCAACTACAGAGCGCGTAACGAGAAAAATACTGGACCTCGAATGGGTACGACTCAATAAAGAAAGTATAGAAGATGGATCTGTGAATGGTGGTGACGTTGTCACAGTTCAAAACTTTCCTTGGTAAAATACAACCGAGCCTGTTGACTGTGACATATGATCTATCAATATTTCTGTAACTACTGTTTTATTCTGATTCTTTTTTTTTTTTTTTTTAAAGAATGTTGGTCCGAAACCGCTGCTGAGGAAAATTTGGACAAGTGTTGAACTTTCCACTATAGGCCACACATTTCTGTCACTGGCTAATGTACTAGGAGAATATTTGCTATCGTCGCGTTAAATCTCGCGTTGATTGCTGGTGTTGTCATACAAAGGGCTATTATTTTTTCATTTCATTTCATTTATTTATTTTTTGTTACTGTTGTTAAAAACTGAATTAAATGTACACGAATGTAACGAAAGATTTTTCAGTTTGTAGAAGTAAAATAGACGTTTCCGGTGTACTCATAGAATAATCATAGAAGTAGTAATATTTTGTCGTAAATGTGATGTGGGAGTTGTTGTTTACTCGCGAAAAATCATTTTTTGATAAAATTGGATATTAGCTCACTTATCATAACAATGCCGGACGAAACACACTAGAGCCGTCCATGGTGCGACGAATTTTCATTGTTGATATTTCAGAGTAACTGTATGACAAACTGATTAGTGAAATATCGCAAAACACTTCATAAGCAGGTGACAGCTTTGTTGACGGTTATTAGCATATTACGTGCAACAGTGGCCGGTGTGAGACGACGGGTGACAGACCTCTGTGGTGGCGGAGGTGGTGGTGCGGCTGGGCGCCGTTTCCCGTCCACTGGCGGTGCAGCAGCATGCCGTCGGCGTCGTCGTCGCCTGCGACGAGTCGCAGCGGCACCAGCTGGGCTGCCACGGCCAGCACCAGGGACAGTCGCAGCAGGGCGCGCATCATCATTCTGCCGCTAGCATCACTGTGCGTGCGTCAGCGTCCTCTCGAGCCAGTCGCAGGCGTGGCCTTGGCAGCACGGCCTGATCTCACGGCGGTCGCGGTGAGACTGCTGGTGCCTCACCAGACGACAACAAACAGTGCGTGGCCGCGCGCCTCGCGCCAAGCCGACGGCGCACGAAGATCGGCGGAGACGGCCGAGCGCGAACGCCAGCGCCAGCCGGACTCGGGCGCGGAAACAATCGCCGGCAGACGCTGATCCCACGTCTGGCCGTGCAGCCACTTGCTCTCTGGCGCCTGTCTGACATTTCGGAACCAGCGTTGGCAGGGGTATAGCACGGAATAGCCGAGTGTCCGTCACAACTAACCGAACCTGCAAAACAGGTTGGAGAATGTCCTCGGTGCAGAGTTAACTTTACATGGGATCACTAACGAATATCAATTGATATGTGATATTTAAAAAAAAAATCACTTACGAGGGAAAGGTGTAAAATTCTTTGTCCGGACCGGAGAGGGCATTAATATCAATGATTCCTTTTTTTTCCGTTGGTTGGTTGTTTCGGGGAAGGAGACCAGACAGCGAAGTCATCGGTCTCATCGGATTAGGGAAGGACGGGGAAGGAAGTCGGCCGTGCCCTTTGAAAGGAACCATCCCGGCATTTGCCTGGAGCGATTTAGGGAAATCACGGAAAACCTAAATCAGGACGGCCGGACGCGGGATTGAACCGTCGTCCTCCCGAGTGCGAGTCCAGTGTCTTTTTCCGTTGGTAGTGTTGTGTTCACCAAATGTACTTGGCGTTCAAATGGCTCTGAGTACTATTGGACTTAACTTCTAAGGTCATCAGTCCCCTAGAACTTTGAACTTCTTAAACCTAACTAGCCTAAGGACATCACACACATTCATGCCCGAGGCAGGATTCGAACTTGCGACCGTAGCGGTCGCGCGGTTCCAGACTGTAGTGCCTAGAACCGCTCGGCCACCTCGGCCGGTGTACTTGGCGTCAAATGAATAAATGTGTCGGGCAGAGACCCATGTTACTGTTTCTGTTACGTAGTGGCTTGCGTGAACGCAAAAATATACAGCTTCGTCAGAGGGCCGCATAGGGTCAGGGAACAGCTATAACAAAAATAGATGGCACCAAAGATCAGCAATAGCTTACAAAGATTCGTTAACTGAATACTACAACAGGTAACCTGAGTATAAATAAGTTTTCATTTGTACATATCCGTTCTTATACACTGGTACAGTCCTAAGTCGCGTGAACGGTAACTAACATAACTTGTATAGTCTTCAGTTTGGCTCTCCTTGGCAGCAGCTGTAGATACGCCCTGGGACACTGTGTTGAGGTACTGTTTAAACTAACTGCTGAGTGCAGCCGTGCGAATGCTTTTGTCTGCTTCCGAACTGTTTGTGTGACGTACGGCGGTAGCGTACCATAGTCTCTTGTCGGGTGCTGGAGTTCAACCATGTTAACAAAAAAATGGTTCGAATGGCTCTGAGCACTATGGGACTTAACATCAGTCCCCTAGAACTTAGAACTACTTAAACCTAACTAACCTAAAGACATCACACACATACATGCCCGAGGCAGGATTCGAACCTGCGACCGTAGCGGTTCCAGACTTAAGTCTCTAGAACCGCTCGGCCACACCGGCCGGCCAACCAACCATGTTAACGTCTGAGCCTTTGGCTGCTCGGTGCTTTTCTATCTTCTGGAGAACGCACAAGGTGTACTATGCTCAGTGACGAAAATCAAGAGTTTTCCTGGTCGGCAAAATAGTTTTGTTTACAACAGTGTATCCAGTGTAGGTCACAAGACGGTATGGCAACCTCTCTCCCCGCCATACTACTACATCTCCTAGGAAAAAGTTTCCGTGTGCGCAGATCATGTCCATGACATAGATTTGTCGTGAAAAAGTCGGGATAAAGTCGTAACAAGTGTTCCACACAATATGTAAACTAAATTATCAGTCCCTTTATTAAAATGGTTACTCAGAGTTGTATAATAGTTACGATTAGCAACGAACTGCGGGCTCATAAAACTCAAGTCTATTGAGGTATGTTTAATGCTGTGCGCAGTATTGTCAGCAAAGAGGTCAGCATGATCAGCAGCGCCATCTTTCATAGAATAGACAACTGCCTTAAACATCGCATGTGTTCATGAAATGAGCTTCAGTGGGTTCGATATAATAGCGTGCGGTGAAATGCCCCATGGACAGGTACGCAGTCGCTTCGCGCCGCTTTTTCACTTCAATTCCGACGTAGCCGTAGCTCTCGGATTTGCTCGGCCCTGGACTTTTCAGGCTTTTTGGATTCCTTTCGACGCGAGCTATCCTCTGGATTACGATTTCCCAATTTCCGAGCATATATGCGAGTCATATGAGACGACATCTTTCATTATTTTGTAATTTTCAATTTAATACAGGTTTCCACTTAGATTGCGGTGAATATGTTGATTGCCTCACTTTGGATTCTGCTAGCACTTCGGAAGCGCTTAGCACTGATACTCTGGGTCTACAGAGTTCTGATGGCGACACAAGCAAACCAAATACGCGCTCAAGACACTCACAAACATAACCTAGATGTCGTGGGCTCAACCATTATTTACCCATAGTTATAAATAGACAAAAAGTTGTATAATAGGTTTGCGACCATTTTGAGACTCACAAAACTTATAGCAATGCTGACACATCGCTAATAACAGTCACAAGATGTTAGCTGAACTTCTTTATTGTACACTCCTGGAAATGGAAAAAAGAACACATTGACACCGGTGTGTCAGACCAACCATGCTTGCTCGGGACACTGCGAGAGGGCTGTACAAGCAATGATCACACGCACGGCATAGCGGACACACCAGGAACCGCGGTGTCGGCCGTCGAATGGCGCTAGCTGCGCAGCATTTGTGCACCGCCGCCGTCAGTGTCAGCCAGTTTGCCGTGGCATACGGAGCTCCATCGCAGTCTTTAACACCACGGACTCAGATAGTCTGCTAGACCTACTCCTGCAGGTTTGCGCTCGCAGAGAAGAAAAATTTGATCTCGAAAAATTATACGAAGATCACGTTAGGGCCTATGGAAGGACCTACTTTGATTTCAGCCAAACAGGAAGTAAATGCTACGTTCACGTGAAGCATCCGATCTGAGGGTTGCTCAACTGAACGCCATGAGAAGCACACACGTCAGTCTGGAACTTCCACAGGTCCTGAATGAGCTAAACTGCGATATCCTGTGCATACAGGAGCCATATACGAAACAAGGCCATATCACCAATATCCCCACCCACGCGATATCAATATCGGGTAAGGCAGACTGCAAGGCGTCAGTCATAATCCTCAACACAGACATTCACCCAGTTAAAATAACGGAATTATGCACAGAACACGTTGCTACAGTGGAGATTACGTACAGGGGCGATACATGGGTCGTTGCATCGATTTATGCTCAATACAGCCATTGCATTAATCCCTATGCAAATGCTATCAGAAAAATTGCACAATACGCCAGCAATAAAAAATTATTAATCTGTGCAGATATTAATGCAAAATCCACTCTATGGCACTCCAACAGAACAGATGACAGAGGACGAATAATCAATGACGTAATACACGAAAATGGACTGAACGTCATCAACGAGGAAGGACACCATCCTACATTCACAGGGCATGACGGCTCCTCATCCAACATAGACATCACCCTTGCAAATAACGCCGCGACTACCTACATACTAGACTGGACGGTACACGACCACATTACCACGAGTGACCATAATGTCATCACGCTAACTCTACAGAAGACAGCAAACAACAACACTGCAACACAACCCAGAAGACTGCTCTTTCATAGGACAGACTGGGACACAGTAAGACACAAGATACAGGAACAATCACTGCAGAACATCAGAGGCAGTGTTGACTACAGAGCACACAAGTTAACAGAAATCATTACACACATACAAAACACCTGTATCCCCACATCACGCAAAACAAAACAGCAGACCAGCCCTTGGACAGCACACCTAACACAACTCAAGCAGGACACCAGACGTAGACGCAGACTCTACCAAAGGGCAATCTCAGACAGAGAAAGACAAGTAAGACTACATGAATACCGGCTTGCCAAGGACAGATACAAACAAGAACTAAATAAGACTAGAAAAGACCAACGGAATGACTACGTAGCAAGACAAACACAACTTAACATATGGGGGGAACCTTACAAGATCGTGACCGAAAAAATCAAGAGCCCACTGGTTCTGGGAACGCTACGACAGGATGACGGGGTGATGACTAAAGGATGGAGAGGCACAGCGGAGTACCTGCTAGGCAAACTCCTTCCTGACGACATCGCCACCACAGACACACCTGAACAAGCAGCATTGAGACGAGAACTCACCACAGCCTACACCACACCAACCGTCACCTGTCCGTTTGCGCAGGAAGAGGTGGCGATAGCGATCTCAGAACTTAAAAATAAGAAAGCGCCTGGACCAGATGGTATCCACTCTGAGGTACTAAAACAGATAGCACCGCAGATCACCCCATACCTCACAACTCTGCTGAACGACGCATTAAGGCTAGGCCGTGTGCCTGCAGTGTGGAAAGCCTCTAGGGCGGTCATCATCAAAAAAGCACCAGACAAAGACCCCTCAGAACCCAAATCATACAGACCCATATGCCTCATCAATACACTCGCTAAAACACAAGAAAAACTCCTTTGCAAAAGACTACAAACACATCGCACACTTCGGGGACTGACACCACACCAATATGGCTTTCGGGAAGGAAAGTCTATTGACGATGCAATCAACAAAGCACTTCAAATTGTACACAACACACCTACAAAGTACACACTAGCCATTATGATTGACATCTCGGGTGCATTTGATAATCTATGGTGGCCGGCCCTCTTCAAGAGGCTCAGACATCTGCAGGTACCGGAATCCCTGTACAACAGTCTTGTAGACTACTGCAGGGACAGAACAGTCGCTTGGCACATGGACGACAAGAAAGTAATCAAACGCATTACCAAAGGTTGTCCACAAGGATCGATCTGCGGCCCCATCTTCTGGGACATAATGTTAGAACCGCTCCTAGAATTACTTGAGGAGCACAATGCGACAGATGGAGTTGTCGCTTACGCTGACGACCTGCTTGTGGTAGTGTCAGCAAACAACCGTGCCCAGCTAGAAGACAGAGCCAATGATACACTCAAAACAATTACACAATGGTGCACAGACAACATGCTCAAGGTAGCAGAAAATAAAACAACTTACACACTACTAAAGGGCATCCTGCATAGGAACCCAGCAGTCAAAATCGGGGACACAAACATTAAAAGATCAAAAGTAACACGCTACCTTGGAGTCTACATAGACGAACGGTTGAACTTCCACGAACACATACGAATATCCACGGACAAAGCAGAAAAAATACTGCACACACTGGCAAGGCTAAACTCGAAACAATACAGACTACCACTGTCAGTCATACGAACATATCATTGCGCTCTCTTCGAGTCGGTACTATGTTTTGCTGCCAGCACGTGGGCCCATAGACTCAGCCTATCCACTAACAGAACCGCCGCACGGCGGGGGCAAAGAAGCATTCTGCTTCGACTAACAGGGGCCTTCAACACAACCTCAGTCGACGCACTTTGCGTCGTGATGGGAATCTTCCCAATAGACGTAACCATAAGATACCGTGCGGCAAAGTACTGGCTAAAGATGGGGAAACTAGACCAGGTTCGGCAGATCACTGGTGAACCATATGCTACATCACGTCAACTCAAAGCATGGCGAGTGGATACCTGGCAGAGCGAGTGGGCTAACAGCGATAAGGGCCGACGAGTCTATAGCTTTTTCCCTGACATCAAAGAACGATTAAGACTGAAGCATATCGATCCTAGCCGCGGTATGGTACATTTTCTGACAGGCCACGGCCCTTATCCCACGCACCTGAGCCGCATGAGTCTGCAGCAGACTACCAGATGCACATGTGGGGAAGAAGGCTCCCCAGAACACACTGTCCTATTCTGCGGGCAACGCACAAACATTAGACACACACTACACATTACCCGGCAGAATACCCAAGATGAAATATACACCATTCTACGAGACCCAGACCTATGTGACAAACTTAATACACTAACTGACGAAATATCCAGGTCCCTGTATACCGAATATCTAAACAATAGACCATTCGGAAGGCAAGGCCGGGGACGCAGACCACAGAGTGCCCATGAGATGGATAGCAGTACAAACACCTCGGGCGAAGACACAGATGTTAAGATAAGCCATGTCGACGACCCATTGTGGCAACCTGCGTATGAGTAGTCTAGGTACCTGAACAACATCCAACACTAAAGAACACACACATGCACACAAAATCACAAATGAGTAATAGTCAAAATCCAGGCACTTACCCCAGGGACCTACGCATCCTGGCGAGAAGCAACACCCAGCCTGGATGGAAGGATCTTAATTGTGGTTCCCCTTAGCTGGGCCCAACCCGACGGATACTTAACGTAGATCGGGGAAAACCACCGTCCAGGCTGAGTTGCCGCGTAACCAGGAGGCGGGAACTGGTCTTACATTCATATGTACACACATACACACACACGCACATAGCACATACATACAAGAACACACACAAGAGGATATGCAGTCAAAAGGTGACATGACACCTGTAAACAAGGGTTAACTCCAAGATAGGCACCTACCATATGAACCTACGCCTCCCGACGAGAGACAACACTGGGCCTGGATGGAAGGATCTTAATTGTGGTTCCCCTTTGCTGGGCCCAACCCGACGGATACACAATGTAGATCGGGGAAAACCACCGTCCAGGCTGAGTTGCCATATAGCCGGGAGGTGCCAATCATTCATCAAGCGAGAACTTGTCTGACAAGCACACATTCACACCCACAACCACACATAATGACACACACACAGACCTAAACAAATTCAATAAAATCACTCCATCACATCTAGACTAGTTAATATTTAATTTTGCACTATGTAATAGTAAAAAGCTAACTAAGTTTACAAGTACATATGTGAACTGTGAGTGGCGGCCAGCGTCTTGAAGGTCATTCCAAGACCCTGACCGCAACCCACACATAGGTGGTGGTAATTTCTCTATCCTTTTCTTTCCTATCTTTCTGTTTACTCCTTCTTAAATTCAAAATGAAATTGTTTTCCATTTCCGTATTATTTATATTATTTGTAACGTATCTAAAAGCTGCACAACGAACAAATAACGCAAAAGCCCGCCTCCACGTGGCAAGACTTGGGCAACAGTGTGAGTGGGATCGGGAACAGGGGAGGTAACTCACATAACCACTCCTGGGCCCGAGCCCAGTCACAGTGGCTAAGAGGCTAAATACGACCCACCATAAGCAATTAGAAGGTGGGTCAATAAATAAAGAGCAGCAAAAAACTAAAAAAAAAAAAAAAAAAAAAAAAAAAATTCTTTAACACTGGTAGCATGCCGCGACAGCGTGGACGTGAACCGTATGTGCAGTTGACGGACTTTGAGCGAGGGCGTATAGTGGGCATGCGGGAGGCCGGGTGGACGTACCGCCGAATTGCTCAACACGTGGGGCGTGAGGTCTCCACAGTACATCGATGTTGTCGCCAGTGGTCGGCGGAAGGTGCACGTGCCCGTCGACCTGGGACCGGACCGCAGCGACGCACGGATGCAAGCCAAGACCGTAGGATCCTACGCAGTGCCGTAGGGGACCGCACCGCCACTTCCCAGCAAATTAGGGACACTGTTGCTCCTGGGGTATCGGCGAGGACCATTCGCAACCGTCTCCATGAAGCTGGGCTACGGTCCCGCACACCGTTAGGCCGTCTTCCGCTCACGCCCCAACATCGTGCAGCCCGCCTCCAGTGGTGTCGCGACAGGCGTGAATGGAGGGACGAATGGAGACGTGTCGTCTTCAGCTATGAGAGTCGCTTCTGCCTTGGTGCCAATGATGGTCGTATGCGTGTTTGGCGCCGTGCAGGTGAGCGCCACAATCAGGACTGCATACGACCGAGGCACACAGGGCCAACACCCAGCATCATGGTGTGGGGAGCGATCTCCTACACTGGCCGTACACCACTGGTGATCGTCGAGGGGACACTGAATAGTGCACGGTACATCCAAACCGTCATCGAACCCATCGTTCTACCATTCCTAGACCGGCAAGGGAACTTGCTGTTCCAACAGGACAATGCACGTCCGCATGTATCCCGTGCCACCCAACGTGCTCTAGATGGTCTAAGTCAACTACCCTGGCCAGCAAGATCTTCGGATCTGTCCCCCATTGAGCATGTTTGGGACTGGATGAAGCGTCAACTCACGTGGTCTGCACGTCCAGCACGAACGCTGGTCCAACTGAGGCGCCAGGTGGAAATGGCATGGCAAGCCGTTCCACAGGACTACATCCAGCATCTCTACGATCGTCTCCATGGGAGAATAGCAGCCTGCATTGCTGCGAAAGGTGGATATACACTGTACTAGTGCCGACATTGTGCATGCTCTGTTGCCTGTGTCTATGTGCCTGTGGTTCTGTCAGTGTGATCATGTGAGGTATCTGACCCCAGGAATGTGTCAATAAAGTTTCCCCTTCCTGGGACAATGAATTCATGGTGTTCTTATTTCAATTTCCAGGAGTGTATTACGCGTTTCGGTTGTAGCCCATCATCAGATGATCTGACAAAAATTTATTATACAGTCATGAGTACCAAGTTAACCAATATGTAACATATGGAAATACAGGATATTCAAATGATACATACGAAATACAAAATTGAAGCAAATTTTTTAGATGAAAACGATACCACACACAAAAATCTACCACAATAACATACACTACTGTCCATTAAAATTGCTACACCAAGAAGAAATGCAGATGATAAACGGGTATTCATTGGACAAATTTATCATACTAGAACTGACATGTGATTACATTTTCACGCAATTTGGGTGCATAGATCGTGAGAAATCAGTACCAGGACCACCACTCTGGCCGTAATAACGGCCTTGATACGCCTGGGCATTGAGTCAAACAGAGTGGGATGGCGTGTTCTGGTACAGCTGCCCATGCAGCTTCACCACGATGCCACAGTTCATCAAGAGTAGTGACTGGCGTATTGTGGCGAGCCAGTTGCTCGGCCACCATTGACCAGACATTTCCAATTGGTGAGAGATCTAGAGAATGTGCTGGCCAGGGCAGCAGTCGAACATTTTCTGTATCCAGAAAGGCCCGTACAAGACCTGAAACATGTGGTCGTGCATTATCCTGCTGAAATGTAGTGTTTCGCAAGGATCGAATGAAGGGTAGAGCCACGAGTCGTAACACATCTGAAATGTATTGTCCACTGTTCAAAGTGCCGTCAATGCGAACAAGAGGTGACCGAGATGTGTAACCGTTGGCACCCCATTCCATCCCGCCGGGTGATACGCCAGTATGGCGATGACGAATACACGCTTCCAATGTGCGTTCATCGCGATGTCGCCAAACACGGATGCGACCATCATGATGCTGTAAATAGAATCTGGATTCATCCGAAAAAATGACGTTTTGCCATTCGTGGACCCAGGTTCGTCGTTGAGTACACCATTGCAGGCGCTCCTGTCTGTGATGCAGCGTCAAGGGTAACCGCAGCCATGGTCTCCGAGCTGATAGTCCATGCTGCTGCAAACGTCGTCGAACTGTTCGTGCAGATGGTTGTTGTCTTGCAAATGTCCACATCTGTTGACTCAGGGATGGAGACGTGGCTGCACGATCCGTTGCAGCCATGCGGATAAGATGCCTGTCACCTCGACTGCTAGTAATACGAGGCCGTTGGGATCCAGTATGACGTTCCGTATTACCCTCCTGAACTCACCGATTCCATATTCTGCTAACAGTCATTGGATCTTGACCAACGCGAGCAGCAATGACGCGATACGATAAACCGCAATCGCGATAGGCTACAATCCGACCTTTATCAAAGTCGGAAACGTGATGGTACGCATTTCTCCTCCTTACACGAGCCATCACAACAACGCCGGTCAACTGCTGTTTGTGTATGAGAAATCGGTTGGAAACTTTCCTCATGTCAGCACGTTGTAGGTGTCGCCATCGGCGCCAACCTTGTGTGAAAGATCTGAAAAGCTAATCATTTGCATATCACAGCATCTTCTTCCTGTCAGTTAAATTTCGCGTCTGTAGCAAGTCATCTTCGTGGCGTAGCATTTTTAATGGCTGGTAGTGTAGTAGTGTCAAGAGCTCAACATCAATGTCAATACAAAAACAAAGGAATGATGCTTACTAAATTACTATTAACATTACACACCAGCTGACATGAAAACTAGTGGCGCTGCATTATGTAGTTCATAGAAAATATTCTCTCCCAATTAAGTGTATCGTCGGTAACAGGTTTTTGTAATAAGGTAATAGACTGTATATATTTCATAAAGGAAAGAGACGTAAGACATTCTCATCTAGGAGCTCCGAAGGGTCTTCCGACCACAGCTGACAATTTTCTGATGGTGTGTGAGAGTTGTGTCTGAAGTGCAACTGGTGAGTGCAAGTGACTATGATGTATGTGTGTGTGCGTGTACAGTGCGGTGTTGCGTTTGTGCTGTATGATGATGAGAGAAGGGAGAGGGTGTAACCCTACGCCAGCACACAGCCTACTCCTATCGAATAGCACCCAGGGGACGGCCGAGCTTAACGTACTCGCCTGATGGACGGATAACTATGTATCAACAGTGTGACATGCCTTCACTCCGTGAGACACTGCGGAGAGGTTTGCAATTTAATCCACTGCGATGACACAACATCTGGCAATCAAAAGCTTCACTTTACCTCCTCTCCCCCTCCTTACCAGCCAAATACTGAACGTAAAATTTCTGCCACCACCACGATTCGAACAGACTTACCTACGAGTCGCACAGGAGTGTATTAGCGACCTACGAAGGCGGACAATCTCTCTGGTGAGAAACAAACAAAATTGCTTAATAATACTGAAGTTTATTTTGTAGTGAACTGTACTTAGTTCGTTCCACTGCTCGATGTTTCACGTATCTACAACCAGTTGTTCCGCACCGCCTCCTTTCGTTTTCTCAGATCCTAAGTACGCTCTTGTACGCATATATGGTTTATAAGTTAGTCTTCTTTCGTGTATTTGACTTAAATGTGTACTTCGTCGATACAAATATGACGCTCGAATTACTGACTACTCATTAATCATGCTATATTATTACGCTGCTTTTCTCGACCTTGAATGATATCCTTGTGTTGTAACAGGTATTATCGAAATCATATTGAGTAAGCAGTAAAGGTAACCAAAGAAAAATTCGGAGTAGGAATTAAAATCCATGGAGAAGAAATTAAAACTTTGAGGTTCGCCGATGACATTGTAGTTCTGTCAGAGACAGCAAAGGACCTGGAGGAGCAGCTGAACGGAATGGACAGTGTCTTGAAAGGACGATATAAGATGAACATCAACAAAAGCAAAACGAGAATATGGAATGTAGTCGAATTAAATCGGGTGATTCTGCGGGTATTAGATTAGGAAATGAGACACTTAAAGTAGTAAATGGGTGTTGCTAATTGGGGAGCAAAATAACTGATGATGGTCGAAGTAGAGTGGATGTAAAATGTAGACTGGCAATGGCGAGGAAAGCGTTTCTGAAGAAGAGAAATTTGCTAACATCGAGTATAGATTTAAGTGTCAGGAAGTCTTTTCTGAAAGTATTTGTATGGAGTGTAGCCATGTCTGGAAGTGAAACGTGGACAGTAAATAGTTTAGACAAAAAGAGAATAGAAGCTTTCGAAATATGGTGTTACAGAAGAATCCTGAAGTTTAGTTGGGTAGATCACATAACGAATGAGGCGGTATTGAATAGAATTGGAGAGAAGAGAAATTTGTGGCAGAACGTGACTAGAAGAAGAGATCGGTTGGTAGGACATGTTCTCAGGCATCAAGGAATCACCAATTTGGTATTGGAGGGCAGCGCGGAGGGTAAAAATCGAAGAGGGAGACCAAGAGATGAATACACTAAACAGATTCAGAAGGATGTAGGTTGCAGTAGGTACTGGGAGATGAAGAAGCTTGCACAGGATAGAGTAGCATGGAGAGCTGCATTAAACCAGTCTCAGGACTGAAGACCACAACAACAACAACGACAATTAATTCCGTGACGACGGAGGACCAGTTTGCTATGCTCTACACTCGTGTTCTTGCGATCTACTAGGTGGCAGTCTGACGGAAGAAGACATACAGAGATATTTTGACCAGTGTAAGAAATAAATTCCGACGTGTCTGGATTCAAATGGGCACTCTACCTAACGACATCACTGCTAATTACACACATCTGATAAGTACACTAACCTCAAGTGAAAAAATACAGGATGTTCGAAAATCGTGTTTCATAATCCTATAGGATTTACTGTTGATCAAAACTAGAATAAAAATTCCTGGAATGATATTTCCAGGAGCTAATGCCTGTTAAACTGAATTATTTCGACCTCTTCTTTTCAATCTGTCTGTTACTTAGAAGTAGACAGTATATTCAGCCCTGCATGTGGTCAACACGGATCCTAACACATCCTTAGACCCTCTTCGCAGTGAATCACACACTCTTCCAAATACAACTCATTCCATTCGGACTGCGTTACATGCATTGACCTACACGACAATGTCTAGCCAGAAACCGAATGGATTCAATCCGGCGCCCATGAACCGTCGTGGTGAGATACGTAGAAAAATGGTGCAATCCAGTTGCGTTTAAACCACAGTCGTTGTCTTCCCGCAATTGCAACGTTCTTCAATCCGCTTATAATTCATCGCTGGTAATTTGGTGATACCTTGCATCTGTTAATAGATTTGCTATGAATTTGTCCCCGGGGAATTCTGTCCCTACACTGATAATGCAGCGAACTCATTGCCTCAGCTCCACAACAGCTGGAGGATTTGCATATACCCACATCATCAGTGTCCTTCAAATTACAACCATTTAGATACACGCAGTGAACTTCAAAGTAAGACAGCCTGTATCACCAAACACTGCAGATAACTCTTCACAAGCAAAACGGCCCATTCCTTAACGATTAGTGGCTTCCGAACACGTAATTAGACAAGTTTTTCTTCTACTCTTTACTAATACTGCATCTTGTAGGAATATGTGACGTTTTTCTTCTCAAACATCTCATATTTCTCTATCCGTCTATTTCACTTCATGCATGTGACTTTTTCGGCTATGCCCAAGTAATAACAAACTAATGAGTTTCCTTTAATTTACGTCTATGGTCAGAAACATTTTGTTAACAGATTACCGGTTTCGTTCTTTAATGAGCATCATCAGTTTTTTAAACAGCAGTGCTACTGACAACATGACTCGTGCATATGATGTTATTTATATGTATTTGACGATGCTGGTGCTGATTCCGCATTTAACATTTGACGAAGCCACTATGGCTGCAGTACATTAAGACTTTGTTTTTATGAAACAGATATGATGATGGTCATTAAAGTCCGAAACCGGTAATCTGTTAACAAAAAGTTTGTCACCATAGACGTAAATTACAGGAAACTTATTACATATACGGGTCACTATGTTTTCGCGACAATGTCGCAGCTTGTAATAAACTAATTATCATTTTCCAATGAGTTAATCGATATTGATAAAACTGTTGAAGCGTAAAAAATAGCTCAACAGCATGAACCCGTTGTGTACTATTACGAGACGAGATGACGGAAGATACCAGTAACAAGAGATAGGAAGGTAAATTCAGTTGCCAAAGAGTGGGCGTGAATAACGTATCGAAACTATAGCCGCACATGAAAACAATGAGAGTGCTCAATAAGATTCAGAAATCCATGTTGTATGAAATAATCGACGATCTAGGCAAAAAGAAGGGAGAAAAATTGAAATTCATATCCCCTTCCATCTTAGTTCTGCCCCCATAGTGATGGCTGGTGAGGTCACTAGAGATGAAGCTCAAGCTCGGATCAGAGATCGGTAATGTTCTTTTCAAAGGATTCAGAAATTCGCCGCAGATGATTTCGCGAAAAGAAAGAAGAACTAAATCTTGGACGTCCTGATGTTTATTTGATATCTGTTCCTTTTCAAGGAGACCTCGCTCGGAGTTGACATATGTGTGTCAGAAGAAAGACGCCAATAGCGGTTCCGCGGGGTCTGGTGGACCCAATGGTGCGCGCCCACTGAGCCACACGTCCAGCAGTTCTGGACTACGAGCGCCCTCGGCAGCCGCAGTTAGGAGGGCGGGCGGCAGACACACGCCCCACTCGCGCTCGGAGTCACTTCGCCGAGGCCCACAAGAAACACAGGTCGCGGCGCCTACGTCACGAAGGTAGGCCAGAGCTCGCTCGCTCGCTTAACTCGGCAGGCAAAAAGCATTTCTAAGCCTGTTAACTGGTAACTGGGTGTTTACGTACTGACGAGAATTGCATGTTCCACTGGAATCTGCTATTATAAAGTCTTACGGATTACTACTTGCACAACAAAAATCAATTCTCGACATACATGGCACGAGGATGCGTCAAATGAAAACCTTAAATTTGTAACAACAAATCGAAATTTCGCGCCGTTATCCTGTAAGTTGGTAAGCTTGCTACATAAAGCGTGCAGAATGGCCTGTAGGTGGCAGCATAGTGCAGATGTACACATACCGTCGCAGTATCAGTATATATGGCCGCCCCAGTTGCGACTTGCACCAGGGAAGAACAGCATTCTGTTATTCGATTTTTGCGTAATGAAGGTGTGAAACCTATTGAAATTCATCGACTAATGAAGGTTCAGTACGGTGATGCATGTTTGTCACAGCAGCAAGTCTACGAATGGAGTAAGAAGTTCGCTAATTGTGTGACTTCAGTGGAAGATGCTCCTCGTCCAGGCCAGGTACAACGAGTTGTGACTCCACAGAACATTGCACCAGTTGAAGCCATAGTGAAGGAAAACCGCCGAGTGACACTGAATGACATTGCAGCATGTTTACAGATTAGTCATGGGTCAGCGCACCACATTGTGCACGATGTACTCCAGTTTCACAAGATGTCTGCAAGATGGGTGCCACGGCAGCTGACTCCTGAAATGAGAGAACGACATGTTGATGATTGTGAAGAACTTCTTCGGCGCTTTGAACGAGAAGGTGATGGCTTCCTTGCAAGAATCGTTACTGGGGACGAAACCTGGGTTCACTTCAACCAACAGGAAACGAAGAGAGCGAGCAAGGAATGGCGCCATTCCTCAACACCAAAACCAAAGAAGTTCCGAACAAAACCATCAGCAGGGAAGGTTATGCTGACACTCTTTTGAGACAATAAACGCCTCATTTTGGAACATTACATGCCTGGAGGGACCACTGTCACCAGTGCATCATACACAAATCTCCTAAAAAATCATGTGCGGCCTGCAATCAAATGAAAGTGACGTGTATTGCTGTCAGAAGGTGTCCTTTTGCAACATGACAATGCAAGGCCCCACACTGCCCGTACAACAGTTGCGACAATCACAGACGTGCATTTTGAGTGTCTTCCTCATCCACCGTACTCTGCAAAACTTGGCCCAAGTGATTTCCATATGTTTGGCCCACTCAAAGATGCAGTGGGAGGAAAGAAGTTCCGTTCTGATGAAGAGGTACGCCAGGCGGTGCATGAGTGGTTGCGCGGACTACCAAAAGAACTTTTTTCTAAAAGAATTTATGCACTTTGCAAGCGCTGGAGGACTTGCATTGAGCGTGGGGGAGATTATGTTGAAAAGTGATACAGATTTGTACCACATCTGCACAATAAATAATATTTAAAATAATATTTAAGGTTTTCATTTGACTCAACCTCCTATAAGGGCTTGTTTTGTAGCATTTAATCTCTTCTGGTAACAGTCCTCATTTCATACAAGTTGTGGTGCCTTATGCAACTGATAATGATTTTGACATGATTTTAATTATGTTGTACAGCAGTACAGCTGTGAAAAATGATTACTAGGCACATGCACTATCATTGTAGGACTAATAACAGTAAAATTCCATAATAGTAGTTTCCAGTAGAAGTTGCAGTTCTCGTTTGTACTTACAAACCCAGTTACGAGTTAAAAAATGTAGAAACGCAATTTTTCTGCTGAGCCGAGGGAGCGAGCTTGGCCTACCTCCGTGGCGTACGCGCCGCTGCCTGTCTTCCTCGTGGGCCTCGTACTTCGCTACGTGACTCTAAGCACACGCCACGTAGTCGCGCTCTGACACCATCATTCGTACTTTAATTCATAGAGCCTTATCCTCCTTACTGGGCAACGGCCTTGCCGCAGTGGATACACCGCTTCCCGCGAGATCACCGAAGTTAAGCGCTGTCGGGCGTGGTCGGTACTTGGATGGATGACCATCCAGGCCGCCATTCGCTGTTGCAATTTTTCGGGGTGCACTCAGCCTAGTAATGCCAATTGAGGAGCTACTCTGCCGAACAGTAGCGGCTTCGGTCAAGAATACCATCATAACGACCAGGAGAGCGGTGTGCTGATCACACGCCGCTCCTATCCGCATCCTCCCCTGAGGATGACACGGCGGTCGGATGGTCCCGGTAGGCCACTCGTGGCCTGAAGACGGAGTGCTTTTTTTTTATCCTCCTTACTACTGTATGAGCTGGACTCTGTTTCTTGCTGCATTATTTGTAATGAGTCTCTGGAGGAATGCAAGTAAAGTATACTGCTGTTTACTGTGCTAAATTGTTCGTTAATAATTTTTGCTTCTGTCCAGCTTTCCTGCGACGACCTCCCAACCATTGTGTACGAGTTCGTACAGAACAATATGAATGCAATATAGCTTTATTAACTCACTAAAAATAATTGTTATGAATCGCGCATTGATGACACCACAGAGCAGACACCAATCTAGCCGGCCGAGGTGACCGAGCGGTTCTGGGGGCTACAGTCTGGAACCGCGCGACCGCTACGGTCGCAGGTTCGAATCCTGCCTCGGGCATGGATGTGTGTGATGTCTTTAGGTTAGTTAGGTTTAAGTAGTTCTAAGTTCTAGGGGACTGATGACCTCAGAAACTAAGTCCCATAGTGTTCAGAGCCATTTGAACCATTTGACCTCTACCAATCTATGCCTGTAGACAAACAGGCAAGTGGCCAGCTACCATCGCAACTCCAGCTCTTTTCAATTAGTAATCTATCCCACGTTTGTCAATATACCTTTTGCGAAATAGTTCGTATAATTAATGCGTATCTGTAGGTAATGAGTACTGCTCTTTAATTTACTCCATCTTTTAAATATCATCTCGTTATGGACATATTGTAACAAAGGTGTACGCCATTTTGTAACATATAACTTTCACCGAAACGTTGTGAGCGAAGTAAAACTGTATAACACAGACTGATTCTATTTTAATAAAAGGTGTGTAATGATCATTGACTGACATTTTGAATAGTATTATCATCACACATATTATACTGTTACTCGTATTTAACTTTCGAATTCCGGCGCTGTTTCCGTACTTTCAGTCTGTTTAGTGGGTGATGTGCCAGTTCGATATCACCATGTAGGTCCATAAATATCTCCAACACTGTTAGCATTGTAAGTTTATCATCCATGCTGTATACTGAACGTTGGCGTAAGATTGCGACTGCTGTAAAAGTTTGATCGCTCGAAATCAATAAGTACTGCAGTTTGCCATTTTTCCCATTTATAATTCATCCACCAGTGGTTTGGAACAGATATAATCTTCAGGCAGACAACAGTTGCTTCATTTTCTGGTTATGTCGTTATTCCCCGCTCCTCTCCCTCTCTCCTTCCCCCCCCCCCCTCTCTCTCTCTCTCTCTCTCTCTCTCTCTCTCTCTATGCGTGCCTTTGTGTGTGGTGTGTGTGTGTGTGTGTGTGTGTGTGTGTGTGTGGTTTTCTTTTTGGACGTCTTTTACATGAATCTGAAACTAAGAGTTACATGACCCCTTGTATTCTTTAATATTATTATATTTTTTGTTGGGTTAAATTTACGAAAGCACTTAAATTTTATGCACACACACCCGCTTACACATGCATAAACGCACATAAAATCATAGGTTGCACTTAAACACATCAGAGTTGTTAGTATCTACGTTGCTGTGTCAAATACTTTACAGTTTACACCTCTAATTTCTTAAACTATTTCATATATTTATGCTTACTGATCTTCTGTCTGCGGAGAATCCTCGAAAGACATGAAGAACAGTATATATTCACTATTTTCTCGTTGACAGATTTCTATTCACTGTTTGTGGAATACACGCAAGCTTCAGCTTGTGACCTTTTTCCATAATGTGTAACAGCCTGAGCTCCGTATGAATGTTGTTGTGTCTGCCAGATGTTGTTCTTTTGGGTTACAAATGAAGATTTGTTGCTGTCGCACACTTTTTGTACATTCATTGTATCTTCTGTACAGTTTTCTTGAAGTCTGTGCTACAGAATTTGCGGGTCATTTTTTACGGTGATTCCGTGGGTGACTATTTAAGTGAACTTAATTACTTGTTTCAGGCCCACGAGGCGACCTGATAAAGGAGACTCGACATTGACACTCCCTCCTTCTCTCCACCCCCTCTCTCTCACTCTCTGTCAGTCTTTCTTCCCCCCTCACCATACACACACACACACACCCAAAAAAACAGAAGGTAAGTCGTATGCCAAGAAATTGTTAAACAGCAAAGGTAATGAAGGACACCGTCAGTGTCACTTTGTATGTTTCATTCGTGTAACTGGTTTAGACCTTCGATGTAGGTCGTCTTCACATCCTTTAGTCACATTACTACTAACAAGGGAACCTCCCCATCGCACCCCCTCAGATTTAGTTATAATTTAGCACAGTGGATAGGCCCTGGAAAACTGAACACGGATCTATCGAGAAAACAGGAAGTAGTTGTGTGGAACTGTGAAAAAAATAAGCAAAATATACAAACTGAGCAGTCCATGCGCAAGATAGGCAACATGAAGAAGAACATGGGCGGAGGGGCGCCATGGTCCCGTGGTTTGCGTGAGCAGCTGCGGAACGAGAGGTACTTGGTTCAAGTCTTACCTCAAGTGAAAATTTTAATTTTTTTCTTTTCGCAAAGTTATGATCTGTCCGTTCGTTCATTGACGTCACTGTTCACTGTAATTAGTGTCTGTGTTCTGCGACCGCACCGCAAAACCGTGCGATTAGTAGACAAAAGGACGTGCCTCTCCAATGGGAACCGAAGTCATTTGATCGCAAGGTCATAGGTCAACCGATTCCTCCACAGGAAAACACGTCTGATATATCCTATACGACACTGGTGACGGCATGTGCGTCACATGACAGGAATATGTTGTCGACCCACCTAACTTGTACACTTGGCGAATAAGTAAAAAGATTCTTCTACCTTGCCCGATTTAGGTTTTCTTGAGGATGTGATAATCACTACCAAAAAAGTGATGAAAACGTAAGAGTTTGTCACATAAACTGCAACAAATGAATGCAACAGTTTCACAGTCGCACAGTTTTCCCTGTGCTCTGTCAAAACATACGTTTTTAACGTTTTCATATTTTTCCGTGTGTAGACCGTCAAATCCTGTATACGTCCAAGCAAATCTGAACATGTCCTGGAATTTTGGAGCGCGAAGTTAATTATGTGTGATTGCCTGATCTTTGATAATTGTCGGAAAATAAAAAAATTAAACTTTTTACGCGAGGGAAGACTCGAACCAAGGACCTCTCGTTCCACAGATGCTCACGCTAACCACGGGACCACGGCGCTCTTCAGCTCACGCTCTGCTTGATGTTGCCTATTTTACGCATGGACTACTCAGTTTGTATATTTTGCTTATATTTTTCATAGTTCCACACAACTTCTTCCTGTTTTCTCGATTGATCTGTGTTCAGTTTTTCAGGGCCTATCCACTGTGCCAACTTACAACTAAATCTGAGGGTGTTGCGATGGGGAGGTTCCCTTGTAAGTTGCATAGTATTAATTGTATTGATCAGCGGCAGGCCTTTTACAGACGTCGAAACCAGTAACTGAGATAAAAAATACCGAGCGACCGACACAGTGTCCTTCTCCATTACGATTTCAAGTGGTCATGGCTCCCTAAGACACGTCTACAATACCAGATGGTACTGGAAGTGTCGATGTCGGCATGCTTGGCACTGTTTCTGTTTGTGTAAAGTGACAGTCTCACCTTTGATTACCTAGTTACAGAATTAATAAACTCAGCAGCATGAAGTCGAGTTCCTGCTGTGTCCCTGGCGCCGAAGACTCATTGGTGTATCTTGCACCGAAGTGCGGAAGCTCTTTGAGAAGCGACAGAAGAACCGGAGGCACAGAGCTCACGGTAAAGATGTAGATGTTCATTTTTCCGACATATTAATGGAAAGTTAAATTGTAGAGAAATTCTCTGAAAGTGGTTCTGTGCACTTCTTGCCAAATATTTGTGAATTTGAGAGCAATCATGTAGATATAGATGCAACAACGCCCGTAGGTCTGGCGCTCTTTGGTGATATCCCACATTAATTTTGGGCAGCCATAATGACAGCCATCATTTCACACCTCTGTTCCATTCCAGGGACATGATTAATAATACTTGAGGTAATACAGATTTTTACAGATAGGCTATGGATGCAATGTGACTATGTAATACCATTTAGTTGCGTTATTTAACTTTCTGCTTGAAAAGCATTCTGTTTACATATATTTGTGTCTGTTACACCACGTGGTCGAACTCGTAACGGTGTAGATTATTAAACAAACACACTTAATACGTAAATCTCCGAATTCTGGCATACTCCATTTCTACCTTTTACGCCCAACTACATTTTTGGCGGACTGTTAAATTTATTTTTAAGTTTTTGTTTAGAAGTCAGTGTTTAAGAGCCCTCTACAGGCATCGGTGGCGCTATGTCAACAAGGTTACGAGGAAAGCGCATTTCAGAATTAGTACCACAGTAAGGCAGCAATTTCGCGCTGAAAATAGGCATCACGCAAAATTTTAACAAAGCAAGATCCTGGTTATAGTATACAGGAAAAATATGATGTGTTGCTTCATTAATTTACATCTGTTCATCCTATAAGCATCAGTATACATCAAGATATGTATTATTTCTCACAGAAATTGCGGCGTGAATGGTCTGGAACATGTTGGTGACTGTATTTCACTGAAAACACGTAATCCAGATCGTATATCAAGTATTAGTTCTATTCTTTAGCATAGCTCCTGGTTCTCTCGTATTTTAACTGCGTGACATGTCAAACGTACACGCAACGCCCCAGGCATAAATACCCGTCCAGCGGGTAGATACGGAGACTCCAGCAGAGTTAAGTCGGAGCACTGCTGGCTGGAACCTATCATCAGGTCGTCGGGAGATGAATCTGTAATTCCGTTACAGCGGACAGAGAGGCGGGTCGTGGAACCTGTAATGTTCTAGCAGCCGATCTCGATAACATACCGGCTGCTGCTCGAATCCCCCTGGAAACATTCTCAACGTGTGTGGCACTGTATTTCAGCCTCTCCCTCATAGCATGCAGGCAACAACTTTGTATGTAGTATATAGCGGCACGGTAAAGTTTCTATAAGTGATTCCTTACCAGAAGTAAGAAATCAACTGACTGCAGTACCTGGCAAGTACGCATCGCTGCTTTATAAAAACTGCAGAGTTTAATGAGGAAATAGATACGGCCAAAGTGCGAAAGTAGTTTAAGGATATTTTAGGTTACGCGAGTGTGCTGGAACTAAATAATTTCGGTATTATTTAGTTCTTTTCGATTTTTTCGTTCCTGTCTTACTTATAATTACACCATGAATTAGGTTGATACATACGTTCGTAGCATTTTGGTTTTTGGTGTCCGTATCCTGGTTGCTATGGATTTGTTCATCAAGTGTCATTTTTTTGTAGTTAACTGTTGCCATTTGAATCTTCATGTTGTCGTTTGGAGATAGTGCGTGGAGCTGTGGACGCTAGAAGAAGTTGGAGTGCCAAGTGGAAAAATCAGAACATTTCACACAGTCTTCTGTTTGTCTTCACTAGAGGGGTGAAAGCAGCGGAGGCAGCCAGAAAAATCTACGCCGGGTATGGGGCTAATACCATTGGACGGAGAACGGCAAGAAAATTGTTTTCGTGTTTTAAGCAGTATCATTTTTACGTTAATAACTCTCCATGTTCAGGAAGACGTGCGGGGTTTGATGAAGATCGTTTAAACGCATTAATCCACAATGATACGCGTCAGTGTACTCGAGAACTGGCAAATGTGATGAATTATTATCATTCCACTATCGTGCGACATTTTCATGCAGTGGGAAGGCTCAAAAATTGGGTGTGTGGGTACTGCATGTTCTAATCCAAAACCACAAAAATCAGCCGGTTGGCTAAAGTACATCTCTGTTCGTCATCAACTGGCTCGTGAACAACAACAGCAGGCCAAGGTGGTCGTAGTGTCACTATTGTCTCGTGTGTTCTTACATCTCTACGGAATCCCAGCTGATCTTCCCCGGTATCGGATTCTACCACTTTTTCCATTCTTCTAGAACGAATTCGTGTTAGTCTTTTGCAGCCATGACCTATTAATCTGACAGTTCTATAACATTCACACCTGTCAGCCTCTGATTTCTTTGTAATTGGAATTACTACATTCTTCTTGAAGTCCGAGGGTATTTCGCTTGTCTCATATATCCTGGGCACCAGAGGGAAGTGTGTTATAATGGCTGACTCTCCCAAGGCTACCAGTGTCCCAGAGCCTTGTTTCGAACCGGCCGAGCGGTTCTAGGCGCTACAGTCTGGAACCGCACGACCTCTACGGTCGCAGGTTCGAATCCTGCCTCGGGCATGGATGTGTGTGATGTCCTTAGGTTAGTTAGGTTTAAGTAGTTCTAAGTTCTAGGGCACTAATGACCTTAGAAGTTAAGTCCCATAGTGCTCAGAACCATTTGAATCATTTGAACCTTGTTTCGACCTAGGTCTTTCAGTGCTCTGTCAAAGTCTTCTGGCAGTATCATATCTCCCATCTAATTTTCGTCATGTCCTCCTCCATTTCTATAACACTGCCTTCAAGTTCGTCTCCATTCTATAGACCCACTACAAACGCCTTCCACCTTTCCCTTTTTTGCTTAGGACTGGTTTCCCATCGGAGCACTTGATATTCATATATCTGCTTCTCTTTTCTCCTAATGCCACTTTAATTTTCCTGTTGGCAGTATCTATCTTTCTCCCAGTGATATATGCTTCCAAATCTTTACATTTGCCCTCTAACCATTTCTTTTTAGCCGTTTTGAAATTCCTGCCAATCTTATTATTTAGATGATTGTATCCGCTTCCGTGTGCTTAATTTGCTGCATTTTTATATTTTTATTTTCGTCAATTAAATTCAGTTTCTACTGTGTTATACAAGCATTTCTATTAGGTCTGACCTTTTACCTATTTGATTCTCTGCTGAATTCACTGTTTCATCTCTCAAAGCTACCCATTCGTCTTCTGTTGTATTCTTTTCTCCTCTTTTAGTCCGCCCCACGGGGTGGCGCGTGGTCTCAAGCGTCTTGTCACGGTCCACGCGGCTCCCTCCCATCGGAGTTCCGAGTCCCCCCTCGGGCATGGATGTGTGTATTGTCCATAGCGTAAACTGGCTGAAGTTAGATTAAGTAGTATGTAAGCTTAGGGACCGATGACCTAAGCAGTTTCGTCCCATGAAATCTTACCAAAAATTTACAATTTTACAATTTTTCCTCTTCTAGTCAACAGTTGTCTAATGCTCCATCTGAAAGTGTCAACAAACCTTTGATTCTTTCAACCTATCCAAACCTCATCTCCTTAATTTCCTACCGTTTTGCAATTTCTTCAGTTCTAACCTTCAGTTCATAACCAATAAATTTAGGCTTTATCCCCTTGACATCTTGTTAATGGAGTTCGGTGTAAAATGAACACGTTTTACAACAGTGATTTTTAAGACCTGAAGATGACACAAAGTCTGTTGAATATGTTGTCTTAAATAGAGAAATATTTTATGCGATCTTGGTTGTTGAATGGTTTTTAAAATTGTGGTAACAGTCCAAATCAGCCCTGCAAATGTGGTACAGTTTCAAATCTGATTCCGAAATCTCTGTCTCAACATTACATAGTCAATTTGAAGCCATTCGATGTCTCCATGTTTTTTGAACGTATACAACCTTATTTCATGATTCTTAAAGCAAATGTTAACTATGATTAAATTCTGCTCTGTGCAACATCGTACCAGATGACTTCCTCTTTCACTCCTTTCCTCCAGTCCATATTCACGTGCTTTTTTTTCCTTCTCTTCCTTTTCCTGCTACCGAATTCCAAGTCCTCCATCACAATTAAATTTCCATGTCCCTTAACTATCTGACTCATTTCTTTTATTTCCTCATACATTACTTCAGTCTCTTCATCATCTGCGGAGCTGGTTGAGATATAAACTAATACTGCTGCAGTGGGTGTTGGCTTTTTGTCTGTCTTGGCTACGATAATGCGTTTAGCTTATCCGCATTCCTGTTCTCTTATTCATTATTAAACTTTCTCTTGCATTACCCCTTACAACCCTGAGTTCATCTGACTGGAAGTACTGTTTCTCTTGCCACCGAAATTCAACCTATTCTTCTTTCTTTTTAAATTGTCTGACATACCTGCGCGATTAAGAGATCTAGCATTGCACGCTCCGATTCGTAGAATGACAATTTTGTTTCTCCTGACAGCGATAGCCTCCTGAGTAGTCCGCGCCCCAAGAGGATGCTCTCATAATTTAACCATACAGTGGAGGTGAATGCCCTCGGAAATAATTACGGCTGTAATTTCCCCTTGCTTTCAGCTGTTAGCAGTACCAGCACAGCTAGCCCGGTTTTGTTAATGTTGAAGGCCGGATCAGTCAGTCATGCAGGCTGTTGCCCCTTCAGTTACCGGAAAGGGTACTGCCTCGCTCAGGAACCATAAGTTTGTCTGGCCTCTCAACAAATACCCCTCCGTTGTGGTTGCACCTACGATATGGCTATCTCTATCGCTGAGGTACGCGAACCACCTCATCAATGGCAATGTCCATGGTTTATGGAGGGTGCCACAGAGATATATACTGCTGAAATGACGAGAACGTACGCTCTGGTAAAACACAGGTAACATACTACTTCGTTCCACACAACATTCGTGCAATGATTACAATGCGAAAATGAGAGGAATTGAAGCTATTACGGAGTTTTATCGACAATCATTCTTCCCTCACGGCATTCACAAACAACAGGTATAAAAGGTAACAGAAATTGATACCAAAAGTACCCTGCGACTTACGCCGTAAGGTGACTTGCGAAGTGTAAATATAACTGAAGATGTACGAGTGTTGTTCAATAAACAACTGTTTTCTGTTTTGAAACGCTGCTAAAGGATCGTGTTGTAATCGAGGATCACGCCACTATTTGAGCATTAAGAATAGTCAGTATTAAAGGGTGAAAACAGTGGCTGAAGAACATTGTTTTTCATGTTAATTTGTCCGTTTTCCGGGGCTCTCAGCAGAGAAAGGCATACTATGTGGACACAAGCAGCATATCACCTACTTTCTATTTTTATATTATGCTATGAATGAACTGTTGTGAAGTTTTCAATTTATTTCTTTTACCATGATTTCCTTCCCCTTTTATTGTTTAGAAGAAATGACAGACTAATCATTCATCTTTTAAAGCAAATAAAGCATTTTACTTCATTGCTACATCACTTTGTAAAAGTATTTGCAGAGTGCGGTTGGTGCCATTCTGCAATACAATGGATTTTCGGCGACGACAGCGAGAAACTACCGTATAGATCAGGTTCCAGCAAGTCTTGCTCCCAGCACGTACGTGTGTACCTTAAGTCACAACACAGGACAACAGGGGCATAAACTGTCTCAGCAACGCTGTACCAATTCTTACGCCGTTTGTTTGTTGTTCGGTACTGTTATTAAAATAGCGCTGACAGCTTTTTTCCATTTTTATAATAACGGAATATTTAACACCGACGCAAATTTTATGAATAAAAATTTCTCCTTCCTTGAAGAGCTTTAAAAAAAAAAAAAAAAAACGAAAAATTTATGCCCTGTTGCACTGGCTAATCCATATTTCGGTTCTTTCGCTCGTAAAAGTAAAAATAAAATTCCGTATAAACTTAATTATGTACAGAGACAGTTCATCCATTTCGGGAATCGAAGACACTGACGATTTCGGCCTATTATCGGCATTGGTATTGGCAAGATATTGGTCCCAGTGATTTCAACACTTTCAAGTATGTTTTAATTTCAAGCCTGAAGTCGGACAACAGACAAGAAAAGAAGTATTTTTTCGTGTGATAAGAAAAGTTTCGGATTTTCCACTTTACTTCTACTGTGAAACCTTGCTTCTTGCCAAATTATATCATTCTAAGTCAACGGGAAGTACGCTATAGGTTTTGATGAGTGAGTTCTCGAGTGTCAAAATATGTGACAAAAATGGGCGTATCTATTGATCGTATTGATTTAGAAGCTTGAAATTCTTACACCACCAGTTGGCCATAGACTTTAGTGTGGGACAGAAATTTGAACTTTATTCGCCTCCTTTTTCCTGAGAAAAAGAATTCTTAACAGTCGAAAGGACAGGCGGACAACTAAGCGATCCTATAAGGGACCCGTTTCTACAGACTGAGGCACGGAACCGTAAAAGAACACATGTTCTAACTGAGGCCAAACAAATACTGGAAAATATCGGTTATTCATAACCAAAATACCGATACAGATTTTAAATGGTTGGTTTTTACCTCCCTACGTCAAGAGAAGTGTCACTGTGAGGACATCCGGAACGTGGCAGGTCATGGAGCTCAGTTTCTGCAAACCTTTTCGTTTTAACTCTTTTTACCTATCACCCGACAGTAGACTAAACGGCGTCACTGCCATACGCCACTTGTGGATGTTCGCCATGGTTTCTTTTCCCGCAACCAGTAATACAGTTAGAGAACGTTGCTTGTAAGGACATTTCGATGGTTCTCTAAAGCTCTGAAATCTGTCGTATTCGTTCGAAACTTCGCATACGCACAGAAGAAACATGAGGTTTGAAGCACTTAAACTGACGTTCTCCCATAAAATACCTAATATTAACGGCTGTGAGAAACTTTGGGACACTGCTTATTGAACGACCCCGACAGATGTGTGGACATCGCCGAGGGGTGAGGACAGCCTTGTCTGACAAAGGCCAGCCATGCCGGTGCAGGTCTCTCTCTCTCACTCTCTCTCTCTCTCTCTGTGTGTGTGTGTGTGTGTGTCCTTGCAGTGCGCGTATTAAATAACGTTTAGGGCGCTTCAGGTGCGCGGGGCCGAGTAATTTGGGGGGCGTCGCTTTCTCCTACCACCGTGGGTGGTCGGACCTTAGTGACGACACGGGCGCCACGCTCGCGTTGTTTGTGAGGCAGTTCCCCGCGAACGTCGCTACACAAAAAGTCGCCGTTACCGTCACACGGCTGGCGCTGCTACGGCACTCCAGCCTCTTCCGCGATCCATCGCAGTCTCTTGGTAGCTGGTGTGACTGGACAGTCGGGACAAGTCTGAAGTCTTTCGTGCCGCTGACTGAAGTGGCGGTGGCCACTAATTTTAGTCAGCGTCGCTGAAGGGCCCCACTTTGGTGTACGTGCTATTGCAGTTCGAAGAAAGATGTTACGTGGAGACTTCGTGTAGAGCTATCGGCGATACAAAGTGTGTTGCAAGGTTCCCCTCCCACAAATCTATTTCTTCATATATCAACATATCCACAGCAAATGGTGTGATTTGGCGCTTTTAGATGAAATGGTGCACACCCATAGTCAGTCTTTTCTTTTACAAGACTGAAGCAGAAATTTCTTGCGTTACGTAATATGCAGCGTTTAAAACTACCTTTCTGATTTCACGTGACTATATCTACTACATTAATGGTGACAGAATACAGGACTACAAAGTTATTTTTATTTTCATAAGAACCACCCTATTTCACATCTGTATATTTTTTACCAGGGTGTGAATGATAACTGTTTATGATGTAACATAATAGTGAATATGAAGGCGAGACGAACAGCTTTTGGTGTCATCCAAAGAGCGAGGAGCCAAAGCAAAGTTGCTACCTCGCAACGCACCCAATGGAGAACACAGTCGCTGCATGCCGCACCGACGAATGAGCGTCACCGACATAGCTACGTCCACAAACGTTTCGCTACGCCACCGCACCCGTTCGTCTATATTCGGCCGAGCACAAGACCGCACTGCCCAGTCCGCGATAATCGAGCAAGACGACAGCATTGCCTTCTAGTAGGTCAGCAGCAATATACACTATGTGATCAAAAGTATCCGGACACCTGACTGAAAATGACTTACAAGTTCGTGGCGCACTCCATCGGTAATGCTGGAATTCAATATGGTGTTCGACCACCCTTAGCCTTGATGAAAGCTTCCACTATCATACGTTCAATCAGGTGCTGGAAGGTTCTTGGGGAATGGCACCCCCTTCATGACCGAGTGTTGCAATGACGAGAGGTATCGATGTCCGTCGGTGACGCCTGACGCGAAGTCGACGTTCTAAAGCATCCCATTCTATAGGATTCAGGTCCCGGCTCTGTGCAGGCCAGTTCATTACAGGGATGTTATTGTCGTGTAATCATTCAGCCACAGGCCATGCATTACGAACAGGTGCTCGCTTCTGTTGAAAGATGTAATCGCCATCCCCGAATTGCTCTTCAACAGTGCGAAGCAAGAAGGTCCTTAAGACATCAATCTAGGCCTGTACTGCGGTAGTGCCACGCAAAACAACAGGGGGTGCAAGCCCGCTCCATGAAAAACACGACCACACCATAACACTACCGCCTCCCAATTTTACTGCTGGCACTACACACGCTGGCAGATGTTCACCGTGCATTCGCCATACATACACCCTCCCATCAGATGGCCACATTGTGTACAGTGATTCATGACTCCACACAACATTTTTCTACTGTTCAATCGTTCAATTTTCACTCTCCTTAAACCAAGCGAGGCGTCGTTTGGTATTTACCGGCGTGATGTGTGTCTTTTGAGCAGCCGCTCGACTATGAAATCCTAGTTTTTCTCACCTCCTTCCTAATTGTCATAGTACTTGCAGTGGATCCTGATGCAGTTTGGAATTCCTGTGTGATGGTCTGTACAGATGTCTGCCTATTACACATTACGATCCTCTTCAACTGTCGGCGGTCTCTGTCAGTCAACAGACGTTTCCACTTTAAAATCACATCGGGAACAGAGGACCTAAGGATGTTTAGGAGTGTGAAAATCTCGGGTACAGACGTATAACACAAGTAACACCCAATCACCTGTCCACGTTCGTAGTCCGTGAGTTCCGCGGAGCGCCCCATTCTGCTCTTACGATGTCTAATGATTACTGAGGTCGCTGGTATGAAGTACCTGGCAGTAGGTGGCAGCACAATGCACCTAATATGAAAAACGTATGTTTTTGGGAGTGTCCGGATACTTTTAATCACATAGTGTATTAGCCAGAACTCAAAGTGAGAAATCATTGCTAACTGTACTTCAGTTGAAGAGACATGTAATTCCTCTCTATCAAGTGATAAGTCCATTTTCAGAGACAGTTGTTAATACTCGTGACGTTTCTGTGGAAATGGACTGTACAATGTTAGGTAATTCTATTTATCCATGTTGTAATAAAGTGAATTAACTTTCTATGTGTTACTGTATCCAGTCGATCTCCTCCCACAGCAAACCAGTGACCCCACAGCTGTACGTGCGAGTGTTTTTTCGTCTGGCACGACAGTTTGATATAGGTCACTTGTGGTTTATCAAGGTGGCAAACAACCTTAAACTGGCCAATAAATACCATCTAAGCTACAGTGTACGTGCAACTCAGAGGTTTTTCAGTACACCCAGACTTTCATTCCGCAATCTGTTAGTCCTAAACAAAAAAATAAATAAATAAATAAATAAATAAAAATAAAAAATAATAGGACCATTTTGGTAGGAAATTTAATGTAATTTAATTTTGTATTGGAATAAGTTTACGCTAGAGACCGCAACTTTGACTTATTCAAGAAGAACATACAGAAGTGACCTTCAAATGCACTCCAACCGGCCCTGTATCCCCCTTCCCTCTTCATCAGGATATTTGGTATCTTATTCTCGGCTCTCCCTCCTCTTGCTGTACAAAAAATTTGCTACGAAAATTCGACCTTTCTGGTCTCCGTTGTCTGGACTATTAAACCTCCACCAAATATGAGTACAAAGGCCGAAATCTGAAAAGGACGTCCTTGCAGCTACCTGCAAAATGGAAGATCCGCAGCAGTGTGCCATAATTTTATTCTACAAGAGTTCATAAGACTCATAAACGGTTTTTAATCTTCATCAGATGTGTCTTCATGTCTATAGGCAAAAGCTAATCGACCTTCTGTACACATTACTTTTCACCTCCTGTAACTGAGGTGGTAGATGTAACGCATCTATGACATTCAGAGTTCTATCACTGTACTGGTAGACGTCGATAAAATATTAACATTAAACATCGATTATTTCAATGATTTAATGAATGCCTTGAGTTCTTCCACCAAAACACCACAAACACCTGTTACCAAAGGCATATCGATGGGAAGTAGGTCTATATTTCAAAGAGCTACATCAAACTTCTGTATATATATGCCAGCAGCCAAAACTGAACTGTGATCCCCAGAATGGTTGTAATTGGTGTAAAGGCTTTCATATTCGTAATGGTCTAACCAATTATTCGACGAATATGGGTGAGTATGGGTGCATGAATCAGCCGCGCGCTGCAGAGGCCCACACGTAACAACAACGTTCGTTGAAAAGTCGTTGAAGAGATACTTTTGGTACCACCTTCGCTCATCTGCACGATTATTTGCCTGTACACATGTCGACAGTGCAGTCCTCCGTCATCTACGGCCCATAGACACCACGCAGAATGTTAGACCACGACCACGCAAGGTCTCAGACAAGTCTACGCACCCGAGAGAAGCTCACAAAACTTGTTTGGACTTGTAAGTAGGCTGTTCCCATTATTAACTTGTAAGTTCCATTTCACTGCACACGTTTCTGTTGGTCATAGTATATGGACAATATGTGAGAAGTAGGGACTCTTAGCGTTTGCACGTGTGTTAATAATTCAGCAAGGGACTGGATAACAGCATTGCTGGTTCTAAGGACAATTCCAAAAACTTTGTGAGTGCACAAGTGGTGGTTATGGATTTGCTATATTCTCCGCAAGACTCTTCGATGGTGATTGTGCACCTGCACAGTCGCAACAGATGGCTGCTGGCCGTCTCTACAAGGACTACAGAGGGTCCGCACCTTTGATGACCCACCAATACCATTATTTCTACAAGGACTGCCGTGGGTCTGCACCTTTGATGACCCACCAATACCATTATTTCTACAAGGACTGCAGTGGGTCTGCACCTCTGGTGGCCCACCAATACCACAATCTCTACCAGGACTACAGTTGGTCTGCACCTCTGGTGGCCCACCAATACCATAATCTATACTGGGACTACAGTGGGTCTGCTCTGTGATGACCTACCTACCAATCTTCTTCAAAACGTCGAATGACTCTGCTGTGGGTTTGCTCTGTTGTGGCCCATTACCTGTCAGCATGTCAAGAGTCAGCACTGTCTTTCCGTTGGAAGGACAACACTACTTTTTCAAGACTGCATGGAAAACTAATTCCGTGTGCATTGTCTTTTACTGCTCAGACTTTGAGAAAAACACTGCAATTTTACTGTAATGAAAAATCTGGACTGTCTTTATGGACTGTGAGAAAATTTTAGCTTTTGACCAACATTGTATCAATAAGTGTGTGCATTTGATGTCTTTGTTATTGTAATTATGAAAAATTTTATCAAATCATTATTGGCCACTGCCCAAAACAATTTGTAAAATTTTTTGTGGTGAGCATGGGGGCTATGTAAGTAGGCTGTTTATGCTTTCTTATTGGCAACGTTACGTAGCGCTCTGTATGAATATCACTGGCTGTGCTGTGTGCAGTCTGTGGCCAGTTAGCATTGTTGTCTGCCATTGTAGTGTTGGGCAGCGGCAGCTGGATGTGAACAGCGCGTAGCGTTGCGCAGTTGGAGGTGAGCCGCCAGCAGTGGTGGATGTGGGGAGAGAAATGGCGGAGTTTTGAAATTTGTAAAAATGGATATGATGAACTGCTGTATATATTATAACTTTTGATGACTATTAAGGTAAATACATTGTTTGTTCTCTATTAAAATCTTTCATTTGCTAACTATGCCTATCAGTAGTGAGTGCCTTCAGTAGTTTGAATCTTTTATTTAGCTGGCAGTAGTGGCGCTCGCTGTATTGCAGTAGTTCGAGTAACGAAGATTTTTGTGAGGTAAGTGATTTGTGAAAGGTATAGGTTAATGTTAGTCAGGGCCATTGTTTTGTAGGGATTATTGAAAGTCAGATTGCGTTGCGCTAAAAATATTGTGTGTCAGTTTAAGCACAGTCATGTATAATTTTTCTAAGGGGACGTTTCAGACTGTTCTGCCCCAACCATCCTACAACCAGGATCTCGCATCCTCCGACTTCCATCTGCTTGGCCCAAAGAGGAACGCACTCCGCAGGAAGCAGTATGTGGACGATGGGGAGGTTATTGATGCAGCAAGACGTTGGCTACGGCATCGACCAATAGAGTGGTGCCATGGGTGTATGAAGGTCCTCACAGTAAGGCCGTCGCATTGACCGGAGAGTATATCACAAAATAGTAATTTGAGCCAAAAGAATGGGGAATAAATGGTGTACTGAAATTTTGAAAGCAACCATCCTGCTTTTAGAAAAAAAAATGTGTTGCATTACTTACTGAATGCCCCTCGTATTAATATGGCCTCTAGCTACCAGATATTTAGCCATACATTGTTATTTAAAATATTAAAAATTTTATATTAATCAGAAATGTTTATATTGAAGGTTCAATACATCTCACTCTCTTTCTTTATTATATATTCTCACTACAATTAGAACAAATATACGAACATCCATATTCCCTTTTCTGTTTTTATCATGTGATATAACTGCATTATGCTACGGATTTCAATAACTGACACTTGCATTCCTCTCACAGTAAGTTTTGAGTTTCAGTATGGGAGATAAATAACTAATAGGGCTGTAGGCCCTACAAGAGTCGGTGAAAGATTATCCCTGTAAGATGACAGAGCTGTTTCAGCTTTCAGTTGCGAAATGAAAACGGCAGAAGGCGAAAACAACGCAATAATCGTCTATATAGCAGCGACAATACGGTGGCGTTGCCATAGAAACGTACACAGAACAGCGTTACGCGATTTTTTGAGGCAGACGCGCGAAGCAGGTGCGCTAAGTCCTTTGTAAGTGTTAGGGACGTCCTTCACCGAATCTAGTATAGTGATTGCTACTGTGAACATGTGTGAATTTTCATAAATGGTTATTTAACCATTTATGAAAATGACTGCTGACGGTTTCTTCTTCTGGCGTTAGTTGAACAGTGTGCACCTGTGGAGTCATGTAAAGTGTTTGCTGTGGTACGGTGGTTCAAAAATGGTTCAAATGGTTCTGAGTCCTATGGGACTTAACATCTTAGGTCATCAGTCCCCTAGAACTACTTAAACCTAACTAACCTAAGGACATCACACACATCCATGCCGAAGCAGGATTCGAACCTGCGACCGGAGAGGTCGCGCAGTTCCAGACTGAAGCGCCTAGAACCCCTCGGCCACTCTGGCCGGCTGATACGGTGGCTTCACATATTTTAATTTAGAGATCGATGTCCGTGTCTTGAAAATATCTTGCGATACTGACATAGAGTATTGGCTGACGGGGAAGGTACGTGACATTTGCGGGTAGGGGAACTCTCAGATTGTTCTACTTTTATATTAACTCTTTCGTGGCCGATGGGATGTATTATGTCCAATTAAAGAAATACGCTGTTTTGAGTGCTGTGACGTCAGTGACTCATATCTCTCTAGTGCAGCCATTTAGACAAGATATTTCGGACCTATGAGAAAAATACTACGGACCATGGACTGATATACTCTGTCCATCCAAAAAGTTTCGAGATTGATTTTACTCCTGATGTTTATCGACGTCAGTGCAGTAAATACTATGCCAGCTTGAACTAACAGCTGTAAACAACGCATGCGCATCTGACAAGTATTTTGTGAGCAGGCAATGTTAAGCAGCGGACGTGCTTCGGTAGGGCATCATTGTTGTTGTGTCACAAATCCCTATGCAGTAAAGAGCTGAACGTCTCTAAATCAAGTGTTCAGGATATTCCACAGAATGTTTTGAAGATGAGAAAAAGTTCGTACAAAGTCTGTCCTGCACTCCCGAGCAAACAACGGCGCTTGGGCGTCTGCCGCCACTTTATTGAAATGAAGAACAAGGACAATTCTTTTCTGGAAAAAAGAAGCAGAAGGTAGGCCAGGAGCCTAATGTCTCTGTGCTTTCTAAAACACAGTAAATAATTGACCAGCTTCTTCATCAGTAGCATATATCGCATATTAACAGAGACATAGATGAATATATATATATATATATATATATATATGAGCATGCTACTACCGTTCCCCCCCCCCCCCCCCTCGTGTAACTGTGGAGTACTTATGGCCTGACGCGATCGTTAGTAATCAGCCACTTTGACCTCCAGTAACTCATGTACTATTCAAGTTACATGCCTGATGCCTGTAGCTCATACCAATTTAGGGTTACACGAATAGCTTTGTAAAGACACGGCGATCGACAAAATCGGATGAAGCGTTTATATTTTGTAAATTCGTTGCTGGGTGTTACTTGTATAATTCACCGTCAGATACTAAACGTTGAACTAATAACGATTTTGAAAACCTGATTATACCATCAGACTCGTCGTGCAAATAATAGTAATGTACAAGTTTCTTTTTGAGGTATCATGATTCCTGTCGTTATTATTAATTTCTCTATGAACTGCGAAATGTCTACCGTTATGGTTTCACGACGTCCGCCATCTTTGGTGCTCTCGGCATACAGCGTCACCAAGGAATTCGCAGCCACGCGGCTGGACCATGCGCTGGGGCTACCCCTCTCGTCAGGGTAACGCTTGCCACCACGTGTTTGCTGCCGGGCCCCGGCTTTGACGAGCGTCCAGTGCGGCCACGCCACAATTCGCCCGTTAACTCAGAGCATCAGAGAGAATTTTGAAACTTCCTGTCAGATTAAAACTGTGTGCCGGACCGAGCCTCGAACTCGGGACCTTTGCTTTTCGCGGGCAAGTGCTCTACCAACTGAGCTACCAACCAAGCACGACTCACGCCCCGTCCTCACAGCTTACTGGGTAGCTCAGTTGGTAGAGCACTTGCCTGCGACAAGCAAACGTCCCGAGTTGGAGTCTCGGTCCGGCACACAGTTTTAATCTGCCAGGAAGTTTCATATCAGCGCACACTCCACTGCAGAGTGAAAATCTCATTCTGGAAACATCCTCCTGGCTGTGGCTAAGCCATGTCTCCGCAATATCCTTTCTTCCAGGAGTACTAGTTCTGCAAGGTTCGCAGGAGAGCTTCCGTGAGGTGTGGAAAGTAGGAGACGAGGTACTGGCGGAAGTAAAGCTGTGAGGACGGGGCGTGATTCGTGCATGGGTAGCTCAATTGTTAGAGCACTTGCCCGCGAAAAGCAAAGGTCCCGAGTTCGAGGCTCGGTCCGGCACACAGTTTTAATC
Source organism: Schistocerca cancellata (assembly GCF_023864275.1). Taxonomy (NCBI): domain Eukaryota; kingdom Metazoa; phylum Arthropoda; class Insecta; order Orthoptera; family Acrididae; genus Schistocerca; species Schistocerca cancellata. The sequence goes on along the minus strand of NC_064633.1, from coordinate 116,591,221 downwards.
TGCCAGGAAGTTTCATATCAGCCCACACGCCGCTGAAGATTGAAAATCTGATTCTAGAGAGAATTTTGCTTTCGGAATTCCGAGAGAGTACGTTCCGGTAAGACTCGTGCAACATATTACTTCCTTCCACATACGTCTCGCGGCCACAACGATAAAAATCAGAAAAAACAAGAGCTAGTACGTAGAAAAGGAAGGGGGAGACACACAGTGCTAGTACCGGAAGTACCATCCGCATATGTCAGTACCCTAATATATAACAAGACATGAAATGAATCAAAGTGGTAGTAGAATGAAGTCTATTTATTATATTGTCCTAAAAGAGGTGAGGCTACTGCAGTGCTTTCATAATTCAGTTGATTTTTGTCTAGAGATGTGTTAAGCTAATTTTTATCCTTTTTGCTGCATATGTAATTTTTGACAGTTGTTCAACTGCTTACGTTCACTACAGATCTGATGTTCCTGTATAATAGCTTCTAGCAGAAACTGCTGTTTAATTTTGAATGGAATGCCCAAAAATTGAAATCATATTTACTTAGTGTTTTGTTTCTGCTCTGAATTATTAGTTGTTGGTTTTAATGATCTCATGTATTTCATTGTTTGTGACAAGGTAAGAGTAACTGTTATCAGATGAAACTTTAAATTTAGAGTTGTTTTCCTGTATATTCCAATAGTGCTAATGTGTCTCTAGGGTGGGTGGGGAGGGATCGCCTGCATTATCAGAACTGCTTTGTAAGGAAATGGTAAGACTGTAACACACTGTGCCTGATAACAAATTAGTGCTTAAACTGACATTCCATAAGCTTTTTGTGTTGTGGAAAAAAAAGTTGTTAGAGCACTTGCCCGAGAAGGCAAAGGTCCCGAGTTCGAGGCTCGGTCCGGCACACAGTTTTAATCTTGCAGGAAGTTTCGTATCAGCCCACACGCCGCTGCAGATTGAAAATCTCATTCTAGAGAGAATTTTGCTTTTGGAATTCCGAGAGAGTACGTTCCGGTAAGACTCGTGCATCATATTATTCCTTCCACATACGTCTCGCGACCACAACGATAAAAATCAGGAAAACTAGAGCTAGTACGTAGAAAGGGAAGGGGGAGACACACAGTGCTAGTACCGGAAGTACCATCCGCCATTCAACTGCACAATTCAATTGCACAGCAAGGGTGTAGACGTAGCGACCAAATGGAAGTTACTTCCCGAAACACACTCTTTAAAAAATAGTAGTGAACAGAGCGTTAATGCATTACAGCGGCGGTTACGATATCGCGAAAGTAACGGTGCTGGGGAGTGAAGCACTTCGAAAAGGTTTTCACCGAACGTTTGATGACGTGCTAGCAACGGGAGTTTGATGAGGCCGGTGCGACGGCCGCAAAGTGTCCGCAGAGACGGCGGGTGGCGCCGGACTGGCGGTCAGTGACCTGCGTGGGCAGCCGGCAGCCGCCCGCGTGCCGCGTTTACGATGCGCGCGTGTCGCGGGGCGCGCCCAGCCGCTGCCGTGGCCGAGGCCCGGCCCTCACCTGGCCGCGCGCTGCTGCCACGAGGGTCGGAGCCAACTGGCCAGGCCCGCCGGGGTGACAGGGTCTTCACTCGCATCAAACCCGCCACCGTTTCACGTAAATCACGGACTGCACCGTAATCCATTCGTGCTTAAGGGGCTCCGGAACGCCCTATACTTGCAATGTTAAAATAACGCTTATAAATTACGTCTTTCCTCACAAAGTATTTGAGGTAGGAAGTTGAACTTTTTACAGATTATTTATTGGTATATGGGTTACAACTTAACACAGGGATTTTACAAAATTTTAGTTCAGTTATTAAAGATGATTTTTTTCCAATTGTAATGAAAATTCACAACATTTTTTTGCAATTTTTTATTTATACACTCCTGGAAATTGAAATAAGAACACCGTGAATTCATTGTCCCAGGAAGGGGAAACTTTATTGACACATTCCTGGGGTCAGATACATCACATGATCACACTGACAGAACCACAGGCACATAGACACAGGCAACAGAGCATGCACAATGTCGGCACTAGTACAGTGTATATCCACCTTTCGCAGCAATGCAGGCTGCTATTCTCCCATGGAGACGATCGTAGAGATGCTGGATGTAGTCCTGTGGAACGGCTTGCCATGCCATTTCCACCTGGCGCCTCAGTTGGACCAGCGTTCGTGCTGGACGTGCAGACCGCGTGAGACGACGCTTCATCCAGTCCCAAACATGCTCAATGGGGGACAGATCCGGAGATCTTGCTGGCCAGGGTAGTTGACTTACACCTTCTAGAGCACGTTGGGTGGCACGGGATACATGCGGACGTGCATTGTCCTGTTGGAACAGCAAGTTCCCTTGCCGGTCTAGGAATGGTAGAACGATGGGTTCGATGACGGTTTGGATGTACCGTGCACTATTCAGTGTCCCCTCGACGATCACCAGTGGTGTACGGCCAGTGTAGGAGATCGCTCCCCACACCGTGATGCCGGGTGTTGGCCCTGTGTGCCTCGGTCGTATGCAGTCCTGATTGTGGCGCTCACCTGCACGGCGCCAAACACGCATACGACCATCATTGGCACCAAGGCAGAAGCGACTCTCATCGCTGAAGACGACACGTCTCCATTCGTCCCTCCATTCACGCCTGTCGCGACACCACTGGAGGCGGGCTGCACGATGTTGGGGCGTGAGCGGAAGACGGCCTAACGGTGTGCGGGACCGTAGCCCAGCTTCATGGAGACGGTTGCGAATGGTCCTCGCCGATACCCCAGGAGCAACAGTGTCCCTAATTTGCTGGGAAGTGGCGGTGTGGTCCCCTACGGCACTGCGTAGGATCCTACGGTCTTGGCGTGCATCCGTGCGTCGCTGCGGTCCGGTCCCAGGTCGACGGGCACGTGCACCTTCCGCCGACCACTGGCGACAACATCGATGTACTGTGGAGACCTCACGCCCCACGTGTTGAGCAATTCGGCGGTACGTCCACCCGGCCTCCCGCATGCCCACTATACGCTCTCGCTCAAAGTCCGTCAACTGCACATACGGTTCACGTGCACACTGTCGCGGCATGCTACCAGTGTTAAAGACAGCGATGGAGCTCCGTATGTCACGGCAAACTGGCTGACACTGACGGCGGCGGTGCACAAATGCTGCGCAGCTAGCGCCATTCGACGGCCAACACCGCGGTTCCTGGTGTGTCCGCTGTGCCGTGCGTGTGATCATTGCTTGTACAGCCCTCTCGCAGTGTCCTGAGCAAGTATGGTGGGTCTGACACACCGGTGTCAATGTGTTCTTTTTTCCATTTCCAGGAGTGTATATTCAAAAATATACAGTTTTTTGGAAAAAGGCTGTGTTAAATTATGCAGAAGGTACTGTGTAACATTTACTGAAAGTTTGAAACAAATATGTTTGGAAGATCCTTAGAAAACATGTAATTAGTATGAGAAAATAAAAGTTTTGGGAATCGAGCGACAAAGATTGGATTAACCTTTTAGTGCATTCCAGGTCCATAGGATGGATTATCTTCATCCTCTGCAAACTCCTCCTCCAGCTTCCTCTTGTTCCTCCTCCTGTTTACTCTTGCTTGTATTTCTAGACTCTTTACAGCCCTGTCTGCAGCCCGAAGGCGTTCCTTGTCTAAAGCAAGCATCGCTCGTACCATGTTAGAACCTATCGTCTTTATTGTTTACAGTAATAACACATACCTTTGGCTTTCCAACATTTCTCCTTTTCTTAAAAGCCTTCAGAGGATTTCCAATAACTTTACTTTTACTCATTATTATACTTCAACAAAACAGAGACTCAAGAAACAGAATTAATTACGAATATTTTCGAGATAACGACAGAGTAAATAAACATGAAACAATCGACAATCACACCAGCGATATATATTGAACCATCACAGTTTAGCCACAACACATACTTTATCTCACATCACTAAAATGTACCTGATGAACACGGACGTTATTAATAACACCATTTGACAGCAGTTTAACAGCGCCACAGTGGGTCACGCCCATGTAGAACACATTTCAAAAAAAATTAAAAATAGTTGTAGTCTTCGAAATTGAATAAATTATATATCTATTAAAAGGTAATAGTCTGCAGATTCAGAAAACGCAAAAAAGTAAAAATTGAACTTTTCATGATTTTGAGCCTTTCCGGAGCCCCTTAAGACTCTTTTTACACATGATCTGAAAAACAAAAAACAAAAAAAGACCCAGAATGGAAAGAGGACACGAAACGGAACATCGCTGCTTGGGAGGCCATGTGACTGATCGGAAAATCGAGTCAAATTTACAAAAATACTTCGCAGCATGTGCCCACTTATAAGTATGATGATGCACACCCTATGCCTTGGATGCACGCACTGATCCAGTTGGGAAGGGTATCAAAAACCCGTTGTTACGTCTTGAGATGAAAGATGGTCCACATCTGTTGCGACTGGTCCTCGACAGCCAGGATACTGGCGCTGGGCTGTAGTCGACGTCCGGATGGTGCCACACATGTTCCGTTGTTGGACAGCTGTGGGGGACCTCGATGGCCACGGGAGTGCTTCATCATCAGGCAGACAGTCATAGCTACACGCGTCATTTGTGGACGAGCATTGTCCTAGCACCAAGGTTTTGCATAAGCAGTAGTACAACAGGAGGGATGAGGTCCGTGGCGTATCGTAGTGCCATCGGAATTCTTTCAATCAAGGTCATCCGCGACCTGGAGCCATACCTAATGGCTCCTCGCACCATGACACCAGAAACGGTACTATTGTTCCCTCCAAAACATTGGAAAAATGGGACCTCGCCCATGTCACCTCCACATCCACCAAAGATCATCATACAGTGTAGCGCAGAACCGCAATTCATCACTAACTACAAGTACTATAATCCGACGCCATTCATCGGCAGCCCGTGCTTACTGGTTTGGTGCCACTCGAAATGCAGCCGTTTGTGTTGTGTTGTTAACGACAGCTTGCACATGGAACGGTAATTCCGTGGTCCATCTGCCGCTAGTCCCAGACCAATGGTGTGGGAACACAGAATGTTGCATGCAGACCATTACATGTTCTTGGATGAAACACGCAAAATTGAAGGGGTTACGATGTGCTTAATGCGCAACACGACGTTAGGTTCCTCCCTTGTCTTCATCTACATCTACATCTATACTCCGCAAGCCACCTGACGGTGTTTGGCGGAGGGTACCTTGAGTACCTCCATTGGTTCTCCCTTTTATTCCAGTCTCGTATTGTTCGTATGCCTCTACGCGGGCTCTAACCTCTCTGATTTTATTCTCATGGTCTCTTCGCTCGATATACGTAGAAGGAAACAATATACTGCTTGATTCCTCGGTGAAAGTATGTTCTCGAAACTTCAACAAATTCCCGTACAGAGCTACTGAGCGTCTCTCTTGCAGAGTCTTCCACTGGAGTTTATCTATTATCTCCGTAACGCTTTCGCGATTACTAAATGATCCTGTAACGAAGGGCGCTTTTCTCCTTTGGATCTTCTCTCTCTCTTCTATCAACCCTATCTGGTACGGATCCCACACTGGTGAGCAGTATTCAAGCAGCGGGCGAAGAAGTGTACTGTAACCTACTTCCTTTGTTTTAGGGCTGCATTTGCTTAGGATTCTTCCAATGAATCTCAGTCTGGCAACTGCTTTACCGACGATTAATTTTATATGGTCATTCCATTTTCGATGACTCCTAATGCCTACTCCCATATAATTTGTGGAATTAACTGCTTCCAGTTAATATATTCTAGCTAAATGATAAAGGATCTTTCTTGCTATGTATTCACAGCACATTACACTTGTGTACATTGAGAGTCAATTGCCATTCCCTGCACCATGCGTCAACTCGTTGCAGATCCTCCTGCATTTCAGTACAATTTTCCATTGATACAACCGCTCGATATACTACAGCATCATCCGCAAAAACTCTCAGTGAACTTTTGATGTTATCCACAAGGTCATTTATATATATTGTGAATAGCAACATGTCCTACGACACTCCCCTGCGGCACACCTGAAATCACTCTTACTTAGGAAGACTTCTCTCCATTGAGAATGACATGCTGCGTTCTGTTATCTAGGAACTCTTCAACCACACAATTGATCTGATAGTCCATATGCTCTTACTTTGTTTATTAAATGACTGTGGCGAACTGTATAAAACGCCTTGCGGAAGTCAATAAACACGGCATCTACCTGGGAACCCGTGACTATGGCCCTTTGAGTCTCGTAGACGAATAGGGCGAGCTGGGTTTCACACGATCGTCTTTTTCGAAACCCATGCCGATTCTTACAGAGTAGATTTCTAGTCTCCAGAAAAGTCATTATACTCGAACATAATACGTGCTCCAAAATTCTACAACTGATCGACGTTAAAGATATAGGTCTATAGTTCTGCACATCTGTTCGACGTCCCTTCTCGAAAACGGGGATGACCTGTGCCCTTTTCCAATCCTTTGGAACGCTAAGCTCTTCTAGAGACCTACGGTACACCGCTGCGAGAAGGGGGGCAAGTTCCTTCGCGTACTCTGAATAAAATCGAACTGATATCCCATAAGGTCCAGCGGCCTTTCCTCTTTTGAGCGATTTTAATTGTTTTTCTATCCCTCTGTCATCTATTTCGATATCTACCATTTTGTCATCTGTGCGTGATCCCCCGAAACCTTGCCGACGAGTATGCCGGCTCTCAAGTTTCCAGCAAACCAGCAACGGTCAGCTATCAAATCCGAATGGTCCGCAACTCTGGATACTGTTCGATTCGACGAGCTCGCCAAATAGATACCCGTAACGAGCCGCTTTCATACTCTGTCAGGTGCTGATAACTCTGCCTCCCACGTGTACGCACCGTCTTTGTTCAGGCGTAACGATAAGCGACGGCACGAAGATGAAGAAGGCAAGAGCAAAGGAGGCTGTGGAACTGCATTAGCCAATAGCCCGCTGACAAGGACCGCACCACGACAGGAGCGCCCTCTAGCCGAAGAGAATGTACGCGCCGCTCCTGCCAGCCTCAGCCGCACAGTACTAGACGGAGACTAGCAGACCAACATAGTGTTGGGACAGTACCAGCAGAGAGCACTATATAGCAGTGACGTGTGATCCATACCAATTGCTTACATGGACCTTGTATACAGCAAAGGTCTTTGATTGTTTGCATGTTGTCCATCGCTTGCGACACCATTGTAAATTCAAAGTTAAGTAGTGTCCATCTTCTCCATTTGTAATGAAAACTATTACTGTGATTTGCTTTAATTGTTTTATAGTTATATTTTGACTAAAGTTCAGTCTTGATCACACCATTTATGTTTCAGTAACATAGGTAACCGGTTTCGGTTATTTTTACATAACCATCATCAGACCCATGGCTCCCTTAGGATGGTAGGCGGAGCTCTCCTCAGCTGCTACGAAGTCAATCAGCCTTGCATCTGCCTTTTTTACAGTAGATTTTAAGTAATCTTTACAGTTTGGGATGCTTCGAATTGTGAGTGCCAGATATTTTCCGGTAGTTCCTGTTTCCAGTTATCTGTTACCAATAGCGTAGCAACAGTAGCGGATTTCAGTGGACTGCCAGTCCTGTGTCAAACGTCAGCTTTTTGCTGACAAGAAGCCTGATACCACGATCTAAAATTGAAACCACATCTTAGGTCGACATTAAATGGTTCGCCAGAAATGAACTGATTATACCTGCTCGGAATTCCTCACTCCAGTCCCAAGTCTGGTCCGATTCTTGGTAAGCTGGTATGCTGTTCACCAAAAGAAGTGCAGGACTGTGTCAAATACATTCCGGAAGTCAATAAACATGGCACGAATGCGGGTGGCAATATCCACTGCAGTCTGGATGTCGTGAACGAACGGAGCGATCTTTATTTCGCAACATCTCTGATTGCAGAATCCAGTAATAAGCCTCTAGCACATGTAACGGCCTCTTTCCGCAGGGTGTACTAGAATGATGTTTTCGGAATGTTGGAGATTGCGGAAAATGAAATTTTGAACGTTTTATGCCCTATAACTGGAAATGTGAAATAAAGTTTCTGCAGCTGAAAACCGACGCACTATTTGTGCGAGGAGGTACCGGAGCAGATTCGCAGTGAACATTTAGACTGGAATTTTTGTAAATCACCTTACTGGACCACATGTCTTACCATATCGTTCGAACAATGATTGGTATTTTAAGTTCCTGGACAATGCCTTGCCAGAGCTTCTGGTGGATGTTCCCTTACAACAGTGCACAAGTTTGTAGTTTCAGAACGATAGCGCTCCAGCACACTTTGATAGTTGAGCCAGGGCCTATCTCATAGACAGATTCAGGCAGAGAACATTCTGAAGCCGATGGCCAGTTCCTGCGTGCTGGCGGGGGCCCTACACGATATTCGGCAAGTATAACAGTTTCTTTGGCTCTTCAATGTACATTGGACTCGTTTTCGAAAGGATGTCAGCTGAAATTCCCGCACAATCACCCAGATTTACGGTATCCGTGATTCCCCTAAATCACCTTAGACAAACTCCAGGATGGTTTCTTTGAAAAGGGCACGTGACCATCTCGTCGACAGGACAATACGAGCTAATTTCCTTCCTTTAATCTCTGGGGTAGAAACTTTTGGTAACTGGAAATGTTGTTTATTGTGGGGTGCAGTTGCTGCTCTTAAAGTACTCTCAGTACTGTATTCATCGACGTGTATCTTGAACTCACACCTCTTGACTTTTTACTCTGGGATTATTTAAAGCCCTTGTTGACTCATCACCAGTGATACTGTATATGAGCTTATTTAGCTCATCTTTACAGCTGCTGATACCATCGGAAGGGAGCTCGAAATCTCGCAGAGCCTCAGACCGTCGTTGCACATTATATGACAATGATGATCGTCACATTGAACATTTACTGTAGGTAGGGAACCACCGATTCGGTTAACAGTATTTGAGAGTACTCTACTATCAATAAACACTTTCTCAACTACAGTATTCTGGTGTTTCATTTAGCTTACAGAACGCGTAGAAAGTGCGTAAAGCTGTAGAAGCTTTATTTCATCACAATAAACTATACGATTCCAGAGATTTTTCAAGTCTCGGACGTCTGTAATGTATATGCGCAGGCTGAATCCCTGCGTCGTTACGTATTTTCATTCGTCGCTTCAGTCAGCATGTATACTTCATTTCACATTTCCGGCTACAGGTTCCTTGTATCGAAACGTTCAAGGTTTCAGCGTTTACAGTCTCATACGTTTTTAAAATGTGATTCTGTTACACCCAGTAACGAAGTCACAAACATCACACAGCCTATACAAGATCCGAAACTGACTATTTTAATACAAAGGATCAGTGGTCACAAATGAAAGATTCTGGTTGTTCAGAATCTCGAACGAGCAACGTCTGCCAGTCACGTGACACCCAACTGCGTATTTTTCGTAACAAATAACTCCCTATTGCATAGAGGTTAGTGGTGCAACTTGTATAAAGGAATACTCAGCCTTTTGTGGCGTGACCACGGTGCAGTTTACCGCCATTTGCAACTAACGATTGGCCGGCCGGTGTTGCCGAGCGGTTCTAGGCGCTTCAGTCTGAAACCGCGCGACCGCTACGGTCGCAGGTTCGAATCCTGCCTCGGACACGGATGTGTGTGATGTCCTTAGGTTAGGTTTAAGTAGTTCTAAGAGACTGATGACCGCAGATGTTAAGTCCCATAGCGCTCAGAGCCATATGAACCAACTAACGATTGGTTGCCGAAGACAGAACATTATACGCCTTGCAGACATACATCTAATGCATGAAGTAGTACAAAATAGTGCACAGAAAACGAACACAATAATCGAGAAAAATTTCGCAACACATGTCAACTGGAAGGAATTTATCGCTTTCGATGGAAGCTTGCGAGAATAAGGGTCATTCAGTTCACGGAAAGCTGTATCTGTTCTCGACAAAGATCTATCGGCGCAATAAAATTTAAGCAGATGGTGTTCGATAGTGTGAGAGAAGATGAATAAGATCCCGTCAATTTCCGCACAAAACATACACATCGATGAATATAGTACTGAGAGTACTTTTAGAGTAGCAATTCCGCCCCACCATAAACAACATGTCCAATTACCAAAAGTTTCCACCCCAGAGATTAAAGGAAGGAAATTAGCGCTTATCGTCCTGTCGACGAGATGGTCACGTGCCCTTTTCAAAGAAACCATCCTGGAATTCGTCTACAGTGATTTACGGATTTACGGGAATCACGGATACTGTAAATCTGGGTGATTGGGAGGGAATTTCAGCTGACGTTCTTTCGAAAACGAGTCCAATGTACACTGAAGAGTCAAAGAAACTGTTACACTTGCCGAATATCGTGTAGGGCCCCCGCCAGCACGCAGAAGTGGCGCAACGGACTCGACTAACGTCAGTAGTAGTGCTGGAGGGAACTGATACCATGAATCCTGCTGGGCTGTCCATAAATCCGTAAGAGTACGAGGGGGAGATCTCTTCTGAATATTACGTTGCAAGGCAATCCAGATATGCTCAGTAACGTCGGAGGAGTTTGGTGGATAGCGGAAGTGTTTAAGCTTAGAGGAGTGTTCCTCGAGCCACTCTATAGCAATTCTGGACATGTGGGGTGTCGTACTGTCCTGCTGGAATTGCCTAAGTCCGTCGGGATGCACAATGTACATGAATGGATGCAGGTGATCAGACAGTATGCTTGCGTACGTGTAAACTGTCAGAGTCGTATCTAGACATATCAGGAGTCCCGTATCACTCCAACACAAGCCCCACAGCATTACAGAGTTTCCATCAGCATGAAAAGCCTCGTTGCTGACATGCAGGGGTCACGGATTCATGACGTTGTCTCCATACACATACACGTCCACCCGCTCGATACAATTTGATACGATACTCGTCCGACCAGGCAATATGTTTCCAGTCATCAACAGTCAGATTTCGGTGTTGACGATTCCAGGCAAGGCGTAAAGCTTTGTGTCGTGCAGTCATGAAAGGTACGCCAGTGGGTCTTCGGTTCCGAAAGCCCATATCGATGATATTTCGTTGAGTGGTTCATACGCTGACACCTGTCGATGGCCCAGCATTGAAATCTGCATCAATTTGCGGAAGGGTAGCACTTCTGACCCGTTGAACGATTCTCTTCAGTCGTCGTCGGTCTCTTTCTTGCAGGATCTTTTCCCGGCCGCAGCGATGTCGGAGATTTGATATTTTACTGGGTTCCTGATATTCAGGGTACACTAGTCGTACGGGAAAATCCCCACTTCATCACTACCTCCGAGATGCTCTGTCCCATAGTTCGTGCGCCGACTATAACACCACATTCAAACCCACTGAAATCTTGATAATCTGCCATTGAAGCAGCAGTAAGCGATCTAAGAACTACCTCAGACATTTGTCTTATGCAGGCGTTTCCGACCGCAGCGCCCTATTCTGCCCGTTAACATATTTCTATATTTGAATTCTCTAGGTAAGAGTAGACGAAAACCAATCGGCAGGCTTTTAGGTAGGAATAAAATTGACGTAAAGAGAAATAAGGGGCTAAAATATATCGGAATAACTACCAGAGCCCTGGAACCCTGAAAATCTCAAGATAAATTATTAACTGCTTTTGAACAGTAATTTAGGAGAATGGCGGCATGTTGCTCCACATAGCCTTTAAAAAATTAGCTTAATTCCTGCTAGGGGGATCATGCGAGCTGAATAAGTATATGTGTTGGGGCTTTCGATCCTGTCACGAACATATAATTGATGTCAAATGAAACGATTTGCCTACGGTCTGAACTCAACGACGTTGGTGAACCACTGACAGCTTTCGTATGTACCAGTATGCTAATCGAGAATCATTCCGTGGACGTAGGTGGTTTGTTCCACTCCACATGCTGTCATCTACTCGTTTCTGCGGTATAAGCTACAGCTGATTTCACGCCACGTCTAGTATTTCAGACAGCGACAGTGCACGTTTCGAAATGTTATTTACGAGTACTTTGAAACGCGAAACCAGTGCGCTACATATCCTAGGGGTAGGAACTTGTCAAAGGGAATCATTTCACATCTCATTTGTTTTGCTACGCAACACTATCTGTGTATCGGCGGCAGAAACGGGTGACGCTGTCACGTCAAATGCGAAAAGCACGTCCTGCTTCAAACAGCTGGTGGTGGTGGGTGTCTATTACGCGAAAAATTCCCTTTTCGAATACGTATCGTTGCTTTAGATATATGAAGTAATACCGCCGTAGTTTTTCGTCATAGGAATATGATACGAAGCTGTCCTGAAGCTAAATGGCAAAATAAATAAATAAACAAAAAACTCCAGAGAATCACACATCAAACACATTGTGCTTTTTTCACTTTCATCTTATACAGGATTATCTTCACAATTGTGCGACACAGGCCTTGTCTCATTTGTTAACGATATGAACGTGATCCCTAATTTTAAATTAGAATTTCGGTCGTGGTCGCATATTTGGGTAGCGACACTTGCGCAAAGTGAAACTGTAGGTTCCAGCAACTTCTAAAAGCGGCTGAGAGAAGAAATACTTTCAGTACTGTCAAAAAAATCCGTCTAAAAGGAGGAACGTGAATCACGTTTAGTGCCACTGCGGACCTCATGACTGGCAACCCAGTATGTCTCCGAAAGCTGAAGGTGTATATCACCTAATAACACGTGAACTTCTTTAAGTGGCCAAATGATTAGAATAAGTAGTAGTATAAGAATTCAAACAAGCACATACTGACTCGCTCTCACAGTATGATCGCTCCTCTCATGTAATGAAATATACGACGTACAGTATATTTTACTGTCTCTCTTCAAGTAGCCGTGATAAGTCTCAGAGCAGGCACAAGTTTTCAAGGTGATTTGCTAGACAACAGAAGTTCGTTGGCTATATTGTAGCGCACCAGTTCATGCCAAGAGATCGCGACCCATCACAGACTACTGTGTATTGCATCGAATTGTTCGAATTTTTACTTCCCAACACGCCAAAATACGAGGGAGAAGTGAAACTTTCTCGGCTTTACAGTGAAAGGTTGGGGTTTTGACCAAGGGAGCATTTCTTTTTCGACTTAGTGCCATTATGATCAATCCACTTCATTGGCCGTTTTTACAGTCAGCAGATTTCAAAGCTGTACTAGAAAGTCTGTAAGCTGATTTCTCACTGGTCTCAAAATATTGTCCGTCCACAAATCTCTTGTTATGTGGGGAATTGGTAGCTGTCAGACGGTGCTAAATTGGCGAATAGTGTGAGTGTTCAAACAATTAGTTCCTCACGTCACTTAGTGTTGTTAGATTCAAATTAATTTTGTGCGTAGGTGAACAGGTCAGATGAAAAAAATTCCTGTGTGTGTATTTCAGGTTCGTGCCGTCACTTTTTCGCGAAAATATTAGGGTAAAATCGTAACAAGTGTTCCGTATTAATATCTAATTCAATTGTCAACCTCTTTAACACAGTGGTTACACGGAGTGCTACCATGGTTACAGAATAGATGAATCAGTAGTTTGTCGTATGTAGCCTGGGCCTGATGTACAAGTCTATGGAGGGTTGTTCAACGGTGTATGTCATATCATTATCGACGAGGTCATCATGGTCAACAGTGGCATCTTCCACCAAATAGACAAACACCTGAAGTAGATCACAAGCGTGCATGACATGGGCTTCGGTGGGCTCGATATAATAGTGTGCGGAAATTCCCAGCCGGGAATCGAAGCCGGGCCCTTAGGATTGATATTCTGTCGAGCTGACCACTCAGCTACCGGGGGCGGACTAAACAGAAGCGATATCTATGGTGGTGGTGGTTGTTGGGATGTTTAAGGGGGACTAAACAGATATCTATGGTTCCGCAGTTAGTGATATGAGCAGTTTGATGTTCCATTTGTATACAAATAATTTAGGAGACAATCTCAGCAAGTGTCTTAGATGGTTTGCAGATGATACTACCGTCTAGTAAAGTCTTCAGAACGTCAAAAAGAACTGCAACATGATTTAGACAAGATATCTGTATGGATCGAAAAATGGCGACGTACCGCAAACAATAAAAAAAGGAGATTCTGCACATGAGTGCTAAAAAGAAACTGTTAAATTTCGGCCACACGATAAATCACACAAATTTGAAGGTTGTCATTAAACTAAATACCTTGGGATTACAATTACATGCAACTTAAATTGAAACCATCATACAGAAAATGTTGTGGGGAAAGCGAACCAAAGACAGTTGTCCGTCTTCCTCTAGAGGATTGCTGAGCAGTATTGGATCCTTACCAGATACGATTGACGGAGGGCATGGAAAAAATTCAAAGAAGTATTATGACGAAAATGTGAGAGAGTGTAACAGATACGATACGCGAGTTTTGTGGGCATTTGTTAAAAGCGTTTTACGAAACAAAGGGAAGCTTTACAGGTTCGCCCTGACGGACCATTCGGTACCGCCTGTCCCTCGTGTCTTCCTCTGCCAATTCGAATACGATAGGGGGTCAGCACACCACCGTTGCGATTCCCATGCCTTGGATCCGATACTTTTCATTAAAATAGCTCCTCAGATGGTATCACCACGGTGAATCCATCCGATTCTAGCCGTCCAAACAAGGAAAAATCGATGGCATTATCGGGAATCGAACACTGATCCTGACATTAAGAGACGATTAACTCTAAGCTACGGAACGTTTTCCTTTGTCACGACATGTTTACACGAAATTTCAATTACGAACTGTCTCCTCAGTTTGCGAAAATATTATGTTGCTTCTCACCAACGTAAAGAGAAATAGCAGTCTCAATAAAATAAATCAGAGTTCGCAGGAAGTATTTAGGTGTTTATTTTCCCCACTCGCTGTTCGAGAGTGTCAGGGTCGAGAAATAGTCTCAAAGTGTTTCCGTGAACCCTTTGTGAAGCTCTTACGTGCGAATTGCAGTTTGGTCGCGTACAAATACATGTAGATAAAGTCGTCTCATGAACTTAATGAATTCCATTCATTTCCCTCCAGCCTTGTCCTCTGTCAATATCTCATATCCATAGCGATCTGTGGTCTGAACATACCACTACACGAAACTTTTTTGGGCTCAGGGCTTATATTTCTTGATGACCCCAGCTTTTCTTTCAAATGAAAACCCTTCTGTCTTCTGCAACGCTTGCTAATGTATCTCTCCTAACGGTCCAGTTACACAGACACACACACACACACACACACACACACACACACACACATATATATATATATATATATATATATATATATATATATATATATGTGTGTGTGTGTGTGTTTGTGTGTGTGTGTGTGTGTGTGTGTGTGTGTGTGTGTGTGTGTCTGTGTAACTGGACCATATATATATATATGTGTGTGTGTGTTTGTGTGTGTGTGTGTGTGTGTGTGTGTGTTGTAACATTCACGAGATAAAGTTTTGGCTACAGTGCGACGAGAGGAAATTATGAATCTAACAGTTATAAACATTATGTATTCGACGTATGAAAAAACAGTGAAAACTTATAAATATTAATTATTTATATAATATTCTATGATGTAATTAGACATATCGATGTCTATCATACAAAGACAATGATAATTGTAAATTCCTTTTATGATCTGCGATTGTCTTCCTTTGTTTTTACCTTTTGTTGGATGGCTTTTGTAGACTGCGGACGCGTATCAAACTGAGGTCTGTGAAGAAACTGTAATTATTTGTTAATTATTACTTGAAAATAGTGTTCATTATTATTATAAATATGAGTGAATAATTATTTGTAACTTTAATTCCTCTCTCATTAAGCATTATCTGTGTTAATTATTTCTTTCCGCTGCAACGAGCTCAGCCATTGATGATAGCGATTTGTATCGCGTTTTTGTCTGTGTTTTCCTTAGAAACAAATCAAATGTTTGCTTGATGAGGTCTAAGTAGTGCACAATATGAAAGTATAGTTTATAGAATTTAATAATCACTTCAAATAGTTATTTGGTCTAACAATAGAAAGTCTCTATCAATTGTCTGCCGCCATCTTAACAATTATCTCAGCGGCAAATTCAAATTGCGCAACTCTGCAAACATAAATGCCGAACGTAATACAAATGTGTAAAAATAAATGTGCACCGGTGGTTCCGAACTCATTTTAATGAAAATAATTCGAATCAAATTGGTTCCTTGAAAACAGTGCTCATAGCACGATCGTTATAACAAACTTTTCTAGCTGATGTATGGAGCCGAAATGATTTACGCACGAGTTGCGAAGAATATTGTTACAGGTAACATACGTCAGTGTTGTGCACGGCTGATATTCGGTGGTTTTAATGATCATTTTGCTGAAGATAACTGTTTCCATCATAATCCATAGTTGTATACAATCTGTTGTATGAACTGTGATTTAGTGACACTTACACAACGTACAGACAACACTTTAACACGACGTTAACTTGGAGTTCTTTAGCAACTTGACCAATTATTTAGCCGGGAGAAAATTTATTTAGTAATTACTCAATGTAATATAATAAGATTATCATTTTCATTTACAAATTAGTAAAGTACCAAACCACTGAATAACACAAGCGAACGCCACAGTGTGTGTGTGTGTGTGTGTGCGTGATTTTTTTGTTCCAGACTAAAATATTAATTCCAAATATGAGCAAGAATAATGATTTCAAATTTTTGTTGAGTGACGGGAGAACTGTGGCAAGTGGGTAAAAATGCTTATTAATGATTTTGGAAACGTATATTATATATAGTCGTCAATTGTGAGGTCCAGTTGAGTTGTTTAAAATACCTCAAGGCGCTACAGATTCGATCCCTGGTGACCTACAGGTAAGAGACACTCCCCATAGGACCATGAAAATTTCAGAGAAACGATGTCGTACAATGGGTAACGTCTTATTAAATGAAAATTAGTAGGTGTGACCTATTTAAGTATGATAGTACATGTACCGTACCTCAAAAGCGATCACTGTAACAATATGGTTTATTGCTATAAGACATCAAACAAAAATTTTTACCACTGAATCAAATAAACAAACAGTTAATAAGTGGACAAGTGATTTCGGATATGAATTATTGCCTTAAAACAATTGGAAGGTTTCTCAGAAGTCCAATATGAAAGATTGTCATGAGTGCTGCCAATAATTGGGAAAAGAGGTTAGTTATTTAAGGAAAGATCTCCGGAAAAGCAAGAACTTCCGCTAAAGTGCATGAAACTAGTTCGCTATGAATATTAGATATGTGATGCAAAGTCAACTAGCTTTGTGTCATCTTTCTGGCAGCTACACTCCTGGAAATGGAAAAAAGAACACATTGACACCGGTGTGTCAGACCCACCATACTTGCTCCGGACACTGCGAGAGGGCTGTACAAGCAATGATCACACGCACGGCACAGCGGACACACCAGGAACCGCGGTGTTGGCCGTCGAATGGCGCTAGCTGCGCAGCATTTGTGCACCGCCGCCGTCAGTGTCAGCCAGTTTGCCGTGGCATACGGAGCTCCATCGCAGTCTTTAACACTGGTAGCATGCCGCGACAGCGTGGACGTGAACCGTATGTGCAGTTGACGGACTTTGAGCGAGGGCGTATAGTGGGCATGCGGGAGGCCGGGTGGACGTACCGCCGAAATGCTCAACACGTGGGGCGTGAGGTCTCCACAGTACATCGATGTTGTCGCCAGTGGTCGGCGGCAGGTGCGCGTGCCCGTCGACCTGGGACCGGACCGCAGCGACGCACGGATGCACGCCAAGACCGTAGGATCCTACGCAGTGCCGTAGGGGACCGCACCGCCACTTCCCAGCAAATTAGGGACACTGTTGCTCCTGGGGTATCGGCGAGGACCATTCGCAATCGTCTCCATGAAGCTGGGCTACGGTCCCGCACACCGTTAGGCCGTCTTCCGCTCACGCCCCAACATCGTGCAGCCTGCCTCCAGTGGTGTCGCGACAGGCGTGAATGGAGGGACGAATGGAGACGTGTCGTCTTCAGCGATGAGAGTCGCTTCTGCCTTGGTGCCAATGATGGTCGTATGCGTGTTTGGCGCCGTGCAGGTGAGCACCACAATCAGGACTGCATACGACCGAGGCACACAGAGCCAACACCCGGCATCATGGTGTGGGGAGCGATCTCCTACACTGGCCGTACACCACTGGTGATCGTCGAGGGGACACTGAATAGTGCACGGTACATCCAAACCGTCATCGAACCCATCGTTCTACCATTCCTAGACCGGCAAGGGAACTTGCTGTTCCAACAGGACAATGCACGTCCGCATGTATCCCGTGCCACCCAACGTGCTCTAGAAGGTGTAAGTCAACTACCCTGGCCAGCAAGATCTCCGGATCTGTCCCCCATTGAGCATGTTTGGGACTGGATGAAGCGTCGTCTCACGCGGTCTGCACGTCCAGCACGAACGCCGGTCCAACTGAGGCGCCAGGTGGAAATGGCATGGCAAGCCGTTCCACAGGACTGCATCCAGCATCTCTACGATCGTCTCCATGGGAGAATAGCAGCCTGCATTGCTGCGAAAGGTGGATATACACTGTACTAGTGCCGACATTATGCATGCTCTGTTGCCTGTGTCTATGTGCCTGTGGTTCTGTCAGTGTGATCATGTGATGTATCTGACCCCAGGAATGTGTCAATAAAGTTTCCCCTTCCTGGGACAATGAATTCACGGTGTTCTTATTTCAATTTCCAGGTGTGTATATCTACAGCACGTGCATATCACTCTTAAGCGGCGTGTGTGTGGAAGATGGCTGCAGCAGCGGCTGTAAATTCTGAGTCCACCTCAACCTCTGGACTTCACTCTAAGTTGCAGCCATCTACCCCTGTGAATATCTTCGGCGGCTGTGTACAGCGAAGTGCGTAATCGACAGCATCTCTGAAGTAAGTGTTCCCTTCGATCTTATTGGTGCAAGTGTGTTCCGACTTTACGAAACTCAGCTGGTTCTGAAGGCGATGGAATCTCGCCATCCAACTGCAGCAGACCTTGCAAGTTCAGACCAATAATAATTTTATAAACCATTCCCGCGTTCACGGATTCTGTCATGATTAACCAGTAAGGTATGGCGTGGGGAAGAAGGCAAAATATCTCTGCCACTTCATGATAGGTTTCCAGCCATGGACAACCAAAATCTTTGCGTGTATGCACACGTGGGAACTCTCTCCTTCTTCCAAAATCATTACTGTGAACCAGTCGCAGTACCATTTACTTTGATTTGTACGAACATTCCTGCAAGGCACGGCGGTTCCCAACAGCTGATCCCATGCTCTGAAACTCTGTGTTTTCTCCTGGCCTTTGGATCATACATAGGTGGAAAGGATTTGTTTTTGCTTCTTGCACAATGCAGTTCTATGGTACGCAGCTCTGTCTCTTAGACACTCCTACTGTCTGCTGTGCGGACGTGGTAGAGTGCCATTCCCTATCCTATACCTCTGCGGAGGCAGCTTTCAGCACTAAACAACGTTATGACGCTTCTGTTCTCCAAAGTTAACTTTCCTGTCGTGAACCAGCTAAGAAGCTCCTTAGGCTGCAAAAGTAAGAGGTCGCCCTCACCATATCAAAAGAGATGAAGAAGTCATTGGCAGTAGTGCATACGGTTTCCTGTTTTCATGCAGCACAAAGGTTTGATTTTACTGACTGGTTAGACTTTACTGACTGGCCTGGCTAAGATACACGAGAGTTTGGGCATAGACTGACACGTGACACCATACCACTTAAAAGTTCTGGGGAATGTAGTACATCGACGACTGTGGTGAAAACGGTGGAGGTGTGGAACAATCATCTAAGAGAGGTGGCATCCACAGCCCGACATTATCACGAAAAAAACCAGACTATCTGAACAGTGTAATCATCGTATCCATTTAGGACAGACGCGTTATTTATTTGCACCAGCTATTGAACTTAACTGATTCATAGTTTAAAAGTCAATTAAAATATTTAATTCTATGGGTTGCAGTGCCAATATTATTATTTTCAGAATATAATTAGATTTCTAGTTCAATGAGCAGAAGTTTATATTACTGAATGAATATTCATGACCCTGCGGTTATTTACTTTCAGTTAATTGCAGAGTGAATAGTTTCTTTTATTATTAATTGCTGTGTATAGCTTGGACTGTTATTTATTCTGAGTGTTGCCATTCAATATTCTTTGGAGCTTAGCGATGTATGGAGTGGCGGAACATAATTAACAGAAGTCAGATGTGTGTTAAAGGGCAACAGTCATAAATTTTGTTACTGGCACATTCATATTTTTATGTAATTTTTATTTTAGAATCTAATTTCTTGGTTCACTTAAGTCAAACTATAAAAAAAAACATCAACTTAAGAGCTCAGCTTGCAATCATTATCTATATTTTCTTTATAAAATGGAGCCATCGCACTCTTTATACATCTTTGTTATCTACCGTTCTTTAGAAGTATCATGATCTTTCCTCTTCTTCTACAGTCAATTACCAAAAGTTAACGCATAGCGTCAAGAACGGCCACCTTCTCTCTGTACGCTTCAGTTTTCTTTCTACTTACTTCCATAGTCCAGCCAACGGCAAGCACACCTTTGATTTAATTAAGCACTAGATTCAGTTTATGTCCACTGTTGTTGTTGTTGTTGTTCAGTCCTGAGACTGGCTTGATGCAGCTCTGCATGCTACTCTATCCTGTGAAAGCTGCTTGATCTCCCAGTACCTACTACAACCTACATCCTTTTGAATCTGCTTAGTGTGTTCATCTCTTGGTCTCCCTCTACCATTTTTACCCTGCACGCTGCCCTCCAGTACTACATTGGTGAGCCCTTGACGCCTGAGAACAGGTCCTACCAACCGATCCCTTCTTCTTGTCAAGTTGTGCTACAAACTCCTCCCCAATTCTATTCAGTACCTCCTCATTAGTTATGTGATCCACCAATCAAATCTTCAGTATTCTTCTGTAGCATCACATTTCGAAAGCTTCTCTTCTCTTCTTGTCCAAACTATTTATCGTCCATGTTTCACTTGCATACATGGCTACACTATATACAAATACTTTCAGAAACGACTTCCTGACACTTAAATCTATACTCGTTGTTAACAAATTTCTCTTCTTCAGAAACGCTTTCCTTGCCATTCCCGGTCTACATTTTATATCCTCTCTACTTTGACCATCATCAGTTATTTTGCTCCCCAAATAGCAAAACTCCTTTACTACTTTAAACGTCTCATTTCCTAATCTAATTCCTTCAGCATCACCCGACGTAATTCGACTACATTCCGTTATACTTGTTTTGCTTTTGTTGATGTTCATCTTATGATGTCCACTTATGGTGAGTAATTGTACTTCACCAGCGCTTTGTATCATGCTGATTTTTTCTCCGTCATAAACTCCCAACTTCAGCATTGTGATACAGTCTACTTCCCAGACTACATGGTTTTTACAGTAACGAAACATCAGTGGAGACAATGAGTAAACCTGCTTTCCGTGTGGTGTTCGTACCTTGTCGAATCATTTCCGTTCCGGAATAGGATTACACAAACACACACACACACACACGCAAAATTCGCAAACGATACTTATATAAGTACCGGGTGATCAAAAATTAAGTATAAATTTGAAAACTTAATAAACCACAAAATGATGTAGATAGAGAGGTTAAAATTGACACACATGCTTGGAATGACATGGGGTTTTATTAGAACAAAAAACAAAACAAAGTTCACAAAATGTCCGATAGATGGCACTGGACAGCAAAACTGCTACCGGGACGGGTGAGAGGTACACCGATATGTTACAGAATCGCATCATCCCGAGCCTGGCTGATAAACACCTGCTGGAACGTGCGATGTTTATGGAGGATGATGCTCCACCCCATACTACTAGACGCGTGAAAGATCTCTTGCACGCGTCGTTTGGTGATGATCGTGTGCTCAGCCGCCACTGTCGTCATGCTTGGCCCTCTAGGTCCCCAGACTTCAGTCCTACGTTTATTGGCTTTGGGGTTACCTGAAGTCGCAAGTGTATTGTGATTGACCGACATCTCTAGGGATGCTGAAAGACAACAGCCGACTCCAATGCCTCACCATAACTCCGGACATACTACACAGTGCTGTTCACAACATTATTCCTCGACTACAGCTATTGTTGAGGAATGATGGTGGACATATTGAGCGTTCCCTGTAAAGAACATCATCTTTGCTTTGTCTTATTTTGTTATGCTAATTATTGCTATTTTGATCAGATGAAGCGCCATCTGTCGGACATTTTTTGAACTTTTGTATTTTTTTGGTGCTAATAAAACCCCATGTCATTCCAAGCATGTGTGTCAATTTGTACCTCTCTATCTACATTATTCCGTGATTTATTCGGTTTTCAAATTTATACTGACTTTTTGATCACCTGGTATTCTGCGTGGTCGTATGCTGCATATACAGCCTCATCACAGAATAACAGATTATTCTTCAATCAAAGTGCTGCAAGAGGCGAGTTTCAACTGGTAATGTACACTTCTCCCGTCTGTAGTGGGGAATGGAGACTGAATCAGAAGCAGAAAAAACACAAGAGAGCTTGTGTTGGCTGCTGAAGCAAACTTCTTGGAGGGGCCGGTAGAGAGGTCATTAAAACGCCGCAGCAGACGTCACGCAGACAATGTCGAGCTTCCGGGGTCCGAGAGACCGCCTCGAAATTACTTTTGCGACGGAAACGCAGCCGGTGCGGTGCGGTGCGGTGCGGCGATCCACTCAGTCGCGACGATCTCCGCTGGCGAGATCCCGCGCCCTTAGAGCCGGCGGCGCGGGGACGCGGGAAACAAACGAGGCGAAACCTTGGGGCGCCCTCCAGCTGCGAAACTCCGGGACAACAGCACCAGAGGCGCAGGCTTCGTGCAGCAGGCATAGCAGTCAACCTACCGTCACTGGTGAAGCCATAGCGGAGTCCAGAAGTGAAGGTCAACTGATACATACCTGGATCTCTTTACGCTTGAGATGCAGAATGCTAAAAATACACTACTGGCCATTAAAATTGCTACAACACGAAGATGACGTGCTACAGACGCGAAATTTAACCGACAGGAAGAAGATGGTGTGATATGCACATGATTATCTTTTCAGAGCATTCACACGAGGTTAGCGCCGGTGGCGACACCTACAACGTGCTGACATGAGGAAAGTTTCCAAACGATTTCTTATATACACACAACAGTTGACCGGCGTTGCCTGGTGAAACGTTGTTGTGATGCTTTCTGCAAGGAGGAGAAATGCATACCATCACGTTTCCAACTTTGATAAGGGTCGGATTGTAGCCTATCGCGATTGCGATCGCCTGGCTACCTTGCTGGTCGAGGCAGGCAAGCACGAAGACAAGCTGTAGAACCTCTCGCATTGTGGGGGCGTGCATTACCTTGCTCAAACGTAAGCCGCGTATGGCTTATCGTGAACGGTAGCAAAACGAAATATCGTCGACGTACCGTTGTGCTGTAAGGGCGCCGTGGGTGGACAACCGAAGAGGTCCTGCTATGAAAAGAAATGGTATCCCAGACCACCTCACAGGAATCTCATTGACTGGAGTAGAACTGTTTTCACTGATTGAGTCCCGCTCCGAATGGAGCCACGGTGAGCAGCGGAGACGTGTCTTGGGATGCTCCGTACAGCGGTAGGATACCAACTTTAGTCTCGCCCGCCATATGTCCCGAAAACCCGGAGTGATGGTCTGGGGTCTCATTTCTCTTCGCATCAGGACCCACTCGGTTGTCATCCGAGGCACCCTTAAAGCAGCGTGTTGTTGCCCTCCATGCCAAGCCATACTTGGACTTACATCCGCTCGCACAAGATAAGAGTTTCTACTGCTTGTCTTCATGCTTGCGTGCCTTGGCCAGCAAAGTAGCAGATCAACCTAAAACTGAGAGGGTTTGGAGCACTTTGGGCAGGATCCTCCAACCATTTCGATATTTTGACGATGTAACGCGACAGTTGGACAGAATTTGGCACGATATCCCTCAGAAGGGCATCCAAAAAACTCCAGCAATAAATGCCAAGCCGAATAACTATTTGCATTAGGGCAATACATGGACCAATGTGTCATACTCTTGCTCAATTTGTGAAGTTTTTCTCTTGAATAAATTATCCATTTTTTCTGAGCCGCTCGGAATTAGCCGAGCGGTCTGAGGCGCTGCAGTCATGGACTGTGCGGCTGATCCCGGCAGAGGTTCGAGTCTTCCCTCGGGCATGGGTGTGTGAGTTTGTCCTTAGGATAATTTTGGTTAAGTAGTGTGTAAGCTTAGGGACTGATGATCTTAGCAGTTAAGTCCCATAAGAATTCACACACATTTGAACATTTTTCTGAAATGGTAACCATTTGTTTGTTTGTACATTTTTATCACATCTACCGATTTCCGACCCATTCGGATGTTTACATCGTGGTGCACTCTTTCTTTCGTCTTAAGAAAGAATTTCGATGCGAGGGGAAGCATTCGTTCATGAAGCCTCTCTTAGGATAAGGCTAAGCTGTTTTGCGCTGTAGTCTTTATCCCTTTTTTTGCCACGAATAGCATGCAGCAGAGGCTGTGAAGTATTGGAAGACGAAAACCCTCGAGGTTGAAACTCGGCTGCTTGGTGGCAAGAGAAATCAGGTGCATGCCTCAGTCCAGAACACAGTAGTAGTCTGTCAGGAAATTCCATCACAATTACGGTTGCAATGCCTAATATCGCATAAGAAATTACGTCCACATCTACATCTACATCCATAGTCCGCAAGTCACCTGACGGTGTGCGGCGGAGGGTACTTTGAGTACCTCTAACGGTTCTCCCTTCTATTCCAGACTCGTATTGTCTGTGGAAAGAAAGATTGTCGGTATGCCTCTGTGTGGGATCTAATCTCTCTGATTTCATCCTCATGGTCTCTTCGCGAGATATACGTGGCAGGGAGAAATATACTGCTTGACTCCTCGGTGAAGGTATGTTCTCGAAACTTCAACAAAAGCCCGATCCGAGCTACTGAGCGTCTGTCTTCCAGTGGAGTTTATCTATCGTCTCCGTAACGCTTTCACGATTACTAAATGATCCTGTAACGAAGCGTGCGGCTCTCCGTTGGATCCTCTCTATCTCTTCTATCAACCCCATCTGGTACGGATCCCACAGTGGTGAGCAGTATTCAAGCAGTGGGCGAACAAGTGTTGTTTTCGGATTGCATTTCCTTAGGATTCTTCCAATGAATCTCAGTCTGGCATTTGCTTTACCGATGATTAATTTTAGATG
Source organism: Schistocerca cancellata (assembly GCF_023864275.1). Lineage (NCBI taxonomy): Eukaryota > Metazoa > Arthropoda > Insecta > Orthoptera > Acrididae > Schistocerca > Schistocerca cancellata. The sequence goes on along the minus strand of NC_064633.1, from coordinate 116,566,082 downwards.
GTCATTCCATTTCAAATCACTCCTAATGCCTACTCCCAGATAATTTATGGAATTAACTGCTTCCAGTTGCTGACCTGCTATATTGTAGCTAAGTGATAAAGGATCTTTCTTTCTATGTATTCGAGCAAATTACACTTGTCTACATTGAGATTCAATTGCCATTCCCTGCACCATGCGTCAATACGTTGGAGATCCTCCTGCATTTCAGTACAATTTTCCATTGTTACAACCTCTCGATATACGTCCTTTGGAAACCGAATGGCCGGCCGCGGTGACCGAGCGGTTCTAAGCACTTCCGTCCGGAACCGCGCGACTGCTACAGTCGCAGGTTCGAATCCTGCCTAGGGTAGGGATGTGTGTGATGTCCTTAGGTTAGTTAGGTTTAAGTAGTTGTAAGTTCTAGGGGACTAATGACCTCAGATGTTAAGTCCCATAGTTCTCAGAGCCATTTTTGAAACCGAATGAATAAATGGTCAAACTATTGTACCGTCTACAAAGCTTGTAAGGGTGGTGAAGGGTAGGATGTGCTGAGAAATAATTGTGAAGAAAAAATTGGATACGTTGCACTGTTTCCAAGTTAATTGGCAATCCTCACAACGTAGATGATAGCGTACGAGACTGCTCAACCTTTGGTTCGGTTTCGATACTTGCTATTGTCTCATGCCCAATTTTTTTCCGCTCTTCTTTTCAGTTGTAGGAACCAAACGAAGAACACTTCTCGCGGCACTCTCTCTGGCGGGACGTTTGAATTTGTGCACGCGACGGCATGACTCGCTAACTTCAGTGCTACCTGGAAACGGCGCAACCGTATAGAAATTTTTTCTTAAGAATTATTTCTCAGCAGAACCTATCCTGGCACACCCTTGCAAGCTTTTCAGACTATTTCTGACCACCCTGCAGCAATAATAAGACATCAGTAAGAGAGGTCCGTTGAGCGTTGCACGTTGCCTCCCGCGGCGGAGTACGTACGGGCCTCGAGTGTTACTGCGAGGTACGGTGCCTTGAGAAAATAGAGCAGGCGGCCGAGACAAACAGTGGGGCCGTCTCGAGTGCTGACAAAGCAGCGGCCGACAGTCTCCGGCTGGCGGGCGATCGATGGCGGTGTTTGGTCGCGAGTGGCGTGTCCCGCACAGCTGTTCCCAGGCTGCGGGGGTGGGCCCAGCGCACAGTGCCACTGTGGCGGCGACACCAGGCCATCCGGAGCTGCTCTCCAGAGTCTATTTTCATTGAGAAAATTCCCTTCCGAAACGGAAAATGTTTTGAGTGATGTTGTTACTGTTTGGCTTGTGGTAGCCAAGGCCCGATCGTAAAGCATGCATTAAGTAATAAATGACCAACTAATGCAAATTAAGCGATAAATACACTACTGGACATTAAAATTGCTACACCACGAAGCCGACATGCTACAGACGCGAAATTTAACCGACAGGAAGAAGATGCTGTGACATGCAAATAATTAGTTTTTCAGAGCATTCATACAAGGTTGACGCCGGTGGCGACACCTGCAACGTGCTGACATACACAAATAGCAGTTCACCGGCGTTGCCTGGTGAAACGTTCTTGTGATACTTTCTGTAAGGAGGAGAAATGCATACCATCACGTTTCCAACTTTGATAAAGGTCGGATTGTAGCCTATCGCGATTGCGGTTTAACGTATCGTGACATTACTGCTCGCGTTGGTCGAGATCCAATGACTGTTAGCAGAATATGGAATCGGTTGGTTCAGGAGCGTAATACGGAACGCCTTGCTGGATCCCAACGGCCTCGTATCACTAGCAGTCGAGATAACAGGCATCTTATGCACATGGCTGTAACGGATCGTGCAGCCACGTCTCGATCCCTGAGTCAACAGATGTGGACGTTTGCAAGACAACAACCACCTGCACGAACAGTTCGACGACGTTTGCAGCAGCATGGACTATGAGCTCGGAGACCATGGCTGCGGATACCCTTGCCGCTGCATCACAGACAGGAGCGCGTGCGATGGTGTACTCAACGACGAACCCGGGTGCACGAATGGCAAAATGTCATTTTTTCGGATGAATGCAGGTTCTGTTTACAGCATCATGATGGCAGCATCCGTGTTTGGCGACATCGCAGTGAACGCACATTGGAAGTGTGTATTCGTCATCGCCATACTGGCGTATCACCCGGCGTGATGGTAAGGGGTGCCATTGGTTACACGTCTCGGTCACCTGTTGTTCGCATTGACGGCACTTTGAACAGTGGACGTTTCATTTCAGATGTGTTACGACCTGTGGCTCTACCCTTCAAAATGGTTCAAAGGGCTCTGAGCACTATGGGACTTAACATCTGTGGTCATCAGTCCCCTAGAACTTAGAACTACTTAAACCTAACTAACCTAAGGACATCACACACATCCATGCCCGATGCAGGATTCGAACCTGCGACCGTAGCAGTCGCGCGGTTCCGGACTGAGCGCCTAGAACCGCGAGACCACCGCGGCAAGCGCTCTACCCTTCATTCGATCCCTGCGGAACCCTACATTTCAGCAGGATAGTGCGCGAACGCATGTTGCAGGTCCTGTACGGGTCTTTCTGGATACAGAAAATGTTCGACTGCTGCCCTGGCCAGCACATTCTCCAGATCTCTCACCAATTTAAAACGTCTGGTCAATGGTGGCCGAGCAACTGGCTCGTCACAATACTCCAGCCAGTACTCTTGATGAACTGTGGCATCGTGGTGAAGCTGCATGGGCAGCTGTACCTGTACACGCCATCCAAGCAAGCTCTGTTTGAGTCAATGCCCAGGCGTATCAAGGCCGTTATTACGGCCAGAGGTGGTTGTTCTGGGTACTGATTTCTCAGGATGTAAGCACCCAAATTGCGTGAAAATGTAATCAAATGTCAGTTCTACTATAATATATTTGTCCAATGAATACCCGTTGATTATCTGCATTTCTCCTTGGTGTAGCAATTTTAATGGCCAGCAGTGTAATACATACCAGTATCGCAGTACTGTTAACATTCACGGTGAAAGGATTTCGGTGACAAGATTCGCCGACAACATTACGGTCCTCTGTGAAAGTGAGGAGTAATTACAGGACTTCTTGGATGAGATGTACAGTACAGCGATCATAGGACATGGACTGAGAGTCAACCGAATACAATGTGGCTTGAGAGTGAACAAGGAATGACGGAAGTTTAAGCAGCATGAGAAACGATTCTGGAGACTAACTTAGTATCAGAATTGTTTGGGGAGGGATAGCGGGAAGGGGGGAATGCCAGAGGATCACAGGACATGGACTTAGAGTCAACCGAATACAATGTGGCTTGAGAGAGAACAAGGAATGACGGAAGTTTAAGCAGCATGAGAAGCGATTCCGGAGACTAACTTAGTATCAGAATTGTTTGGGGAGGGGTAGCGGGAAGGGGGGAATGCAGTAAATGAAGTGGTGCAATTCTGTTACACCTGACGGACTGAAGGAGGGACAGCATAAGAAGTAGACAGCAGGAAAGGCCAAGTGAATATTTTCGCGGAGTTACTTTACTTTTTCGTTCCCGGAAACCATATCATAGGCTTTCATCCCAGTATTGGGCCACGATCAGAGCTTCTTCCTTGTCTAGCCACAAATCGTCGAGGTTGCATCTAGAATGACAGCTTGCATAGTCGAGGATGTATTCCATGTCTTGCGCAACCGCTCAGATAATTTTTCCCCACAGATCTTGCGAAAAGATGCCTCCTAATATCATAAATAGACCATAATTTGTGAAACTAATTTATTACAATATATGTCCGAAGTACAGCATTAAAAAAGAATCCAAGAATACAGACACAGTTGCCTCTTCCTCCGTCATATTATGAAAGCGATCACCGAAGTTAAGCCGGCCGTTGTGGCGGTGCGGTTCTAGGCGCTTCAGTCTGGAACCGCGCGACCGCTACGGTCGCAGGTTCGAATCCTGCCTCGAGCATGGATGTGTGTGATGTCCTTAGGTTAGTAAGGTTTAAGTAGTTCTAAGTTCTAGGGGACTTATGACCACAGATGTTAAGTCCCATAGTGCTCAGAGCCATTTGAACCATTTTTGAACCGAAGTTAACCGATCTACAGTCAAATAGCAAATGAAGTGTTGTCGTTTATACTCAGGTAATTGCCACACGACGGAAATTAACTGCCTTTCAACGTGGAATGTTAGCTGAAGCTAGGCGCACGGGGCACTTCATTTCGGTAATCGTTAGGGAATTCAAAATTACGCGATCGACAGTGTCACGGGTGTCCCGACAACACAACGTGTCCGGTGTTACTTCTCACCACGGACAGTACAGTGGGCGACGGCCTTAACTTAACGACCGAGAGCAGTGGCGTTTGCGTAGAATTATCGGTGCTAACAGACAAGCAACACTACGCGAAATAACAGTAGAAATCAATGTAGGACTTACGACAAACGTATGCGATAGGACAGTGCGATGAAATTTGGCGTTAATGGGATACGGCAGCAGACGACCGACTCGAGTGCCTATTCTAACAGAACGATATCGCCTGCAGCGATTCTCCTGGGTTTTGTGACTATAACTGTTGGACTGGAAACCGTGGCCTGTCAGATGAGTCTCGGTTTCAATTGGCAAGTGCTGATGGTAAGGTTCTAGGGTGGCGCAGATCCAAGACGTCAACTTGGCACTGTGCAAGCTGGTGGTGGCTCCATTACGGTGTGGGGTGTGTTTACGATGGATGGACGGGGTGCTCTACTCCAGCTGAACCGAATATCGACTGGAAATGGTTTTGCTTGGCTACTTGGAAACCATTGGCAACCATTTATTGTCTTTATGTTCCCAAAAAAGGATGGAATTTTTATTGGTGACAATGCGCCACATCAATGGACTCCACTGTTCGTGACTGGTTTGAAGAACATTCCGGACGGTTCGAGTAAGTGATCTGGCCACCTATCGAACATTTATGGAACGTAATTGAGGGGTCATTTCTTGCACAAAATCCCGCACCGACAACACTTCCGCAGTTATGGACGGCTATAGAGGCAGCAGGGCTCCGTAGTTCTGCAGGGGACTTCCAACGACTGACTGAGTCCACGTAACGTCGATGACGATGATGATGTTTGGTTTGTGGGGCGCTCAACTGCGCGGTCATCAGCGCCCATACAATGTCTCAATTTTTACACAGTCCAATTTTTTTTATATAGTCCAATATTTTTCACACAGTTAAATCTAGCCACTGTCACGAATGATGATGATGATGATGAAATGATGAGAACTACACAAACACCCAGTCTTCGGGCAGAGAAAATCCCCAACCCGGCCGGGAATCGAGCCCGGGATCCCATGATCCAGAGGTAGCAACGTTAGACACTAGACCTCAAGCTGAGGACAACGTCACGTCGAATTGATGTACTACGCCGGGTAAGAGGAGTTCTGGCATGATGGTAGCAGGTATCTCATGACTTTTGTCATTTCATTGTAGAAAATTTTGGAATTTGTTGCTACGGAAGAATGCTGTAGGTCATATGGGTAGATCGAATGACTATTGAAGAGGTCTGAACTGAACTGGGAGAAAAAAAGGAACTTGTGTCACAACTTCATTGAAAGAAGTGGTAGTTTGATAGGACTCGTCTGGAAACATCAAGGGATCGTCATTTTGTTAATGGGAGGAATGAAAAAGAACCTGTAGAGGGAGAGCAAGTCTAGACAAGCAGATTTAAATGGCTATAGGTTGCAGTAATTATGCAGCGATGGAGACGCCTACAGAGGGTAGACGACCGTCGATAACTACATCATACAAGCCTTAGGATTTAAGACTACCACGACAACAACATAGTTTTTAAATCTGTCTGCACTACTGTTCAACAATACATTTAGATCAGTAAAAGAAAAGCATTCCTTAGCTTATCTCTTTTTATCCTGAGATTCGAGCAATCAAGTTTCTCCAAAAATTTTCCATTTACGAAGTCCACCTATATACTGGGTGATCAGAAAGTCAGTATAAATTTGAAAACTGAATAAATCACGGAATAATGTAGAGAGAGTGTTACAAATTGACACACGTGCTTGGAATGACATGGGATTTTATACAAAAGTTCAAAAACTGTCCGACAGATGGTGCTTCATCTGATCAGAATAGCAATGATTAGCATAACAAAGTACGACAAAGAAAAGATGTTCTTTACAGGAAATGCTCAATATGTCCACCATCATTCCTCAACAATAGCTGTAGTCGAGGAATAATGTTGTGAACAGCACTGTGTAGCATGTCCGGAGTTATGGTGAGGCATTGGCGTCGGATGTTGTCTTTCAGCATCCCTAGAAATGTCGGTCGATCACGATACACTTGCGACTTCAGGTGACCCCAAACCCAATAATCGCACGGACTGAGGTCTAGGGACCTGGGAGGCCAAGCATGACGAAAGTGACGGCTGAGCACACGATCATCACCGAGCGACGCGCGCAAGAGATCTTTCACGCGTCTAGCAATATCGGGTGGAGCGCCATCCTCCATAAACATCGTACATTCCAGCAGGTGTGTATCAGCCAGGCTGGGGACGATGCGATTCTGTAACATATCGGCGTACCTCTCACCCGTCACGGTAGCAGCCATCTGTCGGACATTTTGTGAACTATGTTTTTTTCTTTTTTTTGTTCTAATAAGACCCCATGTCATTCCAAGCATGTGTGTCAATTTTTACCTCTCTATCTACATTATTCCGTGGTTTATTAAGTTTTCAAATTTATACTGACTTTTTGATCACCCGGTAGTTGTAAATACGATGATTGCTGCCCAGTCTCTATAACTTTTGTCCAGACTACTAAGTGGATTCTACAACTGCAGAGATATTGGCTTCTCACCCAGTATATCCTAGTGAAATATTGTGAATAAGAACGTTTGAGTGTTACCTCTCTTCCTCTTGTTACGCAACGCTCAGTAATAATTATTTCTTTTTCTGCTTGGATGCAAACAGTCACTCCGGGCCCGAACTGCTCAGACAATAGCCTCAGGTACGGGGTTGCAGTTTGAAACGGACAGATTATTGAATAAAAAACCACCCAAGCACAGTCAAGAAAAAATCTGTGAGTGACACAGGAATTCTTAATCTGGACTCTCAGACTGGAATTCGAGTCTCGTAGTTTATCACTGTAACGTTCAATATGTTTCAGTTAAAATTTTTTGGACAGCTGTTCATGCTGTCGACGCGCGTCGGAAACGCTAATACATTTTGAGCACGTCGACGCCTTTACTCTGCTACACACTCAAATCGATACACACAAGCAACTCTAGTTTTTGACTGGAACACAGGGTCACGAAAACACACTAAAGAAAGTTACAATATTCCGGTCGGATTCTTTTGGCTCCAATGCAAATGCCGAAACTGGGTGCCCTCTTCCACATGTTCCGCATTGTGAACCACACTGGCCATATCTCTTAATTGTCGGACCTGGTGATCTAGAGATAAGGAGCGTGCTTGGAAACAGAGATGTCACGGGATCACACGAAGGTCGGATCAAGGAATTTTTCAGTGCGCCTTTAATCTAGCCTTCATCTGACAACGATGTGGAGAGTCTTCAGTAACGTCATGTAATTCGGATTCCGCGTTAAATTACAATAGGTCTCCTTACCCGCGCTGGATAACTGGAGTGAATTACGGACACGCAAGTGGGCAAAGTGGCGTGCAATTGAAAGGCTTGCACACGACCATTGAGGCACAAACAACAATAATAATAATAATAAGTGAGCTGTTTGTGGTCCGGCCCGTTGCAGAATTCTGTTCTCTTTGGCGTAACCTAAGGTGATCTGAGAAACAGTAATAGTTACAATAATTATCATAATATTTATTATACGCCAAAGAGAACAGAATTCTACAATGGACCGGATCACAAACAGCTCGCTTTTCGCCTAAGTGTCTCTACACTCTTATTTTAAAGAAGTTACTCTTTATGCTATAATTTGCCAGTTTGTTTTTTTCGTACTCAGAAAATTTTGGACGGTACAGTGCCGTGCTGCAGATTACATGTCGGGAAGAAAATATTTGAATACCTTCCTTTCCTTCTTGTTTCACGATTTTGCTTCCAGTATTTGAAAATTTCGGAGTATAATTCACGACCCAACAGAATTTCAATCACGCCGTCGACGAAAGCTATTATCTTCTCGGTCATGAAAACAGAGATACCTCTAGAGCGGCCTTACGGTCACGCGACTGGTTTACTTGGAATTTTTAATCAAAAACAGGACACCGACAGCCCTAAAACAGCTCGATGTATTCCGTTTCTGCATTTCTGTTGCCCAGGTGACGTTTCCCAAACTAGTATGATTTAATTATAGGGGGGTGATTAAACCTTACGCTTTAATTACAGGGACGTTGCAAACAAGAGAGAATGAGGCAAGCTGAAGAAGTAGACCAGTGGAGTAAGGCAGCACAGTTTTATACAGCGCTCGTAATTAACGACTGGAAGAGGTGTACTAGTGATTAAAACTAAAGGGACACATTCGGTAGAACCGAGATTTTAACTATCTCGAGCAGTTTTTTCTGTTTTTCACTTACTTTCTAACACCCTAATCAATGTCACAAACATTTGCTGACCACATATTTGACCTATTTACCAGTGATCAGGCTTGATAGTCGAAGGAATTTATAGTATTCTAAATTCAACTACATCAACAGAATGTAAAAGACCTGTTATAACGTTCACATAGTTCTATTCCAGAAAATTAATTCACCAAGGAACAAAACATCTCTCCCATTATAAAAATACGAACTCTTCACTCCTTTGCGATCTTACGACCGAAATGACAAATAACAATTTATGTTGGGGAACTGCCGTGACTCCACTTGATTTGACTATAAGCATTTCAGTCTGACACAGGAGATGGGAAGAATAGGGTGTAGCGTAACTCCAGCCGGATTGGAAAAAATATTGAGGAAAATCGAATGTGCCCTTTTCAAATGATTTATGGCGGTCATTGAGAAGTCACGCAGAATCCTGAACCCGGATGACCGGAGAAACTTTTCAGTAGCTTCTCTCTTGCATCAATATCCACAGCAGTCACCACTGCGCCACCTTGCTCAGTCCGTTGACACAGGTCATCGCTAGCGGTAAAGGTTACATTCCAACGTCGAAAGAGCACATTCGCTGCATACATATGCACTGAATTACGACCGTAGACGTAATAAAATCGGTGCCACACTTCCAGATATCATCTACACCTACGTCTACACGACTACTCTACAATTCACGATTAAGTGCCTGGCAGAGGATTCATCGAACCATATTCAAGCTATTTCTCTACCGTTCCACTATCGAACAGCGCTTGGGAAAAACGAACTCTTAAATCTTTCCGTGCAGGTTCTCATTTCTGTTATTTTATTACGATGATCATTTCTTCCTATCTGGTGGGTGCCAAACAAATATTTTTGCATTCGGTGCAGAAGGTTGGTGATTGAAGTTTCGTAAACGGATGTCGCCGCAACGAAAAACGCCTTTGTTTTAATGATTACCACAGCAACTCGCGTGTCATATCCGTGACACTCTCCCCACTATTTCGCAATAATACAGAACGAATTGCCCTTCTTTGAACTTTTTCGATGTCCTCCGTCAATCCTATCTGATACCTATCCCATACCGCGCGGCAATACTCCAGAGGAGGGCGAACGAGCGTAGTCTCTTTAGTAGACCTACTGCGCCTTTTAACTGTTCTACCGGTACAAGACAGTCTTTTATTCGCTTTCCTCACAACATTATCTGTGTGATCTTTCCAATTTAAATTATTCGTAAGTGTAATTTCTTATTATTCAGCTGAATTGACAGTCTTTAAATTCGTGTGATTTACCATGTAACCTAAATTAAATGGATGCCTTTTAGTGCCAAAGAAGAAGAAGAATTAGGAGGAGGAGGAGGCGGAGAAGTAGGGTTTAATGAAACATATGTTATACGCTCTGATCCTTCGCCATTGGCCCTGCCAGTAGCAACAGATTGTTCGACCCGACTGCTACAAAAGTACAGAGAAAACACAGAAGTTATATCAAAAGAAATAATAAGGCGTGTTTGTGTGCGGGTGGGTATGTGTCTCAGCCTATACTAAAGAAAAACATGTTTCTAAAATAGAAAGCAATGTAATAATTGACTGTACTCTTAAGATCAGGACATATATTCTAATCGTTGTAGGATGGTAGTACCAGTTACTGGATTTCAGTTCCCCCCCTGTGAACATAGCATTAACATTCGTAATGTAAATTTTAATAACAGAAGTTTAGTAATAGTAAACTAATTGGACCTACCAGTATTTGTGATTATTATTATTATTAGTAGTAGTAGTACACTGCATGCCATGAAAAGTGAAGCACTCAGAAGGGGAGGAAGAAGCCGGCCGGTGTGGTCGAGCGGTTCTAGGCGCTTCAGTTTGGAACCGCGCGACCGCTTCGGTCGCAGGTTCGAATCCTGTCCCTGGCATGGATGTGTGTGATGTCCTTAGGTTAGTTAGGTTTAAGTAGTTCTAAAGGGGACTGATTTCCTCAGATGTTAAGTCCCACAGTGCTCAGAGCCAAGGGGAGGAAGAAACAAAATGAAAGTTCGTAGTTTGAGAGAGTATGTGATGCTACATCAGTGACCTAAACACCGAGTCAAATTTACGAAGAACCTAGCACTGGCAGCTCTACGCGAACACCACTGTTCTTGGTCGTTAAGTGAAGGCTGTCGGCCACTGCGTTTTCCGTGGTGAGAGGTAATGCCTGAAATGTGGTATTTTCGGCACGCAAAGAGACAGCAAAGTTATTTAGATACCATTGTATTAGGTTTAGGTTATCAACTGCCACGTGTCAATCTGTACCAAAGTTAAGTATCATTTTATAACATACTCTTAATAAATGTCAGGTGTTATTTGTTACTGTATAGTCACATTTCTGTTACAGTGCCACCCTACCAACAAGTGTCAATAATCACAGCATTCAGGGACTACCTTAATGAACCAAAGCATATTACTGCTACCATGAGTGTCTGGCCGAATTAATAGTAACATTCAGCTACTACGTTCACAAATGCGGGCTATACTGTAACCAAGATAGCTGAATTATTTAGTGCATCAAAAGGCACTTTATTGAAGATCTACTTGGCATACAGGGAAAGCGAAAAGGCATCATCCGCTACGCCACAACGCAGATGAAAACGTGTGTTGAGTGATCGTGACGAATGGTTATTGAAGAGGATTTTGACGAAAAATAAGAGAACGACAACTGCAAAAGTCACTGGGGACATGAATGTCGCATTCGCGAGCCCTGTCAGTAGCGAAACAACACGAAGGGAGCTCCAGAAGCAGGGAGTCCCACAGCGAACTGCAGTCCCAAAGCCACTGTTCGGGTCCGCCGCTCGTGGTCTCGCGGTAGCGTTCTCGCTTCCCGAGCACGGGGTCCCGGGTTCGATTCCCGGCAGGGTCAGGGATTTTCACCTGCCTCGAGATGACTGGGTGTTTGTGTTGTCCTCATCATTTCATCATCATCCAGGAAAGTAGCGAAATTGGACTGAGCAAAGATTGGGTAATTGCACGGGCGCTGATAACCACGCAGTTGAGCGCCCCACAAACCAAAACATCATCATCAACATCACTGTTCGGTGATGCGTATATCTGGAACCGGAAAACATGGTGCCAAAGCCATAAAATCTGGACTGTGGAGCAATGGAAGGACGTCATTTTGTTGTATGAGTCTTGTTTCACACTGTTTCCAACTTCTGGTCGAGTTTACGGCCCAAGACCGAAACTTGGCAGGATTCAGTGGTATTCCATGAGCCTCCATTGTTGCCCCTAAAAGGTTCAATTACTGCCAAGGATTATGTAACCATTTTCGTTGATTAGGTCCAGCCCACGGTATAATGTTTGTTCCTCAATGATGATGCTCTGTTCCCAGACGAGAGGGCCCCTATTCACACAGCTCGCATTCTTCAGAACTGGTTTTGTGACTACGAGGATGAACTGTCACATTGTCCTGGCCGCCACAGTCACCAGATCTCAATGTTATTGAGCCATTGTGCTCTACTTTGGAGAGAAGTCTCTGGCAGTGTCAAGGAGTGTGTTCTTGAGCTGTACGTTTCCTACCGTGCTCCATTTACTAGCCACTGTTTTCGTACTGAAAATGTTTATGAGCAGTCCCACTACCCGACATTCCGAGGTGAGACGCAATTCAAGTGCAGCGTCATATGCAAATTTCAGGTTGTTCAAGTTTCTTCCCGCTGATTCTAATTCCTTTTTCTTCTCAGTTAAATTCTGCCACTGCCACTTGCAGAACCATTGGCAGAGATAGGATCATTTTGTTTCACTTCTCTGTAAATTTGTAAGTCCCTGACACACTAAGGCCTCAAAGGTTTCGTATATGTAGTAAATGATTGTAATATAGGTCACCTCCAGCACTCACTCAGCTAAGTCTGGTACAACAGGTTGTCAAGTTTCTCCTCATTAATTCTAATTAGTCTTTCCTCCCAGTACAAATTTAATATTGTCATTTCCAGGACGTAGAGAACAGCTTGTGCGAAATGCGGTTACCTAGTTTCGCTCGTCTGTGAAATGAAAACTTTTCGAGATGGATTCTTGACATTAACAAAATCTGTAAAAGGTTCACACATACGGTACAGGGCTTTGATGTAGGCCATCTCCAAAGCTTTCTTAGCTAAGGTTTGCACGACTGCAGGTTGGCTAACTGAGCCAAAGGCCTTTTCAGAATCTACAAAAGCTATATATAGACGCATCTGGTATTCGTTGTCCCTGGTTCTCGCTTCCCTCAGATCAAAAATACGTTCTCGCGTGCCGAAGGTACCGTGGAAACCAGCCTACGCAATGAACAGAGCTGCGACAAGAATGGCACGGATATGATTTAAGAACATTCCTTTAAAAACTCAGGGAAGGCTGATGGAACGATAGTTGCCCATGTCGTGAATGCTTCCTTTCTTATCGAGCAATGGTTTCTTATCTCGTGAACGCTTCCTTTCTTATCGAGCAATATTATCGTTGCTTTGTTAAATAAGGCTGGGACTAAAGCACAGTCAATACACGAAGTAAAGGATTTCTGGCAAATGATCGTAAGTTTGCTCACCAACAAAGGTCATAGTATCAATAGCCAATCCATGATAACAATATCTCCAGAACGAGATTTTCACTCTGCAGCGGAGTGAGCGCTGTTATGAAACTTTCCTGGCAGATTAAAACTGTGTGCCGGACCGAGACTCGAACTCGAGACCTTTGCCTTTCGCGGGCAAGTGCTCTACCATCTGAGCGACCCAAGCACGACTCACGCCCCGTCCTCACAGCTTTACTTCCGCCAGTATCTCGTCTCCTACCTTCCAAGCATTACAGAAGCTCTCCGGCGAACCTTGCAGAACTAGCACTCCTGGAAGAAAGGATTTTGCTGCAGAGTGAAAATCTCATTCTGGAAACATCCCCTAGGCTGTGGCTAAGCCATGTCTCCGCAATATCCTTTCTTCCAAGAGTGGTAGTTCTGCAAGGTTCGCAGGAGAGCTTCTGTGAAGTATGGAAGGTAGGAGACGAGGTACTGGCTGAAGTAAAGCTGTGAGGACGAGGCGTGAGTCGTGCTTGGGTAGCTCAAATGGTAGAGCACTTGCCCGCGAAAGACAAAGGTCTAGAGTTCGAGTCTCGGTCCGGCACACAGTTTTAACCTGCCAAGAAAGTTTAATGATGGTATCTGTTTATATGTGATATGTACATACATGCGGTAGTATATCTCAAGTTTGCTTATGTTTCGCGTGTCAGCTACTGGGTTCACTAGTTCTGTGGAGGTTCACAAATGGTATGCTTCCGCAGGCACAAGCTAAACGCAGTGTGATCGCACCAAACAGCGACGCCTGCCGAGGCTCAGGTGTTCTCAGACTCCGCGCAACATTTCAGGAGTTGTCCCTCCGATCGCAGCAACCAGCGCCCGGGCTTCAGAAGAACTGAACGCGGAGGCGGGCAGAAGAGCCGTAATCGCCGCAGCGACACCTGGCGGCGCGCGAAAACTTTTCTAAGGGACGCCGCGCCGCGCCGGCGTTCGCTTTCGGTTTTTACATAATTTACCTCGCGTCGTAAAGCGGACGCTCGCGACGGTGCGCATGCGCAGTGCGCCGAGACGCGCCGACGGAGGGGGGTGGGGGACCGGAGCAGGGGAGGGGGGGGGGGCGGTTCTGCGCCGCTTTTACGGCTCCGCAATTTACGGTCGGTGGGAATTCTCTTTACTTTTTTATGAATGCCAAAAGTGTTCTACGGGCCCCTCTAGCCGCTACAGGCGGGGGCGACGGCAGGAGCAGAAGCGCAAAGTGACGCCGGAGGGGGCCGTTCTGTAACCGAAGACGCCGCCAGGAGTACTCGGCCCTCCCCCGCAGCGCATCATACGGCGCAGAGCGGCTCTAAGCCAAGACGTTTGAGGAATGCTGCGAAGGACGCACTTTCCATTTTCAGTCCCTTCGTCCCACGAACAGGAGCTACGTTACACGTGAGAATGTGCGGTTTCATAGATACTGACACATAGTCAGTACTTTATAAGTCTAACGTAACGTCCCTCCAACACGATTTTCTGAATACACACCAACATCATCATCTACACTCGGAAAGACACATTTTTGTGGTAGAGGAGATACATCTTGTACGACTATCGTGATGGTGTGTCGGAAGAACAACGGTGTGTAAGCTTGCTAGTTAACTTTAAGGGGCTCCGGAAAGGCTCAAAATCATGAAAAGTTCAATTTTTACTTTTTTGCGTTTTCTGAATCTGCAGACTATTACCTTTTAATAGATATATAATTTATTCTATTCCGAAGACTATAACTATTTTTAAATTTTTTTGAAATGTGTTCTACATGGGCGTGACCCACTGTGGCGCTGTTAAACTGCTGTCAAATGGTGTTATTATTAACGTCCGTGTTCATCAGGTACATTTTAGTAATGTGAGATAAAGTATGTGTTGTGGCTAAACCTATTTTCAGAGACTTAGCAGCACCTGAACTGTTGAAAAAGTGTATTCACGGAAAAACTCAAAACCCCAATGAAAGTGTAAATAGTGTTATATGGTCGAGAATCCCCAAGACTGTATTTGTTGGAATAGAAACACTTCACCTTGGTGTGTATGATGCTGTTGCGACTTTCAATGATGGCAACATTGTAAGGTGCAAGGTATTTAGAAATATGGGAATGAAGATAGGTTCTAACATGGTACGAGCGATGCTTGCTTTAGACAAGGAACGCCTTCGGGCTGCAGACAGGGCTGTAAAGAGTCTAGAAATACAAGCAAGAGTAAACAGGAGGAGGAACAAGAGGAAGCTGGAGGAGGAGTTTGCAGAGGATGAAGACAATCCATCCTATGGACCTGGAATGCACTAAAAAGTTAATCCAATCTTTGTCGCTCGATTCCCAAAACTTTTATTTTCTCATACTAATTACATGTTTTCTAAGGATCTTCCAAACATATTTGTTTCAAACTTTCAGTAAATGTTACACAGTACCTTCTGCATAATTTAACACAGCCTTTTTCCAAAACACTGTATATTTTTGAATATATAAATAAAAAATTGCAAAAAAATGTTGTGAATTTTCATTACAATTGAAAAAAATCATCTTTAATAACTGAACTAAAATTTTGTAAAATCCCTGTGTTAAGTTGTAGCCCATATTCCAATAAATAATCTGTAAAAAGTTCAACTTCCTACCTCAAATACTTTGTGAGGAAAGATGTAATTTATAAGCGTTATTTTAACATTGCAAGTATAGGGCGTTCCGGAGCCCCTTAATTTCCCAGACTGCTCCTCGTGACCCTAAGCAACAGACGTATACGGGATTTTATAATATACTTTATGCGACTCTACTTGGAACGTACCCCCCCTCCCATCCCCCCCTCCGGATAAATGAGCAAGTTAAAGTGCTCTTTCTGGGAACGGAAAAACAACATCGCCCAGGATCGAATGCGCCTCTCGGATTAACGACGAGGGCTGGTAAGCCAGCCAGCCTGCATATGGTTTTTAGGTGGTTTCTCACAGTCGGAGGGGTAAATATCGGGCTGGTACCCACGTTCCACCTCAGATCCACGCTACGAAAACATTCAGAAACCGTTCTCACACTTGAACAGAGACTTGCTCTGGACACAGACAGATGGGGTACACAGATTCCGTCCGTGGGGGCAGGGGCGTCAGAAGGGATATCCGACCACCAAATACCGGTAACATTGCCTCAACCCACGTAACAACGCCGATCTATAGAAAAAGAGAAATGGCAGAAGAAGAAGAAATGTTTTTTTGAGACATATGCTCCGGAATTTCAGCAGAACACCTCTTTGTGATACGCATCATATGTATTCTATCGCCTATCACTGGAATTTTTTCAGTATTTCCGTAACGCTTAAGCAGTTACTAAGTAATCCCGTGACGAAGCGTGCACTCTTCGTTCCACCCTCTTCATCTATTCTATTTAATCCACACTGATAACCGATGCCGAAAAATCGATCGAACCAGTGTTTCGTTGGTGACATTTCCATAAAATTCGCACACTAAATCAGAGTGTGGTATCTACACTTCTAGCAATTGATTTTATGTGCTAATTAGATGAGTACCCGGTGTTGCCTGGATGTGTATTTGTTTGAATTCTAGTTGCCCACCTCCTCCTACCCCCTCTCTTTGTCCATCTCCTCGGCCCTTCTCTGTGTCCATCTGCCCCTTCCCATTTTCTCTGCTCCTTCTGTCAACCTACATTTTCCCCTTGTTCCCATCTGCTCCACGCCCTCCCCTCTGACTCCATCAGCTCTGACCTCTCTATATCCTCGTCACTCCCTTTATCCCCCTTTTCCCCCCTCTCTCTATCTCCTCCTCCCTCTTTCTCTACCCATGTCTCCCCCCTCCTCTCTCTCTCTCTCTCTCTCTCTCCCCCCCTCTCCCTCCCACCCCCCCCCTCTCTCTCTCTCTCTCTCTCTCTCTCTCTCTCTCTCTCTCTCTCTCTCTCTCTCTCCCCTCTCTCCCTCCCTCCCTCCCTCTCTCGGTTCATCTCCTCTTCCCTCCATTGTTTATTTACTCGTCCCCATCTCTTTGCCCGTCTTCTCCTCCAACTCTCACTGCCGATCTCCTCCCCTTTCTTCTTCTATCCATATGCTTCTCCATCTTCTCCCTTTCCATCTTTTCCTCTATCCCTTTCTTGTCCAGTCCCTCCTTCCCCTCATCGTGGCCATCTCCCCCTCCCTAATATCTGTGTCCATGTCGTCCTCCCACCTTTCTGTCTGTGCACCTCTTCCTTCCCCCTTCTCTCTCCAAGTTATCACCCCCACCCAAATAGCAGGTTGCTGGTTCCTGCCGGCCGGAATGGCCGTGCGGTTCTAGGCGCTACAGTCTGGAACCGAGCGACCGCTGTGGTCGCAGGTTCGAATCCTGCCTCGGGCATGGATGTGTTTGATGTCCTTAGTTTAGTTAGGTTTAATTAGTTCTAAGTTCTAGGCGACTGATGACCTCAGAAGTTAAGTCGCGTAGTGCTCAGAGCCATTTGAACCATTTGCTGGTTCCTACCCGCACAGTATTTATTCCAGATAGTAATGTGTGTGCCACGTTCGGTAGAAATCGAGTTTAGGAGGAGCTATTTAACACATATATTTCGCATAAAGGTCCTGCAGTTTCGATTCCACGCAGCTCATTCTCCATGACGTCATATCCCCTGGACAATGTGTCATACAATGATATAATTTCATAGATACATTCGGTGGTAGTATGAAAACTGTCTGCAAAATATATTGCGAATACTGATAGTAGTAAAGAAGCAATAACTAAAAACGTCATGCTTCATGTGGCAGCTTTACTCCATGAACAGTGAAAATGTTACAAGCGTTAAACTTTTTACATTTCATCGTTTTCTGGGGTTGTCAGCGAGAAAAGATTTTATGAGGGTTTTAAATTACGTGTAAAACTTGTTGCAAATCACTGAGTGCTCTCATTCTCATTCGCGCTCGTGAGCTACACTACTTTTTCATCTTCACCCAAGCCCCTTTCATGGGTAGTTGCTTCTTACCCCAAATGCGATTCTCTCCAGACAGTAAGCGATAAGTGTACCGAGTTTTATTGGAATTGGTCACGTCGTTTATATATATATACCTCATTTCCCCCTAAACGACTGGACCGATAGACAGATATGTGTATTCACTAGCCTCATATATATGTATATATATATATATATATATATATATATATATATATATATATATATATATATATATATATATTCGTTATTATAATGTGTGTTGAGTCGATTTAAAGCTACTCTGGACAGTTAATCTTAGAAGTTTACGGTTTTTCCGTTTCCAGTGGTTTTTCACCAAATCGTAATCGAACAGTAATGGGTCTGTTCCCCATTTACGCACTACAAGCTACATTTATTTAAGATCACCGACAACAGCCAGTGCCTACACCAGTCGTCGATCTCACGCAGGTCTTCAATTAGAAAACAGCATCGTCTGCGAGTAGCCTCACGTAACTGCAAACGCTCCCTTATGGTACTCATGAAAATAGTATAACATCTGTCAGTTTCGTCCTGTTCGGAACAACGAATCTATTTCCACTGGCGAGGAGGTCCCGTTAACAGTACGATCAGATGCTCAATTTGGTAACGACAGTACAAAACTGCGTAGAAATCCTTTCAGAAATCAAGAAACACGGAATCAACCTGGGCACCTTTGTCTATGCACTTCGCAGACAAACAGAGCGCGCCCGATTTCACAAGGTTTTCGCTTACGGAAACCATGCTGATTTTTACCGAGGAGATTTTCGTCCCCCAAAAACGACGTAAATGGTGAGTGAAATACAAGTTTATAATATTGTTACATACCGACGTCATCGTTTAAACCCATAATTCTGTGCATACTTTTGAAGGCCATTCTCGAAAGCGGGAATGATCAACACATTCTTTAAAAAGTAAGAAGGAAGAGTAGGGTTTAACGTCTTGTCGACATGGAAGTCATCAGAGACGAGAGCACAAGCTAAGACTGTTTTGTGGATGGGGATGGAAATCGGTCACGAGGAACCTAATCAGGGTAGCTGGACGCGGATTTGAACCGTCGTCCTCCCAGATGCGAGGCCAGTGGGCTAATCACTGCGACGCCTCACTCGGTCGCATTATTTCCAATCGCTTCGTACTTCCTTGCTCCGATTACGTACGCTTTCTGCTGCTAAAAGGGGAGCTAGTTTTTACGCAACATCTCTGCAGAATCTCACAGGTATCTCATCCGTTTCAGACACCTTTCCACTGTGTGTCTATAAAATTGATACACAAAGGCTCCTTCTAGACTTTTCCAAAGACTGCGATAATCACTTATGGACGTCCGTATAGCCTCTAGGAGATTTTTTCCCCATAAAAATCATCTTGATTATCATCGTGGTCATTCGTTATCTACAGAAAAGATCTCCCGCTACCCATGTACAAACCAAGAAGTGACCCGCTCATCTCCATTGCCTTTTCATGGCAGGTCACAGTCACGTCTTTGATTTTAATCTGCTTCCTCGTCCATTGATTGTTGTCGTTCCCTAAGAGAAAATAGTGTTATTCGTCTTACTATTATAAACTGTCAGTACCCTCACTCTGTAAACGGTCTTCGCAAGTAGGTCCAATTTTATTTATTCACGGTGGGTAGGTTTAGTTTTGAGAACCATGCTTAGTTCACTACAAGCTCTCATTAGTATTTTACTGTAGTATTTCACTTCCGGTTCGTCCCGGTTCGTCCAAATATCTTGTATATTACTAAAATCAACTTTTATAAATAACGTCGGTCCTAGTACACCACCGTCATCGGTCCCCTAACAACCGATATCCTTCTGTGAAGACCTCAGTTGCTCATCTGAGCAGCTGATTTGAATTCTGTGTGGCTGTCCGCAGCTCGTGGTCGTGCGGTAGCGTTCTCGCTTCCCACGCCCGGGTTCCCGGGTTCGATTCCCGGCGGGGTCAGGGAATTTCTCTGCCTCGTGATGACTGGGTGTTGTGTGCTGTCCTTAGGTAAGTAGTTCTAAGTTCTAGGGGACTGATGACCATAGATGTTAAGTCCCATAGTGCTCAGAGCCATTTGAACCAATTCTGTGTGGCTCCACCTCTGTGTACATACTGCCACCATCAAGTGGCCAACGATAATCCGTCTGGAAGAAGAAGACCTAATCACAAGCATTTGTTAGATTATAGAAAAGATGGACCCATGTTCACGGTGGTCAAACTGAGCGCAAATATCTTGTCATAAATGGAAAACCTTTCCTGGGTGTTTTATGGAATTGGGGAGTAAGACATTATCGAGCGTGATTCGCCCGTTCCATTTGGATCTGCTCGACAGGAGTAAGGTATGTGCTGGCATTCCGCCTCTATCGTCTCACTCTGAGCTTTGGCTGTAATTTATCTGACAATACATCTTCGCCACTATGGCATTAGCTATCGTCTGCTACCTTAACTGTCAGCAAAGCATGGCCTTGTGGTTCGCATTGCTGACTAGTCCTCATCATCATTTGATGATAACCAAAGTACAAGTCACCGAAGGGGCGTCAAATAAAAAGACGTGCACCATGCAGCCCAACTGATAGGAATACATACGCACTTCTTGTTTCTTTTTCCTAACTCAGCTAAACAGGACTGTATCTGAACGCATAAATGGGATGTCTAGCAGGCTTGATGAGACTGGTAATACTGGACATCAGAGGTTATCCGTCGAAGTAAACGGACAGGTAGAACTTGACAGAAAGGGTAGGGAGCACACACTTGCTTCCGGGTAGGGATGGAAAAACCTGCGCTTTTCCGATATGACTGATTTCCGTGAATACTAGTTTTCGATAACTGCGATTTTTATTTGTGATTTGTCGCAGCTTAAAATCGCTCCTAACGAATTCACAGCTTGTACCCCTCCCTGCACTCTACCAATGCTATTTCTGAAAATTTCTGCTATTTCTGCCACCGCAAATTTGTCGCAAGTAACAACTAGGACGCACTGGCAACTAGAGTATGTCCGATAATCTGCTAACTGGTATTTCTGGATAGATGAACTCTGTCTTTGTAACCGATTGAAATATTTTCGCCTGTAAAGGCAGCGACTTGTCATGACCTAAAGTTAGCGTTTTCAGTAAATCAACAACAAAATATTAATTGAACTCGTACTGTATATGTCTGAAACTATACTTCCTCAGTTGTTACATGATAAACGAAAGTTGCACTAGTGCAAAGCGAAAGATTCATCCCAACAAAACAGTCAGTAGTAAGTATGGTCTACATTTCTTCTTCTTTGGAAGAATTGTTACACAGTAAAAGTAAGCGTTCGTGTTTGGAATGCGGATTGTAACCGCTTTGATATGTTCACTAGCATCTGTACTACATTTCAGCCATTCGGTACAGCAATAATTCAAAATATCATTGACAGCTGAACAGGAAAAGTTAGCACAGTGTCTTTAGAGAATCTTTGTCAGAAGAAAGTGCAGTTTCAAAGTTTGTGAATGAACTTTGTGAGACAGTTCACTGTCAAACCTGAAACCTTCCCCACTCAGTTGCTTCCATTACCAGAAATATTAGCAGTTTTCCACTCTGAATTATATTGCTAGTAATTAGTAACGGTAGAAGAGTTTAATAATCCTCGTGATTTTCCAGACTCAGTTCCCATTTGGATTACTGGTTAATCTATGTATCCATCCATACCTTGGAGAGATAATCGTGATGATCCAAGAAAACTTTTGAAAACTGGAACATACTTCAACAATATGTCACTGATGTCATTACACGGCTTGAAGAGGATGATAAGTGAAGCAGGCTGTGAGTGAATAATGAAAATTCCGTTTCCCCTTGTTTAAATCTTCTGCCGTGTAATTATTGATGGATACTGGCTAGAATGTGACAAAGAAATTAAATCTTGGTTGTCGTGACGGACTGGCCTGGAAACATTTCTAGACCAGGATGTAGGTTAGTCTGTGATGACAATTGTTTTTGTGGAGTTAGACTTTCATTCTGAGTACCGAGTGACGTGATTTGGTGTGCTCAAACAGTGGCCTCGTGGTATGGAATTAGTATAAAATAAGTGAAAGGACGGCCAGTCAGTTCTTGCCACGCATGTTCTCAGGAAGTTCTTGTTTCATCCCCTTTGTTACCAGAGTGTAAACATATTTCATGTTGAAATATTTCTACGAATATTAGTGTTGGTATATTAAAATGGTTTCCGTATTCTATGTTTGCATCCACTTGGTAGTGACAGACAAGCTTGTCAACAGAGGTATGCACTAAAAAATTAAAGTATAATTGGAACCTTTTAACCATGTATTTTTCATTCTAGTTTCAGTACAAAAGTGATAATGAAGTAAGTTTTTGCTTCACATTACTTTACAATACCACACTTCCGTTCACTATCGGAAAACCACCTTGTACATACAAACGCAATCGCATTGCACAGCAGGGTGAGATATTAGAAGAGCAGGTGCAGACGATTATATTTCAGGTACTTTTGCAAAGCAGAAAACATCAGAGGTATGCACTAAAAAATTTAAGTATAATTGGAACCTTTTAAGCATGTATTTTTCATTCTAGTTTCAGTACAAAAGTGATAATGAAGTAAGTTTTTGCTTCACATTACTTTACAATACCACACTTCCGTTCACTATCGGAAAACCACCTTGTACATACAAACGCAATCACATTGCACAGCAGGGTGAGATATTAGAAGAGCAGGTGCAGACGATTATATTTCAGGTACTTTTGCAAAGCAGAAAACATCTTTCGTTATACAGGTAACATTTTCAGTTTCAGAGCAGGGGCGGGGGGGGGGGGGGTAGTTACCTTCGTGTGTTTAAAGACGACAGAATATACTCTCAGTTCCTCCTCATCAACTCCAAAGTAGAATCACCTAACCGTTAAAGGTTTGAATTACCTGATCACTAGATTACTGTCTCAACGTCTCCCATGAAAACTCAGTATAAACACTCATTTCTACGCTAAACAGGCAGTCATGCAATAGAAAAGGATTTAAGATTAAAGTCTGGTGCCCATCCTCTGTGAGATCATTAGAGAGCAAGCAGAATGTCGAAATGGGGGAGGATGCAGGAGAACGTAGCTCGAGTCCTTTCCAAAGGAAACCTTCTGCCATTCTCATTAGGCAGTTTAGGGGAGCGCCGAGAGATGTTAACTTGAATGACCGGAAGAGAATTAGAAAGTAGGTATCGAATACGATTTCTTGAACTCTGTTTCACCTCACACTGACAGATTAGGCTGACAGATGGAGAGGGATTCAGTCTCAGACTGCTTTCAATGCAAATTTTAACGAGCGTGTTTACTATACTTGCTCTACATTGCTCCTAGCAAACGCCGGAACTTTTCTCTATGTTCGGCTGAAAAAGGCGCACTTCCTGGTCATTGTCGGTGTTCAAGTAATACGGAATGATAATCATTAACAACAGACAACGTACGAATGAAGACAATACCATCTGATACGTATGTTAGCTGCATTCACGTTGGAAAGATATTAGCCTATTATTATGAAGTGTTAAAATTACGTTTGTGCAGGTGTTGCAATCTCACAGAAATAGCTTCAAATGATTTATGTTTTCATGCCTAAATTAAATTTTATTTTCAAGTTATTAGCACAACTATAGAATTATCTAAGCTACATGTGGTAACGCTTGGGAGAGAACAACACGTTTGTTTACATCTTCCATACTTTTACAAACAATTTTTTATTCTACTCACCCAGGGAACTGAAGTGGTGATCCTGTAATCTGTTAGAGTGCTCTCCTTCCCCAAGCTGGAGCCCGGAAGAAAATCTCATCCGGAGAAACGTTGCAATGAAATTACCAGTTGAGACGGACAAAAAAGCACACGTAGAAATATGGTGGTTAGGGAGTCATCGCACCCTTCCCGGACGAAAGATAATTGAGTTGTCAGACGGCTGTTATTTGCCTCTAGCATTTTTCACGGGAGAGGGACCAGTGTTTGTTAACCTGTCACGTAGCAGACAACATTCGTTCCTCCGTCAGACGCCGCCTACCTGAACGGCATGTGAAGGGCTTGATAGAGACTGTACCCCACCGTTGGCTGACAGAATAAACACATGCATTAACAGCAGCCAACTTCCTCCTGGTAAGTGCTTTGAGCTTAACCCCTCGAGGTGAATGCTGACCAAAATAACAGCCGCTGGTCAGTCGTAATCGTCTGTAGCCAGGAATGTTGCTTACAGTTCCTGTTTATCGCAGCGTTTTGGGGTAGGTCAAACGTACCGCGACTGACAATGTACCAGATACAGGGTGATCTGCGTGCTATTAACGATTCTAATGCATAAAAATTATAGAAACCAATGTACGTGCGCTGTATATGTATGAATGTAAATATTCATGCATGTACACTACTGGCCATTAAAATTTCTATACCACGAAGATGACGTGCTACAGACGCGAAATTTAACCGACAGGAAGAAGATGCTGTGATACGCAAATGATTAGCTTTTCAGAACATTCAAACAAGGTTGGCGCCGGTGGCGACAACGTGCTCACATAAGGAACATTTTCAACCGATTTTTCATACACAAACAGCAGTTGACCGGCGTTGCCTGGTGAAACGTTGTTGTGATGCCTCGTGTAAGGAGGAGAAATGCGTACCATCACGTTTCCGACTTTGCTAAAGGTCGGATTGTAGCCTATCGCGATTGCGGTGTAGCGTATCGCGACATTGCTGCTCGCGTTGGTCGAGATCCAATGACTGTTAACAGAATATGGAATCGGTGGGTTCAGGAGGGTAATACGGAACGCCGTGCTGAATCCCAACGGCCTCGTATCACAAGCAGTCGAGATGACAGGCATCTTATCCGCATGGCAGTAATGGATCGTGAAGCCACGTCTCGATCCCTGAGTCAACAGATGGAGACGTTTGCAAGACAACAACCACCTACACGAACAGTTCGACGACGTTTGCAGCAGCAGGGACCATCAGCTCGGAGACCATGGCTGCAGTTACGCTTGACGCTGCATCACAGAGAGTAGTTTCTGCGATGGTGTACTCAACTACGAACCTGGGTGCACGAATGGCAAAACGTCATTTTTTCGGATGAATCCAGGTTGTGTTTACAGCATCATGATGGTCGCATCCGTGTTTGGCGAAATCGCGGTGAACGCACATTGGAAGCGTGTACTTGTCACCACCATACTGGCGTATCACCCCGCGTGATTGTATGGGGTGCCATTGGTTACACGTCTCGGTCACTTCTTGTTCGCACTGACGGCACCTTGAACAGTGGACGTTACATTTCAGATGTGTTACGACCCGTGACTGTACCCTTCATTCGATCCCTTCGAAATCCCTACATTTCAGCAGGATAATCCACGACCGCATGTTGCAGGTCCTGTACGGTCCTTTCTGGATACAGAAAATGTTCGACTGCTGCCCTGGCCAGCACATTCTCCAGATCTCTAACCAACTGAAAACGTCTGGTCAATGGTGGCCGAGCAACTAGCTCGTCACAATACGCCAGTCATTACTCTTGATGAACAGTGGCATCGTGTTGAAGCTGCATGGGCAGCTGTACCTGTACACGCCATCGAAGCTCTGTTTGACTCAATGCCCAGGCGTATCAAGGCCTTTATTACGGCCAGAGGTGGTTGTTCTGGGTACTGATTTCGCAGGATCTATGCACCAAAACTGCGTGAAAATGTAATCACATGTCAGTTCTAGTATAATATATTTGTCCAATGAATACCCGTTTATCATCCGAATTTCTTCTTCGTGTAGCAATTTTAATGCCAGTAGTGTATATATTTATATATGTACGTATGTTCCACATCTCCTCCTAAACCAGTGGGCCAATTTTAATCAAACTTGGTTCATATCTCTCGTACTGTCTGAAAAGAACCAGTGTTGGGCTAAGAACCTCCCATCCAACAAAGGGGTGGAGATGGGGTGAAAAAGCAGTGTAGCCCACGAATACCAATACTTCAGTCATTCATTATATGAGAATGAGAGCACTTAGAGATTTGCAACAAACTTTTAACATAATTGTAAGCCTTAAAAAAAACTTCTCGCTGACGATCCCCAGATAACGATGAAAGCAAACAAGTTCATCGCTTACTACAATTTCTCTGTTTATGCAATAAGTCGTTTTAATTTTGTACTTCTTCATTATTAACGGCATTCGTGGCACACTTTTCAGAAGCATTCACATACACTTTGAATGTACCAGAGAAACTACTTCATTGTACGACACTTAGTTCAGAAGATACGACGTCAAATACTGACATGCATGAGAAACTGTCTCATCATGCAGTGCGATTAAATTAATTAATTCATTGCTATCAGCTCTATTCGCAACAATTTTTTCAGTACTTTATCTGCATCCCCCGCTAAATATATCTACCACAATATGTCACTGTATGACTCGTAGTCCAGGAGATACGATGTCATAAACATTAAGCGGCGTGAAAATGAAACTTCAGGGCGAAATTCACTAGACATACAGGTGAAATATGTGTACAAATATGTGTGAAATATGTTAAATACATGTGAAATGTGTTTGAAATGTGCGTATACGGACGAATTAACGGGTAAAAATCTCATCATAAACCCCTCGATCGGTTTAATCAAATTTGTACACCTGTTAGTTTCAACTTTTAGAAATAGTGTAGGGGTAAAAACCATCCACCTCCTAGTCCGGTGAGCGTGATAACCTGAAGAGAAGGGCTAAGAAGGAGACGGACAGGTGGCGAGGGTGAAGGGGGAGATAGACAAAGGCAGGAGAAAGAGGAGATAGACAGAGATAGGGGAAGGGAAAAGGGACAGAGAGAGGAAAGAGGAAAAGATGG
Organism: Schistocerca cancellata; assembly: GCF_023864275.1. Lineage (NCBI taxonomy): Eukaryota > Metazoa > Arthropoda > Insecta > Orthoptera > Acrididae > Schistocerca > Schistocerca cancellata. The sequence goes on along the minus strand of NC_064633.1, from coordinate 116,539,339 downwards.
ATAGGGAAAGGAAAGACGAGGAGATGAACTGAGATGGGGAAAGGAAGAGACAGTCAGAGAGAGGGAGAGGAGGAGATGAACAGGCAGAGGGTACGAAGGAAATGGGCAGAGAAAGGAAAGAGGAGGAGATGGGGAGATAGAGGGGAGAGGAGTAGATGGACACATAAGGGAAAGGGGCAGGGATAAATAGGGAGAGGGGGAGGAGGAGGAGTCAAAAAGAAAAATGGGGAGTGGGAGACAGAAAGTGAGGGGGCAGGAGGTTATTTACAAAAAAAATGGGGAAGGAAAAAGAGGAGGTGGAGGAGGAGGAGGAGGAGGTGGAATTAGTAGGAGGAGGAGGCGATGGGCAGGGGTGGAAGGAGCGGATGGATGGAGAGGGGAGGAGCAGATTGATAGAGATTGGGGAGGAGGAGATGGACAGAGAACCAGGCAGGAGGAGTTAAACAGAGAGAAGGAGAAGGAAGAGATAGAGAGAGAGGAGGGATGGAGGAGATGATCTAATAGAAGATTGGAATAAGTACATATATGGACAATGCGAGGTAGTCATCTAGTACTTCATAAAAGGTACAAAACAATGATATAAGATTTTTGGGAAATGATAATATGCAAGTACGCTGAGGAGCTACAATTTTGCTTTCCCTGAGGAGTTGCTTATGTAAAAACATGTATTTCTAAAATTTTAGTAAGAGGTAACAGCATTATATAGCTGACAGAATGAGTAACATGGTGATGATACATTTGTTAATATTCAGAATGTATGCAATATATACGTCACCAGATGGCGAATTGGAATTAAAATTTTGTTTCCTACATCTCATAGGTTCAAACTCATTCGGGATGTGGTCCAGATTTTTTAAGTTATACATTTTTGAATTGATGTAAAAAGATCAATAATAAATACCGATATATCTTGTTCAATATGTGCTAGAATAAGCTGTCGCCAGTACACCGATCGGCATATGGCTTGCAAGAAGATCGATAATAGGTGCTGAATGAAGCAATCAGGAGAGAGCCCAAGACAGACTCGCAAGCAACGTGCCGCCAACGCCCTCTCGACTACAAGTATTTAGATCGCCGCCGCGGATCGGGAGTCCCAGTCAGTCACAGAGTCGAGTTGTCAGTCGCAACCCAGCCACTCGCAGTCACAGACAGATGCAGTCGTGGACAGAGTCTCAGTCTCAGGCAGCACATAGAGATCAGAGTAGTACACATAGTGGGACGTGTACTTCACCAGCAGTGAGGCTAATGTGGACTGTTATGGGAGAGCTTGTACCACAACAACTTTCTTAAACGTAAGTAACTTCTTGTTTTTGTTAAATAAAGAACCCTGTTAATAGCTCTGTGCATTTGTGTTGCAGAACGAGGATACCAGCCACCAAACATCCTCTCCTTGCTTCCCATGGTACAAGACTCTGCAGTGTCAACGACAAATAAAAACAGTATCCAAACCCGAGGATCCATAAAGGTAATCTATACAGTATGTTAGTTGCTAATGCATTACTTCCTATCAACATTCAAGGGAAGCAATATTTAAGTGCATGCGTCCATGTGACAGTCAGCAACCCGAAACTGACAAATCAAATATTTCAACTCTATCTCTCAATTAGCAGACTACCCATAAACGTGCGCTTAACAGTTCACATCGATAACTATTAGGCATGGTTACTCATATAATACAATATCACAATAGAAAATATTGTTCCTGTAAAAACGACCTGTGAGAAGACCTATTGTATTTTACAGAAATCGCAATCCGTTATTCACAAATTTTATTGGAATTTGGCACTGCCGTTGTGTGATATGTACTGCCTCTGCCAATATTTTTGCAGTTATGCATCTTGTACAGTATTTCAAAGAATCATAAACCGATGAAAAAAATTATTATCTCTGCAGAAGTGTCACCCGAATGCATGTTACGCTCCTTAACACCAATCATTGTGTTTGCGAAGTGTACATTTATGATGCACAGATTAACAGAACTGTACTCTCCGGAAATGAAGAAAACAGCAGAAACATCTGCAGAGGCTCTCGAAAAACCAGTCAATAGCTGTCACTACATTATCATTATTTTATATTCATGACGAAAAATGTAAGTCTTTTGCAATATCTAACGGCATTGCGCACTTAGGAGCTACACCAATGAACTAAAGTAGATAATTTTCTCCTGAAGTAATAGCAAAGAGTCTGAAAACACAGTGTCTAGAAAATAAAAGATTTAGTGAGTAATTACGGATTATGTCGTTTAGAGTTTAATACGTCGTCGTAGACACTGTTTGCTCAATTACTGTTATCAATAATGACAACCAAAATTATTCTTTCTCAAAATTATAAATTTTCTTATGTATTTTATCTACATTTTCTGATAATATGACGAATATATACAGAGTGGTCCATTGATCGTGACCGAACCAAATATCCCACGAAATAAGCGTCAAACGAAAAATACTACAAAGAACGAAATTTGTCTAGTTTGAAGGGGAAAACCAGATGGCGCCATGGTTGGCCAGCTAGATGGCGCTGCCATAGGTCAAACGAATATCAACTGCGTTTTTTTAAGTAGGAACCGCCATTTATTTTTACAAATTCGTGTAGTACGTAATGAAATATGAATGTTTTAGCTTTGTGATTGATGGCGCTGTAATAGTCACAAACATATGGCTCACAATTTTAGACGAACAGTTGGTAACAGGTATATTTTTTAAATTAAAATACAGAACGTAGGTACGTTTGAACATTTTATTTCGGTTGTTCCAATGTGATACACGTACCTTTGTGAACTTATCACTTCTGAGAACGCATACTGTTACAGCGTGATTACCTGTAAATACCACATTAATGCAAAAAATATTCAAAATGATGTCCGTCAACCTCAATGCATTTGGCAATACGTGTAACGACATTCCTCTCAGCAGCGAGTAGCTCTCCTTCTGTAATGTTCGCACATGCATTGACAATGCGCTGACGCATGTTGTCACGCGTTGTCGGTGGATCACGATAGCAAATATGATTCAACTTTCCCCACAGAAAGAAATCCGGGGACGTCAGATCCGGTGAACGTGCTTCGACGACCAATCCACCTGTCATGAAATATGCTATTCAATACGGCTTCAACCACACGCGAGCTATGTGCTGGACATCCATCATGTTGGAAGTACATCGCCATTCTGTCATGCAGTAAAACATCCTGTAGTAACATCGGTAGAACATTACGTAGGACGGGGTGGCCGAGCGGTTCTAGGCGCTACAGTCTGGAACCACGCGACCGCTACGGTTGCTGGTACGAATCCTTCCTCGGGCATGGATGTGTGTGATGTCCTTAGGTTAGTTAGGTTTAAGTAGTTCTAAGTTCTAGGGGACTGACGAACTTAGAAGTTAAGTCCCATAGTGCTCAGAGCCGTTTTAACCATTACGTAGGAAATCTGCATACATTGCACCATTTAGATTGCCATCGATAAAATGGGGGCCAATTATCCTTCCTCCCTTAATGCCGCACCATACATTAACCTGCGAAGGTCGCTGATGTTCCACTTGTCGTAGCCGTCGTGGATTTTCCGTTGCCTAATATTGCACATTATGGCTGTTTAAGTTACTGCTGTTGGTGAATGACGCTTCGTCGCTAAATAGAACGCGTGCAAAAAATGTGCCATCGTCCCGTAATTTCTCATGTGCCCAGTGGCATAACTGTATAAGACGTTCAAAGTCGTCGTCATGCAATTCCTGGTGCACAGAAATATGGTACGGGTGCAATCGCTGTTGATGTAGCATTCTCAACACCGACGTTTTTGAGATTCCCGATTCTCGCGCAATTTGTCTCCTACTTATGTGCAGATTACCCGCGACAGCAGCTAAAACACCAACTTGGGCTCATCATTTATTGCATGTCGTGGTTGACGTTTCACATTTGGCTGAACACTTCCTGTTTCCTTAAATAATGTAACTATCCGGCGAATAGTCCGAACACTTGGATGATGTCGTCCAGGATACCGAGCAGGTTACATAGCGCACGCCCGTATGGCATTTAGATCACAATAGCAATACATCAACACGATATCGACCTTTTCCGCAATTGGTAAACGGTCCGTTTTAACACGGGTAATGTATCACGAAGCAAATACCGTCCGCACTGGCGGAATGTTTCGTGATACCACGTACTTATACGTTTGTGACTATTACAGCGCCACCTATCAGAAAGCGAAAAAAGTGGTTCAACTAAAACATTTATATTTCTTTAGGTACTCCACGAATATTTAATAAAAAATGTGGATTCCTATTGAAAAAGACGCAGTTGATATCCGTTTGACCTATGGCAGCGCCATCTAACGGGCCAACCATAGCGCCGTCTAGTTTCCCCCTTCAAGCTAGATAAGTTTCGTTCTTTGCACTTTTTTCATTTGACGTTTATTTCGTGAGATAATTGGGCCGGTGACGATCAATGGACCACCCTGCATAACGTTCAAAATATCAGGAGACGAATATTCCCATTTGTAAAAAAACTCTGCAATTGGAAGCGTTTCTTTTTTATACAGGAGGAGAGTTTGTATTCTTTGAACTACATCTCTCACTTCTTTAAGTAGTAGCTGTCGCATACCACTATGAAAAGACAGTGTTATTCGAGAAAATGTGACAAATTTACGGAGAAGAACACAGGTTTAGCGAAAAATATGGACAAAGTTTAACTAATTTTTACTGTAAACCAGACATGTATAGTCTGTATGGGGTGTCGCAAAAATACGTATATAAAATTTTAGACTGTTTAGAGGAGATAAAATTAATTTTTTTTTCTGTCAAGACCGTCACAGGTGCATCATTTCCCCGCTAGGAGTAAATGGAGGTATTGACGCTAGTGATGTTTAGACGGTGTTCGAACTGTCGTGTAATTAATGTTGGTTGTTGGTTTATAAACGTTACTGGCCTCCTACGGATTTCTTTTCGTGTGTGTGTGTTTGGGGGGGGGGGGGAGGAGGGGGACAGACGAAGCGTCGGTGTACGAAATACCGAAAGACACATCAGAAGAAATGTTTGCTCGTTTGCCTGAAACTGCTGCCATTATTCGAGGAAGACTTTTTTTTAGCTTGTGAAACAATCATTAGCACCCACATAGCAGCTGTGCGTTAATACATTTCTAAAACAATATTCATCACGTGGAAGTTTGAATTGCCGGTAATATGCCGTGTGTATTGAAATAGCGAACTCACATCTCCTGAACTCAGGAACTCAGAAGACTACTTGCTGTATGGTAGACACCTTACTTACAACTGAGTCGCACTGGACGTGTTTTGGGCGAGCAGTCCTGTGGTGTTCACGCAGCTATCAGCGCTCCGGAGATGGTCATCTTCCACATAATGAAAATAAGGCCGCAAAAGCTGCGATGCAACGCAGCAGTTCGGATGTGCAGACACGCGGCTATTTGAGAGTACGTAGTTGATCAGCTATTTCTCATCCACACAATTACAACGTCAAACAACAAAATCTCGTATCAGCTTTGCAGAATTTTTTGGCTACTGGCTGAACTGAATGATCACACCAGTATAACTAAGAAGGAAAACAGGAAGAAAAAGATAAGAAGAAGTAGTAGTAGTAGAAGAAGAAGCATGAGGAGGAGTCTGCAACGAAGGTCGGTAAGATTGAAATGTCTCAAAACACCGAGGCTTCATTCACATGATGGAAGAAACCCCGCCGGCCGGAGTGGCCGAGAGGTTCTAGGCGCTACAGTCTGGAACCGCGCGACCACTCCGGTCGCAGGTTCGAATCCTGCCTCGGGCATGGATGTGTGTGATGTTCTTAGGTTAGTTAGGTTTAAGTAGTTCTAAGTTCTAGGGGACTGATGACCTCAGATGTTAAGTCCCATAGTGCTCCGAGCCATTTGAATCATTTTTTTTAAAGAAATCCCAGATAGATCACAATGCAAAATTTGTATTATATTTCTAAATGTTAACTTTTTTGTAGTAATATGGCTACGCACAAACATTTTTAAACTTATTCATAAACTTTGTCAAGAACAATATGTGAGTTATTGACACATAATTTATCTTTCGTGAAGTAAAAATTATTTAACAGGGTCCATTTTATTGAGTAACGCTGTACGTTATGCAACTCTCTACAATCACGTTTACAGTTCGCACCGAGGAAAATCTGCAGTGTACAGCGCTAATAAAGCTTATAAATGCCCTCTGTCTTTGCGAGAATGGTGTGCCAGGTGCAAAGAACGAGTCAGAAATTGCCCATAGCTGTTCAGGAATCTGAGGGCAGCGCGAGATATCGATAGCGCGTTACGCTTGTGAAGAAAATATAGCAGAGGTGTGGTATACGTTTCTGGGGCGCCGCCCTCAACGTGGGACGGAGGCTTCGCAGGCTTCTTGCCCGCCGCTCTGCCGTAACGATGTCAGCGGTTACGAGTCGGATCGGCTCCCCGCCATATGCCCGTAATTACAGTAGGAGGGCGAGCCAATAACAGGTGACCAGCGCTACGCAACCGCTTCGCTCTTTTACGGAGGGGAAGAAAAAAATTAAATGAGCGTATAAAGGCGGGGGAGAATAAACCGGAGAGGAAGCCGACGCCGTAATGCCGACTACCAGGCTGCGTTATGACGTCCTGCCGAAGTAATTCCTGACGCCGGAGCCAGAAAATTAGGCGGCCCGCGGGTATTACACCCCATCACGCGAGATTACCGGCGCCACCCCGGGGGTGATCAATCATGGCAGCCCACCGCGCCGGCCCCCGCCGCCCCCGCCACCGCCAGCGCGCCGACATTCGGTTTTACGGTGCGCGGGTCGGCGGCGGCTAGGAGCTGACACCACTCGCCGCGCGTCTGCCCCTCCGTAGATACACTGGCTAGCCGGCAACCCGCCTGACTCGGAGGGTGGATGGGGGAATCCCCTCGTGAGCTGCAGAAAGGCTGGCGCGCGGCGAAGACAGCATAGCTTCTGTGTTACTGGCTACTGGCTGCAGCTACTTGCCCTCCTCTCGACGTCTTCATCGCGATGGAGGGCGCGCGCTGTGTAGTTACCTGGAAAGAGAACGACATAATTACTAGAAAACACTTGTTCAGTTCTCTTACTTATTTCCTGTGAAGAAACTATTTAACATAGGCATGGAAGTCATGATATAGTCTGTCTGTAAACTCAAGAGCGAAAAGCGCTTTTGGTGGGGGAAGTGGCCTTTCCCGGAAGAACGCTGCCACCAGCCTACAGGGGCACCCAAATTCTGTTGCTCATTACCTGTCTAGCGGTGTAGATCGGCGTGCAGTGATATACGTCGTTTCTGTTCGTATGATCTTAGTTGCCAGTGTCAGTCAGTTAACTTTGTATACTTAAGTATATACTTCGGTTTCCGGAAGTGATGGATAATCGTCTAGCATTGCAAGAAAATGTGCAGAATACGAGGAACAGGAGGTATTTGCGGAACAACGAGCGTTCGATCGTCTCTAATGTTATTACATCGTGTATTAAAGAGGTGACCCAAAAATAACTGTTGGCTAATATTATCAGTCCCAATCAAAGGGCTGCAATTTATGCAAACGTCAGCCTCGTCCAATATGACGCATAAGGAAGGAACGTGAAAATAAGCCGCATGGTTTAGTGGAATCGCCACGAAGGAAAACTAATAATCTTGGGAGGAAACCGATTGTTATAGACAGTTTCAAAGTCACGTAAAACCTTTGATGCTTATGGAACACTAAATTTCTATCTCAGTCACTATTCACCTGATTCTGAGACATATTGCTTGAAATTTGTGCGCAATAGCTATTCTAAACACTGCTGAAATTGTCTTCGAAACATGTACATCGATTCTAGACTTCTAAGCAAACAGCTTGACATACGAGGTGTGTTCACGTTTTAATTTTTGTTTTTTGGTATGAACTTTATCTGTTAATCTACAGCAAAGTCATCCTCTTCAAAATATTCCCCATTATATACTATATACCTGTGCCAGTGCTTTTTCCAATTCCCGAATTTCTTTAGGAACTGTTTCTTCGGGGTAGTTTATAGGTCTCTTAACTGTGCATTTTTAATCTCATCCATGCTTGTAAAACCGCTGTCCTTTTCCTTTAAGGCCTGGTTTGAAATGTTTATAAAATTTGTATGCCCTTGGTTCACTTATAACAGGCTCTCCAAAAGCAATATTTAACATTTCTAAAAATTTCATACACTTCATTCCATTCCTATAACAAAATTTAATACAGATTCTCTAATCTATTGTTACACAAAACAAATAATCGTTGATGCTACCAAAACACATGTAACCTCTTCGACAACTGACAACAGAGTTCAAATGGTTCAAATGGCTGTGAGCACTATGGGACTTAACATCTGAGGTCATCAGTCCCCTAGAACTTAGAACTGCTTAAACCTAACTAACCTAAGGACATCACACACATCCATGCCAGATGCAGGATTCGAACTTGCGACCGTAGGAGCCGCGCGGTTCTGGACTGAAGAGCCCAGAACCGCTCGGCCACCGCGACCGGCGACAACAGAGTAAATACCCAACATGCATAACATTGTACACATACTTTCGAGACACGTTTACAAAGGCAGTGACAAAGAAGTAGTGCAAATCGGACTAATACAACAAGCAAAATTATAAATTTATGCTTACTTGTAAACACTTATCGTGTTACAAAAATTGTTAAGTTTCACTGCAGTACTTCAAAGAAAACTTCTACCTTTTAGTAGAAACACAAAGTAAGAACAAGCCTCAAAGTCTGCAGATTGATTGCATTATATCGAGTTCGTTTTACGAATAGCAATAGAGGAACATACAATACATTCACATTAACAGGCATTCGGTTCTATGTTTGTAGAATAATCCTGACTTCCATTCTTATCTTAATATTATTATTATTATTATTATTATTATTATTATTATTTACTCTATAATGTTGTGTTTCGGAAGAAGGTATCGTATTTTGTATTCCTTATGGTCTTAATACATTTGTCCAAAAACGAACGGAGCCGAGACGTGTCTGTACACGGCATCACCACAGATTCAAAGCGGGCGCCACGGCTGGGGCGGTACTACATTGTGAAACAGCCTGTAGAAGCGCCGCGTGACGTAGCTGGGTCGCCAGAGAGGGGACTCGCTCGATCGCTCTTCAGTTTACCGACAAACTATACCCTTATGTTTTCTTTTTTTTTAATCTGTTAGAGATTTCAAAACGAGTATTCCGGAAATGATAAGGAGCTAAGAGACGAATATTTCATTGTAAGTTTAATACTTCCAGCTTTTTTATTTAGCAAGGTACACTATCTAATCAAAAGTATCCGGGGACCACTTCGTAATATGATATTGACCATACTTTACTTACTTTACTTTATTGATACATACATAACCCACTTACTAACACTTTTGAGTGGGTGTATTAACACTAAATTTTGCTATTAATTTTACAAAAGTGGTTTACTTATATGACCACACTTTCAAGCAAGTAAGCGAAATAATAGTTTGTATCAATGAACGGCCTCTTAGCCTCTCTGGAATCCACCCCGAGAGTTGTCCGTCCCTAGCCACGTGGAGGCGCGCCGCTACTACTAGAAAAACCACTCCATTTATACCATTCTTGTATTCCCTCCACCACCATATTGGGCCGGCCGCGGTGGTCTAGCGGTTCTAGGCGCTCAGTCCGGAACCGCGCGACTGCTACGGTCGCAGGTTCGAATCCTGCCTCGGGCATGGATGTCTGTGATGTCCTTAGGTTAGTTAGGTTTAAGTAGTTCTAAGTTCTAGGGGACTGATGACCTTAGAAGCTAAGTCCCATAGTGCTCAGAGCCATTTGAACCATTTCCAACCACCATATTGAACTAACTACAACTACAAGCAAGTACAAGTAAGAGACATAAACAAGCAATATATTTACACATTTACATTTGCGCAGTGGATCTTGAGCGCGCACACGCTATTTAACCTCTCCCAAAGTATACTCGCTGAGCCTCCTTTCAGGTTTTGTTTATAAATTTTGCGAAATTGCTAAACAATTCGTCATTCCTCAATATTTCCTCAACATTTCTTAGTTGTAGAAGCTGCCTCTCGACTGAGACAGCCTGTTCGTATATTGGACAGTCAAACACTGTATGTTCAAGCGGTCCCTCGTGGGCACCACAGTCACACTCTAGTGTTGGCCTTTTCCCTATTCGATGTAGGTACGTGGGATAGGGACCATGACCCGTAAGGAAATGAACTAGACCCTGCGAGAGCTTCATTGCCTTATTTTTAGTCTTTCCCTTCCTGTAGGTAAAAACCTATGGACTATACGGCCCGTATTAGACCTATCCCATTCTCCCTGACAAATGTCAAGCATTCTTTCTTTAATAGCTTTCTTATCAGAGGAGTGCCCATAATATCTTGCACTTTATCAATGTTTTGATTATGCAGCCAATAGAAGGCTGCGTGCTGCCTTATTATCAAGTCTAGTGGGGATAGACCCAGGATTACCAACAGTGCATCTGTGGGACTAGTGTTGAATACCACAATACATCTCATCAAAACATTCCTCTGTATTCTCCTGACAGCAGTGGCAGGCCGCAACAGAGCTAACCCGTGGGCCCACACACTGGATGCGTGCCCTACTATTGGAGCCAATATACTGTTATGATAAATATTGATTGCCTTTTACGGTAAATGGAATCTTCTTTGTCCAATTGATATTAATTTGTTGATATTGACCACTAGATATCACGCGGAGTAATGTGCTGTAGCCCGCCCGGCTAGCCGCGCTGTCTAAAGCCGTCGGCACACGGACCGTGCTGTCGAACGTTAACGTTGAGCGTGCCAAGTTCAACGTGCTGCTGAACGCTCAGGAACGATGCGACTTGTGCATACGGTACGTGGGCCCCAACGTGGTATACGCGATCGCAACGCACTCCAGCGACAGTTGAGGGATGTTTCTAGTTCGTAAATCACACTGTTTACTCAACGGGTGCGCGTAATTCGCACGTTAGCTCTATTAAAACGCACATTTCTTCCATCGTCCACGAAAAGGAAAGTACCATGTCCAATCAGTAAGGACACAGGCTTATAAAAGTTCCGTTACAGACAGTGCGTTACAAATTTGGAATACTTCTCCGCATAAGATAAACGTTATTTCATGATTCCCACATTTTAGTAAAACTCCAAGGTCAATCTTACTTGATCACTGTTCCTACCCAGTAGCAGAATATTTGCAACATGTGAATTACGAAGCGTAAAAGAAGAAGGAGTAAGGAGTAAAATATCTTTAAACAAGTAGTGCAAGCTGCCCTTTAGATTAAGCCAATCGAACAAAGTCATCCCCCAAAACAAGGTGAACTTGTATTTACATAACATCAAATATTATAGTCTACACTTGTATTAAATTAATAATAAAGTATCGGAACCTAATTAAAAGGTGAATGTTAAGAAAAAAAAATTGGTTGTGTCAGAACGCGAACCACCGCCCCAACAAAAAGAACTCTTAATAGGACACTGACGCTCTTCATTACGTTAACCAACATCTCGTATGTTGGCACTAATCATAGTATCTTATCGCATGCTAAAAACATTAATCGTAGATATGTTATTAACTGAAATTTAATTATAACAAATTGTACCAAGAACAATGCGTTTTGGGTGGATCTTCAGTGTGTCGCTGCCTTCAAATAGCCTACTTTCATTATACGCAAGTTACAATAATTCTTTTGCCGCGAATATGATGTTTCTCATTATTTTATTGGAACAAATCATACAGTCAACAACGGGTTTTGCAGTGATTCTCAATTTGCTGGTGCTCGGAACGGCATATATACGTATATACTTGAAATGAATGCCAATATGGCGCCTCACAACTCTGTACTGGAGGGAGACGGCGTGCTTATGACGTAGGTGGCGTTGTGCCATCTCATTGGTCAACGCTCAGACGCACGCTCAGAATATCTGACATGCCAGATATTCCTCTGCACGTTCGGAAAGACTCCCGAGCGTGCTATTCCATGCTGTGACGTCAGAAACTCGGCACACTCAACGCTCATCGTCCGGATGCACGGTCCGTGTGCCGACAGCTTAAGGCGCTGCTTGCCGAGCGCGAAGGTGTGCCCGCTTCCCGGTACGTAAATAGTTCAAATGGCTCTGAGCACTATGGGACTAAACTTCTGAGGTCATCAGTTCCCTAAAACTTAGAACTACCTAAACCTAAGTAACCTAAGGACATCACACACATCCATGCCTGAGGCAGGATTAGAACCTGCGACCGTAGCGGTCTCGCGGTTCCAGACTGTAGCGCCGAGAACCGCTCGGCTACCCCGGCCGGCTTCCCGGTACGAATCAGCACTGCGGATTAGTGTCGAGGTCTGGTGTGCCGGCCAGCCTGTGTATGGTTTTTAAGGCAGTTTTCTGTCTGCCTCCGTGAATGCGGACTGGTTACCCTTATTCCGCCTCGGTTACACTACGTCGGCAATTGCTGTGCAAACACTGTCTCCACGTACGCGTACACCATAATTGCTCTACCACGCAAACATTTGGGGTTACACTCGTCTGGTATGGGGCGGTCCCTGGAGGGGAGGAGTCCACTGGGGGCCGAACCGCACAATAACCCTGGGTTCTGTTTGGGGCGGCGGTGGGGTGGGTGGACTGCTGTGGCCTGTTGTAGGGTTGCGAACCACTGACCACTGAGGGCTACGGCGGGACGTAGCCTCTCCGTCGTTTCTAGGTCCACAGTTCAATAGGTTTGGTTTGTTTTGCGGAAGGAGACCAGACAGCGAGGTCATCGGTCTCATCGGATTAGGGAAGGACGGGGAAGGAAGTCGGCCGTGCCCTTTCAAAGGAACCATCCCGGCATTTGCCTGGAGTGATTTAGGGAAATCACGGAAAACCTAAATCAGGATGGCCGGACGCGGGATTGAACCGTCGTCCTCCCGTGTTTAACCACTGCGCCACCTCGCTCGGTCCACAGTTCAATACACGGTACCATACAATACACACTGTGCTGTAGCTAGAAAAGCAGTAACAGCAGGACGGATCGGTCAGAAGAACTCAGTCACTTCCAACATGGACTACTCGTTGGATGTCACCCGAGTAATAACTCCATCAGAAACATTTCAAATGATTGAAATGGCTCTGAGCACTATGGGACTTAACATCTGTGGTCATCAGTCCCCTAGAACTTAGAACTACTTAAACCTAACTAACCTAAGGACATCACAGACATCCATGCCCGAGGCAGGATTCGAACCTCCGACCGTAGCAGTCGCGCGGTTCCGGACTGCGCGCCTAGAACCGCTAGACCACCGCGGCCGGCCAGAAACATTTCAATCCATCTAAAGTTGCCCAAATCGACTGGTGGTGGCGTGTTTATGAAGTGGCAACGCGAAAAAAGAACCACAGATAAAACACGACCAGGAAGACTTCATATACTGATGTGCGGAGACCGGCAAGCATTGCGGAGGACAGTTGCAAAAAGTCACTTGAAATCAGCGGAAGAAATCACTCCTGAGTTTCTAACCACCAGCAGTCCAGCTAGCACTATGACTGTGCACAGGGAATTAAAAAGAATGGAGTGCAATGGCCGGGCATCTCCTTATAAGCCACACATTTATGTGGACTGTCCTACGCGACGGTTGAGATAGTGTAAAGTGGATGACTGGAAACGAGTGAGAATCGTGCTGTACCCAGTGGCAATCGGACGGAAGGATTTGCGTTACGCCAGTGCTTGCAGAATGTTACCTGCCGTAATGTGTGGTGCCAACAGAAAAGTACAGAGGAGATGATGTAAGGATACAGGGATGTTTCTCGTGATTATGATGTACTCACCTGATTGAACTTAAGAATTCGCTAAATGCGGAAGTACATGTCTACAGTTTACAGTATTACGTACTGCGTACTGTAGAAGTGATTGTATGAGTGATAACGCACACAGCTATAATGCAGCATGTACCAGACAACTGTTTGTGGACAATACAATAACATCCGTGAAGTGCACTGCTGCCCATTGTCCCGATCTCAAGCCAACGGCACGCCCAGACATTCAGACACCTCACTGAGAGGGTGTGCAGCAGTGTTTAAGTCGCCATAAACGCGAAGGGTGGACACAACACATTCTAGTGTCTGCTAATAAACATCCGCATACTTCTGATATGATTTGTGTGTTTACGAGGCATCTGAAGACAGACAGTTTCTCAGTATCGCTTAAATCTACGAGGGATGTTCAGAAAGTAAGCTCCGATTGATCGCGAAATGGAAACGACTATGATAATCCGATAAAGGTTTGCACAGATGTGTTGGGCAGTGTCTCTAGTATGACCCTAGATAGCATCACGTCACTCCTCTCATTTCTGAGCTCACAGTGATCGCGTAAAGTTGTCTAGAGAATAGTGTCTCCCGCCAAGTACGAGGACCTGGTGAGAAATTTCGCCTGAAGCTATACAGCCAACATTACATAACTGTCGTGCAGTTTCTTCTACAAGGCAATATTGTCAGCCGCATTCTGAAGGGGCAATGAAGATGCTCCTGCATCGTTTTCAATTGGAAATGTTTGACTACCCACGATACAGCCCTTAATTGACTCCCCCTGCGTTTCATTTCTGCTCACATGAACCGCTGGCTATGAATACAACATTTTGGCACAGAAAACGAGCTGTAGGCCAGCGTAGAGAATTGGCGGAAAGCACTGGCGGTTGTCTTTTATGATGAGGGTATTGGAAAGTTGGTACAACGCTACGACAAATGTCTTAGTCAGAACGGCAACTACGTAGAGAAGTAGCTGGATGGTGTAGCTAACTGTTAAAAATAAAACATTTCTAATTTTCACTGTGGTTCCCATTTCGCGATCAATCGGAGCTTACTTTCTGAACAGCCCTCGTATATTTTATTGCACTTTCCAAGAAAGGAGACAGGCGTTACTACAGAAACGTTAGACTTCTTAAGCTCCTTTCCACAAAGTAGAAGCTGCTCACCAATATAATTTTCAACCAAGCAGAAAGTCATTGTACTTAAACTATCAAATTAAAATATGGGTTTATAGGAGGAAATCCGATAATGGACTGCTCGCAGGTTATGAACGAAATTACAGAAAGTAGGAATGAGTATGAACTACCGGTTTGCCTAGGATTCATAGTTTTCGGGACTCAATTTTAACAAAATCTGTACTAACGTCCGTAGAGAAAGAATAAATTCATTCAAACTTAGTATACTGCAGAACAAGTACATCGGCACTACAGCTTACATCAGCTTTTCATATGTAAATATACTGCTGGCCATTAAAATTGCTACACCACGAAGATGACCTGCTACAGACGCGAAATTTAACCGACAGGAAGAAGATGCTGTGATATGCAAATGATTAGCTTTCCAGAGTATTCACACAAGGTTGGCGCCGGTGACGACACCTACAACGTGCTGATGTGGGGAAAGTTTTCAACCGATTTCTCGTACACAAACAGCAGTTGACCGGTGTTGCCTGGTGAAATGTTGTTGTGATGCCTCGTGTAAGGAGGCGAAATGCGTACCATCACGTTTCCGAGTTTGATAAAGGTCGGATTGTAGCCTATCGCGATTGCGGTTTATCGTATCGCAACATTGCTGCTCGCGTTATGACTGTTAGGAGAATATGGAGTCGGTGGGTTCAGGAGGGTAATACGGAACGCCGTGCTGGATCCCAACGGCCTCGTATCACTAGCAGTCGAGATGGCAGGTATCTTATCCGCATGGCTGTAACGGATCGTGCAGCCACGTCTCGATCTCTGAGTCGACAGATGGGGACGTTTGCAAAACACGTTAGCACCAAACTGCGCCTTACGGCAGCGAGAATTCCTTGTTAAAGGCTAGACACAGATGGCGCTCTGGCAGGTATGCCCTACGCTATTTGCCGGCCGTCGTTGCCGAGCGATTCTAGGCGCTACAGTCTGGAACCGCGCGACCGCTGCGGTCGCAGGTTCGAATCCTGCCTCGGGCATGGGTGTTTGTGATGTCCTTAGGTTAGTTAGGTTTAAGTAGTTCTAAGTTCTAGGGGACTGATGGCCTCAGCAGTTGAGTCCCATAGTGCTCAGAGCCATTTCTGAACCCTACGCTATTTGTTGTATGACGATGTCGAAACCATTGTCAGTACATGCACCATTCCCCAGGTGTCATATGCCATCATCGGTTCAAAATCGATGTCATCTTTCTAGGTGTACTAATTTTTTTCCGGCAGTGTAGAACCAGAAAGACCTAGACGTCAAGGCTTTGACATTCCAAAATTATTGGTTTTTCTTTGGTATGATGCTGAAATATATTATTGTTCCCACCATATTGGATTCCTAATCAGATCAATAAATTCTCGTAAAAAACCGCACACCAGCAGAATAACACCACCACTGGCGTTACTATTACAGTCTGATCGCAACCATGACACATAAGTAAGGTAAGGCAGTAGTCGAATCAAATTAATGTAATACGAGGGGTGTCCAGAAAGTAAGTTCCGATCGGTAGCGAAATGGAATCGACTATAAAAATCCGATAAAGCTTTGCACAATGTGTTGGGCAGCGTCTCTAGCATGACCCTAGATAGCATCACGTCGCTCTTCTCATTTATGAGCTCACAGTGAGCTCGTTAAGACGTCTAGAATATAGGATTTCCCGCCAAGTACGAGGGCCTGGTGAGAAATTTCGCCTGAAGCTATGCATTCAACATTACATAACTGTTGTGCGGTTTCTTCTTCAAGAAAATTCTCAGCCGCATTTTGCAGGAGCAATGAAGATGCTCCTGTATCGTTTTCAATTGGAAATGTTTGATTACCCACAATACAGACCGTGATTGTCACCCTCTGGGTTTCATCTCTGCTCACACGAACCGCTGGCTATGAAGAGAACATTTTGGCACAGTCAACGAGCTGTAGGCCAGCGTAGAGAACTGGCGGAAAGCACTGGCGGCTGCCTTCTATGATGAGGGTATTGAAGTTGGTACAACTCTACAACGAATGTCTAACCCAGAACGGCGATTAAGGAGAGAAGTGGCTGGAAGGTGTAGTTCACTGTTACAAATAAAATATTTCTGATTTTCACTGTGGTTTCCATTTCGCGATCAATCGGAACTTTCTTTCTGGACAGCCCCCGTAATTAGCTACTATACGTGCAGGTGCATGAGAACCACGCCAACTTCAACATTAGTCTACTCAAAGAAAGACTGATACTGTTTCTTTTTCCTTTCTTTACATTAGGTCTTTTTTAGCTTTCCAAACCTCAATCGGTAAAAACGGAACCCTAACATGACCACTTTGTTGTCCACCTGTTAAGACTCACAGCAACGGATAGCGGAATCGAGTTTAAATTTATGTCAAATATTTGGCTCTGTTGTGTCTTGGAAGTGGATGAAAGTTAAGCTTCTAAGTCTATGCAATCAGAAGATATGGCCATTTATGTAAAATGTTTCGATACTTTCAAATGTCATCAAAACAAACATATGACTTATCTATGTACTTAATTAAGTTTTTACGGAACTCTCAGAACCTGAGTCCTCCTCGTACTTATCTTTTTTCTTTATTTTGTAAAGTACATTATTCTCTTCGCCATTATTTTCCAGTAAATTTTTCTTTCAATAATGACAGTAAATTAGGTTCTGAATAGACAAATGACTGGTTTCAAAGCGCGATGAAAGATCTCTGACAATACACTCTCAGAAGTTAAAATCCTCTGGGTTATTAGGCCACGTCAAATTTCTTCTAAAATGTTCGACGTTTCGACCCCTCTGCTGGGATCTTGCTCAGGATCTTTTGGTGTCCACTACAGCTAGAACACTGAACAGTGCTAGAACACTGTTCAGAACACTGAACAGTGTTCTAGCAGTAGTGGACACAAAAAGATCCTGAGGATGATCCCAGCAGAGGGGTTGAAACGTCGAACATCTTAGAAGAAACGTGACGCAGCCTAATAACCCAGAAGATTTTAACTTCAGTGACAACGGCCACGAAAGCCTGCAGACTTACATAATACACTCTCAGTTGTTACATAATTTCCATGATATTACTTTACGGAAAATATGATGTATGTTTCAACTGATAGCTTCGAGTTGATTGATTGATCCGTAAATATTACGGAAACGGTGACCATAGCTGTTGCTGAACTGTATGTACATGTTTAAGCATAACAAACAAACAATACTGTGGCTGCTACATCCATGTGTCATATTGTGAGGTCATCGTTGCTTCATTTCGATCGATACGAGAATAAATGTCTGCGTGAGCTGCGACAGCTCACGCTTAAGCGTCCATGGACTCAGCAATGAGTTTTACCGTCGTCAAATGCGTTCGGTCGCGGAATCTTGGCCGGAGGAAGCATTCGAAAGAAAGCCAAGTAGTTTACTAAATTTTAGAGCTGCGTGTCGGGAGAGTACAGAACAGCAGTTCGCAAGTATGGATTGTCACTGAAGATTGAAGCATTAAACAAAGCTTAAGTTTTGTCCGAATCCCGTTTCTATAATTCAGTAACATATATCAACAAGGGTTATAATAAATTAGAAGCTGCATCTCGAATCATTGCGATTACTGAACTTTATCAACCGATGGTAATATAATAGTAATTATACACAATCGATCCTCAACAAGAACAGGAGCAGTTATCAATGGAGAGAGCACCAAGATGGAACTTCACAACGTGGAGACATCCAGGCCATATCTTCACTCAGTTTCACACAGATTCGTTATCGTTTGTCATCGACGAATCCTTATTCGCTAATTTTTACTTGCTACCTTCTGACTGGCGTCGTAGGATGACATCCAAACATCGGCGTGAGTGAACCATCAAGGCAGCATTGTTTCTTTTCATGTGCGCTTGAAGGATGTACTGTTTCCTTGTGCTCCTTGTCGGATGACCCAGATGTCAACATAAAGTTAAACACCATCCCGCTGCCGCGCGGTCTAGGGCGTGTTGTCTTTGTCCGCGCGGCTCCCTACGTCGTAGTTTCGAGTCTTTGTTGTCCTTAGTGTAAATCAAGTTAGAGTAAGTAGTGCGTAAGCTTAGGGATCGATGACCTTAGCAGTTTGGTCCCATAAGATCTTACCACAAACTTCCAAATTTTTACCATCCCTCTTTTGCTGTAAGACGCTCGTCGCCCATTCAGGAGGACGGTGCCTCAGAGTCTCATCTGGCCATCCAAATTTAGGTGAATCAGCAATGTCACACCGTGCTTTTTCTTTTTATTTCTTTATTGTATTTCAATTCCCCATCGGGGCGGGCTGGCAGCAGCATATGTGCTGCTCTTCAGCCGAAAGACATAGAACAAACAATAGAAGACATTTAAAAAGAACAAAGGAGGGAATATGGTGAACATAGACATAAAAAGGGAGATCATCATGGAAGGCAATAGACAAAAAATGGGGTGACCATAAAATGGAGATAAAAAACTGTTAAAACTGTTTAAAAGTAGCACACACAAAAAGCCACACACTGCGACAATTAAAAGAACACAAGGCACAGTATGACTGGAGCATGAAAGGTATCGACGGATGATGTAGCACATAACAAACACTGATGGCGAACCTCAAGGCTGTACACAATTAAAATCACACCTCTTGACGCACAGGAGAAACAGCACTAAACACAACACTGATGTGGCACACTGACGATGATCAAGACAGAGGATCTGCCAGGCGCAAGGAGAGGAGGGAGACTGGAAGAAGGGAGGGAGGGGAAGAGATGGGGGAGATGAGCGGAGGGCGCGCTGAAGAGGGCCAGGTAGGGAGGGACGTGGGAAGGAAAGAGGCAAGTATGGAGTGCAGGGTCTCAGGGGGAGAGGGGGGGGAAGGGAGAAAATCCGCTCTGGGAGGAGGAGGGAAAAGGAAAAAAGGGAGCCCTGGGGAGGGGGGGGGTGGAACAAGGCCAGGTTATAGTTGGAAGGAAGGGTAGATGTCACGGCCAAGTTCGTCATCCGGGAGGGGGAGGCGTTGGAAATTGCCCTGATGAAGGAGATGGTGGGTGTGGAGGTGGAGAGAGGGAGGGATACAGAGATAGAGGCGTGGCAACGGGCGTGGGGTGGGGAGGAAGGAGGAAACCAGAGGGTGGGGGGGATCAAGCCTGCGGACAATGTAAAGGATGCGGAGATGTTGGAGGAACAGGAGGAGGTGGGGGAAGCGGATCAGTTCATACAGGAGCCGTGTGGGGGAAGGAAGGCGGATACGGAAGGCAAGGCGGAGCGCATGGCGTTCAAGGATTTGGAGGGCCTTGTAAAAGCGGGTGTGGGCGGAGATCCAGGCAATGCTGGCATAACAGAGGATAGGACGGATGAGGGATTTGTAGGTGTGGAGGATGGTAGAAGGATGCAATCACCATGTCCGGCCAGACAGGAGTTTCAGAAGGCGGAGGCGGGAATGGGCTTTCTGCTGGATGGTCTGGAGATGAAGGGTCCAGGTGAGTCACACCGTGCATTACTCTGTAGCCTTTATAACGAGGATCCGGAGAACTAACGACGCCCAAAATGATTTAATTTATTATGTGCATAAAAAGTTCTCGTTTACTTGCCGCGTCAGATTTGGATAAAATCCCAAGCTTTCGAAGACTACCTCCGTTATCTTCGTCAGGGGTAAAACTGACTGTCGTGGACCGGTGAGGCTTCCGCTTTTATAAGCAGTGGACGGCTTCTCATTGGCTGGATGACGTCACTGTGAAACCGGCGCGTACTGAGGTGGCGGCCTCTATATCCATAGATTTTGTTTGCGCGCTTTATCCAGCGTTGCTTGCAGCGCCATCCATCGAAACAGGCGGAGAACTGCGAGGAATGTAAGAAGTCTCCCTCTGCGCCCTTTCTTTATCAATTGCGTGCTTCCATGCATTGCTGAGTGCCTAACCGGAGTCTCTGTTGAAATTATTTTCACAAAGTCTAATTTCAACTGCTTCCCTGATGACAGAGTCCCAATAGTTTGAAGCGTGAGCAAGTAGTCTTGTTTCATCGAATAAAATCTTATGTTTATTTAACAAACTGTGCTCATCCACCGCTGATTTTTCTAGATACCTGTATTTCAGGTGACGCTGATGTTCCACACAGCGATCGGCGACAGTTCTTGTAGACTGGCCCACATAGCTTTTGCCACACTCGCAAAGAATGCTGTAAATTCCCGGTACTCTCAGGCCAAGATTATCTTTCACGGGTCGCAGCATTTTCTTAATCTTCCTGGGTGGCCGGAAGACTGGTCTGATTCCCTGCTGCCTCAGGACTCTGCCGATCTTGCTGGTCGTTGCACCGCAGAATGGTAGCCGCGCGATGTGTGTGTCCTCTTGATCTGTTCGAACAGCGACCTTTCTTGGTTTCTTCGCCAGAGTAGATCTGATATCACGATCGGAATATCCATTTTTTATGAATACCGTCGTCAGATGGTTAATCTCGGAGCCGAGATGATCCTTGTCCGAAATAGTCCTTGCTCTGTGTACCAAGGTGTTCAGTATAGCTCTCTTCAGAGCTGGGTGGTGAAAAGTACGCGCGTTTAGATATAAATCTGTATGCGTCGGTTTTCTGTACACAGAATGTCCGAGACGTCCATCTGATTTTCACTCCACTAGCACATCTAAGAAGGGTAACTTTCCATTCTTCTCCAACTCCACTGTAAATCTTACGTTCTGATGTATACCATTAAAATGATCAACAAACTGCTGCAATGCGTCATTGCCATGTGGCCAGATTAAAAATGTATCGTCAACATACCCGAAGAAGAAGGATGGACGTAAGGGAGCACCGTTCAACGCTCGTTCTTCGAAATCCTCCATGAAGAAGTTAGCTATGGCTGGTGACTGGCGAACCCATGGCTGTTCCGTCAGTCATTTCATAAACCGAGAACTTTTTATGCAAGGACTCCGTCGCGAAAGACTTCGTAGTCATAATTTATTATGTGTTTGTAGCCATTGGCCCCCCCCCCCCCCATGAACCATGGACTTTGCCGTTGGTGGGGAGGCTTGCGTGCCTCAGCGGTTCAGGTAGCAGTACAAAAAATGGTTCAAATGGCTATGAGCACTATGGGACTTAACATCTATGGTCATCCGTCCCCTAGAACTTAGAACTACTTAATCCTAATTAACCTAAGGACATCACACAACACCCAATCATCACGAGGCAGAGAAAATCTCTGACCCCGCCGAGAATCGAACCCGAGAACCTAGGCGCGAGAAGCGAGAACGCTACCGCACGACCACGAGTAGCAGTACCGTAGGTGCAACCACAACGGAGGGGTATCCGTTGAGAGGCCAGACAAATGTGTGGTTCCTGAAGAGGAGCAACAGTCTTTTCAGTAGTTGCAGTGGCAACAGTCTGGATGATTGACAGATCTGGCCTTGTAACACTAACCAAAACGGCCTACCCGTGCTGGTACTGCGAACGGCTGAAAGCAAGGGGAAACTACAACCGCAATTTTTCCCGAGGGCATGCAGCTTTACTGTATGGTTAAATGATGATGGCGTCCTCTTGGGTAAAATATTCCGGAGGTAAAATAGTCCCCCATTCGGATCTCCGGGCGGGGACTGCTCAGCGGGACGTCGTTATCAGGAGAAAGAAAACTGGCGTTCCATGGATTGGAGAGTGGAATGTCAGATCCCTTAATCGGGCAGGTAGGTTCGAAAATTTAAAAAGGGAAATGGATAAGTTAATGTTAGATATAGTGTGAATTAGTGAAATTCTGTGGCAGGAGGAACAAGGCTTCTGGTCAGGTGAATACAGGGTTATAAATACAAAATCAAATAGGGGTAGTGCAGGAGTAGGTATAATGAATAAAAAAATAGGAATGCGTGTAGGTTGCTACATACAGCATAGTGAACGCATTATTGTGGCCAAGATAGATACGAAACCCATGCCTACCATAGTAGTACAAGTTTATATGCCAACTAGCTCCGCAGATGACGAAGAGATTTATGAAATGTAAAATCAGATAAAAGAAATTATTCAGATAGTGAAGGGACAAAAAATTTAATAGTCATGGGTGACTGGAATTGGACAGTAGGAAATGTAAGGGAAGGAAAAGCAGTAGGTGAATATGTATTGGGGAAGAGTGGGGGGGGGGGGAGGAATGAAAGAGGAAGGCGACTGGTAGAATTTTGCACAAAGCATACTTAATCACTTGGTTCAAGAATCAAGAAAGAAGGTTGTATACATGGAAGAGGCCTGGAGATAGTGGAGGGTTTCAGATAGATTATACAGGGTGTTACAAAAAGGTAGGGCCAAACTTTAATGAAACATTCCTCACACACGAATAAAGAAAAGATGTTATGTGGACATGTGTCCGGGATCGCTTAATTTCCATGTTAGAGCTCATTTTAGTTTCGTCCACCTACGTTCAATGGAGCACGTTACCATGATTTCATACGGCATACTCTACCAGTCCTACTAGAACATGTGC
Source organism: Schistocerca cancellata (assembly GCF_023864275.1). NCBI lineage: Eukaryota > Metazoa > Arthropoda > Insecta > Orthoptera > Acrididae > Schistocerca > Schistocerca cancellata. The sequence goes on along the minus strand of NC_064633.1, from coordinate 116,516,044 downwards.
CTTTACAAGTACGACACAACATGTGGTTTATGCACGATGGAGCTCCTGCACATTTCAGTCGAAGTGTTCGTACGCTTCTCAGCAACAGATTCGGTGACCGATGGATTGGTAGAGGCGGACCAATTCCGTGGCCTCCACGCTCTCCTCCTGACCTCAACCCTCTTGACTTTAATTTATGGGGGCATTTGAAAGCTCTTGTGTACGCAACCCCGGTACCAAATGTAGAGACTCTTCGTGCTCGTATTGTGGACGGCTGTGATACAATACGACATTCTCCATGGCTGCATCAGCGCATCAGGCATTCCATGCGACGGAGGTTAAATTCATGTATCCTCGCTAACGCAGGACATTTTGAACATTTCCTGTAACAAAGTGTTTGAAGTCACGCTGGTACGTTCTGTTGCTGTGTGTTTCCATTCCATGATTAATGTAATTTGAAGAGACGTAATAAAATGAGCTCTAACATGGAAAGTAAGCGTTTCCAGACACATGTCCACATAACATATTTTCTTTCTTTGTGTGTAAGGAATGTTTCCTGAAAGTTTGGCCGTACCTTTTTGTAACACCCTGTATAATGGTAAGACAGAGATTTAGGAACCAGGTTTTAAATTTTAAGATACACCCAGGAGCAGATGTGGACTCTGACCACAATCTATTGCTTATGAACTGCAGATTAAAACTGAAGAAACTGCAAGAAGGTGGGAATTTAAGGAGATGGGACCTTGATAAACTGACAGAACCAGAGGTTATAGAGAGTTTCAGGGCTAGTATTACGGAACGATTGACAAGAATGGGCGAGAGAATTCCAGTAGAAGAAGAATGGTTACCTATGAGAGATGAAATAGTGAAGGCAGCGGAGGGTCAAGTACGGAAAAAGACGAGAGCTGGTAGAAATCCTTGGGTAACAGAAGATATATTGAATTTAGTTGATGAAAGGAGAAAATATAAAAACGCAGTAAACGAAGCACGCAGAAAGGAATACAAACGTCTCAAAAATGAGATCGACAGGAAGCGCAAAGTGGCTAATCAGGGATAGCTAGAGGATAAATGTAAGGATGTAGAGGCGTGTATCACTAGGGATAAGATAGATACTGGCTAAAGGAAAATTAAAGAGACGTTTGGAGAAAAGAGAACCACTTGTATGAACATCAAGAGCTCAGATGGAAACCCAGTTCTAAGCAAAGAGGGGAAAGCAGAAAGGTGGAAGGAGTATATAGAGGGTCTATACAAGGGCGATGTACTTGAGGACAATATTATAGAAATGGAAGAAGAAGTAGATGAAGACGAAATGGGAGATATGATACTGCGTGAAGAGTTTGACAGAGCACTGAAAGACCTAAGTCGAAACAAGGCCCCGGGAGTAGACAACATTCCATTAGAACTACTGATAGCCTTGGGTGAGCCAGCTCTGACAAAACTGTTTCATCTGGTGCGACAGGCCAAATAACCTCAGACTTCAAGAAGAATGCAATAATTGCAATCCCAAAGTAGGCAGGTGTTGACAGATGTGAAAACTTCTGAACTATCAGTATAATAAGTCACGGCTGCAAAATACTAACACGAATTCTTTGCAGATGAATGGAAAAACTGCTGACCTCGTGCAAGTTCAGTTAGGATTCCGTAGAAATGTTGGAACACGTGAGGCAATACTGACCCTACGACTTATCTTAGAAGATAGATTAAGGAATGGCAAACCTACGTTTCTAGCATTTGTAGACTTAGAGAAAGCTTTTGATAATGTTGACTGGAATACTCTCTTTCAAATTCTGAAGGTGGCAGGGGTAAAATACAGGGAACGAAAAGCTATTTACAATTTGTACAAAAACCAGATGGCAGTTATAAGAATCGAGGGGTATGAAATGGAAGCAGTGGTTGGGAAGGGAATGAGAAAGGGTTGTAGCCTATCCCCAATGTTATTGAATCCGCATATTGAGCAAGCAGTAGAGGAAAAAAAAGAAAAATTCGGGGTAGGAATTAAAATCCATGGAGAAGAAATAAAAACTTTGAGGATCGACAATGACACTACAATTCTGTCAGAGACAACAAAGGCAGCAAAGGACCTCTTTCTCACAAGTGGCCACGTCCTATAGTAGGCCACTACCTGTGCTGCGCATGCCATCGGTTGCGGTCAGACGAAAAATTGGTTCAAATGGCTCTGAGCACTATGGGACTTAACATCTAAGGTCATCAGTCCCCTGGAACGTACAACTACTTAAACCTAACTAACCTAAGGACATCACACACATCCATGCTCGAGGCAAGATTGGAACCTGCGCCGTAGCGGTCGCGCGGTTCCAGACTGAAGCACCTAGAACCGCTCGGCCACACCGGCCGGCGCGGTCAGATTGATTGACTAATTAGTCAATCAGTCTGACAGAGATTATATTAAATGTATGCCCCATTCTGTGCAGCCAGTTTTTCTTTGAATCCTATTGGTGGATATTAGGTCCGGTATATTTGGCGAGATACAATCCTGCTACCGCCTGGTTTTCAAACCCTGTTAAATTTTTTTCCGTTGCCCGTTATTAGTGGATACTAGCACAGTTGGTAGGAAGTCCATTACGCTGGATATAGATGAAAAATTTAAAACTTAATCTCAGTTGTAAGAAATGTTCTGAAACAATTTGCGGGAGGGGCTTGACAGAGACGTACTCGCAGTACAACAATCAAATATAATAAACTGATCAATCGGGAATATCACTTTGCGATTATAGCACTACAGTATTCCTAAATTGGTTCTCTCCATTACATCTGGAAGGACGAGGGACGGCCTGCTGCGTGATAGGATAGAGGAAACAACAACTACCTCTGCAAGACAAGCCGGCCGCAGTGGCCGAGCACTTCATTCCGGAACTGCGCGACTACTACGGTCGCAGGTTCGAATCCTGCCTCGGGCATGGATGTGCGTGATGTCCTTAGGTTAGTTAGGTTTAAGTAATTCTAAGTTACAAGGGACTAATGACCTCAGATGTTAAGTCCCATAGTGCTCAGAGCCATTTGAACCATTCTGCACGACAGAGTCTACTTCATTGGATTGAGAAGCATTGAACCTGATACACTTAAACCACAAAGCAGTCCATAGCAGTAGCTGTCAAGACTAGACGTCAGAGATCTCTGAAACACTCGCACATACTTCGTGCTCATGTCCCAATGTCCACACACAGCATGCCAATCCCTTCATACTCCACCAGCGCCAGGCTCAGAGGTCGCAAAAAACTGCTGCCACGAGCACAGCTGCATACGTGGATGTGTGTGCATGCCAGAGTGCAGCATCCCCAGCAATATAGACCGTCCCTACCAGTGGTAGGGATTTGGATGTTATCAATATGTCCAGCGCCAATATTTCTCAGTGATAGACGCTGATCGCTAAATTTTCAACGGAGAATACATGCAAAACACGCGATCGTGGAGACAGCCCAACGCATACTGAGTATTAGTCGACTATTCGGCTATCCAAAGGGCGCCGCAGCTAGGACATGGCCCTGCAGCTACGACAAGAACCAAAGGGCGCCGCAGCTAGGACATGGCCCTGCAGCTACGACAAGAACCAAAGGGCGCCGCAGCTAGGACATGGCTCTGCAGCTACGACAAGAACCAAAGGGCGCCGCAGCTAGGACATGGCCCTGCAGCTACGACAAGAACCAAAGGGCGCCGCAGCTAGGACATGGCCCTGCAGCTACGACAAGAACCAAAGGGCGCCGCAGCTAGGACATGGCCCTGCAGCTACGACAAGAACCAAAGGGCGCCGCAGCTAGGACATGGCCCTGCAGCTACGACAAGAACCAAAGGGCGCCGCAGCTAGGACATGGCCCTGCAGCTACGACAAGAACCAAAGGGCGCCGCAGCTAGGACATGGCCCTGCAGCTACGACAAGAACCAAAGGGCGCCGCAGCTAGGACATGGCCCTGCAGCTACGACAAGAACCAAAGGGCGCCGCAGCTAGGACATCGCCCTGCAGCTACGACAAGAACCAAAGGGCGCCGCAGCTAGGACATGGCCCTGCAGCTACGACAAGAACCAAAGGGCGCCGCAGCTAGGACATGGCCCTGCAGCTACGACAAGAACCAAAGGGCGCCGCAGCTAGGACATGGCCCTGCAGCTACGACAAGAACCAAAGGGCGCCGCAGCTAGGACATGGCCCTGCAGCTACGACAAGAACCAAAGGGCGCCGCAGCTAGGACAAGGCCCTGCAGCTACGACAAGAACCAAAGGGAGCCGCAGCTAGGACATGGCCCTGCAGCTACGACAAGAACCAAAGGGCGCCGCAGCTAGGACATGGCCCTGCAGCTACGACAAGAACCAAAGGGCGCCGCAGCTAGGACATGGCCCTGCAGCTACGACAAGAACCAAAGGGCGCCGCAGCTAGGACATGGCCCTGCAGCTACGACAAGAACCAAAGGGCGCCGCAGCTAGGACATGGCCCTGCAGCTACGACAAGAACCAAAGGGCGCCGCAGCTAGGACATGGCCCTGCAGCTACGACAAGAACCAAAGGGCGCCGCAGCTAGGACATGGCCCTGCAGCTACGACAAGAACCAAAGGGAGCCGCAGCTAGGACATGGCCCTGCAGCTACGACAAGAACCAAAGGGCGCCGCAGCTAGGACATGGCCCTGCAGCTACGACAAGAACCAAAGGGCGCCGCAGCTAGGACATGGCCCTGCAGCTACGACAAGAACCAAAGGGCGCCGCAGCTAGGACATGGCCCTGCAGCTACGACAAGAACCGACTAGCCGGCCAGCCAGAACTTTTCTTACGAGCCGCCGCTCGCGAGAGCCTTAAGCCAGAAATGTCCATTCATTCTAGCCACAGGCAACGTCCTCCATGCGCCCCACACGCCAGACGATCTCCTCCCAGGAAACCAGCCACGTACATATCACTGTAATTACAATTAAATGTTACGATTGCAGCCGCAGTCTGATGATATTCGACAATAAGCAAAGCATCGGAAATAGCTCCTCCTAATGGCTGTGGCTCTGGAAATATCAGTATTCATGTTCTTCTTATGATTGGACGTAATTTTCCACGTAAAATCATTCACCTCCCCTCCTCCACCCTACAGCTTTCAATACTTTGAAATCGCAATATGCCGGCCGGGGTGGCTGAGCGGTTCTAGACGCTACAGTCTGGAACCGCGCGACCGCTGCGGTCGCAGGTTCGAATCCTGCCTCGGGCATGGATGTGTGAGATGTCCTTAGGTTAGTTAGGTTTAAGTAGTTCTAAGTTCTAGGGGACTGATGACCTTAGCAGTTAAGTCCCATAGTGCTGAGAGCCATTTTTGGAATCGCAATCTCCCACGTCAGATCCATCCATCCCTTAAGACTGCACATAGGTATTGTCTTCGCACATGTCTGAACAATGACCAAAGAAACTTTACACCGCAATATAAACTTTATAAGCCTGCTGATACAGCAAACCTATCACACATCCCCTTCTAAGTATAATATACTAGTCAAAAAAGTTTTACTTCACCTCGGTTCCCTTTGGTTCCGGAACCTGTACAGAAAACTGGAATAGAGATCAATATGAACATCATTTCCGCCCTTATTTTCGCTCACGAAAACCACACATTGCATGTTGTACCAGCACAAAGCGAAACCTTTAGAGGTGATGGGCCAGACTGATGTACACACTGGTACCTCTAATACCTTGTAGCACGTCCTCTTGTATTAATGCATACCTGTATTCGTCGTGGCAAACTATCCACAAGTTTATCAAGGCACAGTTGATCCAAATTGTCCCACTCCTCAACGGCAAATCGGTGTAGATCCCTCATAATGGTTGGTGGGTCACGTCGTCCATGAACAGCTCTTTTCAATCTATCCCAGGCATGTCCGATAGGGTTCATGTCTGGAGAACATGCTGGACACTCTAGTCGAGCGATGTTGTTATCCTGAAGGAAATAATTCACAATATGTTCACGATGGGAGCGCGAATTTTCGTCCATGAAGACGAACGCCTCGCCAATATGCAGCCGATCTGGTTGCACTATCGGTCGGAGGATGGCATTACGTATCGTACAGCCGGTACGGCGCCTTCCATGACAACCAGCGGCGTACGTTGGTCCCACGTAATGCCATCCGAAAACAGCAGGGAACATCCGCCTTGCTGCACTCGCTGGACAGTGTGTCTAAGGTGTTCAGCCTGACCCGTTTGCCTCCAAACACGTCTCCGATGATTGTCTGGTTGAAGGCATATGTGACACTGATCGGTGAAGAGAACGTGATGCCAATCGTGAGCGGTCCATTCGGCATGTTGTTGGGCCCATCTGTACCGCGCTGCATGGTTTCGTGTTTGCAAAGATGGTCCTCGCCATGGACGTCGGGAGTGAAGTTGAGCATCATGAAGCCTACTGCACACAGTTTGAGTCGTAACACGACGTCCTGTGGCTGCACAAAAGGCATTTATCAACATGGGAGCGCTGATGTCAGTGTTCCTCGAAGCGGTCTTCCACTGCAGTAGTAGCCCTTGGGCGGCCTGAGTGGGGCATGTCATCGACAGTTCCTGTCTCTCTGTAGCTCCTCCATGTCCGAACAACATCGCTTTGGCTCACTCTGAGACACCTGGACACTTCGCTTGTTGAGAGATCTTTCTGGCACAAAGTAATAATATGGACGCGATCGAACCGCGGTATTGACCGTCTAGGCATGGTTGAACTACAGACAACACGTGCGGTGTACCTCCGTCCTCGTGGAAAGCCTGGAACTGATCGGCTGTCGGACCCTTCCATCTAATAGGTGCTGCTCATACATCTTTAGGCGTGCCTAGGGACTTCTCTGAACACTTAAAGAGAATGTGTCTGTGATACAATATCCACAGCCAACGTCTGTCTTCAGGAGTTCTGGGAACCTGGGTAACGCAAAACTTTTTTTGATGTGTGTACTTCGCCAATAACTGAATGCTGTTGGCACAAAACAATAATGAGTGGATATCCAAGATGGATGGACATGCCTGATTTGTTTTTCTTGCGAGTGGTACCAGTACCTCATATGAAGAGACACATAATCGTTTTATAAGCAACCATATGTTAAAAGCACAACCGCAACGACCATGTTACTGTCAGGCAGCATAAAAAGCGGTCTTCGTTCCATAGTCACACACAAGTATCGCTAACGATATCCATATTAAAAACTATATGTGCTTTATAAATGGAGGTATGCTACTGATCTCGAATGAAGCGGTTTCCCACACAAATACCACGACATTGAATATAGATGGTGATCGCAGTGTGTGTACTAACAGACTGAAAGTGCGTATGCACGTTGCCAGTGGTTTAGGTTTGTAATAAAATCACCCTTATCACCGAATTTAGAAAGTGATTCAGCTAAGGGACGTGGTATTAAACTGATATTTGCAGCTTCCTCTTGCCGCTGCTACATGTTTCCCACGCTAACAGACTGTACTTGCAACGCAGTCTATCTCGACGCCGTGTAGACAGTGTGACAAAGATACTGTTATATACCCATGGGGTTAAAAGCGAGAGAGGATGATGATTGACTGAGAATGATCACATACAGTAGATGTCGTGCTATGTGAGGAATCACTTAAAATGCAATGCTAGATTGAAGCCATAATAAATGTACAAAATCCTACGACCAATAAACTGGCTATTCAGACCTGCAGTGTTACGTTTTCTGATAAAAATACTGTCTGCGATATGGAATCATGTCTCTCCATTGAACCACATACTTGCATCCTATGAGGATGTCCTTTAATCATTAGAGCCATTGTGAATCATATTCATGGTATTCTCATACCTCGAAGGGAGTCACTTTTTTTCGAAACTATCCACTAAAGACTCCATACAGCAAAACTCCAGCGCAGTTTTATACAGTCGCCATGCATCTTGTAAATGTTCCTCAGTCTCTGCTCTGACGTCACTGCAACTTTGTCCATGTGATCGTTCCAGTTTAAAAATAACGGAGCGGAAGTTAGAGACCTTCTGCTCCCATGTAAATACAGGGCGAGCTGAGTTAACACGACAGGACACTGTTTCGACCATTCGGCGGAAATTAGAACATATCGTCATAGTACCGCCAACTGTGTTCAATGTGTAAGGCCATTGCAAAACCAAGTTTTCTACTGCAACGTGAGGCAGTAGGAGAACTCCTTCTTTATTTTTGCTTGGTGCAGTTTTAATAACATCCAGCTTAATTTTTAACTTGTAATTTGAGTCTACATCTGAATCATATATTTGATTTTCCCACCAGTAATTTAACTGATACAAAGAAGTTATGTTCTCGAATTGCAGTACATATCTAATTTTTCCTATAAACTATCTCCTTTATGTCTTTAACAATTAATTCCGTTCCTTCTTGCAATTCTTCTAGCCAAGAACACTCGGTGATTTTGATCATCTTATTTTTTACATAACACTATGGTTGTAACACTCTACGACTTCCTGGGTGTACACTGCCATCTCTTCTGCTGCACATTATTGTGCAGTTTCTGTATAGAATTTTAAGTTTACAACTTTTCCAAACGAATACCATTAATACCATTATATGGTGTTATTCCGTTGCTTTTAAGCTCTGTAAAATGTTGTGCTGTTGCTAGGTGCACAATATCCAGACCACCGCATTTAGATACGATATAACCATCCTTAAGCAAATGCAGGTGGGACTGGAGATTTATAAATAGATTTTTCGTTTGTGCTTTACTGTATTAAACGTTCTCGATGTCGACATTTCCTGTCAGTACTCCAACATACGACCACTTACCACTGCTATTTACAGTAAATGTTGATATCTTATACTTTTTCATTTGTATCCAGACTTTTCCATACTTGGTGTTTAAAGGAATGTGATAGACTTTCCTGTACATCTGCAATGGCGTCCCCTTTTTCCAGTGGCGGTTTATACAACTCCTTTGTGGCAACTGTTTTCGCCATATACCCCAGCTTTCGTTTTTGGCTTCAACCTTCTCTATTCCCAGTTTTCTTTTCCGTACAGTTAATACTTTAACTGAACTTAAAGGAGTGATTTCTTTAAAGGAGAATAGGTCGGGTCTGTTTGGTATATTGGTTCTTTTTCTTAAAACTTATGGTGTACATTATTTGTGGGAATCTGTCCCAATTCAGCAATGTCTATCTACGACGATACTGTGAAGAACTGTGTTCTGGATTGCGAGAAATATGTTTCCCCTACATTAATACAGCACTTCTTTGTAGTGCTTACATTGTTTTTGTTGGAGTCAGTAGTAAGAATTTCCACGTATTTTACAGGTAGATAATTAAAACTGTATGCAGACAGAGCGTAACTTACAAGCTTTTCTCGGTCTTGAGATCCCTGCAGACTTCTCTGCAGACCAATCAACTTTCGGGTATTCTTATTACCCCAGTAGACAAATTGCAAATGTTGTTAAACACCGAAAAGCAACTGTTCTGTAAGTTATTAGTTAGCTGAAACCACATGGGTGTGATTGGGACAGAGTACAGTGGAGCATATTGTAAATACTGTTTGTCAGAATTTAAAACACTTAAACTGTCTTGCACTGGGTCGAACACACTATCCATTCTGTAGTTGTATATTGTAGCCTCGAGCCTGGTAACATTATGTGCATTAGTCAAAGAAGACGTAAAAGTGTTTCGTAGCCGCGTGTCTGGACATTTTATAAAATCTGTAAGACGGTTACCAATAACTTTGTTTACTTCTGAACTTGTGATTTGACATATAAATTTGTTATATACCTTTATTCTACAACTGGAGTTCATTCACTTTAAACAGTGTATTCCGGATGTCTTACCGTTGTCCACAATCACATTGCTGCTTCGGTGGCGGTCTCCTTCCATGCACAAGTCGTGAATTGATTTTAGGTAGTCGCGCATCTCGATTTTATTAAAAATTCCAGAAAAGTCTTGAGTTACGTCTAAAACCAAATACGTAATAATCTTTTACAAGTAGCTGCTGCAATATTCCTGTCTACTCTTCCATTAAAACATCCAATTTAATATCGACTAATAGCCAAATTTCGCTATTTTGTATGCAAGGTTTCTGTGGGAGGGAGGGAGGTTGCCCTTCACGAGTACCGTACTTATGTATGGGGAAATAGCGGAGGTCGAATCCAAAAAACGAAAGTTGGAGCATATGAGGAAAACAGCTGCCACAAAGAAAGAGTATAAACTGCTACTTGAAAAAGAAGAAGCAATTGCAGATGTATAAGCAAACTAGCATATCACTTTAAACACAAAGTATGGGAAAGTCTGGATACAAGTGAAGAATATAAGATATCAACATTTCCTGTAAATAGTAGTGGTAAGTGGCGGTATGTTGGAGTACCAGCCGAAAATGTCATCATCGAGAAAGATTAATACACTAAAGGGCACACAAAAAATCTCTTTAAAGCTCCAGTCCCACTTGGATTTGCTTAAAAAGGATGGTTAGTAGTATCTAAATGCACTGGTCTGGATATTGTGCATCTAGCAATAGAACAGTCAGAATAACACTAAATGGTAATTTGTTTGCAAGAGTTGTATACTTAAATTATGTACGGAAATTCCACAAGAATATGCAAAAGAAGAGATGATGGTGTACACCTAGGAAGACATGGAGTGTTATAGCCATAGTTTTATGCAGGAAGTAAAGGGCAAGATTAGAATCACTAAGTGCTCTCGGGTAGAAGAATTGCAAGGATCAGAATTAATTGTTAACTCCATAAAGGAGATAATTTACAGGAAAAAATTAGATATGTACTACAAAACCAGGTGTTTCCAGAGGTATTGGGGTCAGGGGGGGAGGGGCAGGGATGTGGGAGGTTTTCAGATGGTCATATTATCCACAGGGGTTCATAAATCAATCCCATGAGGTCATAATCCACTTAGGGGAACAATAAGTTAGTGTCATAAATCAAACAGCTCTCACAATTTAATTAATTTGCACATCAATTCGATATCAAAAGTGGTTTAGATTAATAGGTTAAGAAGCTGTCAATCAAAAGAGAACAATAGGTTATGGGCTGGCATGGAGGAGAACAATAGGTTTGCCCCTGAATGTATGATGTAGGCAACCTGCAGTAACAGAATGCCCTCGCACCCCTATTACCCTATTACTCATATACATGTAACGTATCCCATATCCATGTGTAACAACAGGCAACAGGATTTCTGGGATCATAAAAAATCAAATCAAATAATATTTTTACATGACTGCACTGCACTCCTCCGTTTGGACGGAAAGAACTGTTAAGCTCGTTCTTATTCACTTCGATAGTGTATGATGCAACCTTCTAATGAATTTATCGTCTTTGCGAAGTGCCTAGTGGGATCTTTGAGTGCTTCGACACTTTTCTACCAATCATAATTTCTTTCATTCCACATTCATGCTGTGGGTCTCTTGGATACTGGAAACAAGTACGAAACCTATAGTCTTGTGCGAGGAAGATTAAAAATCGTTCAGACCATCACATCGTTCTCGCAAGTCATGTCATTAACAACAGGACCGCAGACGAAAGCTTTCTGTGCCGCTAGAGCCGAAGCAGGGAGGTGGCGAACTTCTTTTGATGGGTTCACGAAATTCCCGACAACCAGCTGAACACAAGTGAAGACATGCGAATGCGAACCGAGTACGACCGAACCCGTTTGCTCACGCGCTTAGCGTTTACACCACAGAGAGAGAGGGGAGAGAGAAAGAGAGAGAGAGAGAGAGAGAGAGAGAGAGAGAGAGAGAATTTTCGTTTCATTTTCGTTTGCTGTTTACGTTCGCCTTTGTTTGTCCGATGAGGAAAAAAAAAAGTGCCGGTGCTCCATCATGCATATACCACATTCCACAATCATGGGCCACGGTTAAAATACGAGCCCTTACATGGGGTTCGCGCCTACTGGTCATCACCGATTTCGTATAAATGTACAGGATATGACCAGAAATGCAGACGAAAGTAGTGGCAGCTCAGGCGGCCAAACGTTTAGAAAAAATAGCATTTCTGGCACGGGACCAGCAAGGCATGAGCTATTTATGTAGTTTCCAGTCAAATGATGGCTCAGGGCGACGACAGTAATCGGAGGGGCGTGGCATCAGGGCCTTATGTAGAAACATTTTCTTTTTACTTTCAATTTTTACGTCACTTACATTGCAAATAAACTGAATTTATGCTCAATGTACTGAATTTATTATTTTCAGTAAGGGCACGAAAAATTAGTTCCTTTTATAATATTACAGTTGATGATTTACACTAGCTGGTGTGAGTTTCATTGCAAAAACGTGGGAACCTATTATTTGTTTCCAGCTGCCTAGGGCCACTCAAACATGACTTTTTTTTTAAATTTAAGGTTGCATTAAATATCACCCACCTCCGCTCTCCGTAATGCACGTTATGAAAAATGTGTTGGTATTGCTAGAGCCAATAAATACAATATATTGTTGCGGTTTGCATTGTAAGTAACGTAAAAACTGAAAACAGAAGAAACAAAAAGTTTGCATATTGGCAGTCGAACCCACGACCCCGGGTTGAAGTTCTCTACTCTTCCTGCTCCATCAGTCGCTGGCCGGAAGATGCGCTAATGCAAGTTACTCAAACGTCACCTTACCCTTGCCAAAAAAAGGCTATTTTTTCTTAACGGTTGGCCATATGGAGTTACCACTCCTGCCACTTTTAGTTCTGGCCAAGCACTTCATACACGCGTGATCCCCTTCCGACTCGAAAAGTGTACACTTCAGTCAGAGGCGGCTTGTCAGCCAGCATTCGGAGTTATCTCGGAAAAAGGCTTGTTTGCTGCCGCATACTAACTGGTACGTTGTTTGTCCTACTGTCGTACACTTCCGCCCGCGTGAGTTTTGCACGGCACTCCCTGCAGATTGTAATGGTTCTTTATTTACGTGACCATTACGGCACTCCAACCCCAATTCTCGATACCAGTAATGTCGTACAACTTTTCTGCGAAGTAACAGACATATTTTTATGACAATATTCACATTTGCTTTTATTGATGTATATGTACTCCGATGTATCGATATATTACAGTGAGATGGTTCGTGTGTGTATTCATTTCTGTGAGACTGTCATAATCTTTGACTTACTTGTAACCGTTTTGGCGCGAATGCGCACAGAGCAGTCTTTGTTTCACTTTGCAGAAGTTAATTCGTTAGTTCGCTTTGTAAAAGAACAGTCAATTCTTGTGTTGGGTTAAAGTGGAAATTAAATATATGAAGACTGATACAAAACTGTTTTCTTGATGATGTGACAATTAAGAAGAAGTATATGTGATATAATTGCGTAGGCTTCCGTGGCCAGAGTCAGTCGACATAAAAGTTTTCTGGGTTTGGTACCGCGTCATACTGTAAAAACTACTGCTGCTATAGAAAAACCAACGTTTCGGCCACGATTGCAGCGGCCTTCTTCTGGGTCTAATGGGGCGTTCTAGCTATGCAGTGTCCTTTATATTTTGTTGTTAATGTTCACTGCGCATGCCATTACGTCATAATTTTAAAATTAAACTTTCATGTCGAAGTATATGTGAATTTACAAGAAGTTTAATAAAAATGTGGATCGTGAACACCAAGTCAAAAATTATTTCTACCATACCACTGTTCAGATCTGCGATTGTTTGATCATTAAGAATTTCCTGAGAAACGCATTTGTTAGGTCTTCAAATATTGCTAAAATACAGATCTGGACCTTCTAGCAGTCGAAGTGGAATCACCGTAGAATCAACAAGATGAGCCGGCCGGGGTGGCCGTGCGGTTCTAGGCGCTACAGTCTGGAACCGCGTGACCGCTAGGGTCGCAGATTCGAATCCTGCATCTGGCATGGCTGTGTGTGATGTCCTTAGGTTAGTTATGATCCACTGATAACCACAGATGTTAAGTCCCATTGTGCTCAGAGCCATTTTCACCATTTCAACAAGACGAGCCATAACAACTTCGACGAAATCTACGTGGGAATCCATTCAAGATATGTGCCAAAATTAATGACTTTTTTTACAGTGTCTTCATTACTTCCATTCTGACGATACCATCCACAGTCAATAACTTTGTTGTTGCTCGATAAAGCGAACATATGCTGCGTGAGCAACATTATTAATCTGATTTCTAACCTACTTTGCAAGTGGTGGTATTGTTAGAAGATGCAGACGGTACTTCATTTCAGTAACGCCCCCCGCACAGCGTCTGCAGGCTGCCACCCGGTGCTTTCGGCCCGCCCTCCACCCACACACAGCAGCGCCGCCCCCAGCGAGGCACGGCGGACGTGTCAGCCTCCGTAACGCGGCGTGCCGTCCCGGTGCTGACGTTCCGGCGCCGGACACGCGGCCAAAGCCGCGGAAAACCGCCGGTAATGGACGCGGCCGCGCATCGGCCGCCATTTCCCTTAATTTCCGCCACTCCTGCGTCGCTTCCCAAACGCGCGCATCACTTCGCTCACGGCACGTGTCCGACACGGCACTGCCGTTCCTTAGCGAACAAACTGATGGCAATGTACGAGGGCAACGACAACAGCTGAACATTTTTGAGGGCGAGTGCCAACAGCTGTTATCTTTTTCTCTCAATGCATGACACAAAGCTGTTAAATTGTCTTTCGTTGTAACTCTCGTTTTAGGTTTGTATTACCATTGCAATATCCGTATAATGAATCAAATACCTAGAAATGAATAAAATCAACTGGGACAGATGGAAATGTGTACCCCGACCGGGACTCGAACCCGGGATCTCCTGCTTACATGGCAGACGCTCTATCCATCATTTTTTAATTCTTTTTTAATCTCATTTTGTTCTCTTTCGTTCGTTGTATCTGCTCGGGGCGGACGTCTTAAGACACCCGTTTTGGTTCGTTGTTGATCGGTGAACTCAGTTTTTTTATTACAGAGGGCAGCTAACCCTCTGACCGAACACGCTGAGCTACCGTGCCGGCTGCCCATCTGAGCCACCGACGACACATGGAGAGCCCGACTGCAGGGATTTCTCTCTGGCACGGCTCCCGCGAAACCCACATTCTCAACGTATTGTCCCGCACTACATTCGTAGTGCTCCCGCCCATTATACTCGCGGCGCGTTACCGATTCCCGTAAGAATTCGGGCACTGTATGTGCATTCGCACAGAAGAAGAAGAAGATGGTCAAGTGGCCGGTGAGCCACTATATATACCATCTTAGTATATAAAATCAACTCAGTTATACACTGTTCTGCGAAATTTGAGGACCAGCTAGATAACGTGACAGAACATATTAACTAATCGGTGGAAATGAACGAAAGTGTTGGCGACTAATGCGAGAGGACTTCGAATTTTACACAGAAAGCTGGACGTCACAGGCGATGAGGTCAGCGTGACAACATTGCCAGATGGGGCTGTCCCCGCAACACCAGCCAGTTGAAGGAACGGGAGAAAACAGTTGTGTTGGGTTGTTTGGGGGAAGAGACCAAACAGCGAGGTCATCGGTCTCATCGGACTATGGAAGGACGGGCAAGGAAGTCAGCCGTGCCCTTTCAAAGGAGCCATCCCGGCATTTGCCTGGAGCGATTCAGGGAAATCACGGAAAACCTAAGTCAGGATGGCCGGACGCGGGATTGAACCGTCGTCCTCCTGAATGCGAGTCTAGTGTGCTAACCACTGCGCCACCTCGCTCGGTGAGAAAACAGTATGTGTCAGTTAGAGGGCGGTTCGGGGTGCTGTGACGCTGTTCTTCATTACAACAGGGTCCAGAGGCGCCATTTAGATGACTCCATTCGGGAAGAATCATCAATAAACTGGAAAAAGGACGAGCGTAGCCCAGAGTTTGGTTTTGCTCAAAGCATTGTTTCACGTGCATGGGTAGCGCTCCGAACCACCGGCATTGCTGCCTGTAGGATAGAAGGTAGTCGACTACGGTCAATTACAGCATCGGATGACCTCTACATTGCGCAACAGGGAAGAAGGAACCCGCGTCTAACAGCTACAGCAAATGCAACAACATTTAACAGGAGTGAAAGACACGCAATCTCTCGCTTCCTAGGGGAACGGCGACTGTATGGGGTGTGTCTTTTCCCAACGATGAGTTCCGTTGGCTCCGGCACATCGGAGGCGTCGTTTGCGATGGTGCCTCGAGCGTACCGATTAGACCAAAGAGGGTGCGCTTCTCGGATGAGAGCTGATTTAGTCTGAGTAGCGAATTTGGACGGATCCTCATGCACCCAGGAACTTTGTCGGACACGATGGTTTTGCTTATCCAGGTGTTATGGTGTAGGGTGGCATAAAGTTGCATGCGTGTACTCACATCCAAATCTTTGGACACAGTACACTTACCTATCAGCGACACTGTGGCACTGTACTTCTTCCCCTTGTGCGTCATCTCAGGGGTGCATTCGACCCTTACTTCATTCTTACGAATGACGATGCTCTACCGCACTGAAAGCAAGGTGGTGGAGCTCTTGGAACGAGGTGATATTCGACTTAAATCCCATCGCGAACGTCCGGGATTGGTAGGGGGGACTTATTGCAGCACGTCCACATGCAGAAACGGCCATTCAGCAGTTGTCAACCACACTTCACTTCTGGAGGAATGGGGCGCCCTATGGCCAATCCTTGGTCAGCATCGAAGCACATTGCAGAGTGCGCATTGCCGTCCGTGGTAATCACAAGTCCAATTAATAACCATGTCCCATCTCTCGTAATGTCCAAGCACCAACGGAAATGGTGATGACTTCAGTGTAGTTACTGTACTGAGTAAAAGTGTCTCTCATCTTCGTCTCATTGGAGGTTCTTTTTTTTCCTTTTGAAAGGGCACGGCCGATTTCCTTCCCCATCCTTGATACAATCTGAACTTGCGCGACGTCTCTAGTGTCTGATGTCCTTAGGTTAGTTAGGTTTAAGTAGTTCTGACTTCTAGGGGACTGATGACCTCAGAAGTTAAGTCCCATAGTGCTCAGAGCCACTTGAACGCTTTTTTAACCCATTATTCCTTCCTTCCAACATCTTTAATGACTTCACATTGCTTGCAGAGACAGGTGACTCTCTGAACTATCAGATTTAAGTACTTTTGAGACATACTTCTAAAAATATTGGCACAGGAAGCTTTGCCTCGTCTGAAATTTGTGAAAATGTCATGTCAAATTGTGAACGGCAGACACATCCCATTTCAGTGTGCACTGATAGGTGTGCGGATATTTTTGATCAGATAGTGTACATTACTACTAGAAGCTATCCTACCTAAGGATAATAATTACCTCTCTTTCTTTCTAAGTGCAGTCAGCTTCAATGGTAGAGCTCTCACGAGTGCATCGCTAAGCAATTTAGGTGGGGCCTTAAACTGTCGGCCCTGTCGTGGCTGTTGGCCAAGTTACAGCGTAGTTTGCAACAGAATCACCGCAATATCCAACTCAGAGCTTCCGCTTGGACCAGTAGTAAAGGTCTAACATGAGTTCTGGGCCTCACACAACAGATTTCATCTGAACTATCTCCACAAACTGCTAACAAGAACAAAAAATTATATTCTCTCCCAGGAAACCACAAACGTTCTGACCTACCGCACACTATAATTGGTTGCCCCCTTGCGTTACTGACATACACTGAGTCGGTATCCTGAATATGTTTAAATGAGCCCTCTAGGATAAACAATGGAATTTGTAACCCTCTTCGGCCACTGTATCCTAAATGATGTCACCGTTTTTCGTAATAGAATGAAGCGGAGCACTGGATGAAGCAGGTCTGAAATTTCCCAGCAACCATTCAGTTTTAAAGAAAAGCAAATTCAGAGCTCCCCATTCTGGCCCTGATGAACCAATCGGGATCAACCAACCACCGTGGCATCCTCTGGCAGTGACGTCAGTGGAGGCGGTATGGGATGGGATATGGTCAGCACAGAGCTCTTGACCTTCGAACCACTAATCATCACTCAAGTAGCTCCTGAATTAGTAACACGAGACTGAGTGCACACCGTTAGAGTCCTGTCAACAAGTAAACACTCCTGGCATTAATCCAACTGGATGTTCCGCTGACCACTACGCTGCAGATGCTGACCTATTCTGATTCAGGTTTCTGCAACATCCCTCTACCACTAAAATAATAATGGTAGCTACTTGAAGTGAAGAGCGTAACAGAAAGAAAATGTTAAAAGTCATAAGGAGAACTGCCCTCGATAATCAGGATTTGGAGATTGAGTCACGGTCTGACTCACAGTTTTAATCTACCAGACCCGCAGACCCGCATTTGCGTGTGGGAACATGTACGTTTGTTTTGTTAGTGTCGTGCAGAGCTTCATTTAATTTGAAGATACATATACGCTATTGTATTTTATACGGTGTTATTCGACTTTGTTTCAGTAGCTTTCATTCTCTAATCTCATCATTTCCTTAAATCGTAAATTGTTCAGTAAAATTTGTACAGCTAAATAATGAAACTTAAGTGCTTTTACTCTCAAAATAGCTTTTTTTTATTTTGAGTGTCGATTCTTATGACCGTTTTAAAGTGATCCTTCATGAATTCCTCCTTCGTGCCAACTTTTCGTCTCAGAGTACGAACTGCACCCAACTTCCTCAATTATTTGTTGGTCAAATTACAATTTCAATCTTACCCTACAGGTTTTATCCTTCACAGGTCCCTCTAGCGCCACGGAAGTTATTCCGTGTTGTCTTAATAAATGCCTTATAATCTGGTCTTCTCGTCTTGTATATGTTTTTCGTACTTTCCTTTTTTGCCCATTCTGCGGAGAGCCTCCTTATGACCTACTTTGTCGGACCGCCATTTTTTAACAAACTTTTACAGCACAACATATCAAACGCTCCGATTTTCTTCTGTTCCGGTTTACCCACAGCCCGCGACTTCTTCCCCACATTAAGGCTGTTGATAGATACTAGCAGTCTTCTGATGGCCAGAAATGGACCCTTTGCTTGTGCAGGTCTGTTTTTACGTCCTTGTTGCATCGTTCGTTTTGTGTTATTTTGCTTCAAAGGTGAGCCCTTAACATCGTCTATTTCCTAGCCCCAATTACGGAGTGAAGTTTATCAATAGCCTCATTACTGCTGCTCCTCATTAGTCCCTTCTTTCTTCGGTTTACCCTGTATCCATATTTTGAACTCACTGTACTGTTCATTTCGTTCAAAACGGCCCATAATTATTTACTTTCACTGAAGATAGTTGACATCAGCGAATCTTATCACTGCCACTCTTACACATTGAACCTTAATCTCCCTCTTGAACCTTTCTTCTGTTTCCATCATTGCTTCGTCGATGTATACATTGAACAGTAGCGATTGAAACCCTGTCTTGGACCCTCTTGAATCCAAGCACTTCGTTTTTAGCCTTCCATTCTTACTATTCCTTCCTGGTTCATGTACATGTTGTATGTTATTTGGCGTTTCCTACAGCTTACTCGTATTTTTCCAAGGATTTCAAACATCTTGCTCTATTTTACATCGACAGACTTTTCCCCTGGTCGACGGATCCTATAAATATGTTGTAATTTTCCGTTTGTATTTCTTCCATTGAGAACCGCAATAACAGAACTGTGTCCCTGGTGCTCTTACCTGATACCCAAACTGATCGTCTTCTGACAGATCATCGATGTTCCTTTCTATTATTCTGTGTATTATTCTTGTCAGTAACTTGGTTGTATGAACGGTCAAGCTGACTGTTCGATAGTTTTTGCATGCATCTGTCCTGGTTATTTTTGAGATTTGGTGGATGATATTTTTCCGTCTGTCTGATGCTATGTCTCCAGACTCACAGATTATACACAAAAACTTGAAGAGTTCCTTATTTACCACTCCCACCGCCCACAATGAGTTCAGGAATTCCGAAAGAAATATTGGGTATATGTTATACCGTGTTTGATTGCCAGTCTTCCAGAGCTCTACTATACTCTGACCCTAATACTGGAGCGACATCACTAGCACATTTCGCTTTGCGATATCAATCCATTTCAAGGCGAGTACTTTGCCATTACATTGGTGTTCTCCTGAAATGTGTGTTGGAAGAGAAAGCTTCGCATCCTGCTGACATGTTCAGGTCGACCTGTGGTGGAGTCCTTTTGTTCCGGACATGCCGCCATTGCTACTAGAAGTTCCTAACTCCTCCAGTTATGTTGATCTCCGTCGCCTTTTAGCATCTGGCGGAGCTACATGTGTCTCAGGTTTGTGGACAACGCAGTTCAAACTCACTTAAGTTATACACTAAAGTAAAGGAATCCTTCTGTGCAAGGTTAAATATTTTGTACATGGCCATTACTGTCACACGTACAAATAATCCCCAACACAATTCAGATTAATGCACTTGTAACTGCAAGGGACCAGATGATGGCAGCATTCAGCTAAAAGCATTGTGCTAATAAATATTAGTAAGAAGTAACTGGAGCAGTATAAACTGTTTCATACGTTTATGATACAGTCGCTAAAACCTCAAAGGGTTTCCGTGTCTATTTCGACCCACAAGGAGCTTTGATGGCCTATAGTTTTGAAAATATTTGGTTTTAATAAATTGCTTTCATTGATTTTGTTTACCCCTTAGTGAAGTATATTCTGACATGAAAAAAGTATTTTGTAGCTTCTATTTGGCATCCACGGAAATAATACTTCTCAATCCGTTCGTGTCTTTTTAGACCCTGTATATTTTAACCTTCAATAGTACAGAAAATTCTGACAAGACTCAATTTACCAACAATGGAACGTGTATGGGTGCAGTAAGGTGGGTATAAAGAAGTGAATTCATTGTCATTTTGAACAACAGAATGTCTATTTCTGTGGAAAGGAGAGCAGGGGGTCATTGTTTTTTCCTGTAACCGAATCAGTTTGTACAGTGATTCACTTCCATTCAGGTCACTAGGTTTCTGCATTAACAATTCATACATTTTGTAAGTTTTTTCCTCAAGATAATGGTCTCTTTCCAAGATGATGAAATAACTGACACAGTGATGAACACAAATGATAGTGGTGTAGTAGTTTCGCAGAATGAAGCTGGTGTTTCGGAATGCCGTTCTTCTTCTTCACTAGAAGGCGCGAATGATACACCAGAACAGAAAATAGTAAGCAACTCAGTTATGATGGCAAAATATAAATAAACTGAATAGAAGACAATGGCTACCTAACTGGGACAGCATGTAGCAAGTAGTTTAGTTCGTCTGGCTCCAGGACCAACAATGTGTGCCACTTCTCACATTACAAATGAATACTCAGCTGTTCCTTCCTCCATCAATTCCAAACATTAAGCTCACCTATTCTAATGCTGAAGGGATACGTTAGTATGAAGGTAAATGAAAAAATAAGATGTTCTTAACCTTGATGCTTGCATAAGTCTGTTGTTAATAGGAGGTGTTTATAAATCACTTGACGAGATTACTGAAAGTTTATTGGACGAGTACAAAAGTCACTCAGTTTTCGCAGCTACAGTCCACTAGAAATGTTCGAAAATATATCAAGGGTTATTCGATTTGATGACCGTGAGACAAGACTATAAAGACGTGAGCAAGATAAGTTTGCCCCCATAAGGGATTTGTGGGAGAAATGAGTAGAGATATTACCTAAATTACACAATCTCAATATGTTTGTTAGAGTAGACGACAACTTCTTGCATTCAGGGGAAACTGCCCTTTCTGCCAACATGTCTACTAAACCGTCAAAGTATGGTTCAAGTTTTGGGTACTGTGTGACAATGGAACAAGTTATGTATGGAATTTTCAGCCATATGCTGGAAAACGACCAGGTAGTGCCACTGAAAAGAACCAAGGTCTAAGGGTTGTAACTGCCTTATGGATTGAAAGTGCATAACATTATCTGCGACAACATGTTCACCTCCTAAGAGTTAGGACAAGTGTTAATGAAGAGAAACATGACAATGAATGGAACTGTGCGAAAAAGTAAGCCTTCCATCCCTCCATAACTGTTGCAGACCAGGGTGGACTCTTAACTATACATCAACGTTTGGTTTGACAAATGACACACCGCATGTCTCATACATCCCAAAGAAAAACAAATGTGTGATCTTGCAGTACACTATGTACCACGATTCAAAAGTCAGTGATGACACCAAGATAATGCTAAGAAAGGAGCTGTGGACACACTAGACAAGATTGTGGTGAATTATACAATAAAGAGGAAGGCAAACAGATGGCATGTTGTTGTGTTCTCAGATATCATCGACATATCTGCATATGACTCTTATGTAGTATACAAGGCATCTTAGCCCCAATGGAAAGAAAACACGCTATAGCCAAAACGTGTATTCCTGTAAACTCTTGGAGAGCACCTTATTGATGCGGATACGAAAAGACGAGGACATCTTCCAAGAGAAAATGGTGCAAGAGATCCTATATGGAGAAGAAAATCGTTTGATTCTTTGCTCTCCACATCGGAAGAAAATGATCCTAGGAGTCAGAAGAGTGGCAGATAATATCTATATGGAAACGATGATAACAAAAGTTCAGTTAAATGTGTTGAGCACAAAAAATTCACTTGCAAGAAACATCTTACTTAAACATGGAAAAAGTACTATTACAAGTTAGGCATAGTGTAGCAAAACCAACACGCACATAATTGTAATATTCGACTACTGTATTGTTATAGTATTCTGTTACGCTGCTCGAATGATTAATATATTAAATTATCTAAATCATCGCTTTATTTGTGATTTAAATACACAAATGTGTAAAAGCGTTATCTACAGGAAACAGAAACAACTGGGCTACTTTGGCCCGAACATCTTAAGTATACACTGATGATGCATAACATTATGACCTCCTGAGTAATAGCTTGTTTGTACCTCTTTGGAACGAAATACATCACTGATGCTGCGTATCAGGGATCAGATAGTTCGTTGGTAGGTTTGTGGAAGCATGTGGCACTAGATGTCTATGCACAGGTCATGTAATTCGCGTAAATAACGAGCCGCTGAATTGCTTACACATTGATGGCGTCAGATAGCGACCCACAAGGGTTCCACAGGATTTACATCAAGTGAATTTGTTCGCCAAGACATCAGCTTCATACCACAGTAGAGCGGTTGTGGTACTGAGACGGACACGGTTATTCAGGTGAAAAATGCAAACCCGTCGGAGAAGACATTAAGCATGAAAGGATGCAGGTGGTTCACAGCTGTCAGCGTGTCTTCCATTATTACCTTAAGTCCCATGCAAGAGAAGGAGAAAGTCTCCCATTGCATAGTACTCTTCCGATCAACCTGCGTCGGTGGCGCGACGCACCTTCCGAGCCGCCGTTCACCTCGATGACGGCGTTTTTGGAGACGACTATCGACCTAGTGCAGCAAAAATGTGATTCGCCAGAAGAGCCGATACGTTTCCATTGATCGACAGTCGAATCCCGATGATCCTGTGCCCACTGCAATCGTAGTTGACCATGTCGTTGGGTCAAAATGTGACCACGTAGGGGTGGTCTGCTGTGGAGCTCCTTGTTCAACAATGTACTATGAACGGTGTTGACTGGAATACTCTCTTTCAAATTCTAAAAGTGGCAGGAGTAAATTACAGGGAGCGAAAGGCTATGTACAATTTGTACAGTAACCAGATGGCAGTTATAAGAGTCGAGGGGCATGAAAGGGAAGCAGTGATTGGGAAGGGAGTGAGACAGGGTTGTAGCCTATCCCCGATGTTATTCAATCTGTATACTGAGCAAGCAGTAAAGGAAATAAAAGAAAAATTCGGAGTAGGAATTAAAATCCATGGAGAAGAAATAAAAACTTTGAGGATCGCCGATGACCTTGTAATTCTATCAGAGACAGCTAAGGACCTGGAAGAGCAGTTGAACGGAATGGACAGTGTCTTGAAAGGAGGATATGAGATGAACATTAACAAAAGCAAAACGAGGATAATGGAGTCTAGTCGAATTAAGTCGGGTGATGCTGAGGGAATTAGATTAGGAAATGAGAGGCTTAAAGTAGTAAAGGAGTTTTGGTATTTGGGGAGCAAAATAACTTATGATGGTCGAAGAAGAGGAGATATCAAATGTAGACTGGCAATGGCAAGGAAAGCGTTTCTGAAGAAGAGAAATTTGTTAACATCGAGTATAGATTTAAGTGTCAGGAAGTCATTTCTGAAAGTATTT
Source organism: Schistocerca cancellata (assembly GCF_023864275.1). Lineage (NCBI taxonomy): Eukaryota > Metazoa > Arthropoda > Insecta > Orthoptera > Acrididae > Schistocerca > Schistocerca cancellata. Next base: position 116,492,099 of record NC_064633.1, on the reverse strand, counting down.
GTATGGAGCGTAGCCATGTATGGAAGTGAAACATGGACGATAAATAGTTTAGGCAAGAAGAGAATAGAAGCTTTCGAAATGTGGTGCTACAGAAGAATGCTGAAGTTTAGATGGGTGGATCACATAACTAATGATGAAGTATTGAATAGAATTGCGGAAATGAGGAGTTTGTGGTACAACTTGACAAAATAAGGGACCGGTTAGTAGGACATGTTCTGAGGCATCAAGGGATCACAAATTTAACATTGGAGGGCAGCATGTTGGGTAAAAATCGTAAAGGGAGACAAAGAAATGAATGCACTTAGCAGATTCAGAAGGATGTAAGTTGCAGTAAGTACTGGGAGATGAAGAAGCTTGCAGAGGATAGGATAGCATGGAGAGCTGAATCAGACCAGTCTCAGGACTGAAGACCACAACAACAACAACATGAACGGTGTGCCCCGAAGCACTTGACCGTGCTCCAGCATTGTGTTCTTCCGGCAGAGATGTCCCATGTCACCACCTATCCAACTTCATAGAGTAGACGGGGCTCTGAACCGCACTTTCAATGAGGAGTCAGGGATGTCCAACCATTTAGCACCTTGGGGTAATTTCACTGTCCTTCTACCTCTTTCTCTAGATGCTCACGACTGTAGCACGTGAACATTCCACCAGCTCCGCCGTTTTTGAGATATTCGTTCACAGGCTCTGCGTAATAATAATCTGCCCTTTGGCAAAGGAGCTTGTCTCAACGGATTTTTTCATTTGCAGTCCATATCAGCTAAAGTGATCTCCCGTCCGAGTCTGCTCCGCTTGCATACTTTTGTTGCAGCCTCGCCACCAGGCGGAATCCAACGTCGCCATAAGTAGTGGTCATATTGTTTTGTCTCGTCAGTGAATGTGAAAAATAAACATCGTAGTAAGGTTCATTAGTTCCATACAACATTGATAAATGTAAAGTTTTTATTTTAGTTTTTCGTTGGATAATCTCGCTGACTGTAGAGAGTATGGATCAATCTGGGTGTTAAATTCTTTATGTGAAGATCATAAAACTAGTACGTAATACAAACGAAAATAGCCAGCGTCAGTCACGTCTAACATGTTCTGCCGAACGAGGGAAGTGGATCCACTTGGGCTTTAGTGAGCTATTCAGTAGCGAGTGACGTCTGCCTACGACAGCGACTGCGGAACAATGCACGGTGTTGGTGGCGTTGGCGGCGGCTCCCGCAGTTATTTTAGCGACGACTGCTCTCCCGGATCGGATTTACGGTTTTCCCCAGTGACACGCACTGAAACTGAGCCAAAACTGGGTAAACCACGGGAGCGGGGAGAGAAGAGGCTGGCTGGCCGCGGACAGCCGTCAGCTGGGCAGCTTGTAGCGCCGGGGGCGGCGCAATAATTCAGCCGCGCGGGGGCAGGGGGCGGCGCGCGCTTGTACTGTCGCCGAGCACTGGGGGCTGGGGGCGGAGGCCGGCTTTTCCACCAGACTGTTTAACACTTCATCGTTGTTACAGCTCGGCAGCCGCCTGTAATCGGACTAGGGCTAATTCTGATTGCGCAGCGGAGTGACAAGAAGTCGGCAAGGGACAGACAGAATTTGGGACTCTCCAGCAAGTAGCCGTCACAGACAAGGGCTAATAAATCGCAAACACGATTCGAGCTTCATTTTTGCATTTAACTGAGAGCGTTGTGATCAGAGATAATCAACCAAACGGAACATATTCATCGGCGCTTATTTTTATAGTTTCCAAATCGAATATACAGTAGAATTCTTCTCTTTACTCCGACCAACGCTTATAGCATTTGTAAATTTAGGTAAAGCTTTTGAAAACGTTTACTGCAACACACTCTTTGAAATTCGGAATACGAATAAAGTACAGAGACTGAGAGGTTATTTGCAACTTGTACAGAAACCAGGATGCAGTTACAGGAGTCGAAGAACATAAAAAAAAGCAATGCATGAGAAGGGGGTGAGTTAGGATTAATCAGTAAATTGGGCAAGCAGCAAAGGAAATTATTGAGCAATTCGTAAGGGGAATTAAAGTTCAGGGAGATGAAAGAAAATCTTTGAGGCTCGTCAATGACATTGTAGTTTATCAGACACAGCAAAGAACTTGGAAGAGTAGTTGAATGGTATCGAGTGTGTCTGGAGAAAAGGTTATAAGGTGAACACAAAAAAGTAAAGCAAAAGTAACAGAATACAGTCGAAATAAATCAAGCGAGGGTGAGCGAATTATATTATGAAATGACATACTAAATGCAGTCGATGAGTTTTGTTACTTGTACAGTAAATAATGAAGAAAGGGAATATAAAATGGAGACAGGTTATGGTAAGGACAGCGTTTTCAAAAATCAGAATTTGTTAATGAATAATATAAATTTATGTGTTGGGAAGTGTGTTATGAAGATAATTGTCCGCAGTGTAGGCATGTACGGAAGTTAAACGTGGACGGTAATTAGTTCAAACATGATGAGAAAAGAATTTTTCAAATGTGCTGTTACAGTAAAAAGATGAACATTCGATAAGTTCGCAGGAGAGCTTCTGTGAAGTTTGAAAGGTAGGAGACGAGGTCCTGGCAGAAGTAAAGCTGTGAGGACGGGGCGTGAGTCGTGCTTGGGTAGCTCAGTGGTAGAGCACTTGCCCGCGAAAGGCAAAGGTCCCGAGTTCGAGTCTCGGTCCGGCACACAGTTTTAATCTGCCAGGAAGTTTCATATCAGCGCACACTCCGCTGCAGAGTAAAATTCTCATTCGATAAGTAGTTCGTGTAGTCAAACTAACTGGAGAAAAACGAAATTTAGAGCACATTTCGATTAAAAGAAGAGATAGCTCGATGGAACACATTCTAAGTGATTAAGGGATGCTCAGTTTGGTAATGGTGGGAATTGAGGGGTAAAAATTGTAGATGAAGACCAAAGAATGAATACAGCAAGCAGGTCCAAATTGATGATGGTTATAGTAGTTACTTGGACATAAAGAGGCTCGTACAGGATAGACTAATGTGGAGAGCCGCATCCAACCACTCTTCAGTCTTCCGATGGAAGAGTACAACAGCAGCTTCGTTTCTACGCTCTTTTTATTTATTGTTACTTCTTTCCCTCGCAAAGTAGCACTGGAAGCGGTACACTGTGTACATGCATGAAAAATACACGAGTACTTTCAAAGACATTAAGACATTAAAACATGCCCGCATCTCGTGGTCGTGCGGTAGCGTTCTTGCTTCCCACGCCCGGGTTCCCGGGTTCGATTCCCGGCGGGGTCAGGGATTTTCTCTGCCTCGTGATGGCTGGGTGTTGTGTGCTGTCCTTAGGTTAGTTAGGTTTAAGTAGTTCTAAGTTCTAGGGGACTTATCACCACAGCAGTTGAGTCCCATAGTGCTCAGAGCCATTTGAACCATTTGAACATTAAAACACCACAACATGTACATGTGTTTAAATTATTAAAACGGTCGGTTTTAAACAGCGGACTCTATATAAAAAAAATGTCTTCTAAAGTAATAAAGTATTAAAAGTGTTCTTTTTTTAAATATAAAAGAAACGGGACATTTCTCTTGCTGTAAGCTGTAGGAAGTAAGCAGCAGGTGAGAGAGGTGGTTGTGAGAGAGTGTTCTGGAAACGCTGTAGTATGGAAAGGATGAGAAGGACCCCGAACAATTTTGTCCAAAGAGAAAGAAGGAAAGTGAGGAGAAGTGGAATCCTGACATAGAGAGTGGAAAAGAGTGTTCCGTTACTGCGTGAAGAATTGGTACATCTCTGAGCACTCTGCATGACCAGGTAGAGGGAGATGGTTAGGGTTTCGTTCGGAACACAGTTTGTCTTTGGTTGTATGAACTTATTGGTGCAAGCGTGGCAGATTACGGGGATGATAGACATGAAGCGACGGAGTGGTTCGTGTCAAATCTGTAGAAAGTATAGGAAATCCGGAGGTGCTCAGTGTTGGAGAGGAAAGAGACGAAATTAATAATTCCATTCAGGCGTCGAGTTGTGGGGTATCACCATTTCACCCCAACATTTATCGATCGATAATCTTTTACACTTGGTAAATTTCGTGGCTGCCAAATCGAAATTCAGTTAATTCTTATTTGGAAGGGAATCATTTCTGTTTTAATCGAAACAGCATATTTTAAATGTCAGAAATTAATTTTTTCAGTGTGGAGTACATTAGTGATTCAAAGTTAAATGAAAGTACAATTATGGCATATTGGCTGTGCGCATCCTCGTATACTGTTTCTTCAAACTGGTGATGACGAGTGCTAATAAAGACAGCGATACCCAAACAAAGAGACTACTGTCTTTCGTAGTTTGTAAAAAAGTACTTCTAAAATATAACAATTCAGAATACCTTACATACCATGTCGAACTACAGATTACCACTTGTGTTCTAAGAACGCATACGAAATAATACCAGTAACATTGCAACATCCAAAATAACATGCCGAAACCGGTAGACATGGGAAAATGCAGCAAACAGCAGAAAGGAGAGGACGGACTGCAGAAATGTTTGGCGTAGCCTCCATTTTCACGCCCTTCCACGTCTCGATGAAGAGGTCACTACAGTAGGAAGCACAAGCACAGATCAAAAGATAACAAAAAAGGATAACAGATATGTCCTTTTCAAAGGGTCCATCCCAGCATTTACCTTAAATGGTTTAAAAACGTAAATCTGCGTCGCAGGGCAAGAATTTCAACCCTATTTACCCTCAAGATCTCTAAAAGGGTATTTTACATTAAACAATGAAATGTTTTGTAGACGACTTATACTAAATGGCTGTTTTTTTGTTATTTACAGCTTGTAATATGGAAATGTATAACTGGCAGTCTCAGTTAACCAACACTTCTGGAACCGAGACTGTGAGGTAACACGTAAATTGTTTCTAGTTAACCATGTCACGTCTCTTAAGTACGACTACATTCTGGAATATTTTAGAAAATAGTGTTGGCAAGGAAATTGAAGATACTGAATTTCATTATGGAGTTCTCGCAAATGTTATAATCTTAAAAATGATCGAAAATCATACTGTACCCTGATCAGCTGCTACGTTAAGTCTTTATTATTGCTACCTATTTCGAAAATCACAGATCATTATGCGGCACAGGAAGTTTTTCAATCACAACATCTTTGTGCGTGGATACTTCATGTTCAGTCCCAGTCATATAAAGTTAAAAACGCAAATTGAAAATCATAAACTGAAATTCAAATTTTTAAACATTCTTTGAGATATCTAAAGTGTCAATAATTCAATATTTCAATGCATCATACCTATTTATACTTGTAAAGGGTGGTAAAAACATCGATATCAGACTCTGTACCAGTAATACAGGTTTTGGAAAGCAACTGTTCGTGGTACAATATGTTTCTCGTTAACTATCGGTGTAGTGTTGGGCTTTACTTGCTGAAAATAATGTTAAAAAGAAGTTACTGCATTCTGCATTCCACAGTCAAAACTTCCATAAAAGATATTATAGTTTTCCACCATCGTTGAATGTAACGGCAGGTATCCATTTCATTAACCACGATGCCTGATCTCAAGTGGACACCGAAACGTTTTTATGTTCACTGAATTATGAATCACATTAGAAATTGGGCGATTGTGGATAAATAAACGCACTTTGGGCGATAAATACAGCGAACTTAAACAATGCGTGTGTCTTTTGTTCAAAATTATTTAGTTTATTTTTGCAGCAATAAAATAGTTTTTTAGAGTTATGTGTGTGCCCTGTCGATTATTTTTGTGAGGTTCCTGAGCGCATATTAAGGAAAGAGTTGTAACCGCACACACCTGAAATTGGACACATGTTTGTACGAACTTTTAACTCTGGATTGTACGTATTTCCAGTTATTTAAATATTAACTGCACCTGCTGATTCAGGCTGTGCAAAAATAATATGATGCGCGAGGAGTTTTGTAGCGGCTACTGTACCGCGGGTAGGCCACTGCAGGAGATTCGAGTTGGAGCGCGCACTGCACACTGCCCTCTCGAGTAGCTCTAACGCACGCGCAGGATCATCCCCCCGCATCCCAATTATTTAAATTGGGCCATAAAATATGCTAAATGCAGAATCCGCATCGCACCCCCGCTCTGCTCGCTTTATTCCCCTGCGCGCCGAGCGTGAACACTGGTGGTGGATGAGATAAAAAAAAAAAAGCGTAAAAGAAAGAGGGAAGTCCGGTACTGTGGTCACAAGTCCGGCGCGGGTGGGGGGGGGGGGGTGGAGGGGGAGGTGCACATGGCAAGTCGGCTACCGCTTTGTAATGAAGTGGGGGAGGGGGGCAGCACAGCACTTAACGGCAAGCGCCGAGCTAAAAGCCGAGCGTCTGTCCGCATTACTACTAGAGTCTGCATTCGCGTGACGTCGCCGTGGGTGCCTTTTGATCGGATGCCTCCCGATGGCTTCTGAAGGCAATATTCCATCTTTGCAGTGGTGATCGACTAAGCTGCTGCTTCTAGTGTCGTTTCAAGAACGTTTCTTTCCACGTACAGCGCCCATTGTTATATTCGTGTGATTACGATTGACAACAAAATGGCTCTGAGCACTATGCGACTTAACTTCTGAGGTCATCAGTCGCCTAGTACTTGGAACTAATTAAACCTGACTAACCTAGGACATCACACACATCCATGGTCGAGGCAGGATTCGAACCTGCGACGGTAGCGGTGGCTCGGTTCCAGACTGTAGCGCCTAGAATCGCACGGCCACTCCGGCCGGCACGGTGACAACAACACTGCCCAAGTAGATAAGCAGCAGCGACATGCGGGTCTTCCAAGGAGAATGTAGTAGGACAGGCAGAATAGAAGCGCTGTTGTTGTGGTCTTTTGTCTCAAGACTGATTTGATGCTGCTCTCCATGCAACTCTACCCTCTTCAAGCCTCATCATTTTAGAGTGACTACTGCTACCTACATCAATTTTAACCTGTTTACAGTAGTAATACCTTCGTCCCTCTCTACAATGCACTGAGGTGACGAAAGTCATGGAGTAAATCCCAATGTTTATTTATTTACACGTCACGTTCCGTAGGACCAAATTGAGGAGCAAATCTCCAACGTCATGGAACGTGTCAGTACATGAAATTACAACATAAAAGTAATAACATATAAAAATAAAATGCTTATCAATTCGCAAAAAGTCAGTCCATTAGTTTAAGAAAACTCAATCAACAATACAAAGAGAACCAGCTTAATTTTTCAAGGAACTCCTCGTCAGAACAGAAGGAGTGACCCATTAGGGAACTCTTCAGTTCCGATTTGAAAACGCGTGGATTGCTGTTAAGATTTTTGTATTCGAGTGGTAGCTTATTGAAAATGGATGTAGCAATATATCGCACACCTTTCTGTACAAGAATTAAGGAAGTCCGATCCAACTGCAGGTTTGATCTCTGCCGAGTATTTACTGAGTCAAAGCTGCTTATTCTTGGGAATAAGCTAATATTGCTAACAAGAAATGACAGTAACGAATATATATATATATTGAGAGGCAATGTCAAAATACCCAGACTCGGGAATGGGAAGAGTTACCCCAAAATATAATACCAAACGACATAAGCGAATGAAAATAAGCAAAGTCGACTAATTTTCGCGTCGAATAGTAAAAATTGCAGCATTAAGTCTTTGAACAAGATCCTGAACGTGGGCTTTCCAAGACAGTCTACTACCGTTCTGAACACCTACAAATTTGAACTGTTCAGTTTCACTAATCACATGCCCATTCTGTGACATTAAAAAGTCGGGTTTTGTTGAATTGTGTGTCAGAAGCTGTAAAAACTGAGTCTTATTGTGATTTAGCATTAGTTTATTTTCCACAAGCTATGAACTTAGGTCATGAACTGTACTATTTGAAACAGAGCTAGTGTTGCACACAACATCCTTTACTACCAAGCTAATGTCATCAGCAAACAGAAACATTTTATAGTTACACATAATACTAGAGAGCATACCATTTATATAAATAAGGAACAAGAGTGGCCCCAACACTGATGCCTGGGGCACCCTCCACTTGACCGTACCTCACTCGACTCCACATCACAGCCATTTTCAACATTGCGAATAATGACCTTTTGCTGTCTGTTGCTAAAGCAAGAGGTGAACCAATTGTGAGGAGCTCTCCGTATTCTGTAATGGTCCAACTTCTGGAGCAATATTTTGTGATCAACACAATAAAACGCCTTGGTTAAATTAGAAAATTTGCCTAGCATTCGAAATATTTTGTTTAATCCATCCAGTATCTCACAGAGAAAAGATAAAATAGCATCTTCAGTTGTTAAACGACTTCTCAGCCAGCCCAGTTAGCTGTGCGATCTACCGCATCGCTTTCAGGATTGGGAAGGAGCACGTGCTCCACAGCTCGAATCCGCCCGGCGGACTTGTGTCGTGGTCTGGTGAGCTGGCCAGTCTGTGGATGGTTTTTAGGCGGTTTTCCATCTGCCTCGGCAAATGCTGGCTGGTTTCCCTTATTCTGCCTCAGCTTCACTATGTCGGCGATTGCTGCGCAAACAAGTTCTCCACGTACACGTACATCACCATTACTCTAGCAGGCAAACATAGGGGTTACACTCGTCTGGTGTGATACGTTCCCTCGGGAGAGGGGGGGGAGGAGGGGGTGCACCGGGGGCCGAACTGCACAATAACCCTGAAAAAGTGGTTCAGTGTAGGGTGGCGGAGGGGTGGACTGCGGTAGTCGTCGTGGGGTTGTGGACCACTGCGGTTGCGGCGGGGACGGAGCCTCTCCGTCGTTTCTAGGCCCGCGGTTAACATACGACACTCTAAAACCGAACTGTACTTTTCGTAGCAAATCGTTTGATATAAAATGATCAATTATCTTTTCATACACAGAGTTTTCGGTAACTTTAGCAAACACTGATGACATAGAAATTGGCCTAAAGTTATCTACATTATCCCTTTTTCCACTTTTTGTAAAGCGGCTTTAATACTGACTACTTTAATCGTTCAGGAAACTGACCTTTCCTAAAGGAAAAATTACAAATATGGCTAAATACAGTGCTACATGTGCAGCTCAGTACTTTAATATTCTGCTGGGCACGCCATCATAACCATGAGAGTCCTTAGTCTCCAGTGATTTAATTATTTACTCAATCTCCCCCTTGTCTGTATCACAGAGGAGTATTTCAGACATCCATCTCGGAAACGCATTTGCCAAGAAAGTTATATGATTCCCTGTAGAAACTAAATTTTTATTGAATTCACCAGCAATGCTCAGAAAATGGTTGTTAAATACTGTACGTATATCTGATTTATCAGTAACAGAAATATTTTTGCTACGAACTGACTTTATATCGTCGATCTTGTACTGCTGACCGGACACTTCCTTCACAACTGACCATATGGTTTTAATTTTATCCCGTGAATTAGGTATTCTATTTGCATACCACATACTCTTTGCCTTCCTAATAATATTTTTAAGCACCTCACAATACTGTTTATAATGGGCTGCTGTAGCTTGATTGTGACTCCTTCTAACATTGTGATATAATTCGCGCTTTGCTCTGCATGATATCCTTAGCCCACAAGTCAGCCTCCCGGGCTGCCTATTACTGCTAGTATCCCGTTTAGAACGTTCTAACGGAAAGCAACTTTCAAAGAGCATGAGAAATATGTTACGGAAAGCATTATATTTATCATCTAAGTTATCGGCAGTATAAACATCCTGCCACTCTTGTTCCTTGACAAGGTTTAACGAACTCTCTATTGCTGTCGGATTAACTTTCCTACGTCTTGTGTAATTATATGTGACATTTGTTTGAGTACAAAAACCTGTCGGCCGCGGTGGTCTAGCGGTTCAGGCGCTTAGTCCGGAACCGCGCGACTACTACGGTCGCAGGTTCGAATCCTGCCTCGGGCATGGATGTGTGTGATGTCCTTAGGTTAGTTAGGTTTAAGTAGTTCTAAGTTCTAGGGGACTGATGACCACAGATGTTAAGTCCCATAGTGCTCAGAGCCATTTGAACCATTTTTTTGAACAAAAACCTTTTAGTGTTAAAAGTTTGCATCATGGTATGAAAGGCCATTCACACTTTTACTAACAGAATGCCCATCTAGTATGGAGAATGAATAAAAATATTGTCTATGGCTATGCTATTTTTCCCCTGCATCCAAGTTGTAGAAAACACAGTTTGCATCAGATCATATGAATTTAGCAGACCTACCAACATCCTTTTTCTTGCACATTCATATACAAAATTTATATTGAAGTCACCACATATAACTAATTTCTGTTACTTCCTGCGAAGTGAATCAAGAACCCTCTCTAGCTTGAGCAGAAATGCTCTGAAGTCAGAGCTATGGGACCTGCAAACAACAACAATTAGAATTTAGTTTCACTAAATTCAACTGCCTCTACCCAAAATTCAAATATCTGTTCAGTGCTGTGTCGTGATAGTCTATGGAGTTAAATGGAATACTATTTTCTACATACTTAGCCACTCCCCCACCCCGCAAGGAACTCCTTGAGAAAAAGCCATCTAATCTGTATCTTGGTAAAGGAAGCCTCTGAATTGTCAAATTATTTAAGTGAAATATCTTGTCGGATCTCATTAAGCCCGGCATAGTCCAGCAACTCGACGTGGCATGGATTCAACAAGTCGTTCGTTGTCCCTGAAGTTATACTGAGCCACGTTGCCTATGTAGCGGTCTGTAACTGCGCAAGTGTAGCCAGTGCAGGATGCTGTGCACGAAGAGATCTCTAGATTGTGTCCCACAAATGTCCGAAGGGGCCCACATCGGGCGATGTCGGTGGAAATCATTCACTCGAATTGTCGAGAATCTTCTTCAAACCGGTCGCGAACCATCTTGGGCCGGTGACACCGTGACATGACATTGCTGTTTGAGAACGTGAAGTTCCTGATTGGCTGCAGATGGTCTCCGTGTAGTCGAACATAACCATTTCCAGTCAATGGTCGGTTTATTAGGACCAGAGGACCCAGTCTATTCCATGCAAAAACAGCCCACAGCATTCTGGAGCCATCGCCAGCTTGCACAGTGTCTTGTTGACCACTTGTGATTGCGCCACACTTGAACCCTACCATCAGCCCATACCAAGAGAAATCATTACTAATTTGACGAGGCCATGGTTTTCCAGTCGTATAGCGTCCAACCAATGTGGTCACAAGCTAGGGAGAGGCGCTGCAGGCGATGTGCTTTTAGCAAAGGCAATCGCGTCGATCGTCTGCTGCCATAGCCCATTAACGCTAATTTCACCCCAATGTCGTAGTAACGAATACGTTCGTCGTAAGTTCCACATCGATTTTTGCGGTTATTTCACGCAGTGTTGCTTGTCTGATAGTACTTACAACTTCATGCAAACGCCACTGCTCTCGGTCGTTAAGTGAAGGCCGTCAGCCACTGAGTCGTCCGTGGTGAGATGTAATGCTTGAAATTTGGTATTCTTGGGACACTGTTGTCGATCTCGGAATATTGAATCCCCTAACGTTTTCTGAAATGAAACGTCCCACCCGTCTAGCTCGTACTACCATTCCGCGTTCAGAGTCTGTTAATTTCGGGTCGTACGGCCACAATCACGTCAGAACCTTTTCACACGAATCACCTGAGTATAAATGACCTATCTGCTAACTCACTGCCCTCTTATACCTTGTGTATGCGATACTACCGCCATCTGTGTATGTGCCTATCGCTATGCCATGACTTTCGTCACCTCACTGTATTTATCTGCCTTATGTCCTCCAGTACCAAACTGTCGTTTCCTCGATGCCCCAGGATGCGTGCTACCGAAAATCAAAACATTTTCTCTAATCAATATATGTTAACACAGTACTTACAGAGTCATAATCATCAAAATAAAAGCTGCTGTGCTGTCGGATCTTCTTCCCTAATTCATCATCGATATGCGAACATTATTCCTATAAGACGAGATACTGGCAGACGTAAAGCTGTGAGACCGGGCGTGAGTCGTGCTTCGGTAGCTCAGATGGTAGAGCACTTGCCCGCGAAAGGCATAGGTCCCGAGTTCGAGTCTCGGTCGGGCACACAGTTTTAATCTGCCAGGAAGTTTCATATCAGCGCACACTCCGCTGCAGAGTGAAAATCTCATTCTGGAAACATCCCCCAGGCTGTGGCTAAGCCATGTCTCTGCAGTATCCTTTCTTTCAGGAGTGCTAGTTCTGCAAGGTTCGCAGGAGAGCTTCTGTAAAGTTTGGAAGGTAGGAGACGAGATACTGGCAGACGTAAAGCTGTGAGTAGCGGGCGTGAGTCGTGCTTCGGTAGCTCAGATGGTAGAGCACTTGCCCGCGAAAGGCAAAGGTCCCGAGTTCGAGTCTCGGTCGGGCACACAGTTTTAATCTGCCAGGATGTTTCATGTCAGCGCACACTCCGCTGCAGAGTGAAAATCTCATTCTGGAAACATCCCCCAGGCTGTGGCTAAGCCATGTCTCCGCAGTATCCTTTCTTTCAGGAGTGCTAGTTCTGCAAGGTTCGCAGGAGAGCTTCTGTAAAGTTTGGAAGGTAGGAGACGAGATACTGGCAGACGTAAAGCTGTGAGTAGCGGGCGTGAGTCGTGCTTCGGTAGCTGAGATGGTAGAGCACTTGCCCGCGAAAGGCAAAGGTCCCGAGTTCGAGTCTCGGTCGGGCACACAGTTTTAATCTGCCAGGAAGTTTCATATCAGCGCACACTCCGCTGCAGAGTGAAAATCTCATTCTGGATTATTCTTATTCTTTTAGCGTTATGGCACTTGACATATTGTCATTCGTCTTCTTGCTTCTCAGTACAATATTATTAAATCTAAATTAGAGTCTCAAAATTTTGTAAACTCATTAAAATGAACTTTGTTCATGAGCTAGCCTATATTGTGGCACAGAAGACTCGACCGGATGGAGGTGTTACGCAGGTGGGAGCCCAAAAGTTCATGTACAGTAATCAAGCGGCATATGGCTTTGCTAGATCTTTTGGTCCATCACATACTATCGGGTCGTCCGTGAGGTTCTTGGAAATCTTTACTCGCATAAAATTTTGTCTGACTTTTTAACGCCTGTCAAAATATGTTGTCAATACTGTGTTTAATTGTAAAATACGTGTTTAATTTTTGAGCCCTTTTGGCTAGGAAACTTCTTTTTCATTACCATTTAAGCCATAGTGATACGATGTCCACTGAGCATCAGTTGTGTTGTTTTCTGTCGTAGTGAGTTAATAAACTTGGACTCCTTTAAACTGAGTGAATCTCAAAATATGACTGTATTGTCGAATGTGCGCGAAAACTTGATTACCAGATTACTGTAATTCTCACGAGTTCAGCTTCATCTCCCAAACTGCGCATTGTGGTCCTAAGGTTTGAGAGGAACAGAAAATTTTGTTGTATATTCTTAAGCCAACGTTTCCTCCTTTTTCCTTTAATAAACCTTCTGTGTAGATATGGGCCACTTCAAGGTACCCCAGATTTATTGTTTTCAATGCTATAGCTCTCATTATTAATTAATCTGTTTCAGTTTTTACAATAATGCATTACGTCTAGTTTCTATTGTAAGTGAGGAAGCATAAACTGGAAATGTGGCGAAATGAATTCTAAAGCACCAACGTTCGGTAACTTATAAGGAGCTCTTTTCCCTCCTGTGTTTCTCGATGAAGCGAATCCGTATTAACAACTGTCTAGTATTATTGTTATATCAATCTTTATATTGTAGCAGTTTAATATGGTTAGGTACACCAATCAATTTCTCATACTGACGCAGTGCTAACCTTAGTTATTTCAACGGATTCTAATCCAGTCAGAAGTCTCATGCGTGCTTTAAGTTGTTTATTTTACTCCACCAGTCATAATTCTAGGTGTCAAAGGATGCTGATATTTCAGGTAGTAGCCGTCACAAATCCTTCGCTGCCATAAGTTAAAATTTCGCATTATGTAGGTGCTGTTGAGCATTGTTCTTGAACATTTCCATTCACAACCGGCTAATGACTTCAGTAAGCTGTCTGTTTCTTTTTCTCCTCATTAAGTTCATTTATTTGGGTCTGCCAGTTTAATTTTTGTTGCACAGATAACGTCATACTTAGGGTTTCATTCTGCTGTACATCTCCCTTTCCACTTTTAGACTTTTAGAGCTACTTTTGGATGAAAGGGACATAAAGAGAATAATGGATAGCAGATTTTCCCACGATTTATTTCTATAATGTTTTGAAACGATCTCTCTTCAAGGTGATATATCTGTTGGTTCATTTTGATGAATAATTGGTTCCCTTTCTATTTCTAATATGAATAAAATACATTTGCGTACAAGGCGGTTTTAACTCTTATGCTGCTGATACGTATGAATAGAGAAAGACAAACTTAGTTAAAATAAAGTGATCAAAACACAGTGAAATGGAACAGCTCGTGGAAAGGATACACTGCTCTTAACCGTATCGACTTGTGAAAATGGCACGTATGTTTCGCTGTCTCCGTACTGCAGTAGATCAATACCAGAAGCTACAGAGATAACACTATCCAAATCTTTACCTCTAGCTGTCACAGATTACCATTTCTGAATCACTTAACTGGGACTGTACATTTTCACTCAGACAACGAGTAAGGGAAAGTAACTTCGGTTTTCTTTTTTTTAAATATGACTGTAAATAGGGGATCCCACGTTAATTGGTTTCCATCACAAGCCTGCTTCCTAGCAGTCTATAACTAAACCACAAAATGACCACAATATTCTGGATGTGTATGCAGTTTCTAGTTCCTGGTGACAGGTCTGTGACTTCGTTGGTGTTTTTGTCTTCTCGCAGCTGTAAGTGTTCATTTATTGATAAAATTAACTCTCATTATCAATTTTTTTCTATAAAGTCTATATCCCCACGATTTTTCTATTTTCATAATTTACAAAATGTTATTCTGTACCAGCATTGAGGTTAGGTTGAGGGCGTTTCCTCCATCTCGGTTTTTGTTTGAAATTTCTTTTCGGGTTTGGTTGTCACAAAAATTTCAGGGGTAATTGTCACATGTGACAACCCATATCAGCAAGTGTTTTCCCTAGTTTTCTCGAACTATCATTTCGTAAAACTGCAGTTGGTAATCAAATCAGTTGTCGAAATCAAATCAGTTGGGAGAAAATTTCCGAAGATGAAACAGGCAATGGAGAGAGAGTTCAGCCTTCCGTCTCCGTTGGCTAACAGAAAAGATAGTTTTTAATTTTATTTATTTATTTATTTTTTTGGCTGTGACTTGAAGGAAATAAAGCAGTATCTTCTTCAAGCTGTCGATGTTTACTACTGCTTAACGCAAAGCTATCGAAACTGCGTGGTAGATACCGTTAAATGTTCTAAGGCCCCGCAATGCGCGCACTTTATCTCTTGTAGTAAGACCTTTACCAATCGCTAAAGAAAAATACAGACAGAAATAACTCCTGAAAGAAAAATGCAGCAGACAGCACTTTTAACATGATATCCAGTTAAAAGAAAGCTTAGAGAACTAGCTGAAAATGCGAGTGACAAAATCAGTGAAATGTCTGATGACAAAAACAACTTATAACAAATGGTTCAAATGGCTCTGAGCACTATGGGACTTAACATATGAGGTCATCAGTCCCCTAGAACTTAGACCTACTTAAACCTAACTAACATAAGGACATCACACACATCCATGCCCGAGGCAGGATTGAACCTGCGACCGTAGCGGTCGAGCGGTTCCAGACTGTAGCGCCTAGAACCACTCGGTCACACCGGCCGGTCAACATATAACAGCGATATTGCAAAACCTATCAAAAGAAGAAGCAGCGTTAAAACTCAATAACTGAAGAAGGCAATAATGATGGATTAAGCGTGCAGACTGTAAGAAATGCGTTCATGAATTATGCACAGCTCCTGACCATAACTTTCTGCTGCACAATACTGTTTATTCCAGAAACTGCGCTCCTGTAGGCTTTATTTTCGTTAACCTTAATTTATCAGTTGTACGCAAATTCAGAGTTTAACGAATCTGTGTGGCTGGAGAAAAGACACATCTGTGTACTGAAACAATTTCTATTCAGTTTCAGCAGCTGGGTCTGGAGTGCTTGCCTTGTTAGCACAAAAGCACTGCTTTCATAACAACAGGATTTGATTAGTTGAAAAAGTGTTGAATTGTTTTGATCTTCATCCTATTGAATTAAAAAGCTTCATAGATATACCATGGTTGTACCAATGAACACAAGTCATATAATCACTCTAACCATACAATATCTTCACTTCTCTTGTCGTGTTGCATCCTGTCTAGTTTCCATACTCATTATCCAGAAACTATTCGTTGTTTTTACTGACAACTGCCTTTTTTCTCATGGGTTTTGGCATGTATGGATATGACACGTATAATGAACACACACCCTCCTCCTCCTTTCTGTATCCACCTCTTCCCCCCTTTTGCCTCATGATGACTGGGTGTTGTGTGATGTCCTTAGGTTAGTTAGGTTTAAGTAGTTCTAAGTTCTAGGGGACTGATGACCATAGATGTTAAGTCCCATAGTGCTCAGAGCCATTTTTCTTCCTCCCTTTGTCTGTCCACGTAATTCTTCAACCTCCATCCATTTGTCTCCTTCTCCCCACTCTCCCTGTCTGTATCCTCCTCTCCCTCTCTTTTTCCATCTTCTCCATCGCCTCTCTCTGACCTTATCATCCCCCTCCCTCTGACTATATCCCCACCCTCCGTCTCTTTCCATCTGGTCCACCCCTTCTTTCTTTTTTACCTGCTTCCACCCCTCTACACCTTCCACCTGTCTTACACATCTCCCCGTCCACCCCTCTCTCTGTCCATATCCTCTTCCCCCTTACTCTCTCAATCCCCTCCTCTATCCATTTCATTATGCCTCCAGACATGTTTTTCAGTACTAGCAGGTCGATACTACTACCACAACCTGCCTATAGACTTGAAGATAATTCATTTTCTCCTGAAGTACATACCACCAAGCACAGTAGGTAGTTAAAGCATGCTGATACTTCTCCAACAAAACCACACCTCTCATGCAGAGTAGCCTACATGTTGGGATCCAGAAAACAATTTCTTCCCCCTGGCATGTATGCTGCCCTAAAAAGCAGGTTGATTTGGCATGCTGAAACAGTTCCCACACAACATGTGTATCATGTGGGGGATGGAAATAACACGTTTTTGCCCGTATCTATGCTCCTACCAGAGTTAGGAGGTTATAAACGCGACAGTGCTGTTACACATGAGGTCTGCTGTTTGTGTGCCACATTCAGCTGAAATTGACCCAGGAGTTTGGGAGGAGGTCCTAGATATAAAACGTACAGTCTGCTTTATGTATATAACCGATTTCTACCTTTCTCACAAATCGGTAGTCATACTCAAAATTGCCTCTCAGCTCCAGAAGTGTCATGCTTTTCTTGTCATTCTCCGTTATATAGTGTAACATCAGAACTTTTTTCTTGTACCTTCATTTATATTTGGCCACTATGTCATTACAATTTATGTTTATAAATTTTGAACTGAATGTGTGGCCTACCAGCCTAATTATATGTTAATTCTCTTACTTACCCACTCAAACTAACTCTGCAGTAAAATGAAATTTTCACTTTTCAGCAGAGTATGCGCTGATATGAAACTTACTGGCAGATTAAAACTGTGTGCCAGAGGAGACGAGGTATTGGCGGAAGTAAGGTTCTCAGAAAGGGTCGTTGTCGTGCTTGAATAGCTCCATGGCTCCCCGTGGACTGAAATCTGCCATGAACCAATGTCTCCCAAAGTGCCACTTCCACCTGCCGTTGTAGAGGCGCTGATCATCCCAACACCTAAACCTTCAGGTGGCAAACGACTTCGAGACTACTGGCAACTAACGTTACTCAACTGTGATTTTAAGATTTTTACCAGATTGATAATAGCATGGCTCACAAGAATAATGCATCGCATGACCAGACATCCCTAGGCGGCGATAGTAACGTCCAGACGGCATTCGGCGACTACTGTGATTCGGTCGCACTGGGGAAAGCAGGTGACTACGTGGGGCTCTAATATTCATAGACTTCGATCGGGCTTTCGACAGCGTCAGGCATGCCTACATTACAGAAGTGTTGACACAAATGAAGTTCCTGCAGCACTACATTGTCACACTGAGGCGGTTACTAAACGGAGCCACCTCTAAAATCCTTGTTAACGGACGGTTGGCAGGGCCACTTACTATTACGAGATCAGTCCAACAACGATGCTCCTTATTCACCATCGTATATGCATTAGCCCTTGAGCCACTTCTCAGCAGTCTTCACCAACGCTTGACTGGACTTACGATGCGGGGACACACTTTTCAGTGCAAGGCTTATGCGGACGACCTATTAATGCTGCTGCGGAATGATAACGACAGAAATGTGCGTTGGATTGGATCAATAGGTACGATGCCGCTACTGGTTGCCGTAGGAACGTAGGCAAATCGATCGCCCTGAATATTGGTACTGTACTACCCGCTGCCTGAGTTGTACCCTGCGAGATACGGGACTGCATAAAGTTTCTGAGGATCGTGTTCGGAAATGAAGTACGCCGCACGGCTGCGAACATCTTCAAGAGGTTGCTCCACGCTGTCCTCAATGGTGTCAGAGCGAACGGCTTGGGCATCTTAAACATGATTCAACGAATCGCCTACGCAAATACCTACCTGGTGTCAGGTATCCCCCACAACGCACAGGTTCTTCCGATGCTGAAGACGTCACTTGACGTATACTGGCAGCATTTGGATACTTCGTCAGCGTGGGATTACTCTTGAAGGCCGGATACGGTGCTCGGATCCTACCCACTGGTAGAAGAGGCCTCGTGCTTGTGCACGTTCACGATCGTACGGGGGCGCTTTATCTCAGTGCGATGTTGAAAATGTGGGGTAGGCAACAGGGACTCTTCATAGACGAACCTGCACAAGCTTCTCAAACTGCACTGGCGATGGTAAAGAACTTTTTCCAACTATTTCATCATATCAGGGCAACGGCCTTGTCGCAGTGGTAACACAGGTTCCAGTCAAATCACCGAAGTTAAGCAGTGTCGAGCTGGGCTAGCACTTGGATGGAAGGCCATCCGGTCTGCCGAGCGCTTTTGGCAAGCGGGGTGCACTCAGCCGTTGTGAGGCAAACTGAGGAGCTACTTGACTGAGAAGTAGTGACTCCGGTCTCGTAAACTGACATACGGCCGGGAGAGCGGTGTGCTGACCACATGCCCGTCCATATCTCCATCCAGTGACGCCTGTGGTGGGATGACACGGTGGCAGGTTGGTACCGTTGGGACATCCAAGGCCTGTTCGGACGGAGTTTGATTTAGTTCATCACATCAGGGAACTTTTCTTGAACATAGCTACGTTATGGCAGACCTACCGGCCAATAGATGGCGACAGCGCGCGGCATCTATCAACTACTCACGAGCAGGCGTCCGACCCACCCTGTAGAAGCACAGTACCCTACAGTCCAATGGCCAGTGATATGGCGGACAATTCACTATACCGGCCTTGACTCAGAAACAGGAACAACATGGTACCTGGTAGTCAACGGTAACAAGCTACCAGATCCCGTCTCCACGCCATCAATAAGCTGAACTCCCCGTTATGCCAGATGTGTCAGGTTAGAGACAACGTCGCCGACCCACTTACGTGGGACCCCTCTCTGGAAGCGTGGAATCTAGTGGCGTAGATGATTGCCCTCCTCCGGGGACGACAATACCCCATTGACCCTACGATTGTTACTTTTTTGGACAGAACGTGCTATCCACGAGCCAAGACGAAAGTGGTGACATGGATACGAGCTCAAGCGTTACATTATCTGCTTCGAGACGCCTCCAAGAATTTGTTGGACTTCTGGAACCACCTGCATGAACAACTTACGGTGATTGCGTGCAATTCGAAATATCAACAATTCTTTTGTATTTCCCTGGGGAGTGCATTACGAGATCCTACCCACAGCTGGGACATCCGGGGTCCAGGAAGCAGACTTTGAACACGATGAAGAAGCATACAGCGACCATGATGAAACTGTTATCTCCCTCAGTTCTACGAGAGGACGTACCCGGAACGAACGAGGTGGCGCAGTGGTTAGCACACCGGACTCGTATTCGGGAGGACGACGATTCAAACCCGCGTCCGGTCATCCTGATTTAGGTTTTCAGTGATTTCCCTAAATCACTTCAGGCAAATGCCTGAATGGTTCCTTTGAATGGGCACGGCCGACTTCCTTCCCCGTCCTTCCCTAATCCGATTGGACCGATA
Organism: Schistocerca cancellata; assembly: GCF_023864275.1. Classification (NCBI taxonomy): domain Eukaryota; kingdom Metazoa; phylum Arthropoda; class Insecta; order Orthoptera; family Acrididae; genus Schistocerca; species Schistocerca cancellata. Next base: position 116,471,966 of record NC_064633.1, on the reverse strand, counting down.
ACCTCGCTGTTTGGTCCCCTCCCCCCAAACCAACCAGTCTAACAACGTGCTCGGGGGCAGAAGCACCGGAGAGGAGCGCTCTTATACTCACCCACCAGAGGAGATTTTTTTTTCCCACCTTACTTATTCGAGAACAGGTTTCATCTCCTTAGTGAAGAATGACCGGTGGATGACATAGTAACCACACTCCATACAAATACTTTCAGAAACGACTTCCTGACACTTAAATCTATACTCGATGTTAACAAATTTCTCTTCTTCAGAAATGCTTTACCTGCAATTGCCAGTCTACATTTTATATCCTCTCTACTTCGACCACCATCAGTTATTTTGCTCCCCAAATAGCACAACTGATTTACTACTTCAAGTGCCTCATTTCCTAATCTAATACCCTCAGCATCACTCGACTACATTCCATTATCTTTGTTTTACTTTTGTCGATGTTCATCTTATATCCTCCTTTCAAGACACTGTTCATTCCGTTCAGCTGCTCTTCCAGGTCCTTTGCTGTCTCTGACGGAATTACAATGTCATCGGCGAACCTCAAAGTTTTTATTTCTTCTCCATGGATTTTAATTACAACTCCGAATTTTTCTTTTGTTTCCTTTACTGCTTGCTCAATATACAGATTGAATATCGGGGATAGGCTAAAATCCTGCCTCACTCCCTCCCCAATCACTGCTTCCCTTTCATGCCTGTCGACTCTTTATAACTGCCATCTGGTTTCTGTACAAATTGTAAATAGCCTTTCGCTCCCTGTATTTTACCCCTGCCACCTTCAGAATTTGAAAGACAGTACTCCAAAAAATGGTTGAAATGGCTCTGAGCTCTATGGGACTCAACTGCTCAGGTGATCAGTGCCCTAGAACTTAGAACTACTTACACCTAACTAACCTAAGGAGATTTCACACAGCCATGCCCGAGGCAGGATTCGAACCTGCGATCGTAGCGGGCGCGGGGTTCAAGACTGTAGCGCCTAGAACCTCTCGGCCACTTCAGCCGGCAGAGTATTCCAGTCAACATTGTCAAAAGCTTTCTCTAAGTCTACAAATGCTAGAAACGTAGAGAGAGAGATGAAGAACATAAAAAGGCAGTAGGAAACAGTACAGAGAGCAAATAAAATATTGTTCAAGAGAGGAGAAAAGCGAATTAAAGAGAGTGGAACAGGATAGGTGGGACTCAGCATCAGAAGTCTGAGAGGTGAGAGGACGCTGAAGGAATAAGAGAGAGACAAAGAGAGATACATAAAGTAGGTGTGTGTGTGTGTGTGATAGAGAGAGAGAGAGAGAGAGAGTGAGAGAGAGAGAGAGAGAGAGAGAGAGAGTGAGTGAGGGAGAGAGAGAGAGAGAAACAGAGACACGGGGAAAGTAAGAAAATATGAATACTTAGAATTTGTTAGGTAAGCACAGAAGTTAATTTCTTTCCAATCCTTCGCATTTCATTAAAAACTAAAGAGACGCTTATTTTGGCAGGCTCGCCGCCAAGTGGACTCGAGAAGCAGCCGCAGAGCGCAGCGGTTGCCGACGAGAGCACTCTGCGAAATCCGGGCCCCTGTCGGCACGCCCTAAACCCGGCGGCCCGGGATTAAATCATCCCCAGGCGCAGCGCCAACTCATTTAGGGCGCAGCCGCCTAATCCCGCCCCCACGGCAGCGCGGCCCGCTGTTTGCTCAGGCCCCGGCGCGACGCACGCAGCACCCAGCACCCAGCAGCCGCCGAGGCGTCTTCCCGTTCCGGGCGGCGCGCCGGATCGGCTCGAGTCGCTATTAACGGCGGGCCCACAGCCGTGATCGGCAGACGCTCTTCCCCACCTCTCCCCACTCCCACCACATTCCACAGCCCCTTTCTCCAATCTGTACGCCAGACTGTTCGAGGAACCGATGTCGCCGGTTTTCCCCTGAGACCAGCCTCATTTCTGCGCTACGGAGAACACGAAATACACTACTGGCCATTAAAATTGCTACACCAACAAGATGACGTGCTACAGACGCGAAATTTAACCGACAGGAAGAAGATGCTGTGATTTACAAATGATTAGCTTTTCAGAGCATTCACACAAGATTCGCGCAGGTGGCGACATGAAGAAAGTTTCCAACTGACTTCTCATACACAAACATCAGTTGATCGGCGTTGCCTGGTGAAACGTTGTTGTGATGCCTCGTGTAAGGAGGAGAAATGCGTACCATCACGTCTCCGACTTTGATAAAGGTCGGATTGTAGCCTATCGCGATTGCGGTTTATCGTATCGCGACATTGCTGCTCGCGTTGGTCGAAATCCAATGACTGTTAGCAGAATATGGAATCGGTGGGTGCAGGAACGCCGTGCTGGATCCCAACGGCCTCGTATCACTAGCAGTCGAGATGACGGGCATCTCATCCACATGGCTGTAACGGGTCGTGCAGCCACGTCTCGATCCCTGACTCAATAGATGGGGACCGTTACAAGACAACAACCATCTGCACGAACAGTTCGACGACGTTTGCTGTAGCATGGACTAGCAGTTCGCAAACAATGGCTGCGGTTACCCTTGACGCTGCATCACAGACAGGAGCGCCTGCGATGGTGTACTCAACGACGAACCTGGGTGCACGAATGGCAAAACGACATTTTTTCGGATGAATCCAGGTTCTGTTTATATCATCATGATGGTCGCATCCGTGTTTGGCGACATAGCGGTGAACGCACACTGAAAAGGTGTATTCGTCATCGCCATACAGGAGTATCACCCGGCGTGATGGTATTGGGTGCATTGGTTACACATCTCGCTCACCTCTTGTTAGAATTGACGGCACTTTGAACAGTGGACGTTACATTTCAGATGTTTTACGACCCGTGGCTCTACCCTTCATTTGATCATAGTGAAACCCTACATTTCAGCAGGATAATGAACGATCGCATGTTGCAGGTCCTGTACAGGCCTTTCTGGATACAGGAAATGTTCGACTGCTGCCCTGGCCAGCACATTCTCCAGATCTCTCACCAATTGAAAACGTCTGGTCAATGGTGGCCGAGTGACTAGCTCGTCACAATACGCCAGTGACTACTCTTGATGAACTGTGGTATCGTGTTGAAGCTGAATGGGCAGCTGTACCTGTCCACGCCATCGAAGCTCTGTTTGACTCAGTGCCCAGGGGTATCAAGGCCGTTATTACGGCCAGAGGTGGTTGTTCTGGGTACTGATTTCTCAGGATCTATGCACACAAATTGCGTGAAAATGTAATCACATGTAAGTCATAGTATAATATATTTGTCCAACGAATACCCGTTTATCATCTCCATTTCTTCTTGGTGTAGCAATTTTAATGGCCAGTAGTGTAGTAAAAGTCAAACTACACTGACAAACCCTATGTCTACATTTATTCTCCGCAACCGTCATTTTCTCCCTCGTCTGCTCCACTCGTGAATGATCCGTGAGGAGAACGAGTGTCGATAAACTTACGTTTGAGCTCTAATTTCTCTGTATCCTCATGGCCATTTCGTGAGACATTTGTGGGAGGAAACAATATCGTTCCAGAATGAATGTTAGTTATGCAGCCGAGTCTGAGCTGATTTTGAAGTTCCTGGCGGATGAAAACAGAGTGATGGGCCTGGGTACGAACCTAGGACCTTCACTTTTCATGGGCAAGTGCTCTACCATCTGAGCTATCGAAGCACGATTCCAGGCCCGCCGTCCCAGCTTCACTTCCCACAGTAGCCCTTCTCCTACCTTCAAAATGTTCTTCTGCATAACTTGTTGGATTAGGCCTCCTGGAGGAAGAGATATTGCGGAGACATGTCTTAACCACAGCGCAGAACACTACTTCCAGGACGAGCCCTCACACTGCGACGCATTCTGCGCTGATTTGAAATTTAGGTCGTGGGATGTGCTAGGATAAGTAAGTTTGGTAGAGCACTTGTCTTTGGAAGGAGAAGGTCCCAGTTTCGAGTCCAGGTTCAAATGGATCTGAGCACTATGGGACTTAACATCTAAGGTCATCAGTCTCCTAGAACTTAGAACTACTTAAACCTAACTAACCTAAGGACATCACACACATCCATGCCCGAGGCAGGACTCTAACCTGAGATCGTAGCTGTCGCACGGTTTCAGACTGAAGCGCCTAGAACCTCTCGGCCACACCGGCCAGTTTGAGTCCCGGTCCGGCACGCAGTTTTCATCATCATCATCATTTAAGACTGATTATGCCTTTCAGCGTTCAGTCTGGAGCATAGCCCCCCTTATACAGTTCCTCCATGATCCCCTATTCAGTGCTAACATTGGTGCCTCTTCTGATGTTAAACCTATTACTTCAAAATCATTCTTAACCGAATCCAGGTACCTTCTCCTCGGTCTGCCCCGACTCCTCCTACCCTCTACTGCTGAATCCATGAGTCTCTTGGGTAACCTTGCTTCTCCCATGCGTGTAACATGACCCCACCATCTAAGCCTGTTCGCCCTGACTGCTACATCTATAGAGTTCATTCCCAGTTTTTCTTTGATTTCCTCATTGTGGACACCCTTCTGCCATTGTTCCCATCTAGTAGTACCTGCAATCATCCTAGCTACTTTCATATCCGTAACCTCAACCTTGTTGATAAGGTAACCTGAATCCACCCAGCTTTCGCTCCCATACAACAAAGTTGGTCGAAAGATTGAACGGTGCACAGATAACTTAGTCTTGGTACTGACTTCCTTCTTGCAGAAGAGAGTAGATCGTAGCTGAGCGCTCACTGCATTAGCTTTGCTACACCTCGCTTCCAGTTCTTTCACTATGTTGCCATCCTGTGAGAATATGCATCCTAAGTACTTGAAACCGTCCACCTGTTCTAACTTTGTTCCTCCTATTTGACACTCAATCCGTTTATATTTCATTCCCACTGACATTACTTTCGTTTTGGAGATGCTAATCTTCATACCATAGTCCTTACATTTCTGAACTAGCTCTGAAATATTACTTTGCAAACTTTCAATCGAATCTGCCATCACAACTAAGTCATCCGCATATGCAAGACTGCTTATTTTGTGTTCACATATCTTAATCTCACCCAGCCAGTCTATTTTTCAACATATGATCCATAAATAATATGAACAACAGTGGAGACAGGTTGCAGCCTTTTCATCTGCCAGGAATTTTCAAATTAGTGCACACTCCGCTGCAGAGTGAAAATCAATCGTGGAAACAATCCCTCAGGCGGTAATGTCCTTTCTTCCAGGAGAACTAGTCCCACAAGGTATGCAGGAGAAATTCTGTGAAGTTTAGAAGGGAGGCAAAGAGGCATTGACGGAAGTGAAGATGTGTGGGCGGTTCGTGAGTCTTGGTTGGCAAGCTAAGGCGGTAGAGCATTTGCCCGCGAAAGGCTAAGGGTCCCAGTGTTCAAGTCCAGATTTGGCACGCGGTTTCAGTCTGCCAGGATGTTTCGAGACAATACGTTGCCCGACTCTTCACCGAACATACGCTCTCGCCACCTGAATACTAACCCTCTCCGTTATACACAACACCTCCCATGTAGTAATTAGCACTCGAGGGCCGAGGTTATTGAACTTCTCTGTACCGCCGCGCGGGTTTAGCCGAGCGGTCTGGGGCGCTGCAGTCATGGACTGTGCGGCTGGTCCCGACGGAGGTTCGAGTCCTCCCTCGGGCAAGGGTGTGTTTGTCCTTACGATAATTTAGATTAAGTAGTGTGTAAGCTTAGGGACTGATGACCCGAAACCGTCAGGAAAAATGCCATTGGCTGTTCAATATTTTCTGTCAGTCCTACTTGGTAAGTGTGCCACAATGATGAATAATGCTAAAGAATTGCACGAAAGTGTTTTGTAAGCCAGTTTCATCTCGGATTAATTACATTACGTTAAGATTCTTCCAGTGGACATCAGCTTGGCACCTGATATCCTTACAATTGGCTTTTTATAGTCATTCCACTTTAGGTCCCTCTGGGCAGATACACTTAGATAATATATGGCACTTACTTTTTCCAGTGATTTTTCACCAATAGCACACTAGAACAGTAATGTATCTCTTCAGATATTTACGCACAGTACGTAACGTTAATTTACGATTAGAAACAACTGCCAGTATCTGCATAAATAATCGATTCTCCGCAAGTCTTCCTGCATGCCACTACAAATGGTTCAAATGGCTCTGAGCACTATGGGACTCAACTTCTAAGGTCATCAGTCCCCTAGAACTTAGAACTACTTAAACCTAACTAACCTAAGGAGAGCACACACATCCAAGCCCGAGGCAGGATTCGAGACCGCGACCGTAGCAGTGGCGCGGTTCCAGACTGTAGCGCCTAGAACCGCTCGGCCACCCCGGCCGGCCATGCCACTACAGCCTTCCTTTAGGGAACAGCAGCGTCTGCATAGCCGGCCACCGACCTGCATTGCCTGTCGCTCTGTCTCCAATTCTCTGCACATTCGCACCCATCTCAGACATCCATAATCCAGTAAAAACCGTCACTGATTCAATAAGGAGAGACATGCAAATTAAACAGGGCACCCTATTGTTAATCTCCGTGTTTTATGATGTCAATAACATTGGTCGTACCGAACTACTCTGTTGTCAGCTTCAGAATGAGAAATTTGTTCTAATCACAGTAAAGGCCGTACAACACTCACCTGGGGTACTGCAGAAATTACCATTACACCTGTCGACTCCATACAGTTAATGATAGCGTATTGTGTTTTATATCTTAGGAGGTAGTAAATTCAGTCACGCATCTGGTCAGATACTCGGAAAGGTCGTATGTTGTCCATTAAACGACATTACTGAACTGTGTCGAATGACTTCCGAAGTCAACAGACCCGGCGGCAACCTGCGCGCCTTTGTTTACTGCGCTTTGAATTTCACGAGCTGGGCGACCTGTGTTTCGCAAGGTTTTTGTGTACGGAATCCATGTTGACTTTTATACAGGAGATGATAGCTCTACAGAAACGTCGTAATGCGTCAGCATAGAACATGTTCCATAATTTTACAACAAACAGCGTAACTAACTCGTAGCTACGTGCATCATTACGGTTGGATACAGCGCCATTCAAAGCAGTAATGTTTGTAGCATTACCCTTGATCAGCTTTGTTTCATGTTGCGATATTAAGATTCGCCGGTCTTAGGTAGCACAGTCTGTAATCAGAAATCTGAAGGACTGTCAGTTCAAAGACAAGCTTGATATTTGACTGTTGACTCCGTTTCTCGCCAGCGGCTTCTAAGCAAATTGCCCATCGAATATCGTAGTAACCGATGAGAAGGCATCAAGTGGAACAAGTTCCATGTGTGGGGTTCCCCAAGAAACTGTTATAGGCCCTTACGGTTCTTAATATACGCAAACGATCTACAAGTTATCATAAGCAGCCATATTACGTTAACAGAAAATGTCTTTCCCGTCTAGTATGGTGACCAAAAGATCAAAACGAATTATAAAATGATTTTGACCAGGTATCTGTACACCGCGAAACGTGAAAATTTACCCTGAACAATAAAACGTGCCAGGTCCTTCACATGATAGAAAAGGGAAAAAACGTGAAATATCTGTTAGACGATAAATCATACAAGTTTAAAGATTGTTGGTTTAATTAAACACTCGAGCACTACATCACGAACAACTTAAACTGAAATCATCACACAGAAACGTTGTGGGGAAGCCGAACCAAAGACTGCATTTTACTGGCAGAACACGTAGGAGATGCATAATTCTACTAATGCGACTACCTCCGTCCTCTTCTGGATTACTGCTGCGCGGTATGAGATCCGTATCTAGCAGGATTGCATATTTCACTGCTGCTAGATCTGTTCACGAATGTGCAATGACCAACCATCACCACCCCTTCCTCCCCCCCGCCCCCTCCTGCCCGATTGCATGTTTCACTGCTGCGAGATCTGTTCACGAATGTGCAATGACCAATAATCTCCCCTCCTTCCTCCCCCCCCCCCTCCTGCCCGATTGCATGTCTCACTGCTGCGAGATCTGTTCACGAATGTGCAATGACCAATTATCTCCCCTCCTTTCTCCCCTCCCCTGCCCCCCCCCCCCTGTCAAACATTATGTTCACTCCCGTCTTCACAAGTGGAAATGGCCATCGTAAAAAGTAACATCAATCAGAGCTTCCACGGAAATATCACGTTTTCATTCTTCCCACGTGCTATTCGGGAACGGACCAGTACAGTAATAGTCTGAAACTAGTTCTATGAACACTCTGCCAAACACTCAAGTGCAAATCGCTGAACAATCATGCGGATACTGACGTACATGTGCATTAGCCCTGATCCACAAGAAATACTGGTAGTAGAAAGTTTCTCTTTTCGTTCATAAACTAATTAGTGAAAGAAAATACCAAGTCGTTCCATCTCCTCCACTCTATCAATATTGATTCAAAAACTACACTTTGGTGCAGTATGTTTTAGCCTGAATCATGTTCCATTTAAAGACACACATCGACATAACCTCAGGTTAATTTAATATAGCCATTCCCCTCCCTCACTACCACAACCGCCATGCACTGAGCAGCCACAAACTAAATTTAATCTGATTATTACCGGCACCTTAACCAGAAAGTAATCTGTGTTGCGAAGATAACAAAACCTTCCTTGCGTGAACCGCTCATCGTTTAAGTATACAGAACAACAATAAATTACTTGCATAGATTTTTAAGACTATATTTTTATAACAGTCGTAGATGTATGGTCTTGCCAGCAGAGTGACATCGTCACTGGGCTTTTGGGACTGCAATATCGTTGATTACATAAACATTTATTTCCGTCTAGATTGTAAAGAATTTTTGTTAACTCATGCCTAATGCGCAATGTTTTATTTGTAATATGAATACTTCGTGAGTGCTCGTTAATCATAAAATTACAAGAATTTGTACAGAAAGTTTATATTCAATTAAACGTATTATTTCAGATGTTTCCATCTTTTCTTCGGAACTTGCTGACACTCTGACATCTTTGTGAATATTTAATTCTTCGTTATAAATCTGTAAAAGTGTTTACAGTACAGTACTTTAATTTGTTGCTCGTTGAAGGACCAATGCCAGGCCCCTTGAGGGGCAGATTTAAAGTAGTTACGAAGCTAACCTGTCTATAATGTTTTTGACTCCCAGTATATGTCAGATAATTTTGAGAATACATAAAAATGTAACACGTCAGTCGACGTTTCATGCCACAGTTTGCACAGACACCCTTACCTTCCGATAATCTGCCACAAAGTATCAATTACAATATTCTTTAATTAATAGCACTGTTACTGAGAAGGCGTGGGAATTCAATGTAGATGTCCACATATTATTCGTAGATTTTAAAAAGGCCTTTGATAGCATACACCGACAGACACTGCTAAATATAATGAAGGAATTTAAAATACCACCAAAATTAGTCAGATTAGTTAAAATGTATATAGATGAAACTATATGTCACATAAAGACACCGGTAGGAGAAACTAAAGATTTTTAGGTGTACACTGAACTGAGACAAGGGGATGCCATTTCACCTATTTTATTTAACCTTGTGCTAGAGAAGATCGGTAGAGAATTTTCTAAAACCCGTCAAAAGGGATTCAGCTACAGGATGTGAACATTACAAGACTTGCCTATGTAGATGATGTAGCACTAATAGGTAGTTCCGATAGAGAATTAATCATAATGATGCAAAATTACTACAAAATTTCTGGGAAACAGGATTACATGTTAATGAAGAAAAGACAGAATACCTGCCCATAAGTAAGAACACCAGAAAAGATGCACCTCTGACTGTAGATGGATTCAATTTCAAGGCTGTTGACCACTTCAAGTACCTAGGAAGTCTTTTTTGTAATAACAACAGAACAGATATAGGAACAGATGCCCGTTTAACAACAGCAAACAAGACAATTTTTAGTTTCATCAAAATTCTAAGAAAAAGATCGCTTAGCAGTAACCTCAAAATCCGCTTATATCAATCGACCATTATACCTGTGATGGGTGTGAAACATTAATAATTAGAAAGAAAGGTGATAAAAAACTGTTAATATTGGAAAGAAAAGTACTAAGGAAAATTTTTGGACCTGTATACGACGAAAATAACATGGAATGGAGAATAAGAAGAAATGAAGAGTTAAGAGCGCTGTACAAACACCGTAACATCACAGAAGTTCTCAAGAGGAGAAGGTTGAATTGGGCAGGCCATATAGCATGACTGACAGAGAACAGACTACCTAGAATGGTATTCAGCAGAACAATAGATGGAACGAGAGGAAGATGGAGACCCAGAATCATTCGGGAGGACACAACTAGGACGAACAGCAACAGCAACTGGACAAACAGCGCATTGGACAGTCAGAAGTGGAAGAGGCTCATAGAGCAGGCGTATGGTCGACAAGGCCCTTGCCACATGTAAAGTAAAAGTAAAATGTAAATAGCACTGTTACAGCAGTATGTTTTGCTGTAAATGGAAGGATCTGTCAGATGACCCAAGTAGGTTAAAAGAAGGGATGGCCTGTCTGGACACGTACCTTGGCACCATGGAATAGTTAATAGGGTTTTAAAGGGAAGTAATGGGGTAAAAATCATACATTGAGATCCAAGCGTAACTACAGCTAACTGGTTCAAGTGGATGTACTTTGGAGAGACGAACAGTCTTAATGAGATAGAAAAGCTTGAAAGGGCTGCACCAAATACAATACTGGGCATTATAATTACTAGACCACGAAGATAACGTGCTACAGACGCGAAATTTAACCGAAAGGAAGAAGATGATGTGATATGCAAATGATTAGCTTTTCAGGGCATTCACACAAGGCTGTCGCCGGTGGCGACACCTACAACGTGCCGACATGAGGAAAGTTCCCAACAGATTTCTCATACACAAACAGCAGTTGACCGGTGTTGCCTGGTGAAACGTTGTTGTGATGCCTCGTGTAAGGAGGAGAAATACGTACCATCACGTTTCCGACTTCGATAAAGGTCGGATTGTAGCCTATCGCGATTGCGGTTTATCGTGTCGCGACATTGCTGCTCGCGTTGGTCGAGATCCAATGACTGTTAGAAGAATATGGAATCGGTGGGTTCAGGAGGGTAATACGGAACGCCGTGCTGGATCCCAACGGCCTCGTATCACTAGCAGTCGAGATGAGAGTCATCTGCATGGCTGTAACGGATCGTGCAGCCACGTCTCGATCCCTGAGTCAACAGATGGGGATGTTTGCAGGACGACAACCATCTGCACGAACAGTTCGACGACGTTTGCAGCAGCATGGACTTATAGCTCGGAGACCGTGGGTGCGGCTACCCTTGATGCTGCATCACAGACAGGAGCGCCGGCGATGGTGTACTCAACGACGAATCTGGGTGCACGAAGGGCAAAACGTCATTTTTTCAGATGAATCCAGGTTCTGTTTACAGCACCATGATGGTCGCATACGTGTTTGGCAACATCGCGGTGAACGCACACTGGGAGCGTGCATTCGTCATCGCCATACTGGCGTCTCACCCGACGTGATGGTATGCGGTCCCGTTGGCTACACGTCTCGGTCACCTCTTGTTCGCATTGACGGCACTTTGAACAGTGGTCATTAAATTTCAGATGTGCTACGACCCGTGGCTCTACCCTTCATTCGATCTCTGCGAAACCCTACATTTCAGCAGGATAATATACGGCCGCATGTTGCAGGTCCTGTACGGGCCTTTCTGGATACAGGAAATGTTCGACTGCTGTCCTGGCCAGCACATTCTCCAGATCTCTCACCAAGTGAAAACGTCTGGTCAATGGTGGCCGTGCTACTGGCGCGTCACAATATGCCCGTCACTGCTCTTGATGGACTGTGGTATCGTGTTGAAGCTGCATGGGCAGCTGTACCTGTACACGCCGTCCAATCTCTGTTTGACTCAATGCCCAGGCGGATCAAGGCCGTTATTACAGGTAGAGGTGGTTGTTCTGGGTACTGATTTCTCAGGATCTATACACCCAAATTGCGTGAAAGTGTAATCACATGTCAGTTGTAGAATAATATATTTGTCCAATGTATACCCGTTTATCATCTGCATTTCTTCTTGCTGTAGCAATTTCAATGGCCAGTAGTGTATATCTTCTGAGTGAAAACTGTTAATAATGCGTTATAACAGCGATTACTGGGGAGGGGTTAGCATAAGATTTTTTCGTGTGCCTCACTCGATACGTAAACCGGAAGCACGGCAGCGAGCTCCGGTCTGCCTTCCTCGGGCAGTCTCCGCGCCCTCGGGCCACGCAGCGGGCGCCCCTCGCGGCCGCTGGCGCAGCGCCACGCCGAGCCGCCTTGCTGGCACGCGCCCCCGCGCCAGCCCGGAGAATTAGTTCCTACCGCCGGCCGGCCGCATTTTCCCTTTTTCCTCCTGCTGGCGCCAGTCCAGGCCGGCGTCCCTCGGTCTTCCATCATCTGCAGCCACTGGGCACGCCACACGGCAGCGCAGCCAGCGGCTCAGTGGATCTGCGCCGGCAAGCAGGCTTATCCGATCATTGCGATAAAGCCGCAGTCGTCAGTCAGGTTTAGCTCGGCGTGCTGGCGCCGGGTTCTTACTGAATTTCAGTGGCGAACATTACTCCATTCTGACCGAGGCCGCAGTTACGGACGATTAAGGCAGAGTGAGCCAAGCTAAATACAGAGTGAGCGCAAAAGAACTTCAGACATTAAAAAATTCGTGCGAACGTAATACTAAAACTTCGCTTCAAACCTTAACCTCTTAAAACACTATTTCCTGAATACCTTTTTTCTTGTTTTTGTTTTACGTGTAGGTGCAATTTCTTTGTTGGAGAGTGCTAGTGCGCTGGTTTGTTTCTCAATTAGCAAAATGGAAGTCGGTAGCTGCATTTCAAAGAGCGTTTCACACACAATTTCGCCGGGAGGCACCCAGCACAGTCTCCATTTATGCTCGGTACAAACAGTCTCACGACAGGGGCTGCATTTGCAAAGGCAAAAGTCCTGGTGGGCCTCCGGTGCCCAACACTGATCGCGTTCGACCAGCATTCCAGAGATGCGCACAGAAAGCAACACGTAGATCAAGTCGTGAGTTACAGTTCTCACTATAAACTGTAGAATCTTATACGTCTTGTATTGCAAGTAAGCAAGGGAGAAGAAAAAGGATCAAATGGCACCGTTGAGATTGCCATCGATAAAATGGGACCAATTATCCTTCCTCCCATAATACCGCACCGTATATTAAACCGACAAGGTCCCTGAAGTTCCACTTGTCGCAGCCATCGTGGATTTTCCGTTGCACAATAGTGCATATTGTGCCGGTTTACGTTATCGCTGTTGGTGAATGAACGGGTTACGGGTTCTGGAAGGAATAGTTGACTCAAATGTGGACGATAACAAAATAATAGAGATTACTTTGTAAGCAGACTGTTTAGGTTTTCATGTTGGTAACGACACGTAGCGCTCTGTATGAAAATCACTGACTGTGCTGTGTGCAGTCTGTGGCTGGTTGGACTCATTGTTGCAATGTTCGCTTGTGTACTGTTGGGCTGTTGGATGTCAACAGCATGTAGCATCGTGCTGTTGGAGGTGAGCCGACAGCAGTGGTGGATTTGGAGAATTTTAAGCGGACGATCTGGACGTGTGTCTGCCAGAAAAAGGAAATTTGTAAAGATGGATGTCATGAATTGATAGGTATATATATATATATATATATATATATATATATATATATATATATATATATATATATGATGACTTTTGAACATTATTAAGGTAAATGCATTGTTTGTTCTCTATGAAAATCTTTCATTTGGTAACTATGCATATCAGTAGTTTGAATCTTTTATTTAGCTGGCAGTAGTGACGCTCGCTGTATTGCAGTAGTTCGAGTAAGGAACATTTTTGTGAGGTAAGTGATTCATGAAAGGTATAGGTCATTGTTAGTCAGGGCCATTCTTTTGCAGGGATTATCGAAAGTCAGATTGCGTTGCGCTAAGAATATTGTGTATCAGTTTAGTGATGATCAGAATAAATAGAGAAATGTCTGAGTACGTTCAGTTTTGCTCAGCTGTTTGAGAATCAAATAACGTAAGAGGTTTTACACCACAGTAATTATAATTTTTCTAAGGGGACGTTTCAACGTGTAATTCAATATATAAAGAGGAACTCTTTTATGATAAAAATAATTATACATTAAAATAGTGCTATCCATGAGGAAGCTTAATAATGCTATGAAGTACATTTTTATACTTCGTTTTATCTGTCCTCACGTCCCTTAAATTGGTGATGTCACGTATGTGTGTGAATAGATTACTGAGAGGTGGCAGAAGGCAGTTCAGTGTGGGTTTATGTTGAGGAAGGTCACATGAAAGAACAACGGCGTCGTGGTTAAGTGGTCACGATGTTGGAGTGCTAAGCGGACGAGTCGTGTTGCGCCTTCCCTAGTGTCAATTTTTTTTCTCTTCTTCGCTGCTCGCTGTATTCAAATTTGTGTCTGTGTCGTGGTGTAATGTCTGTTAGCAATATTGCAATAGCGAAGTGCCAGGAAGGACGTTACAGTGACAGCTGATTCTTCACGACTACTCTATTAGCAGTGAAAAGGAAGTGTCTTTCGAATGGGAACCGTAAATGTTTGATGACAAGGCGACAAGTGAACCGAATCCTCCACCGGACACCACGTCTGATGTATCAGACACGCCGTTAGCAACAGCAGGTACGTCATATGATAGGAATCTCTTATCGACGCACCTAATTTGTATGCCTGGTAAGTGAGTGAGATATGCCCTACTGCCCGATTTAGGTGTTCACCAGGAAGCGATGAAAACATAATACATAGTTTGTCACATAAGCTGCAACAAATATACGCAACAGTTTCACAATGACACAGTTTCTCTGTGCTCTGTCAAAAACATATGTTTTTAACATTTCTGAAGCTGCGTTTCGTTTTGGAAGTTTTGACTCGTGAATGCCTTTGTTGTAACATAGTTCATGCAAGTTTATTAGTTGTTTTCATTTCTGTGAGACGACTCATATTCCACAACCAGTGTGTAGTACGACAACTGCCAAGACTACAGAAAGAGAACAAAAATTTCAATGACAGCACGGACAGTTCATAATGTTGTGAAAATAAATAAATGGAGCGAGGGTGTTTTGAACTCGGCTCGTCCGCTCATTAGTCCAACACCGTGATAGATGTTTTAAAAAAATCTCATTGTGCTCATAATCGTTCGTTGCATTTGTTCCGAGCCGACGTTCCATGACATGTTCAAGTTCATAGTTGATTCATTCACTCTTGTTTTTATTTTTATTACAGAGTACAACACCCTAGTGGCATAGTAGCTAGAAGGAAAAGTACTTCTCCGGGCGGTATCACTAACCTGGTGTCTTGCTGCTTAGGTAAGTCTCTCGTCGCACAGTACAGGGTGATTCAAAAAAAATACCACAACTTTAGGAATTTAAAACTCTGCAACGACAAAAGGCAGAGCTAAGCATTATCTGTCGGCGAATTAAGGGAGCTATAAAGTTTCATTTAGTTGCACATTTGTTCGCTTGAGGCGCTGTTGACTAGGCGTCAGCGTCAGTTGATGCTAAGATGGCGACCGCTCAACAGAAAGCTTTTTGTGTTATTGAGTATGGCAGAAGTGAATCGACGACAGTTGTTCAGCGTGCATTTCGAACGAAGTATGGTGTTAAACCTCCTGATAGGTGGTGTATTAAACGTTGGTATAAACAGTTTACAGAGAATGGGTGTTTGTGCAAAGGGAAAAGTTCTGGACGGCCGAGAACGAGTGATGAAAATGTAGCACGCATCCAGCAAGCATTTGTTCGCAGCCCAGGAAAATCGACTCGCAGAGCTAGCAGAAAGCTGCAAATTCCACAATCAACTGTATGGAGAGTCCTACGAAAAAGGTTAGTTATGAAACCTTATCGTCTGAAATTGGTTCAAGCACTGTCTGCAGCTGATAAGATTAAAAGAATCGATTTCTGTGATTTTATCCTTGCTCAAATGGAAACAGATGAATCTTTCGTTTCAAAGATTGTGTTTAGTGATGAAGCAACTTTCCACACTAACAGGAAAGTCAACCGTCACAATGTCACAATGTCACACAGCAGCAATCCAAACTGTTACGCTTGATATGCTACAGAGAGTGTGGAACGAGTTGGAGTATCGGGTTGATATTGCTCGAGTGTCTGGAGCATCTCTGAACTTGTTTTTGAGTGAAAAAAAAACTTTTTAAGTACTCTTTGTAATGATGTATAACAGAAGGTTATATTATGTTTCTTTCATTAAATACACATTTTTAAAGTTGTGGTATTCTTTTTGAATCATCCTGTATGTATATATACCGGGTGATCAAAAACTCAGTATAAATTTGAAAACTTAATACACCACGGAGTAATGTAGATAGAGGGGTAAAAACTGACACAAATGCTTGAAATGACATGGGGTTTTATTAGAACCCCCCGTATTGCTAGACGCGTGAAAGATCTCTTGCGCGCGTCGTTTGCTGATGATCGTGTGATCAGCCGCCACTTTCATCATGCTTTGGCCTCCCAGGTCCCCAGACCTCAGTCCGTGCGATTATTGGCTTTGGGGTTACCTGAAGTCGCAAGTGTATCGTGATAGACCGACATCTCTAGCGATGCTGAAAGACAACATCCGACGCCAATGCCTCACCGTAACTCCGGACATGCTTTACAGTGCTGTTCACAACATTATCTCTCGACTACAGCTGTTGTTGAGGAATGATGGTGGGCATATTGAGCATTTCCTGTATAGGACATCATTTTTGCTTTGTCTTACTTTGTTTTGGTCATTATTGCTATTCTGATTTTTTGAACTTCTGTATTTTTTTGGTTCTAATAAAACCCCATGTCATTCCAAGCATGTGTGTCAATTTGTACCTTTCTATCTACATTATTCCGTGATTTATTCAGTTTTCAAATTTATACTGACTTTTTGATCACCCGGTATATATATATATTTAATCCAGTTTTCAAATTTATACTGACTTTTTGATCACCCAGTACACACACACACACACACACACACACACACACACACACACACACACACACATATATATATATATATATATATATATATATATATACTTTCAGCCAATGGGCGTTCAGATCGCTGTTGCTACACGGATCTGACGTCACGTTTGAGGACATTGTGGCGGAAGATTGTCTCGGAACACTGTCTCAGATTGTAAGATCCTACTCCCGAATAGTCGGATCCTGTCCCTACTAAGGTTGCACAACATTGCCTCCTATGATTTCATCAATAATGCTCTTGTTGACGCTTAATTGTTAAATGTACAAGTAGCCTGACTGCTATTGAGCATTCCCGATCGCATAAATATGCGTAATTCTTGGCTTAAACACGTGAAGGGCATGCACATATGCATTACAAGAGGACAGCGAACTCTTTGACCGAACACGCTGAGCTACTCCGTACTACGCCGGCAGCCTAACCACGACGCCACTGCACATTCATGTTGCTCTAAATTGTACTTCTTCGTTCACTGTTTCTAATTTTTCTTTCAGCACACCTTCTTCCTAGTTTCATGCTTGATCTGTGTTCGCGCCGCGCGGGATTAGCCGAGCGGTCTAGCTGCAGCAGTCATGGACTGTGCGGCTGGTCCCGGCGGAGGTTCGAGTCCCCCTCAGGCATGGGTGTGTGTGTTTGTCCTTAGGATAATTTAGGATAAGTAGTGTGTAAGCTTAGGGACTGATGACCTTAGCAGTTTATGAAACGTCCCCTTAGAAAAATTAATGAATTACTGTGCTGAAAAACTCTTACATTATTTGATTTTCAAACAGCTGAGCAGAACTGAACGTACTTAGACATTTCGCTCTTTACCTGTTTTGATCAACACTAAACTAACAGCCAATATTTTTAGCGCAACGCAATCTGACTTTCAATAATCCCTACAAGAGAATGGCCCTGACTAACATTAACCTATACGTTTCAAAAATCACTTAGCTCACAAAAATATTCGTTACTCGAACTACTGCAATACAGCGAGCGCCACTACTGCCAGCTAAATAAAAGATTATAACTACTGAAGGCACTAACTACTGATAGGCATAGTTGGCAAATGAAAGATTTTGATAGAGAACAAACAATGTATCCAATATTACAAATTTACTCTTTCTGATGGACACACGTCCAGATCGTCCGCTCTCAAAATTACGCCATCTCTCTCCCCACATCCACCACTGCTGGCGGCTCACCTCCAACTGCGCAACGCTACGCGCTGTTAACAGCCAACTGCCCAACACTACAATAGCATATACTCCAACAATGCTAACCAACCACAGCCTTCACACTAGAGATGGGCAAACTGAAACACGTAACTGTTTCGAAACAAATGAAACAGTACAATGTAATGTTTCGATACGCTGTTTCGAAACAGTGAAACAGTTTGTGTTTTGTAATATAATAAACCTAGACATTTTATCATCTTGAATGTCTACTGTATAGGTATGTCCATATAAACACAAATGAGATACGAGAGCGCTAATCATATCGCAGAAAGTATGAAACTATCACTTAGGCGTCTTGGCAGTTTCGTATTTCATGCAGCAAATGCGCTGCTTTCGTGTCGTGTGACTTTCATACTTTTCAATTGGCTGAGGACAGCCATAGCTGAAGACAGAAGAACCACCACGAACGGAACTGGAGGTGGGAGCAAACTGCAGAAACAACGGATATGGTACTGGGATTCCCACATTCCGCTAGTATGGGAATATACCCATCCTGCTAATTCCCATGCACACAAAGGGAATCATTGTGGATAATAGGCACTGTGACTATAGACTCACAAATAATGCCAAATAATTCGAATAAATAACAGGAAAAATTTTGTCTTTCAAGGTGTTTCGAACCGTTACTATAAATTCACCATGCTTCCCAGCCCTTCCCGTTCACCATTACACTATCAGTGATATGTCAAACAGATTGCTTGTAATTATACCTACATTAAATTCATGTATATGTATAATAACTGTCACTCTACGCCTTTTTTTTATTCAAAATGTTCTAGGCTTACTTGCGTTTCTTAATATGATTACTGTACTTGAACAGAGAAACGTATGTTATAAAAAAAGTGTAATTTAGCTGAATGATTTTCACATATTTATTATTTTGAATGTGAATAGTATGCGTTGTTTTATTGTTTGGTTAATGTTTATAAAGCAAATGTTACGCCATTTCGGAATAGGACAGTCATCCAGAAACGAAGCTTTATTTTCGGATATCTTAAGCTTCATGCTATTGCTTGTCAAAACGATTTCGACACTCTTGAAAGTGTTTCACGAAGTGGTATGTTGTGTTTCAGTACCTGTGCCGAGCCCGAATCTCGTCCGACACAGAGCGGAATGAAACATCACTGTTTCGATACAATCAGTCCGTTCCAAGCACAGGTGGACTGAAACATCCTTATTTTGAAACAACGATACGGTTTCTGTGTCTGTCTCGAGATCGAATCTGGTCCTGATATCCGAGACATGGGCGGAATGAAACACCACTGTTTCGAAACAGTGAACCACAGCCGTTCCGAAACACTGAAACAGTTCCACGTAACGATACACTGTATCGAAACATAGAAACAGTGGCCAAGTCCACTTAACACAGCACAGTCAGTGGTAACGTGGCGTTACCAACATAAAAACCTAAACAGCCTACTTACAAGTTAAGTCCCGTAAGATTTCACACACATTTGAACATTTTTTGATCTGTGTTCATGTTTTTGACAAGCTATCCACTAGGCCAACTTACCGTTAAATCTGAGGGCGGTTGCCATGGGGAGTTTCCCTCGTTAGCACAATAGAAGCCGGCAGGTAGTATCCTCGCATGGACTGCAGCCAATTTCTTTAATCAGTGTTATTGAACAAATCCAAATTTTGGATTTGCGGATTTAGTTAATGAGGGCTCGGAATTTAGTATGTGATGGACTTCGAATTCAGAAAACCTCACACGGTGGAAAGCGTAATCATCGTGTAGCAGGTGTTGGGCGGCGTGCGCGCGTGCCTGCTGTGGATACGCCTCTCTGCCGCGGGTCGGCAGACACGGGATGGGCGGGGGCGGGCAGCGGCGGCGGCGGCGGCGGCGGCGGCGGCGCCTGTGTCTGCGCCCGCACCGCCGCGTAAATGAGCCGCGACGGCGTGTCTGGCGCGGCTCGCTAATTACGCGCCGTCAGCGGTCCAGGTGGCTGGCCGGGCCACTTGGCAGTCGATATCCATGTCTGCCACCCACGCCGCTCTACAGCGGTCGCTAACGAGGCCGCCCCCGCCCCCGCCGCCCCCTGCCACCGCGGCGCCGCTGATCAAAGACGCCGCCCCGGCGGCTAATCAGCGGTCGGCCCGTGTCTCCGCCGAATCTAATAGCCGCCCCCGCATCCCGGGCGCCACCCAGCCAGCCGGAGCGCCTCATTTGCATTCTCGGCAGTCGCCTAGTTTGGCTGCACTCCGCGCCTCCTGTCGGCATCGTCTTGCTTAATTAAGCGGGAGCGCTCTTTGCTCCTACCTTCCCCCACCTCCCGTACCCGCAAAAGCCGCCCCACCCACACTCCAGCCTCACACAAACATTAGAGGCTCTGAATACCGCGCTGCTTCTCGGCAAACTCTGTCCTCATCAGTAAGGTCGAAGAGAAATTATTTCCTACACTGCCGGTCATTAAAATTATACCAAAAGAAAGGATATCCACTATCACAATTTGATTCTTTGTGCATGCAGTATACAGGGTGTTTACGGAAGAGATGCAAAAATGTAACAGGTCACAGAGAATGTGCCACTGAATAATTTGAAGTAAGGAAAATGAGGTCGGAGACGTCAGCTTAAGGAGATATTGGAAGTAAACTTGTCTACCGCTGTGCCTAGCATTACTGCCGGCCGGTGTGGCCGTGCGGTTCTAGGCGCTTCAGTCTGGAACCGCGTGACCGCTACGGTCGCAGGTTCATATCCTGCCTCGGGCATGGATGTGTGTGATGTCTTTAGGTTAGTTAGGTTTAATTAGTTCTAAGTTCTAGGCGACTGATGATCCCAGAAGTTAAGTCGCATAGTGCACAGAGCCAGCCATCTAGCATTACTGTTTGCCAATTTGTTTAAAACAAATATGCGTACGAATTCAAATTCTGAAGGTGGCAGGGGTAAAATACGGGGAGCGAAGGGCTATTTATAATTTGTACAGGAACCAGAAGGCAGTTATAAGAGTCGAGGGTCATGAAAGGGAAGCAGTGGTTGGGAAAGGAGTGAGACAGGGTTGTAGCCTATCCAAGATGTTACTCGATCTGTATATTGAGAAAGCAGTAAAGGAAATGTAGGCATTAAAATCCACGGAGAAGAAATAGAAACTTTGAGGTTCGCCGATGACTTTGTAATTCTGTCAGAGACAGCAAAGGAGCTGGAAGAGCAGCTGAACAGAATGGACAGTGTCTTCAAAGATGGATATAAGACGAACATCAACAAAAGGAAAACGAGTATAAGGGAATGTAGTCGAATTAAATGGGATGATGCTGAGGGAAGTAGATTAGAAAATGAGACACTTAAAGTAGTAAAGCAGTTTTGCTGTTTGGGGAGCAAAATAACTGATGATGGTCGAAGTAGAGAGGATATAAAATGTAGACTGGCAATGGCAAGGAAAGCGTTTCTGAAGAAGAGAAATTTGTTAACATCGAGTATAGATTTAAGTGTCAGGAAGTCGTTTCTGAAAGTATTTGTACGGAGTGGAAGTGAAACGTGGATGATAAATAGTTTAGACAAGAAGAGAATAGAAGCTTTCGAAATGTGGTGCTACAGAAGAATACGGAAGATTAGATGGGTATGTCACATAACTAACGACGAGGTATTGAATAGATATGGAGAGAAGAAAAATTTGTGGCACAATTTGACTAGAAGAAGGGATAGGTTGGTAGGGCATATTCTGAGACATCAAGAGTCACCAGTTTAGTATTGAAGGGCAGTGTGGAGGGTAAAAATCGTAGAGGGAGACCAAGACATGAATACACAAAACCGAGTCAGAAGGATGTTGGTTGCAGTAGGTACTGAGAGATGAAGAAGCTTGCACAGGATATAGTAACATGGAGACCACAACAAAAACAAAGAATTTTAATTTTCTGCACATTACCGCAAATGTGAGGTGACATACGAGGTATCCGAGGATATAGTAACCTTATAAAGCTACGAGTACTGTGGAGGCACTTACAGTTCTCTTGCTGATTTTCACCTCAAAGCTGCTTTGCTTAGCGTACCACTGCCACGCCCTTCTTATGGCACCATTACGGCCGGGCCTGCCGTAATGGCGTGTCTCCCCTTTGAGCATCTTCCGTTTTAATCCGCCTGAAACCGGGCGCGCACCGTCCGCAGCGGAACCCGCTCGTTTCCGACCGTCTCCATTAAAACGCGCCGCACATCCGGCGACCAGGCGAGCACTCCATAGCGGCGGGGGCGGAAGCGTGGGGGCGGCAGCTGCGGCCGCGCCGCGGTTCTCTGCGGACGCGCGGACAGCTTTGCACCGCGGCCTGCCCGGCGACTCCCCCACGGCGCATAACAATCGCGGCGCCAGCCAGACAATAAAAGTGGCACGGCCGGTGGCTCCCTGCCCTCGCCGCGCGGACCCAGATTACATTTAAAGTCGCGCTAAGGCCGCCGCCGCCGGCAGCGCCGCCGCGTGTGTCCGTGTTATGCTAAAATTGCGCCGGCGCCAACGGCCGGGCTAGACGCTTCACGGGCCCGCACGCCACCATTTCCATATTCAGATTCGCAGCCGCGGCGGCTGACGTGTTGGCGGTATCCCACAGAGCTTCGTGGTCACTTATTCCTCACAGCTGGCGGGCTACTGGCACAAGACCTGTACCCTATCGAAGTGACTGATACGGGGATGGGAGGAAAGTCGGGAAAAGGCAAAATTAGAATTCTGTGCCCATGCTATCATTGCGTCTACACTATTGGCCATTAAAATTGCTACACCAAGAAGAGATGCAGATGATAAACGTGTAGTCATTGGACAAATATATTATACTAGAACTGACATGTGATTACATTTTGACGCAATTTCGGTGCATAGATCTTGAGAAATCAGTACCCAGAACAACCACCTCTGGCCTTGAAACGCCTGGACATTGAGTCAAACGGAGCTTGGATGGCGTGTATAGGTACAGCTCCCCATGCTGCTTCAACACGATTCCACAGTTCATCAAGAGTAGTCACTGGCGTATTGTGACGAGGCAGTTGCTCGGCCACCATTGACCAGACGTTTTCAATTGGTGAGAGATCGCGAGAATTTGCTGGCCAGGGCAGCAGTCGAACATTTTCTGTATCCTGAAAGGCCCGTACAGGACCTGAAACATGCGGTCGTGCATTATCCTGCTGAATTGTAGGGATTCGCAGGGATCGAATGAAGGGTAGGGCCACGGGTCGTAACACATCTGAAATGTCCACTGTTCAAAGTGCCGTCTATGAGAACAAGAGGTGACTGAGACGTGTAACCAATGGCACCCCACACCATCACGCTGGGTGATACGCCAGTATGGCGATGACGAATACACGCTTCAAATGTGCGTTCACCACGATGTCACCAAACAAGGATGCGACCATCATGATGTTGTAAACAGAACCTGAATTTATCCGAAAAAATGACATTTTGCCATTCGTGCAACCAGGTTCGTCGATGAGTAACCATCGCAGGCGCTCCTGTCTGTGATGCAACGTCAAGGGTAACCGCAGCCATGGTCTCCGAGCTGATAGTCCATGTTGCTGCAAACGTCGTCGAACCGTTCGTGCAGATGGTTATTGTCTCGCAAACGTCCCCATGTGTTGACTCAGGGATCGAGACGTGGCTGCACGATCCGTTACAGCCTTGCGGATAAGATGCCTGTCATCTCGACTGCTAGTGATACGAGGCCGTTGGGATCCAGCACGGCGTACCGTATTACCCTCCTGAACCCACCGATTCCATATTCTATTAACAGTCATTGGATCTCGACCAACGCGAGCAGCAATGTCGCGATACGATAAACGGCAATCGCGATAGGCTACAATACGACCTTTATCAAAGTCGGAAACGTGATGGTACGCATTTCTTCTCCTTACATGAGGCATCACAACAACGTTTCACCCGGCATCGCCGGTCAACTGCTGTTTGTGTATGAGAAATCGGTTGGAAACTTTCCTCTTGTCAGGATGTTGTAGGTGTCGCCACCGGCGCCAACCTTGTGTGAATGCTCTGAAACGCTAATCATTTGCATATCATAGCATCTTCTTCCTGTCAGTTAATTTCACGTGTGTAGCACGTCATATTCGTTGTGTAGCAATTTTAATGGCCACTAGTGTATATCTACATCTATATACTGCATGCCAGTTCATGGTGTGTGACGGAGGGTACAGCAGGTGCCGCTGAGCTGACCGCCAGGAGAGTTGACCACTTTCTTTGCCAATCCGAGTGGTTTCGGTGTCTCTGTGATATGAAGCAAGGATTGTAGCGAACGAGATGGAGGTGGTCGAAGCAGATGGGGGTTGGTAGTGTTGTCCGGCGGACCGTACGTAACAACTGGACCGTACGTAGCAACTGGACAGTATTGCTGAGGCACGGATAATCTGGTGCAGTGTTGTGAGCCGGCGTTTACTATACCGTACGGTTACTCACGTGACGTGGTTGGTGAGGCTACCCCTGTCCTGGGGCCCTATTCTGTGCCGTTCCTGACGATCGGTGCGATAAGATAGCCTCAGTAGTGGCGTCATTTTCGGTTTTTTATCCAAAGTTGCTATTCTGTAAGCTTATGAGACCTGTTACCGATAGATCCTCCCGTCGATTTTGCGACAGCTGTACCACTCGTTCGCATCTGTGTGATTTGTTTACAGCTAGCATTTGTTATTTTAGAATTATTGAGTGGTTTTAGTTTCGAATTTAGTGACCATTTTTTACTCAAGAATCACCATGGCGCAGCCAAGTGCAAAGTGAGTTCATAACAGAGTGTTTTCCATTGTTAGATTATGGTTTGTATTACTGTTACTGAGGATGATTCTAACACCAAAAAACCATTATCGGTCAATATTCTCACAAAATACCTGTTATTTGTATGTAATTAAGAGTTTTAAAAATCTTTAAATTTCACGAAATTAATTCTGCTTACTTATATTACGTGAGTCTTAGATGAAATGACTAGTGATTTGGGTACATTTTCCTGTGAATGATACAGTTATTAACTACTGAAACGCGTTTATAACTTTTAAGTAACAATGGAAAGGAATTCTGTGAAGCCTAATAATGGAATCCTTCCAACATTTCATACATTTTCGGCTTACTCCCGCATCATTTTGCAACGAAGTAAGGCTGTGTCCCTCTCCATTAGAATCAGCAAGGATAAAGCACTGAATGCGTGTAACTTACCGTGTCCAAGTAGCGCCGGCGTGGTAGCTCAGCGTGTTCAGTAAGAGGGTTCTGTACTACACACATCACAAAAAGTTCTCCGTCAACCCGGTTCCCAGAACTCCTGAAGATAGACGTTGACTGTGGATACTGTATCACAGACACTGTTCCTTTGACTGTTCAGATATGTCACTAAACTCGCCCACAAATGTAAACAACCATGCATGAGCAGCGCCTGTTACACGGAACGGGTCCGACAGCCGATCAGTTCCAGTCATTTCACCTGGAAGGAGGTACACGGCTCGTGTTGTTTGTAGTTCAACCATGCCTAGACGGTCTATACCGCGGTTCGATCGCGTCCGCATTGTTACTTTGTGCCAGGAAGGGCTTTCAACAAGGAAGTGTCCAGGCGTCTCGGAGTGAACCAAAGCGATGTTGTTCGGACATGGAGGAGATACAGGGAGACAGGAACTGTCGATTACACGCCTCGCTCAGGCCGCCTAAGAGCTACCTACGGATAATGGCTCGGAGGAACAATGACAGCAACGCCACCGTGTTGAATAACGCTTTTCGTGCAGCCACAAGACGTCTTGTTACGTCTCAAACTGTGCGCAATAGGTTGCATGATACACAACTTTACTCCCGATGCCCATGGTGAGGTCCATTTTTGCAAACACGACACCATGCACCGCGGTACAGATGAGCGGGACAACATGCCGTATGGACCACTCACGATTGGCATCACGTTCTCTTCACCGACGAGTGTCGCATATGCTTTCAACCAGACAATCGTCGTACACGTGTTTGGACACACTCGGTCAGGTTGAACGCCTTAGACACACTGTCCAGAGAGTGCAGCAAGGTGGAGGTTCCCTGCTGTTTTGGGGTGGCATTATGTGGGGCCGACGTACGCCGCCGGTGGTCATGGAAAGCGCCGTACCGGCTGCACGATACATAATGCCATCCTCCGACCGATAGTGCAACCATACCGGCAGCATATTGGCGAGGCATTCGTCTTCACGGATGACAACTGGCGCCCTTATCGTCCACATCTTGTGAATGGCTTCCTTCAGGATAACGACATCGCTCGACTAGAGTGGCCAGCATGTTCTCCAGACATGTACCCTATCGAACATGCCTGGGATGCATTGAAAAGGGCATTTTATGGACGGCGCGACCCACCAACCACTCTGAGGGATCCACGCCGAATCGCCGTTGAGGAGTGGGACAATCTGGACCAACAGTGCTTTGATGAACTTGTGGATAGTATGCCACGACGAACACAAGCATGCATCAATGCAAGAGGACGTGTTACTGAGTATCAGAGGTACCGATGTATACAGCAGTCTGGACCACCACCTCTGAAGGTCTCGCTATATGGTTGTACAACATGCGATGTGTGGTTTTCATGAGCATTAGAAAGGGCAGAAATGATGTTTACGTTGATCTCTATTCCAGTTTTCTGTACAGGTTACGGAACTCTAGGAACCGAGTTGCTGCAAAACGTTTTTGACGTGCGTAAAAAAACTGAGTGAACGGATCAACTATGAACTCAAATGGGTGTCATGGGGCGTCTTCCCAGAACAAATGCAACGAACAATAACGAACAAAAAGAGCTCAACAAGAAAAAAGAAGTTAACTTAATGAATTGCTATCCAAACGTCGTGGGTTCTCATACTGCTGGATATGAAAAATTATTTTCCCTCTTCATGTTTGTAACACATTCTAAGACTTTGTTATTTGTGAAAGCTAAGTATTTTTCTCCAATATTCGTTGTTATTTTCATGTAAGAAGACACTTTCTCAGTAATGAGTATCTTCGATTTCGTGACTTCCTTATGTAAGAAATGGAAGATGAACTGGCTACAGATGATATTCCCGCGCGTGAAACAAAGTGACAGTGACATTTATATTTTTTCCTGTCACAAATAATTCAGCATTTTTTCCGAATCCGTAGCGATATCTGAGTGTGTGGTTAGACAGGAAACTAACAGCACAACTTAAATTACTGCTAATGAAACTAGCAGCAATCATCTTTATAACCTAGCTTGTCAGAAGTATTGACAACAGTAAAGAGAGATGGAAGATGCCCGCCGTAGCATTTTTAGAGTATACAGGGTTATTACAAATGATTGAAGCGATTTCACAGCTCTACAATAACTTTATTATTTGAGATATTTTCATAATGCTTTGCACACACATACAAAAACTCAAAAAGCCGATAATCAAGTTTCTCCCACACTCGGCGCAGCATGTCCCCATCAATGAGTTCGAAAGCATCGTTGATGCGAGCTCGCAGTTCTGGCAAGTTTCTTGGTAGAGGCGGTTTCAACACAATCTTTCACATAACCCCACAGAAAGAAATCGCATGGGGTTAAGTCGGGAGAGCGTGGAGGCCATGACATGAATTGCTGATCATAATCTCCACCACGGCCGATCCATCGGTTTTCCAATCTTCTGTTTAAGAAACGCCGAACATCATCATGGAAATGCGGTGGAGCACCATCCTGTTGAAAGATGAAGTCGGCGCTGTCGGTCTCCAGTTGTGGCATGAGCCAATTTTCCAGCATGTCCAGATACACGTGTCCTGTAACGTTCTTTTCGCAGAAGAAAAAGGGGCCGTAAACTTTAAACCGTGAGATTGCACAAAACACGTTAACTTTTGGTGAATTGCGAATTTTCTGCACGAATGCGTGAGGATTCTCTACCGCCCAGATTCGCACATTGTGTCTGTTCACTTCACCATTAAGAAAAATTGTTGCTTCATCACTGAAAACAAGTTTCGCACTGAACGCATCCTCTTCCATGAGCTGTTGCAACCGCGCCGAAAATTCGAAGCGTTTGACTTTGTCATCGGGTGTCAGGGCTTGTAGCAATTGTAATCGGTAAGGTTTCTGCTTTAGCCTTTTCCGTAAGATTTTCCAAACCGTCGGCTGTGGTACGTTTAGCTCCCTGCTTGCTTTATTCGTCGACTTCCGCGGGCTACGCGTGAAACTCGCCCGCACGAGTTCAACCGTTTCTTCGCTCACTGCAGGCCGAGCCGTTGATTTCCCCTTACAGAGGCATCCAGAAGCTTTAAACTGCGCATACCATCGCCGAATGGAGTAAGCAGTTGGTGGATCTTTGTTGAACTTCGTCCTGAAGTGTCGTTGCACTGTTATGACTGACTGATATGAGTGCATTTCAAGCACGACATACGCTTTCTCTGCTCCTGTCGCCATTTTGTCTCACTGCGCTCTCGAGCGCTCTGGCGGCAGAAACCTGAAGTGCGGCTTCAGCCTAACAAAACTTTATGAGTTTTTCTACGTATCTGTAGTGTGTCGTGACCATATGTGAATGAATGGAGCTACAGTGAATTTATGAAATCGCTTCAATCATTTGTAATAGCCCTGTACTATGATATGCGAAACATTTTGATTGATCAGATGCATCTTATAGACTACAGTGAACTTCAATATCTACTCTCGCCACACGCTATCGAAAAGGCATTTTGTAAATCTTGTTTTTAAGTCTCAGTCGTTGATGTATCATATAGGGAAATAGGCTACTTCATCATCTGGATCTCTAAGAGCGAGTTACAACCACCACATTCTATGGCCCTAACTCATATTCTGAAAAGTAAAATCCAAAACAAGATGTCAATGCAAATGAGAATAAAATGACTAAAAAGGCATTTATGACCATTTCCAGAACACAGTCAAATACCTTATCGTTATTATGCATGCGTGAAACACGTGGTCAGCGAAATTTGAGCAGTGCTACGTATTCCAAATACATTTTTTGGTACTGTCAAGGACAACGTGTCCGTGTCGGCTGCCGGTCGCTTCGCGTTTGCGGCTGTGCGCGCGCTACAGAGCGCATACCTCCATCTACGATCGCTTCCTTTCGATTGGAGAATTGGCTACAGCGCCCCAGTTCACTAGATTAGATTAGATTAGTACTTGTTCCATAGATCATGAATACGACACTTCGTAATGATGTGGAATGTGTCAGGTTAATAAAAGGTGTCTATACAAGATATTACATTACACAAAATATTACATGAGACTCAATACTTTTTGTGGAGGTTGGGAAATTACCCACTTACTATATCCAAAAATTCATCTAATGAGTAAAAGGAGTTGCCATTAAGAAATTCTTTTAAATGCTATATGGCTATCTGTCAGACTTTTGATGCTATTAGATAAGTGACCAGAGACTTTTATGGGAGCATAATTTATCCCCTTCTGAGCCAAAGTTAGATTTAACCTTGAGTAGCGAAGATCATCCTTTCTCCTATTGTTGTAGCCATGTACACTGCTATTACTTTTGAATTCGTACGGATTGTTAATAACAAATTTCATGTCAATATATATATTGTGAGGCTACAGTGAAGATTTCTAGCCGACCGGTGTGGCCGTGCGGTTCTAGGCGCTTCAGTTTGGAACCGCGTGACCGCTACGGTCGCAGGTTCGAATCCTGCCTCGGGCATGGATGTGTGTGATGTCCTTAGGTTAGTTGGGTTTAAGTGGTTCTAAGTTCTAGGGGACTGATGACCTCAGATGAGTCCCATAGTGCTCAGAGCCATTTGAACCATTTTTGAAGACTTCTAGCTCTTTAAATAAGTGTCTGCAGGATGATCTTGGATGTCTGCAGGATGAACCACGTTGCATCACTTCCGAAATGCTTACAGAATAATGTGTGTGCTCTCCTTCGAAAACAAGACCGCTCGGTGTGCACACCTATAGATCCGATCAGTACGGAAGTTTCATATCAGCGCACACTCCGCTGCAGAGTGAAAATCTCATTCTGGAAACATCCCCCAGCCTGTGGCTAAGCCATGTCTCTGCAATATCCTTTCTTTCAGGAGTGCTAGTTCTGCAAGGTTCTCAGAAGAGCTTCTGTAAAGTTTGGAAGGTAGGATACAAGATACTGGCAGAAGTAAAGCTGTGAGGACGGGGCGTGAGTCGTGCTTGGGTAGCTCAGATGGCTGCCGGCACGGTAGCTCAGCGTGTAAGGTCAGAGGGTTAACTGCCCTCTGTAACAAAAAAAACTGAGTGAATGGATCAATAACGAACTTCAATGGGCGTCAGGGGACGTCCGCCACGAACAATTGCAACGAACTATAACGAACAAAATGAGATTTAAAAAAAAAAGATGGTAGAGCACTTGCCCGCGAAAGGCAAAGGTCCCGAGTTCGAGTCTCGGTCCGGCACAGTTTTAATCTGCCACGAAGATTAACTGCTGTCTATGTTTTATGTAATTCTTCGGGAAGAAGTTTTTTATACAAATAGTTTTCTACACGGTATGCCATTATGATAGGTTATTTACGAAAAATCGTAAAATGAACTTGTTCACACTGATTATACGCTAAGTACTAACGGTACGAAAACATGCTCTACCGCATGCCTCGATCGCAAAGCACCCTATTGACGACCGCCGACTGTTGCTCTCAGTCTGTAACTTGAACGCACAATCGGTTATGTTAGTATAAGACCGTACATCTTCGGTTATGCCAAATTTATTCATTTATTTATTAGTATCAACTTTTCCTGGGATTGTAAAATTACTCAAAGGTAGTTTTTATGACTCGTAGACTCCTTCTAATGTCTGAGTGGCAATAGGCAAGTTTTGTTAGCACATGTTTATTAATAACAATTACTTGATTCGCGCCAGAATAAATGTATTTATTAATAACAATTACTTGATTCGCGCCAGAATGAATGTGCTTTCCCTACATATATCTTTGCTGAGATAACGAGCGATTACTGCATCGGCACCTCATCCCAACGGGTTTGCAAGCGTCAGATGGGCAACTGCCTCTTCTAGACAGCGTGAGAACCTACCGTTTGCTCCTTACTTTGTACGTACTGCAGCGCTGATACATTCACTTCACGTACATGAAATAGCAAAACAGGGAATGAAGAAAAATGCACTCTTGTCTGCAAATAAAGGGTATCTTGCAAGCTTTGTAGCCACTTCCCTTTCTCACATTCGGTTCCTTTTCTTCTTTATTTGTTATTGATTTACTGCTTATGTCTTGAAATAAAGATGGGTAGCCGCGCGGGATTAGCCGAGCGGTCTAGGGTGCTGCAGTTATGGACTGTGCGGCTGGTCCCGGCGGAGGTTCGAGTCCTTCCTCGGGCATGGGTGTGTGTATCGGTCCTTAGGATAATTTAGGTTAAGTGGTGTGTAAGCTTAGGGACTTACGACCATAGCAGTTAAGTCCCAGAAGATTAAAAAAAAAAAGAAAAAGGATGGGTAATGGGTGTGATTTCTCAAGCACCTCCGCGAATCATAATCACTTCATATTGGCATTACAGTCCATCTTGATTCAGCTTCTCGAACTGTGTTCGCCAGTAGATTTCACTTCAAAAAATGGCTCTGAGCACTATGGGACTTAACATCTGATGTCATCAGTCCCCTAGATCCTAGAACTACTTAAACCTAACTAGCCTAAGGACATCACAACACCCATGCCCGAGGCAGGATTCGAACCTGCGACCGTAGCGGTCACGCGGTTCCGAACTGAAGCGCCTAGAACCGCACGGCCACTCCGGCAGGCTAGATTTCACTTCCCTATAATGTTTTAACACAAATTTTTCATAAAGCAGCAGTGCCTGATTCCTCTTCACAAACCATTACTTTTACAATGTTCTGCATTTTCAATATTACTATCCAATTTGTATAACAGCACTGTTTAGTGAACTATCTTGTAAGCAGCTGGATTAAACGCTGCAATACTCGTCTCTGCCGCCAGCTACAAGCTGAGTGATGTTGCTGGACACATCTGTTTGGCAGAAAATGCAGTGTTCTATCTGAACGGCGATTTGCAAAATTCGGGCGGAGGAGTTAGTGGAGCCTTCCTCGACATTTTGTGAGTTGTGTAGTTCGTGACTGCCCAACGAATTGAACCAGACTATACGCAACGAATCTTCTAAACAGTGAAAATAATAAAATACGTATGTCACGTATCCGCCCAATACATCACTGTAGGACTGCATTATTTGCCCCCTGTGAAGAAGCTCTTCATAATATTGTAAGAAGGAAGGACTATTACATCCGTCTACGAACGTAGGGAAGAGATATAATAAAGCAATGAAAAACATCTGTCGCATCTGCGTCGTTTCGCGACCCCACGTCGCCCCTGAGCTGTGATTGGCTGCTTCCGCTCGGCAGCTAGAGGCAACGTTAAGGCCTGCAGATCTACCACTACCGGGCAAACGTGTTTTGCATTTTAAAAAGATATTTCTCTGCGCATCAGTCCGAATTTAAATGCGAACTTCTTGCATCTGTGCTCATCCCCCTTCCTCCTTCGGCGCCAGGAAAAGAGAGAGACAGTGGACCCGCAGTTTCATTTGAAATGCTCCAGCGTTCCGCCTCCGAGGAAATTTAAAAGTGTCCACCCGGGTGAACCCGTTTGCCTGAGCGAATAGCCCCTCGCTCTCCAGAGGAACCGGGGAGAGAGAAGAACTGAATTGATTCGGGGCTATAAATTCCGAGAAAGGAATACAGCGGACCACTTTGCTCAACGGGACCGTTCAGTTTTCGAATCTGATAAACGCCTTCCTCTTTCGTCAGTCGGTAACACTCCGCCGCTATTCAAATCCTTATCATTTTCACATCTCAGCTTACGTATCAATCTGTAATGCCGCCTTTACCCTGCATCTTCGAACAACTGTTCGCTGAGTGTTGTCTTTATTTCGTAGAGATGAAATAAAGCTGAGCAAAATGTTATAGATTTTACCGAATAAACATGGGGACTATGTTGGCTGACTCGTTGATTTCTCTGAGAGATGGCGTCGACACGAAGTCAAAAATGACGGAATCCTAGTATTTTATGCGATTTTACTTTTTTATGCTTTAAATTACAAATATGTACACCTATAGAGATGGAAGAGTCTGCCTTTCGTGTTAGCTCGGGCCCATGGATTAAGATTGTCCTTCATGTTGAACACTTTGAGTTTCAGTATTAAATATTATGCGTCTTTTCTATATAAACAAGAGAAATAAAGTTTTGCAAAAATCTGTCAGTATTTGTTTAAAACATATTTTACAATTTATTTGGACGATCTGTGTCTATTAGGGCGTATTACACTATTCGTGATACCTGAAAGAGAAACACGTTATTCACATTTACGTGTAATAGTATAGCCTGTGGTCGAAATTCGACCAGTTGCGTCAGTGGACCTGATCTGTTATAGCAAACGTCTTGTATCTTAAAGTGTCTGAAATTTTAGTAGCAGAACTGATCCGTGGTAAATACTGCATTGTGGCTACGTGTATTCTTCAAATAATTCTTTGATTTCTCTTTGATACTCTGCGTGCCAGTGGCGGCAAATTAACTTTTCCCTTATGACAACACAATGTTAATGGCGTTGTATCGCGTAAAGTCACCTTAGACGTGAAATGATTTACATTAAAAAATCTGCACTACAAATTCATCAAACCGCGATTACATTTCTCAAAATTATTTGGAATTATGTTCAATGGACATTTAAATGTATCTTTCAGAACGACAACAGAATTATTGTTCTCAACGTCTGCGTCATTCCTATTACTTCCTCTACATAAAAATTGTTCTCTCTATCTCTCCGTCTTTCAGTTCGACCCGTTAATGTTATTCTTTGAGGCATACCATAAAACAAATATAGTTTCCTTATAACAAGGGAGATTGTAGCTACTCAAAATGAATGTACTAAAAATTAGGAACACACTAAATTTTATGGTGACGACGGCAAACGAATACAGAGTTAGGTCCGTTTACTCTTAGACCAAAGTAAGTGAAAAAAGACGCTTATAAACAACGTTTGTTGTCCCCGACGGCTTCGTTACTGCGATTCGTTCTCCATTGTCGACAGCATCGACGATGTAGCAGTTGCGGCTTTGTAGCTGTCCGGTATGCGTTTGTTACTGCAAACGAACTATCTGCAACATTTAAGAGTGAAGAGTGAACGTCAGTAGAATGCAACTTCACTAAACGTTGTTACTTTTTTCGTGTGTCGTTTCTAGCATAGCACCTGATCGTTAAGCGTGGCAGAGGTTAGTAGCAATATCGGAGACAAAGGAAACCTCTTCCCATGTGTGTGTCTACTTCCTTTTATCTCTCCTAGCGGCTATGTGTCCACAAGATTTTTTTCTTTTGTGCACATTTACGGCAATGTTCCTTTCGAATTATGTAAGTTTCTTCGTCCTCCTTCTATAATCAATTTTAAAAATCGGCCTTCAATTTTCGATGCCCACGTATCATGAATGTTAAATGAAACATGCATTACCGTTTTGGATGTCCACGTTGCTATTACTTTCTCTATGCAAAAATTGTGTCTGTCTAATTCTGCGTCTTTCACTCTGACCCTTTGGTATTCTCCTTCTAGGCAAACCCTTAAAAAAAAAGTCACCGCATAATAAGGGAAGTCGGAAGTCATAGTCATTCAAAATGAAGAAATTAAAATCTAGAAACTTACTTAAAATTTTCTGGTAATGGCAGCAACTGACCACCCAGTTGCTCTCACAGAAAAGTAAGCGAAATGACGACGCCAATATACAACGTTATTTACAGTTACTACGATATGTCCCGTAACTGCCTGCTTCACATCCTCGTCCGAAAGGAACTGTTGACCCTTCAAAGCCTCAGGTGTCTTCGACGTGAGTTGGAGCAACTTCGGCAGTATGACAATTGCGATGTGGGGACGACCCACACGGAACTTGGCGAACCATAAGACCACAGTGGTGTGTTTCAACAGACATTCTGTCCCGAAGGCATTCTTCATTCTCCGATGGATGTCCACCGGTATTTGTCCTTCAGCAGCCAGGAAAAGAACAACAGACGTTGGGCCTGTTTGAAAGCATGTAGTAATAAAGTCGCCATTGTAGACGCTTCCGCATATACCGGATGCACGTTGGAAAGCCACGAATGTAACACTAATGATTTGCCTAGATGTCGGTGCTTATATACCTGCATCGTAGTTGCGCTACGTTGTAAATACGCTGCAGCAACGGCCTTAAACGGAGAGTGTTTGATCGTTCCTTATATGACGTGTGACAGCTGTTTTGTTACGCCGCTAATTCCATCGACCTGCAGTTTATTTTCATAACATTTTGTGGTTTACACTGTCGGTTGTCATAGTAGCAGCAGAAAACACCAAATGGAGCGATTTTGTTAGTGACTCTAAAATATGATTGATGGATATATAACTCTTCTGAAATACAAATTGTGATTTATTAAATCTGTTCTGTAACACATTACATTTCAGAAATAAATGTAGGAGCAATGCCATTAAGTAAAAGTTAAAAGTAAAGTGAGCGGCTACGACGGCTACTATCTAGAGGTGTCGTCGTGGTGCACCGTTAGCACCAGACTAGGTCATTTTTAATCGAGACTGAATATTCAATCTGAAACGGGGCACCGATTTAAAACGAGAGTGTCACAAGTGTGATTTGATTTGTTATTAATTGTTGGTGGTTACTTATTAAAATAACAATATATGTCATAAAACGACCAAGTTGTAGTCAACAATAAATTATTTATTATTTTGTGATTCCTCAGTTTCTCTCGACGTATTTCTTGCTCGAACAGTCCACGGGTGTCTCCTGAGGGCGAGCGGCCGTCTTAAATTCTTCAGCAGCTAAGAGAATCAAGAAGCGTGCTTGCATCGCCTTGGTTCGTGAAAGGGTGCACTTTACCAGACGCAGCCTTGAGTACAACTCACAGCAACTACTTAAACTACATTTACAACTAGCCAATCATTTTAATTCCGCAACCTGGGACTGGACTGATGGTGTTACCTTGGTGACCGCCGATTCTGCACATAATAAGACCCCGGGACATCAGATATCTAAATTCTCTCGTCCCTCTGATGGACGAAATATTGTGCCCATTGGACACTATGGACATGCAGTACAAACGTGGACTGTTCGAGCAAGAAATACGCCGGTAGAAACTGAAGAATCACATCGTATACCTCTACAGGGAGGAGATGTATCGCAGCATGAAGAAATTCGACAAGCTGCGCCACCGAAGGAGCCGTTTGCTGAGTGCTCTTGCTTTTATGAAGAGATGTCGTGCCGATCAGGTTGTGCCAAACTTTGCTAAGGTCACACATCACATCGATTCTGCACAATCTTCCCACAATAACTGTCAATCTACACCTCTCCTTCTCCTGCTCCCACCGCCACCAAATGGAATATACTTCTCACCCACCTCCTTACACCTATCCGCTTTTACCTACAACGTCTCCCACAACAACTATAACCCATACGTATGTCTCCATCCCCAGCTCCCTTTACATTTTCCCTTTCAACCACAACTCATTAGCCACCAAACATAACAGCCTTAAAAGCAACAGTTGCCTCACCGCACCAACTGTGTTGAAGGACCTATACAATTCAAAGGTAACCTCCAACAACGAATGTCACATCCCACCACCCACTATCATGCAACCATCCTTCCCTACAACATCCCTTAAAAAACCAACAAAACGACAAAACACTGACATCAGTCTTATTCCCACACCAAAAGCTAACGACTCATCCTGATCACACCCAGAGTATAGATACAAATCGTGTCCCCTCCAACATCCCCCTATCATCCAACCCAGACACAAAATTCGTCAAATGCGAATCCCTCAAGGTGGAAATCAAAATATAGCTACCTAACCTCCACATCAAATAAATCATCCCTAGAAGAGACTCTGTATTACTTAAGTTCTTCAATGCCAACTTCCACAGTGACTTCATGTCCAAAATTCCACATGTTACCTCCTTCTTAACAACCCTTACAACAATATCATGTGTCACACAACCCCAACCTTCCCACAGACCTCCCACGCTCACCTCAATGATCACTAGGGTTGATCTTGCGATCATGAATATGGAAGTGGAATCCGAACTGGCACCAACCGAAATTTTGAAGTTCAAAAAGCCCTTCAGGCCGACAATGATAACAGCCCCTCTTCCCTCATTGGTATACGTACTGAAAATCCGCTTCTACTATAGACTTTCTCCACAACATGAAAAACCTGGTATACCATTACTTACACAAGGCTGCTTCCTGTCGTATCCCTGAATATTGATCAATCATCCAGGAACACTGTGTGTATACAGTTCCTAACTGTAACACTTGGTATTTTTGAGTTAGGGCTTTAACCTAAGATAATGCTTCTTAAAGAATAGATTACGACAGTAATTTGAAATTTTAAATTCGGTAAAAGTGTGAATTATCGGAAATCAAATTTGTATTGGCCCTGGAAGCCATTAAATAGGCAACCTGCAACGCGCCTCGTCACCGTCGTTAATCAATACACGTGGTTGACGACAAGCTTGTCAATCGTTTTTTCGAAAAGGAGCAAGAATGTCCACAAATTTCCGGACTGTGAAGGCAACGGTTCTGTAACCAGACGTGATTTTTTCTAAGCGAGAATTTAATGGCGCCAATATATTGGCAGAGGATGTTGCTTTCATAGTGCATATATCC
The DNA here is from genome assembly GCF_023864275.1 of Schistocerca cancellata. NCBI lineage: Eukaryota > Metazoa > Arthropoda > Insecta > Orthoptera > Acrididae > Schistocerca > Schistocerca cancellata. Next base: position 116,434,241 of record NC_064633.1, on the reverse strand, counting down.
AGGACTTTTAAACTGCTGTATTTTTAAATCAACGTCTCCAAATGAAAAACGGTACCTCAGGCTCTGGTTGTATCAGCATTTATTTCAATTACGGAAACGGTCGAATGAAATGCAGCCGACATTTCGAAAGAAAAACTGCCCCTGCGTCGCACTGCACTCTAAATGTGCAACGGTTAAGTCCCCCGTGCATCGGGAGGGTACGTCGAAATATGCAGAATTTGTGTTACGTCTTCTCGCGTAAAATTTCATTAAACAAATGTGTCAGTGCACTCTCAACTACTCCCGCTAATTCCGAAGTTGCGAAATTGAAACGTGCGTGCCCAGCCATATGTTACATTAATTACTTTTTCCCCGCAGCGCTCGCAACTTTGCGCCGGGTCGGGTCGGCCCCCTGCGACCGCCGAGTGCCGACGTACAGGTCTACCCTGCTCCCATCTCGCTCCCACCCCCACCCCCGCCAACCCTCCCTCTTGCACCCCTCCACCATCCTCCCACCTCGCGCACGGAGCACACACAATCTGCGCAAAAAGCCCACTTGAAAAATTGTTGAAATATTGCGTGCATTTAATTTAGCTAAGTACCGGCGAAGTAAGCTGGAGTTTCAACTGCAGCAATAAAACACATCAAGTCTGTTTCCTCCTCCTCCTCCGTCGTCGTCTACCTTTCTCGCCCCTTCCCTTCCAGTTACGCCGCATACACTGTGTTCTCCACACAGCCCTACCCTCCGACGCCGCTTGATCCACAACCAAACTGAGAATTTCATCCAGTAAAGGGAGAGAGTTCACGGTCGGTTTTTCGGACTTATCGTTCTGCTTTGTGATATCAACCGAAAATTTCTTTCTATTACATTTATAATCTATAATTTGTTTCATACCACAATATAACTACACTAGGAATATTTACTGCTCATATCCCTCTGGGATATATCGATATTTACCGGAATAAGTGAGAACTCTGGATATGATCGGGAAGAATTTTAAGTACCCTGCTGAGATTCACAGGAGAACAAATCTTATAAGCGGAAATATTGGCGAAAGAAAAAAGAAATTAGTACACCTGGAAAGACGAAGTCGATTTTGATCCGATGTCGGTATATACAGGGTGTTTAAAAAATGACCGGTATATTTGAAACGGCAATAAAAACTAAACGAGCAGCGATAGAAATGCACCGTTTGTTGCAATATGCTTGGGACAACAGTACATTTTCAGGCAGACAAACTTTCGAAATTACAGTAGTTACAATTTTCAACAACAGATGGCGCTGCGGTCTGGGAAACTCTATAGTACGATATTTTCCACATATCCACCATGCGTAGCAATAATATGGCGTAGTCTCTGAATGAAATTACCCGAAACCTTTGACAACGTGTCTGGCGGAATGGCTTCACATGCAGATGAGATGTACTGCTTCAGCTGTTCAATTGTTTTTGGATTCTGGCGGTACATCTGGTCTTTCAAGTGTCCCCACAGAAAGAAGTGACAGGGGTTCATGTCTGGCGATTAGGGAGGCCAATCCACGCCGCCTCCTGTATGTTTCGGGTAGCCCAAAGCAATCACACGATCATCGAAATATTCATTCAGGAAATTAAAGACGTTGGCCGTGCGATGTGGCCGGGCACCATTTTGCATAAACCACGAGGTGTTCGCAGTGTCGTCTAAGGCAGTTTGTAACGCCACAAATTCACGAAGAATGTCCAGATAGCGTGATGCAGTAATCGTTTCGGATCTGAAAAATGGGCCAATGATTCCTTTGGAAGAAATGGCGGCCCAGACCAGTACTTTTTGAGGATGTGTTGTCTTCTATACCTTTCACATCACTTGCAGCGCCATCTGTTGTTGAAAATTGTAACTACTGTAATTTCGAAAGTCTGTCCGCCTGAAAATGTACTGTTGTCCCAAGCATATTGCAACAAACGGTGTATTTCTATCGCTGCTCGTTTAGTTTTTATTGCCGTTTCAAATATACCGGTCATTTTTGAAACACCCTGTACCACCTGGGGGATGGTAGAAGTACTGATAATGGTTTCAACGTCGTCCAAAAGATAGCTACTAGAGCACCATCTGTGTCTTCCATTTAATAGGGATGACTCCCAGTCAGAAAGCTCAGTGCTATGCACACGTGTGTAGAAAGCAGGGAGCAATGCCACAGAGACACACTCGTGCTTCTACAGCCAACTGAGCGCCTTTGAGAGGGACAGTCTGTTGCCTTCCGAGTGGAGGGATGGTCCTTTCGGAGAATTGCCTTAATAGCTGGACGTGCTGCGTCATTTGTATAATGATGCTGGTATCAGTGGTCACGTGAAAATTCTCACACTCGTAGACGAGTACTGGATGTTTACACAGCATACATGCTCCCCAGGATTGCCGTATTGTAAGGAACGCAGTGGCAGGTCGAACAGCTACCACAGTACAGATAAGAGGGCTTATCAGCCCAGATGTGTCATCACGAACTGTTGCGAACTAGTTACCAGAAGTGGAACTTTAGGCATGCACACCTCTAGCCTGTCTGACACTCACCCCACAGCATCGACGTGCACGACTGGGCTGGTGCCATTAGAGGATCACTTGGAAGATGGAATGGCGCACCATTGCCTTCAGTGATGAAAGTACACTATTGGCAATTAAAATTGCTACACCAAGAATAAATGCAGATGATAAACGGGTATTCATTGAACAAATTTACTATTCTAGAACTGACATATGATTACATTCTCATGCAATTTGGGTGCATAGATCCTGAGAAATCAGTACCCAGAACAACCACCTCTGGCCGTAATAACGGCCTTGATACGCATGGGCATTGACTCAAACAGAGCTTGGATGGCGTGTACATGTACAGCTGCCCAGGCTGCTTCAACACGATAAAACAGTTCATTAATAGCAGTGACTGGCGTATTGTGACGAGCCAGTTGCTCGGCCACCATTTACCAGACGTTTGCAATTGGTGAGAGAACTGGAGAATGTGCTGGCCAGGGCAACAGTCGAACATTTTCTGTATCCAGAAAGGCCCGTACTGGACCTGCAACATGCGGTCGTGCATTATCCTGCTGAAATGTAGGGCTTTGCAGGGATAAAATGAAGGGTAGAGCATCTGAAGTGTAACGTCCACTGTCCAAAGTGCCGTCAATGCAAGAAAGAGGTGACCGAGACGTGTAACCAACGGCACCCCATCGCATCACGCCGGGTGATACGCCGGTATGGCGATGACGAATACATGCTTCCAATGTGCGTTCACCGCGATGTCGCCAAACACGGATGCGACCATCATGGTGCTGTACACAGAACCTGGATTCATCCGAAAAAATGACGTTTTGCCATTCGTGGACCCAGGTTCGTCGTTAAGTACACCACCGCTGGCGCTCCTGTCTGTCGAAGTGCTCGTGCAGATGATTGTTGTCCTGCAAACGTCCCCATCTGCTGACTCAGGGATCGAGACATAGCTGCACGATCCGTTACAGCCATGCGGGTAAGATGCATGTTATCTCGACTGCTAGTGATACGAGGCCGTTGAAATCCAGCACGGCGTTCCGTATTAACCCCCGGAACCCACCGATTCCATATTCTGCTAACAGTCACTGGATCTCGACCAACGCGAGCAGCAATGTCGCGATACGATAAACCGCAATCGTTATAGGCTACAATCCGACCTTTATCAAAGTCGGAAACGTGATGGTACGCATTCCTCCTCTTTACACGAGGCATCACAACAACGTTTCACCAGGCAACGCCGGTCAACTGCTGTTTGTGTATGAGAAATCGGTTGGAAACTTTCCTCATGTCAGCACGTTGTAGGTGTCGCCACCGGCGCCAACCTTCTGTGAATGCTCTGAAAAGCTAATCATGTGCATATCACAGCATCTTCTACCTGTCGGTTAAATTTCAAGACTGTAATATGCGTCGGGTCTTTTGGTGCTAGTGTGAGTTAGCGGCCTCTGACACGAAAGTGAGTAGGTAAATGACGAAAAAGTAACCAAAAACCATTTGTACCCCGTCTTGTATCGGTGAAATAAGTGTTGAGAGTTAGAGGTGACGTTGTAACGTTTTGACCTTAGCAATTAATTGTCTTCTACAGACGCACTCGAAATCTACAGAAAATATCTCGGATGTTATTCAGAATTTTTCTCTAAGTATTTTGGTACAAAGAAACAGAGGTCTCCGGTGGCTCTATACAGGAAAGTTATACACTTACGATTTATTCAGCTTGTCACTCCAGTTACCTTTGCTTCTTTGAAAATATCTTCACAATAGTGAAAAAGCCTGATATATATATAGGCACCGAAACATACAACACGAAACACAGAGTCATGCAACAACCCTCAGTAGCGTGATGTGATTTCCGTCCGTCATTCCGGGAATAGCACATCAGAGTCTTTCACTGCTGTCGGTGAACCCATACATGAGATGCACATCGGTCAACTCTTCATGTCTACATATCCACACCTACATATTTACATACATAGGACTTTTACTATTGTGGAGTAAACGAAAGGAGCGAGTAGGTGACAGTGAAACAAGCAAATAATCGTAATAAACGCAAGCCCAGAAACTATGTATTTCCCTGATACATTGTATTGCAACTGAGTACATGAATGCCTTTCAACAGAATCACCGAACATTCAAAATGCAGACATTGATTTGAGGGCAAATGCATTAACAAAAGTGTTCTACATGGCTGCATTCATGTGAAAGCAGGCGTCAGCACGTTTCCTCATAGTTGCCCGTACATGTACAAAACTTCTAGGCGAGTACTGAATGTACTGAGAACAAACCACAATGCGTTCTCGGAGTTCATCGACACTATCAACAGGACTGGAATACACCAAAGGCTTTTAATATCTTAACAAACAAAATCCAGCTGGTTCAAGTCGGAGGACCAGGCAGCCATGATATTGGCGAGTCACGACCCATACATTTTCTGTCGAAGATTCTGGAACAGCCACATGAAAGAGCGCCGGTGTACCATCATGCATGTATCACTTACGCATCCGTTCGCCATAAGGAACTTTCTCAAAAAGCACATCATAAATGTAGCCTTAGACAATGTTTTGTAACATTGGCTTGACTCTACTTGTGCGTACGTCCCATCAACTAACCCATTGGTTTCTAGGTCTATGCTTGTTAGGATTATTTGCCTGTTTCATTGCCCTCTTACTCCCTCCATCTCCCTGCCCCTTCCTTTTCCATTTGTACCAGTAATAGCCAAACCCCAGCATACACCATTAGTCACCGCACACTGCATGGAGGTGGGTACATCGTACTGTCAGAAAATCAATTCATAGCGTTGTGTGTCGCTGCTAATGCACAACTACTACTGCCAGAAGAAAAAACCCAAGACTGAATGGAACAACATTAAATGCAGGCCTGAGGCCGAACAGCAGAGTGGGCGTCACTATTGTAACAACAAATAGGGTTAGCAAGAGTAGCTGCCGTAAAATGAGGTGAATCCGATCAAAAACGGCAGTCTTTTTGAAATTTCGTCCATTTACTGATTTCGGAATACAAATTCAGTATGTTAATTTCACAACTTTCATAACGATATATTCATGTATTACGTTATTTTTAGTTTAAAACTGCAGTTATTATTTTAAGTTAATTGTTGATAGGTTTCATCTCCTCAGTTGGGGCGAATCCGATCACCATTGTACTTTGTATGCAGAAACGGAATCAGACTTTCAGTGGAATGAATTCGATCACTATTTTGATTTTTTTTTAAATATTGCCATATTTGCAACAAAATTTTACAATTTCTAGACAAAAGAAAATTTTACAAGCACATCAAACTTGAGATTTTGGCTGTTAAAACACTTGTATTCACGAAACTTGACAAACAAATATTAATTTTTAGTTATTTTAAGTCGCAATTAACATGAAAATTATTTATTATGATGTCATAATCATCTATACCTTCAAAAATAAATTTACCTCGCAGTCTGTGTTCTGGAACAACTTTTTTAATAATTTGGGCTTTTTCTATCTCAGATGCATTATCAGTTTCTGGAAACACACAAAAAAAAAACATTACCACCAAGAACTTTCTTTCTCAAAATGTCATTTCATAGGTGTCATTACAGATGTTTTCAATTTTACCAATAAAAAACTTGAACCTATTTTTCGTAGGAAACTTTACTATGGTGAAATCATTTTCTTTAAATTCATGCCAATCATTATCGTTCTCCTTGTCCATTTCTTCATTTACATTTAACTCGTGCTGTTCTAGATCACTGTTATATGTTCCAGATAGAGACTCCCTTCTTGCAGCCCCGTTACAATAATTTTCACTGAAGTCGCTGATAACAATTCCTTTTCCTGGAATTAATGCTAAGCGCTTTGCTTGGCGCGGCTTTTCTTTTGCTTCATTAGAGCGAACCTGTTTCAATTGCATTTCGAAGGGTGCTGCCCAAGAAACATCTGATGAGCTGGTGACACGTGCATTGTTATCAGTTGCTTCTGGAATCTGTGAAATGATTTTATCGGGACAGAAAGGAAAAATTCCTGCTTTTCTGAACCCAGATATTAAATTTGATTTTGACGTGATAGCTATATTTTCAAAATTTTTTTTTTCAACAACATAGAAAATTCGCAGTTTGGCACCACTCCTATATTCTTCCTTTTCCAATCATCTAGCACATTACCTCCAAGCAAATGTTAAAGGTCTAAAAAAGGCCACATCATGTGGATAACACAAATGAGTAGAATCAGGTCGCAGAAGCACAAATTTAATGTCCTGTTCTGGACAGGGTTTAATTACATTATATGACAGGTGATTGGAGAGACTGTCACCTATCTTAGGTTCCTCTAATTGCCGGGCATAAGGCACGGCAATTTCAACACACCATGATACAAACATTGTCAGGTCAAACCAACCACTTTGATTCCAAGTATAATCTGCACCAGTTATGCCCCCTTCAGTTCAAGTACCATAGAGGTGTTTTTCCCTGTAAACTATGTATGGTCGGAGGACAGAGCCGTTTCTCGGGTAACTGCTGCCATGGCCCCTTTACATTTTCACTTACTCTATCTGTTAGTTCTTTATTTCTTTTCAGAAAAGATTTTACCCATTCGTTCCCAGTCGATTGTCACGAAATCTTTTTTCAATCCTCCCTACTCGATTGAGATATGCCTGTATGATGTTCCTAACATCATTATTCCTCAAATGAAACCCCCATTTCGCACAACACAATAATCCTTCAAGCAGGCTTTTTTCCTAACTATTGGTTAACGCTAGTTGGCCGCCTATTTTGTATTTTTACCTTTCTTTGAATTTGTCATTTAGTGTATTGGCCTGAAGCTTTCTGGATGCTTAATTTTCCTGATTTGACGACTTTCACCGCATTCAGAAGAAATTCTGGTTTGAAATTTAATTTACGTGTTGGTCCCAGAACCTTTTGGTTTACTCGCATGATCGGATTCATCCTACAAAAATGCAATTTTGTAAATAGGCCCGCATAGTGACTAAGCAGTATTAGCAATGAACAAAAAACGAAACTGTATCACTT